>NC_082695.1:40633442-41268442 GCF_949987515.2 Delphinus delphis | reverse complement strand
TTTCCCCCACTCCGGTTTATCTCGTTTCCTCCTGCAGCCAATTTTTAATTATCCCCATTCATACTAGTTAGTAAGCATGGATAATCTAAAACACTTTATACAGATGGTATTCATAAAACACCCACATACTGAAGCTACATTTATAGTTCCTCCAGCCCAGACTGAGAAGGACACTAGTAAAGCTTCTTCGAAGATGGTCAGGTAGTAAGGAAACCTTTTCCCAGAGTTCACTCCTTAACAGAAAGAGGCCTTGGATGGTTGGCCGCAAAGGAATTTAGCCAGGGATTGGAAGAGGCATGCTTGGGATGGAATGTGTGATGAGGAAGAGGTGTCCAGGTCAGAGGTGTTATGCATAGGTCAAATAATGTGTGAAAAGAATCAGGAATTGACTGCATACAGGCCTCCTTGGGGGCTCATCAAGCCAGCACCTACTCTCTGATTAACCTGTGAGTTCCATCAGCCATGTAAATTAGCACAGGCCCACTAGCCCTGGGCCTGGAAGAAATCGAGCTGTGGGAATGTACATATTTTAATAAAAATTGGGTATACATCCCACAGCATCACTCCAGGACTCACTCAGGTTTATCATTCTTGCTGGCATGTAATGCATTATTGCTAAGTTAGTGGCTCTGATAAATTTGGGAAAGAGTGTGGAATATTTTGTGACAAGATTTTTTTGTAAAAACCTGTTTGCATACTTCAGCTACATGGTATAAAAAGCTGTAAGCCGACAGCACAGTGCGGCTTCAGTTCCTTGGGAGTTTTATTCACACAACTTGAACAGGATGTCTGCTTAATAGTGGGGGACGTTCTGTGTAAGAGTGTATTATATTGCATGCAGCATCCTTGAATAAGCTTCGTAGTTCATGTTCAAAAGTTGGTTCTGATGACTGTGTGGCCCAGAAAAGACAGCGGAAACTTGAGGGAAGATTGAGGAGTAAATGGGATACGCTGCTACTAAGAATGGAAATGGAAGTAAAGGAACTCTCTTTCCGATTATGTTTGAAATTTTGTTTAGCATGTCAGCTTCCTACACATTCCCTTTCCTGTCTTATCTACTCTGAAACGCATTTAGTCATGTCTATCACTCCAGTACCTGGGTGCTTAGGTACTAAAAAGTGCTTTAAGCGTGCAATTTGAAGACTGATAAATCAGGTCTGTTTAGCTCAGGGGAAAGGAAAGCTAAGTGGGGTTTTAGTAGAAGGGAATAATATTCCTAAAAGGCAGTCAGTTTGATGCCAGTAAGCTTTTTGAAGTAGAAACTAATTTGAAAGCATAGAGGTCATGACTGAAATGGAGGACTGGACCAGACTATCACATTTTAGCAATTCGAAGGGAAGTTTCCTTAAACACAGTAAGTAGATGGAATATAGAATAGCTTGCCAAAGTCAGCAGTGGAAATAGGCTCAGGGAACTAAATGAATTTTTGGAAAGTAGGGAGGACTGGGGTAGAGCCACAAGCAGCATTTTAGAAGCTAATCCTGGGAGGCATGACAAATGTATTTGTTGAGTGTCTGTTATAATTTCAGGCCTTAATGGGTATGTGGTTTTCCCCTCAAACTTTAAGTGTTGTAAAGTTTGAGTACACTAAAGGTAGTGTATCTACCTTATCCCTCTCTAAATTTGAATTTTAATAGCAAAAAGCAATTAATAATTTTTCCCATTAAAACAAATAATGCATGCACCCTTCACTTTTACCTGGCCCCCTGCTCCTGGGGGGTGGGGGGAAACTGTAGGCATCATATGATACAGTGTATGTCAACTTTTGTGCTGCAGTACTTGAGGGAAAATGAAGAATATAACACTACTTATTACAGGGACACAAATTGCAGTTTTTGTTTCATGTGGAAAGTTTAAGGGTGGCAGCTTGACAGTAAATTCCATCAGAATCTACCCAGCCAGCATGCCAACGTTGTTCTTCATTCATTTTAGCATAAGGTTTAATTATTTGCTGATTTTTAATACCAGTCAGTCATCCTTAGCATCATTGAATTAACTCTGAACCCTATATCAGTAAAGATCCTTATGTTGCCCCATTTTATTATAACAGGGCAATACAAATTAAAATTGCATCTGTTAAGATTATATCATATATTTAGATTTCAGGAGACAGAAACACAGTATTCTCCTGAATATAACGGTTGGAGCCAATAACCTGTAACCAATTGCATACTTTTTCTGTTGCAAAATCTGAACTATAAGGATTACGTTTTGGAAAAGATTATAAATCTGTCACCACTAATCTAATCTTTACAGTGGCTTTGTAACCAGTTAGAGACTAAAGATCATTTCTTCTCTTGCTCTGATTTTAATCATAACACATATTTGATATTTCAAAACTTTCTTTTGTTCCATCAGCACGTGCATTCTAAAGTGTACAACATTAATAAATAGAGGCATAATGAATGCGACTAATTGATTTTGGCAGTCAAAGACTGGCACTCTTTTTATACAATAGGGAATCCATTCAAAGAAGCTTAACTGCTATTGAGAACAAGTCTTCTATGCAGTAATGGTTTCTAATTTGGATTCTGTGTGAGGTGAGCAGAATGCAGTTATTCATAGTAGTTCACTACTCATTACTCTTATTTTTGGTGTTTTGTTTGGTTTGTAATACTCATTTATTGGATTCTCATTTCACTAAATAAAATTTTATGTTTTGGTGTATATATGAATTCTGCTGCACAGTTACGAATGCAATTTTTGTAAGTTGCCCGTTTGTCCAAACTAGAGATGTAGGACATGGGGCCATAGCCAATCCCTCTCCCTGTTTTGGATCCAAGCCAGTTATATTTTCTTGCCCTTAACTTTCTAGTACTGGAATCAGACTGTCCCCCCCGACAAGTAGCCACTGAAAGCCACTGACTCAGAGACAAAAGAAGTTTATTAATTTGTAAGCACAAATGCCAAAATACAGCTTCTGATAGATGTTAGTGAAAAATTAATCCCTTAAAACTCCAAGGGAAAAATAGGCCTGCATTGTATAATCAGTCTTACCTTTAAAAATGTGAATGGCCTTCAAAACCAATTTTGCCTCCTTTATAAAATCTTTGAACACTAAATTATATTACATGGCTGTGATTTAATAGTGGACATGAGATCAAATTGGGTGTCACTGAAGCATTAATCAACCAGGTGTCATTACAGGTAGTTAACAACTCATGTGCTAAGCTTTGTCACTCGAAACCGGAGAGAGTGTGAACCAACAGACTCATCACTTACTGTAGTCACAACTGATTTAGAAAAGATAAAGAATGACTGTTGTTAAGGGCTTACAAGGACTAAAATTTATACCAAAAATAACTTTTTGCTGTGCCGTCTGGCACCACTGAAGGGCGAAGATGTTGTGTTTGACTGCAATTAGGAAAAAGCTCTAATGGGAAGTCAGTCATTTCCAGGCACAGTGCAATTGATTTTCCACCAATCAGAATAGGGAATGAGATACTCTAAGTCTATTATTATTAAATTATTTATGAAGTCATATTAAATCTGATCATTAGTTCTGGCATTTCAGGTTAGTGAAGATTTTCCAACACTGTGATGACAGGAGCTAGAAAGAGTATTTTGTGACTTGAGCAGCAGTTGTCACCTTTGGTTGGGGTGATTAAATGAGATAAGTGAGTTTTTCTTAAAAAAATAAAGACCACTTCTATTAACGTCTTCATCTTAATTAAAGCATTGCTAGTTCTGCTGACTTTGAACTCTTGTGAGCTCTTTGAAACGGGAATATTCCTTATTGGGAAAGAGGATGCCCTAAATCAGTGTTTATTGTATAGTTAATGAAACAGTAAGTAGTGACATATTTTAAGTTTCTTTCATAAAAAGCCCTAATAAGATGCACAATTTATGATTGCAGTCTAATTGACACATACACACTGAGGGGATACAGTAAAGATTTATAAGGACTTTATTAGTAGATTGAGATTAACCTTTGGATCTCTTACTCAGTTTTTTAAAACTGCTAACCAGTTACCTTACACACAGCCTGTACCTTGGAAGCAACGTTCAGATAATTGCTTTTCAAGAATCACACAAACTGTAGAGTCTAATTTAATTAAAATATGAGCAGTACCAATTTTACAATCTTAGACGAGTCCTTTGACGTCTCTGGTCCTCCTCGGTGTCCATATCTATGAAGCAAATGGACTGGACTTAATAATTTTAAACTGTTTTTGTTGGGGTTTTTTTGTGTGTTCTCTGATATTGTTGGTATTCACCTTATACTTTTATAAAGGGTAGCAAAAGTAAGACAAATCTCAACATGAAAACTGCCTGCTTTGCCCTCAAAACCTATCATTTCATCAATAACTTGAAATTCTGGACCTGTGCTGGATGAGGAGGGCTGGAGTCCTGTTACAAGCTTTACCCTCACCTGCTGTCCACCCTCAGCAAGTCACCTCATCTCTCTGAGACGATTGTTTTACCTGTAAAATGTGGGTTGAAAAGACCAATGCCGGACACTTTCACACAAGTGTCGTGAAGATCATTTAAGACAGTGTGTTAAAGTTACTTAAAAAGTGTAGGGCTTCCCTGGTGGCGCAGTGGTTGAGAGGCCGCCTGCCGATGCAGGGGACACGGGTTCGTGCCCCGGTCCGGGAAGATCCCACATGCCGCGGAGTGGCTGGACCCGTGAGCCGTGGCCGCTGAGCCTGTGCGTCCAGAGCCTGTGCTCCGCAACGGGAGAGGCCACAGCGGTGAGAGGCCCGCGTACAGCAAAAAAAAAAAAAAAAAAAAGTGTAAAGCAATAGGAAAATGGAAGCTGTCAAAAAATGTCTAGGCTACATCGGAACCAGTGAGGCTAGATTTAAGACGGCTTTATGTTACAGGAATAGTTGGACGGTTAAAGGTTAAGATAGTTAAAGACTAAGGCGAAACCACCTCAAGAAAGAAAGCAAAGTACTTAGCCTGTTCGTGGAATAATTATAGTGCCAGGAACATTTAGGAGGCATCATTTTGGAAACTATTACCGGTTACATTTCCTCTTTGTCTCCCTCACACCATATGAAGTCTCTATATGTAAATATGGAGAGATTTTCAAACATACACAGAAACCAGTGGGTGTCGGTCCGAATGGTATAAGCTGTGTAATGAGTCTTACTGTAAACTGCAGCAAATCCGAGGAAGATTAGCACGAATTCTCAGCCTGTGCACACTTGGTGTTGGTGAGTCACACCGATGTGGTCACAGGATGGGGCCTGTGTCTGGGGTACCTCGCGTGCCTGGAGGGTATCTATCTCAAAGTAATCGGCGTGGCGCTTCCACCAGGGTCTAAGTGTTGGGCACGTGTTCGTGTTGTATTTAGCAGCGTGGCTCATGCAGTCGAGTAATTTGGGCAGGTTTCAACGATTTCTCTTTCGGAGATAGTTTTATAGATATTTAACTCCCTTCCCCACCCCCCACCCCCCGGATTTAAAATCAAGGTTTTGCTGTTGTCTGTTGTGGACTGCTTTCTGTTGGGAAGTCTGTGCCTCTCCTGCTATGTGTTTGGGACCGGGTGCATACTACACCTTTTCCGTTCCACAGGGATGGGACCAGATGGAAGAATTTGATTATCTAGCAGTAGAGGACCAACTGTTCAGTTGGATACAGAACCGGGAGAAAAGGGTTGAAGAGATCTAAAATGGCTGTCGTATGCGGAGCCAACAGTTTCCGAAGGGAACCAGGCAGGCACTGAGGTGTAGTAATGCAGAATCTCTTCCAAGTACCAGCTGGGGCTTTCAGGAGCCGCTATCCCCACAGCAGACACTCAGCAGGCTCCAAGCAGCTTGACTTTACCATATGTGGAACTTTTTATTCTCCACCTCGCTCCCCAGAGGGATGGGCCACAGGGACAGGAGAGGCAGGTGAATTGCTCTTAATGCAGAGCACTAAATCACTGGGTTAACATGAGAAGCCTGGAGAGAGGAAATGGATCTGCAGAAGACTGACTCGGAGTCTCTTAACCTTGGAGCTATTCTGAGCCCCAAAAAAGATGCCGCATAATGTTTCATTAGGCTTTCACCTTGTGCGTGCTCTCCTTGATGCAAGTGACCTTTCCATCCTTGTACATATTTTTTAAATGCTTTTAAAAGCCATTCAATACTTCAGCATGCTAACTGTACATTTTTTATTCACACAGAATCATACCTTTCGAGTAATGAGGGAGCCGAACAGCACTGCAATCTGTGATTTGTGGGAATTTCTTGCTTTCTCTCCGTTCAGACACCCCGGTTTGACAGATGGGGCACAAAGCCACAGAGCAATCCATAACTCCAGTTTGTGTCATAAATTTTTAGTCCCTCCTTCTCCACCAAATGCCTGCTTAATGGTAGCTAGAATCCTCATGCAACAATGTTGGCATGAATGGTTAGAATTTAGGACGTTTCTTCTGCTTGGCTTTAGGAAATCAGTTTCACAGTTACAAGACGAGGAAGGGCCCCGATGTTTAAAATTAATAAGCACCCGCCTGTGTCCGAAAATGACCCCAATACAAATTTACTCGATGTGGTCCTTTTTTCAAAAATTTTTAACAGGTAAGTTTTGAAAATGTCTTCCAATTTGATTGGATTTATTTTATTCCTAAAACGCCTCTGTCATTTTGGACTGTGTTACCTTTAGCATTAGTATATCTCCCTGCCCTTAACGATTCAGCCTATTGTTAGGCTGGAGTACTTAAGTAGAAGAGATCTGTTTTTTGTATTTTTTGAAATTCTGTGAATTTTGGATTAGTCAGGAGACAAGCAGCCCACAGAAAAATGTGGAAAACTGTGGTGAATGTGAATCTCTAAAAAGCAAAGCTGCATTTAAGACAGAGCTTCTGGGTGAACTGTCATGACACCACATTGATTACCGTTTGGTGACCATTTCCCTCTGAGACGGTAGGTACCCATTCAGGTGAGCCGGGTTACCTATGCTACAGGAAGAGAGCAATTAGCCATCACGTTCTCAAGCCTTAAAGAACATGCGCTGGGCTACGGTTGAATCAGCAGAAAAGCAGCGATGAGAAATATATAAAGTAAAGCGGATTAAAGTTCGTTACTAGTTAATGATAAGAAGGGAAATGTAAATATTGTTTTCCAATGCTAGTAGCATGTTAGCTGAATAAAAATCATGTGCAGTATTCATTAATCCATCTCTTCAGCAAATCAGTGTACAAACCAAATCAAATAGTGGACCCGTGATCATAAAGTTGCAGATGGAGTTGATTAAACAAATACATGTTAATACTTGAATATAGGGTGCTATCTTGCAGAAGGAAGCGAATTCTATCAGTTATTCAGGTATATGTTTTCTGTAATAATTCGAACTAGCAGAGACCTGAACATTTCTGCCATTATTCGGGGCATTGCCATGCAGAAGCAGCTGTGTTCCTGCATGGGAAAAGTTTTGAACTCTATTTTTGCGTTGAAAGTATATCCGCAGCGAACATAAGGAAAACTGATATTATATATTCCATGAAGTATACTTCTGTTATCTTTAAAAGCGTGGGTGCATGTGTATCTTTATCTCTTTTTTAAAAATAATGATTTTCAGTATTTTTAATGCCCCAGCATAAAGATCTAGAACAAGAAACGTATCCTATGGTGAAACAAAGACAAAAATCTTATCTAAAAAAATCCAAGTAAGTTCAGCATACACATTGAGACACATTCTATTTATCTAGTGAATTTCAAATTTACTTAACTACTTTGGAATTTCAAGTATCATGATAGGAGTTTGTTTTGTTTATGCATCCCATTTGGGCTATAGTCAAAGGGAAGGGGATAAAGTATACAGCAACAGGTTTGATTTGTAAAAAAATCTCTACTCTCTTTTTTCGAATGAAGACTTTATTTTTTTAGAGTAGTTTTGGGTTCACAGCAAAATTTAAGAAGCTACAAAGATTTTCTATATACTTCCTCCCCCCACCCATGCACAGCCTGCCCCATCATCAACAGCCCCAGCAGAGAGGTCCATTTGTTACAGCTGATGAACCTACCGTGACACATCATAGTCCCCCCCAATCCATAGTTTATATTAGAGTTCACTTTTGCTGTTGTACCCTCTGTCTTTTATTCCATTAGAAAGAATGGGAAAAACTTCAATGTGATGTAACAGCAGAGTTTGCGGGTGGGAAAGTGTGTTAAAAGATTTCTTTGAAATCCATATTTATGAAGTGAAACTTTATAAATGAACGGCACTTTTGTGTCCTAAGTGGGCTAACCTACCTATAACACTTCTGGGGGGCAGAGGCTAGAAAGAGGTTGGCGGCTGCCGGAATGTTGGCTGTAGGCTGTTACTGATGATTTAAGCCAATTGAACACACAGAGTGGTTCTTTTGGTGTCGTTTGGCAGAAAACTATGAAGTGGGGTTGCACGGTAAGGAAGAGCCCAGGGTGCACGCAGTTTCTTGTGCACATGTGCTAGAATCGCTGCAACTCATAAATTCCAATTACTTTTAAAAGCTGGCCATGATACATTTGCTCATTAACCATATGGAAAATGGCACTCAGGAATTTTCTACAGTGTATTTTCAAAGAAAGAATCCAATTGCAGACAGACATTCCTCAGTACCGTGTTTATGCAGCTGTACTTGTGATTAAATTACACCAACTCAGGCCCACATGTAGCCACAGAACTTATTAGTTTGAGTACAAAGTACCTTGTAAGAGTATGAGAACCCGCATTGTGATGTGTTCTGGCCTCTTGGCCACTGTATCAAGCGAGCATCAAAAGTCATGCATGTGCTTAGAGGTCTCTGGAGAAGGAGCCATGGGACAGAGCAGGGCCGCTCACACCGTATGAAGAACTTTGACAGTCTACCAGGGGGCACTGTGAGATTGCTGCTGTCAGCAGTTCCAACAGTGCAAACAGTATGAAGAAGCTTCCACAGGGATTGAATTACTGAAGACTTCTGCTCCGTGTTTTTTGGTATAATTGAGAGCACAGAGGGAGCTTGATTTCTCTGTCTTATGATTTGAAGGTGAAGACAAGAGCCTGCAGGGCCCTGTCAGAGTTATGGGCATGCTCAACCCAGACTTCAAAAAAACCTAATTCCCATAAAACTGTGCAAGGCTGAATTGCTTACCTGAATATAAAAGATTTACTTTCACTGAATCATTTAACACACAACCATATTAATTGCATTTTGAAAAAGAAAAGAAGCACAGAATACAGTGCATTGGAAAAAAAAAAGAAAAAAACCAAAAACATATGAGTGTTAAAAGAGGAGCTTCTGTTTTAATGCACGTTTGAAAGTGAAACGGGTCCATAAAGATGCTTTGACATCCTGGGCCACACACACAAAACCCGAATTGTATCTTTTGGAAAGCAGGACATCAGCGTTCATTGTTATCTCTATGGAAAATGAATGAGTACCCCTCTTCCATATCCTGGAAGTGTAGCTGCATCCAGGTGTATTGTACTTATACTTTGCTGGTGGATGTAGCTATTATCCCGATCGCACAAAAATAAATAAGAGTAAAACATGCCAGCTGGCCGTCTTATGTCACTTTCAGCATGAATGGTGAACTGAGCGGCCCTCTCCCTGGTGCGGGAGTGGAGGGAGCCTCCCAGGGAGGGGTGGCAATGTGCTCTCCCCTCCTGCCAATAGAACCGCTTTTCCCTCCCTTCTTCATGCATCGTCTGACCCACGTGCTTCCCTTGTGTGGGAAGAAGCCAAGCATGACAACTTAGTTTCCCCCGGGGAGGGCAAAAATCTCCTGAGATATGCCCCCAAATAAGAGAGCAAAGCATCACCACTCCCGCATACAGTTTAGATTAAACTGATGACGACATATAGGACTGTTTTGATTTTCCTTATTTCTTCCCTTGCAAAAATGTGGTCCAAATGCATGACAAAAATGAAGCCTTCTTGGCATGGTAGCTCGCTGCTCAGACTCGTGTACTGGTGTGGGAGAAAGTGTTTTACAGAGGAGAAGTGTTCTGCACGCACACACTCTTCTCACAGAATGAAAGTGTTCCTGCTTTCACCACCACTTAACCTCCTCTGCCCTGCCCCATCTTGGCTGCCTAGAACATCTTTCGGCATCCTTCCATCTGAAACCAAATTAACCCACTACAGGGACAGCCCTGCAAGGCACAGAAGCTGCGAATGTATTTACCCAGTTAACCAGCATACCTTATTTAACTATTCCTGCTTTAAACTTTCAGGGGGAAAAGAAAATACCACCCTAGAACAAATACCAATTGTTCACTTCACTCTCACATGGCCAGCAAGCAGATCTTTTCCAACTGGGAGTAATATCCTGTTAGCTATGTTTAATTCTTATTTTACCTGGGGGATTGAGAGTACCAAATGATTTCAGCTGTTCAGGCATTACATTTCGGTCTGTCCTCTCCTTCTGCCCCTGTCTTCCTCACATACCCCTCTGGGACCTTCTTACCATTTATAGTAAAAGGACAGCTTTTCCCTGAACGCAAACCAGCAGGCCCTGTTCGGAAAAGGAACCTTCTGAGATGTTGGGAGGGAAAGACACACGCACACACCACTCCACACAAAACCATTCTGCCTGTGCTTTGGTGGTACCCCCATACCTGCAACATAACCATTCATCCTTCACCAGATCCATTTCTTTTCCTACCTTGCAAAGTACTTTTGAGGGGGGATGTGTGTGTACGTGTAGCTTTTGGTTAGGGGGAGTTTACCTTTGGCCATGAAATGGTCACCGTGTGCGTGGTGTTACCATAGGCGTTCTGTTCCAATTGCATTGTGCCTTAACAACAAAGCCCCCCGTGAAACTCAATAAAATTACCAATTTCACAGTTGATTTTCTTTCTGCTCTGCAGCCCTCATACTCCTGGCCTGTCTCCACACACTGCAGGGGATGGTGTCGGACCAAACCAATAAAACGGTGCTAAAAAGGAGCTAGATATAAACCAAGCTGCTCTTGACTCTAATTAGTGTGTCCGGCAACTTTTAAATCTTTGAACTATCTTTGTCATAAAAAAATGCTATCAATTTATTATGAATTGAAAGAACACTGTTATCTGTGTGGTTATCATATTGCATACTTCTGTGTGATTCAGGTCATAGTTACATTGCCCAGAACGTATGTGGATCCGTTTTATTTCTCATACTACATTGCGTCTTCTCCTCTGATAGTATTGACTCCTGTGCTAACTTTGGTAATTTAAAATCTGTCAAAGCTGTATGACCTAAGGTGTATAAACCTGAGATCATTGATTAGAACGCAAGCCTTCTAGATCTAATTCAGCTACTAACTAGCTATGGGATCCTGAATTATAGTCCCTTCTTGTCTCTGTTTCCCCACTAATGAAAGAACAAAATTAAGAAGGGGCAGTTGAGAAAAATAGATACAAGTACTATCTTATTTTAATCTTTAGATTAATAGTTGAAATAAATAATGAATGTATTTTAAGGCTCTGGTGAGTCAGGTCTTAGCATATTAAATCCTGCTGGTCTTGTTAACTGCAGACTAAGTATCTGACGTAATGCCCGCTGTAAGATACACTTGAAGAACTGAACCTAAACTGTGATGAATATGTGGTTCTGTGATAGACATATTCCAGTCACAGAGATAACTGACTTTATTTCAATTTCTACCTTTTTTTTTTTTCAGGAGCCACATCCAACCCTAAACCCATACCCAAGTTTGATATGGATTTAATTATTGAAGCATCTTTGTCAATCATCTTCACTGCATTCTTATATCAGATAACAGACTGTGTGGTCTGGTGGCCAAGCCCTATTGGATTTGGTTTACAATCTCTGATATCTTATAGAAAACACTGAAAAATGTATTGGCTGGCAACAAAAGTTTGCTGAACGGATGATTGATTAATGGGCTGAATGAATGAATGAGTAAACTTAGATAGTAAAATCTCCAGTGGTTTTATGTGTTGTGGAAATAGAGATCTAGTGACGTAGAAGTTATTTAGAAACATTGCCTTTCTTTTTTTGTTTGTTTTTTGGGGTTTTTTTTGTTTTTTTGTTTTTTGCGGTACGCGAGCGTCTCACCGTTGTGGCCTCTCCCGTTGTGGAGCACAGGCTCCGGACGCGCAGGCTCAGCGACCATGGCTCACGGGCGTAGCCGCTCCGCGGCATGTGGGATCCTCTCGAACCGGGGCACGAACTCGTGCCCCCTGCATTGGCAGGCAGACTCTCAACCACTGCACCACCGGGGAAGCCCGAAACATTGCCTTTTGATGATCGTAGAATCGCATTCCCATACATTCTTCTAGTATCATCTGAAATCACACTTTGCTTTCATGTCCTTCAATTTTTATTCTTATCATTATTTTTTATCTTTAGTTTGATTAAAGCTTATTTTTTTGTAGGTCTTCATTTGCAAGAATCTTAGAATGATAGTTATCCTCACATATGAATGTAGGACCTCTGTCCCATACATTGTAACTTCATTGAAGCTATTTGTAACAGTATTTGGTTTCACACTGGAACACAATAATTGTTCTCTTCATGACCACTTATAGAGGAAGGAAAATTGGTTCAGACAAGCTAAAGAATGACCCCAGCAATAGAGTTCCTCTTGGGGAAACATGATTCACGGGGGAGATTTAACTTTACCTCCATTTACTGTCCTGCACCTCTCCTCCCCCTGGGACTGGAAACCCCACAGAAGGCAGCCCCCGTGTGTCCAGAAGCGACTGCTTATCATGTTGTAACCCACCGCCCTTGTTAACGAAGTGGTTGGGGAATTTCAGAAGTCAGCTTGCTTGTCTGTCTTCTCGGGCTGGAAATCAGAACATTAGTAGCAGTGCTCCATTAGTCTGAAAATATTGAACAAATCAGATTCTTTCGGTGCTTAAGCTACTCTCTGTACAGTATTCCACTCTGTCCTGCATTCACCCAGGTTACCAGCATGCAATTTTCAAGTTATTACTTCAGCGTGCAAACTGCACGGGCACCCTTCCATTCATTCAGGAGATTGTGTGATTTTGTAAGATCAGCTCACTCTCTTTGGAAGGGTTTTCAGTAAAATTAAATCCAGTAGTTTTCATCTGTCTTCTCCAAAGCGTCATTTTAGACTGTGAGTAGTGGGAAGTGTTTTCTTTATAATCAGCCCTCACCTGCAGGATTACCCATTTCACCACACACCATGAACCTTGAAACTGGCTGCCAACACCATTCCTCGCCATTGTGTCCATAAATAGGGGCAGTTCCTTTCTCTGGACACCCACACCAGCTGTCACACTCGATTTCTGTGATATTCTCTGTGCATACTTGCCCCATAACTCGAATTGCCTTAGAATGATTTAAAGTCCTTTGTGTGTTTTGTTTTTAATGTTTATTGGAGTATAGTTGCATTACAACGTTGTGTTAGTTTCTGCTGTACAGCAAAGTGAATCAGCTCTACGTATACATATATCCCCTCTTTTTTGGATTACCTTCCCGTTTAGGTCACCACAGAGCACTGAGTAGAGTTCCCTGTGCTATACAGTAGGTTCTCATTAGTTATCTATTTTATACATAGTATCAATAGTGTATATATATCAATCCCAATCTCCCAATCCATCCCACCGCTACCCCCGTTCCCCCTTGGTATCCATACATTTGTTCTCTACGTCCGCGTCTATATTTCTGCTTGTAAATAAGATCGTCTATACCAATTTTTTTCAGATTCCACGTATGTGCGTTAATATACGATATTTTTGCGTTGAAGGGAAAGTGTCCCAAACAACTCTCCCCAAACACCATGTGTGTGTGTGTGTGTGTGTGCGTGTGTGTGTGTGAAAAATAATTAGCCTGCCTTCGGTGAGGTGAACTGAGAGAAAAGGAGACAAAGAGAGCATGACGCCCTGGGATACCTCCAGTCTGAGGGTCTCCCGTCACAAGCTTTCATAATGAGTATCCTGCATATGACCATGAGTTATCATGACTGTGACCTGCCTCAGGAGGTCCCATGCCACATCTGTACTAACAACTGCATCTGCTTCAGGGTAACCTTATTAGCTTGCCACAGCTGAGCCAGGGGCCTCAGGAGGTATTAGACTGCCTCCCCAGAGAGGCCTGGTACGTCTGCTCTCCCTAAATTCAGTTTGGTGCCCCAAATGTAACATCAGGACCTGCTGAATTTTATTTTGAATTATCTGCTATAGTAACTCTAGCAGAAAACAACACACACACACACGCACGCACGCACGCACACACGTACACTCCCCTCAAAAGCGGGAACTTCCCCAAATGCCATCTCTAATTCCCATTATGACATGTGGCTTGTTTGTTTCATTGAAAAGCAATGGAAATAGCAAAAGAATTCTCACCTTGGTTTCTGTTTTTCTCCTCACTGTGGGAATGTACGAAGTGCTGTAAAGAACACTAAACGCGAAGAACACGTATGTGTGAACTTACCTATGGAAATTTTCCTCCCAAACCTGACAATGAGAGTAGTAAATTAGGTTCCTGTGAATGGAGTGGTGTCATAAGGAAACCTGGTGATATGTGTGTGTGTGTGTCTGTGCCTGGTGATATGTGTGTGTGTGTGTGTCTGTGTATGTGCAAGTGTGTCATGTGCAAAAGAACCCAGCTTTTCTAACTAAATTCTTAAATAAGCTCTTCATCACTTGTTTCAAATTAATCAGGAAGCTTGGAACCCAGCAGAATGTATGCCATTCATTCATTCATTTATGCACCCCTTGGACAGTAAAAGTGACAGAAAAGCATTAATTCACCTGGGAACATATGTAGGTCAACATCCTAAAGGACATTCCCATAGTTCACTGGTGACTACTCATAAAAGGTACTTTCCCCACTCTCCTCGGATGGGTGAAAGCTTACCAAATTTCCTTTTCATGAGTTCTGCATTTAATGTTGCCCTGCCAGCAAAGATGGATAGAATAACACACCACTAAAATAACCCTTTGAGGGCTAACTCAGATTGTGTCTAACAGAATTCCCCTTTGAGCCGAAAGACTGTTCCTGAGGCTGGGTTGTCTGGTGGCCTCTGTACATCCTCGTTTCTTCTCTCTGATCCTCCCAGAGTATTTCCTTAAGCATTTCCTGATATAGTTACAAAATAATAACCCCTTTTCTTTTGCTAATTTTATACTATTTTTCAGCTATCACTTGTAGAATACCTTGCACCGAGATTAGCATTTCACAGGGGTGGTCTCACTTCATCCTCCAGTGTAAGCCGGTTATATTATTATCCTGGTTTTACAGTGAGGAGGCCGAGGAGCTTGTTCAAAGGCACATATTGGGTCCTGTGCCCTTCCTGGCAAGTGTGATTCAGTTGACCTTGATATGAAATTTCTACATTGTGTGTGTTGAAGTGGCCCCTACTTTAAGACCTTTTATTCTTTCTGGTCCCTATCAAGTCTCAGGGTTTCTTTTCTCTCTCCAGTCTTTCCTGTTTGGACCAGACGACTCTGAATTTTGCACTGACCCGCTGAATCGATGCAGACCTAACTTGAATACCGCCCCTTGTTATCCACAGGCGTGACAGTAATTCATCTTCAATTTTACAACCCTAAAAAGTCCGTTTTAATTCTTTGGCTTCTTTTTTGTTATTCAGTATTAATCATTCTCCTCTGTAGAAAGCAGCCTTCACACATTTCCTCGTTTAGATGATTTCCTCAGCCAGTAATTGAAGGAAACTTAAGTGTGGTAAGGCGGTGATCGTTAGATCACGTTGTTCTCTCTCCCCTGCCCTGAGGATATACCTGGATTCTGGTGTTATCCAAACTTTGGGTAACACAGCAAATAAATGTACTATGAAGGAAATAAAAAGAAAATTGTGGAAGAAACTGTTTGGCTCACTTTGTAGAATACACCCGTCCGGGCCAAGCGAGCATGGCTTAATCGATAATGATCAGCTTCTTCGTTACCTTTAACCATTTTCTTGTAATGCAGCACCTCACATTTCACTGTAAAGAAGGCTCTTGTGAGCAGCGGTGACCTGGCCAACCACTCTGGACATGCAGAGGTGTGACAGTCGACCAGACTTCCTCTGCATTTTCTGTTCTGATTTATCTCCTAGGTCTTTGCACAGTTACTTGCTTCCTATTTCTTTCTTTGATTTTTTCAGCTTGGTATGTTCATCTCTTCTTTTTTTTTTTTTTTTTTTTTTGCCGTACGCGGACTTCTCACTGTTGTGGCCTCTCCCGCTGCGGAGCACAGGCTCCGGACGCGCAGGCTCAGCGGCCATGGCTCACAGGCCTAGCCACTCCGCTGCATGTGGGATCTTCCCGGACCGGGGCACGAACCCGTGTCCCCTGCATCGGCAGACAGACTCCCAACCACTGCGCCACCAGGGAAGCCCTGTTCATCTCTTCTTAACTTACCTCATTTCATTTCCTTTCCCCCCTCCTTCCCTGTGTTTTTCAGTCTCCTTTACTGTCCTAGGCAACTTCTCTTTCCGTGCTTTAATTGTTTCATACTTAGTGGTGTTTCCTTTCCTCTGAAAATTCCTTCCCTGAAAATCAAAGACTAAAGAGAGAGAAAAACTATTTCTATTTTTTCTTTGAATAATCTGTAATTTTTCTGATTATGGCCAATTTGGAAAATGCAGAAAAGTATAAAGGAAAATTAATTACTTACAGCCTCTACTCTAAGAGCCAAGTGATAACATTTTGGTATATATTCTTCAAATTTTTCTTCTTCAGCCCTTTATTTATACAAATATATAGACAGATGTATATACTTTAAATATGAATGTGATCTTACCGTACAATATAACATTTTGAGTGCTTTCTGCTTTTTTAATATTATTATATAATGCACATATTCCCATGTCATTAATATTCTTCAAATATATAATTAACATTTATTGAGTGTTTATAATTTGTCAGTACCATTCTGACTAAATATGTGAAACCATTTTTCTAAGCTACAACTGTTCTATGAGACAGGTACTGCTGTTACCCCCACTTTATACTTGAGGGAACTGAGACACTGAAAGATTAAGTAACTTGCCCAAGGACACAAAGCTAACAGTTGGCAGGATTTGGACTGAGCAGTTTGAGGTCCAGAGATTGTGTTCTAAACCACTGAGATACACTGACTCTTTGTATACCTTAATGATTATAAAATAGCCGTTCAAATACTCAGGCTTATCTTTATTGAAGCAATGCACTTGGACGTTCCGAGCTGGACATTTTGAATTGTTACCAATATGTTGCTCTTCTAAACAGCACTGTCATGAACATTCTCCTCCACAATCTCTGATTACCTCCTAAGGATAAATTCTTTAATTATTATTATTTTTTATCTTTATTATTTTTGGTAGCACGCAGGCTTTCTCTAGTTGCGGCGAGCGGGGGTTACTCTTCGTTGCGGTGAGCAGGCTTCTCACTGCGGTGGCTTCTCTTGTTGCGGAGCATGGGCTCTAGGTGTGCGGGCTTCAGTAGTTGCAGCACGTGGGCTCAGTGGTTGTGGCTCTCGGGCTCTAGAGCACAGGCTCAGTAGTTGTGGCGCAGGGGCTTAGTTGTTCCGCGGCACGTGGGATCTTCCAGACCAGGGATCAAACCCGCGTCTTCTGCATTGCCAGGTGGATTCTCAACCACTGCACCACCAGGGAAGGTCCTAGGATAAATTCTTATAAGAAAGTATGGGAAAATTCTTAAAGCTCTTCATGTGAATTTTTAGATTTCTGGTCAGAAAAGTTGTCCTGATATACAACTCCCTCTGTGTGTGAGAAGACCCATGTCTTCATGCCCTCGACCGCACTGAGTAATGGACCTTTAAAAAATAGACGGTTTTAATTTTAGAAAACTCCATCTGATACGTACCAACAATGCCTCATTTTAATTTTCCATTTTTATTACTGGTGAGATTGATTTTTTCATCTTTTATTCACCATTTTTATTTGGTATTTTAGAAAGAACTTATTCATGCCTTATGGCCATTAAAAATTAGCATTTGTCACTATCTTATTGACTTAAAAGAACACTTCGCTATGAGATATTTTAACGCTATGAGATACTTGACTTTTAACATTATTTTTCCACTTTTTTGCTATTTTTCTCTTTAGTGGTGTTTAATGTACATATATTTTAACTTCTTAACTATTTGAGAATGTAACATGTACATTTTAAATTGTGTAGTATATAAAGGATACTAGCCTTTGCAAATTACAACCGTCAACAGATGAAGAAAATACTCTTGCCTGAAACATGGATATAGACAACACATCAAATTTAAGTCAAGACACGAATGGATTAAGCCAGGTCCAGTCTTTCCATTTAGCTTCTTAGACTTTTTAAAATACTTCCTGTTTATGTGCATATGCACGTGTGTGAATTGTGCATCTCTGCTTTGAAGAAATGAACAAGCATGAGGAAATGTTGCTTATTAAATAGAGAACATCGACATGTAGTTATTGTACAGAACATACACAGAGGAAGGGCACTGTGGAAAGATCACAGGGCAGGTTGTTGATGGGAACTGGACTGTCAGTCTAGCTCTGCCATTCTAACCGAAAGACTATAAACAAGTCCATTTCACCTTATTTATAAAGAGGTTTATATGAAGGTTTATATAAAGGTTTTTGTATTAGACAATCTCTAAGGTCCTTTTCAGCTTAATCTTCTCTGAGTTTATCCCCAGGTATATTCCACCATACCTATAAAGAGATGCTCTTCTTTAAAGATGCAGCTTGTCTCCCCTTTCCTATTCCTGGCAATCCTGACCCATCCAGAACTGGGTTTGGGTTATTTACAAGTGATTTCACATAAATAAATATTGTCTCCACTCTCCCATTAAATTTCAAAATGTGAAGGGGCACATAATGTCATCTTCTCCAACTTGGGGTGAAGTTGACACCCTAGCTTACAATAAGAATGTGTTGACTGATTGATTAACACTTCTGAAGCCCACTTTTGCCTATTCTGACCCCCCTCTCCTTCACCTCCACCTTAGGCTTCTGTAGAACCCTCAACATTTTCGTGGCATCAGGTTCCATCAGGGTTAGAGGCAAGACAGGTATACACCTGTTTCTGGATGTCTCAGGGGAAAATCCTTTGTCCACATTCCGTGTCAATTGACCAACTTGTGTAAACCCCATAATTAATTAATGGAAAAGCAGCAATTTTTGAACTTGTGTAGACATCAGCAGCTTCAGTTGCCAGCATATTTCTGATTTAATAATTGCTTTGTCAGTTGTCAAAATAAACCCTTTAAGGGAAAGGTCAATTTGGACTTGGGGCTTTTTTCCTCGATGGCCTGAACCAGAATGCAATCAGCCTTTCCTGCGATCTAGGATACCTTCACTTTGCTGGCAGGAATCGACTGTGAGGGCAGAGCAGATTCCAAGTTGGAAGATACTCCCCGTTTCCCAGCCACAGCACAACACAGAACTGGGTGTTGTCTTATTGCTTCTTTAGTTTTGTCGCTGTTTCTGTGACTCCTCCCTGCGCCCATCCCTGATTGCTTGGAACCATTGATGTTAGAACTGGAAAAGCTCGGGATTGTATAAGGGAATTAATGGATCGGTGCTTATTCTGTGGTGTTCTGTTAGGATTAGTGAGACTGTCACTTCCTTCAGAACCATGCAGAGGCATGCTGGGGTGAAGGAGGAGAAGCAGAACGGGTTATGGGACAAAGGAAAAAAAACGGCAGTCCTGCTCTAAAGCCTTTGAAGTGTTAGACCATCCATCTGCCTGTTTGAGTCTGAGGCTGAATCCCTTTTTAAAATGCATCAAATGTCTGAGTGTGAAGTTAGGTCCTGACAGCATCTGTGATTCTCTGTGGAGACATCCGCACCACGGTTTCCCAGACGTTGTCTGTATTCACACGAGAAGGGTTTGATCCAAAGGCCTCGCCGGGTGGGACCAGGTGGCGCTCAAGTAGACAGGTCGTTTCAGCGAGGTCCTGTGAAGTCTCAGCAGCCAGGCCCCATAAAACCAGAGTGGGAAGAGCTATAGGCTTTTAATTCCAACCTGAAGCCGCGTTGTCAAGTCTCTCATTATCCCTGGCACCAAAAGATAACAGGAAAGGGGGCAGGACCAAGCAGGCTTCCCCATGACTTCATAAATCCTGATGGGGAGGGAATTTTTATGGACAGTATAGGAAGTAGATTTTTAATTGAAAAGCACAGATTTTTATTAGGGAATTGTGGCAATATGATTCCCATTTACATGATCAAACGAATTGCTTAAAATATTAGTGTAGATGACATGCAAATTGAAATTTTAGCTGATCGACATTCTCCACACCGACGGCATTAAGATACACTTACTGTTGTACAACAGAAACTAACACAGTATTGTGAAGCAATTATACTCCAATAAAGATCTATTTAAAAAAAAAAGATACACTTAGTAATATCACTACATGTACCAAAAGACATAATAAACACAGTTATCAGAACCAATAAAAAAATTCACTTCAGAACGGTAAGCACCCTCTGTTCCTAACTGACTTCTTCACAGTTTGTAGGTAATTATTTTTAAAAGCTCTTGTAGTTTGTGTGGTAGGAAAGGCACCTACACATTTTTCAGTGTTGGGGGTATTTTGGTCAGATTTAAGTAAGAGTAACTTCCATCACTTTTGTCCCAGTGACTCTTACAGAACTGTAGTAACCTGTAACTTTGCATTTTAACCTTATCTCTAGTAGTTACACTGTTTTCACCAATGCCAACAAAGTATGAAAAAATAATCAAGCCCTACGTTTAAGGGTAGAAAAGAGAGTTTGAATTCGCGCCTCATGAAATTAAATTTGAAGGAGATCTTAAACCTATGTGCAAAACTTGAAGTTGAATTTAGGCAGAGAGAGCAGTTTTCTGTAAAAGGGCATTCTTCCTTGTACCATAACACAAGATCATAATCTTCCAGGCTATCAGTAGTACCAGATTTAAAACTTTTTTTAAAGTTAAATTCTCTCTAGCAGTAAAAGCATCCCCTTGGTAATTGGTTAGGCACTTAGGGAGGGGCATTGAGTTTGGGGGACCACTAGAGTACAATTTTCTAAATTGCCCTTGGAGTGCATTAAGTAAATGCCTAAACGTAGACATTGATCTGTGATCTATGATCTGTGATCTTGCAGACCTGTGATCTCCCAGATGGCTAGTGCTTACAAGTGTGTAGAAAGATTCCACTGTGTGGATTCATAAAAGTAGAACTTGTAAATCATTGCTCTTTAATACTCCGGGAGATCTCTGCAAGCAGTGGAATGATATGTTAGTGTTTATACGCTCTCATGTAAGAAATAATCATTAGGAACCAACATCAAGGGCGCAAATGTGCTGACCCTCATCCCGCAAGAAAGGACTTTGGGAAAAAAAGTCCCTTTTGTTTATCAAAGTGTCCCTTTTGTTTATCAAAATGTCCCTTTTGTTTATCAAAATCATTGCTTGTTTGTGTAACATGAGTCCCTAAATGAAATCCTCTCTCACTGTGCCTGATAGGCTTAGCTTGGGCAGGGGACTCGGGGGGAGGCTCTTACAGTACTGAACCCAGATCCTGGACTAGTTTATCATCTGTGAACAGTGGAAGCCAGCTCTGATTTTTCTGACTAGTCTACTTGCCTGAACAGAAAAGCCCTGATTAAACTTCTACACGCGTGCCTGCCTTGACTCTCTCCTACCCCATTGCTCACCAAGCCCTAAGGGGGTGGGAGTGGAGGGAAGAAGCTGGAAGAACCTATAGAAGTCTAATCCAGCCTACCAGCTGAACACCTGGTTCAGCTGGTGAAGGAATCAACACTTCCCCAAAGAGCCTGGTCCTAGTTTTGAAGATCCACTTACAGAGTAAATCACCCAGTCATTCATATATTTACTCAACAAAGTAAATAAAATGTTGAATAAATGGGATACAAAATGAATGGGATACAAAGGTAAATAGCATGTTACCTTTCCTCAAGGTAATAAAAATATAAATAATTGAAATGTACTAAACCACAAGGTGTTAGTTATGAGAAGACAGGGAAGTGGCTAAATGAACATGCCTGTGAGAGGCAAGTGAGACTTTATAAAAGCGGATACTTCTGAGCAGAATCTTGAATGATGAGTCCAAGCCCCTCAGGAGGGCCGGGGAAGAAGGGTATTCAGTCAGAGAGAAGAGTATGCCTAAAGCATGGAGTTTAAAGACTCAGGGAGCAACTAGATCCTCAGAGACCCTGTTTCCCAGCCAAGGAAGTTGAGTTTTATTTTGAGGATAGCGGAGAGGCTTCCAAGAGATTTTAATCAGGGGACAACATAATAAGACCTGCGGCAGGCTAGAGAATGGAAGTAAAGGAGTGAGAGACCACATGCAGCAAAGTATAAATAGCCCAAGAGATTTAGATGAGAGTCAGAACCAGGACTCTGGCAAGGGAAATGGAGAAGAAATGGAACACAGAAATATGTAGGAGTTATGACCCGAAGATGTGGGTGACGAAGGAAAGGCAGGTGTCTCAGGATGCTATAATCCTGTCTGAAATTTCCACCCTCTGGTCCACATGGAGAGAAACAAATCCTTCCTCCGCCATAAAGTCCTTCATATATTTTGTTGCAGCTGACATGCCTCTTCTCTTGATTCTCCTCCAAGATCAGCATTCACCATTTCCTTCAAACTCTGCTCGTATGTCATGGTTTCAGAACCATCATCACCTCTCTGAGTTTGTTCCTCTAGCCTGTACTCATTCATTCATCATCTGTTCATGCCAGGGGCTCTGTCACCGACTGGGGATACAAAGATATGCTGAGTATGTCTCAGATGCTCACGGTCAGTAGGTAAAAGGCAAGAAGTGAATAATTACATGCTCATTGTTGTAAAGGTTTTAATGGAATGTCTGTAGAGGAGTGGTTTTCAGGATTTTTTCTGCCCAGAGCATAGCTGATATCTGAGATTTAGACCATCAGTTCCCATGGCTCACCCAAATGGCAAAGGCTCATTAGGACCATTGACTCATCTCTCATTACAGACTATCCCAATGGAAGTGAGCACCCAGGACTGGGGCATATCTTCCCTTCTTTTGCGCTAACTCCTTGAGAATTAGCCAGTGAAAGGGTGCAGTGGGGATGACATACAAAATGTATAGCGTTCTCAATCGGAATGATGCCTTAAGGGAATCCATTCGGTGATGTGTTGGTGGAACATTGGGGTGTGGGTAGGGATGCTAAGCAAGGCACCAAGAGAGAAGACTAGCTCTTCCACCTGTCCCAGCCCTTGGTCAGCCAGTATAGAAGCTGATATTAGCCATAAAAGGTGGACTTCCTTTAATAAAATCGTGACCTTCCTAGATATCTTATGATGATAATTATGAGTTAAGAAAGAGTATGAATGTTATGTTGGCTTGATATCTGGTTATCAAAGCAGATTCACCTGTGTTTCACCATTTAATCCTCTCAATAATTCTAAGAGGGAAAAAATCATTCTCTACCCATCCCACAGCGCACACAGCTGAAAGAAAACCTTCCTCTTTGTCTGGTCCCACCGTAGCATCTTAGAGGTTACGGAGCAGCGCCAAGCCTCGCCTTCCAGCTACATGGAGGGTCTAACTCCTCTTTCAGATTCAGCAGCATTGTGGACAAAACCCTGTGCCTTATATTTCACCCTGTTCCTCAGGGGCAGGAAAGTAGCCACATTTAGCCACATGGACACTTCTCATCTATCTCTAGAATATGTACGGTTTTAATGGTTTGGTGAACAAAGAAGAAGAGTCCTTTCAAATTAGGAAAATGAAATAGATGTGGTTCCTATTCTGTATATTTGTTTAATACTCCAAGTTCATTTAAGTCAGCGCACTGGAAAGGGGCATAGCAGAAGCTAGTACTTATATAAATAATAGATTTGTTGCTTTATTTATAGCATCCAGCTATTAGATTGGCTGAGGGATAGTAGTCTTGAATAGTTGTATCTTTTATGCATCTCTGATGTTAAACATAGAAATACTGTGTCCCCTCAGTCGCTCCTTGAGCCCTAATTTATGACAGAGTAAAAAGACTTTTTAAAAAAATTCAAATGTTCTTAAAAACAATCCTTCACTGACCAGAATTCATAACTCACAGTAGACAATTATCTTACAGTTTCAGAGCAGATATACCTTCCTTTGATGGTACAGTTTCAAGGTGTCTGGAAAAAACCTGAATATTTTGCTGAAGGGATTTTTAATTTCCCACAAAGACTTTTTCCACTGACCTACTCTGTTTCCAGAATATTCCTATTTAAAAGAAAAGAAGGAAGGAAGAGGTGGAGAGGAAGAGGGAAGAGGGAGGGAAGAGAAAAGAACAGAAAAGAAACTTTATTTCTTCAAAAGATCAATATAATCCGTAGACCTCAATGAACATAAAAACAGATGACAGAGACATGAAGGAATTGTGACCCAAACCTTTGAACTTGATCCCAGCTCCAGACCCCAGGAGTATCCATTCCCTGGTGAGCCCCATATCTGTACTCAATCAGGATAACTAAGAAAGAGCATAAGTAAGTCCTGTGCAAATAATTATGTTGGGTCCATTTATGCCTCACATTCAGATATGCCCGCCTAATTGAATCGAATGTTTAATCCCAGGATTCATTATCTATTTCCCTACGTAAGTCTTTTTTCCCACTTATATTTAGCACCCAGCTGTCCCCTCCTCCGAATGGTCAACTGTAGTCCCGTAAAAATCTTGAGATTGGCCTTCGGAACCCCTAGCTTTGTGCAGCAATTTTCTCAGTAGGGGCAGCTGGATCTTGGTGTATCCCTGCCGCCAGGTTGCAATTGTTAAAGAGAGCAAGCTGCCTGGAGATGGGGAAATGGGCCTCAGCCCTTACTGGGAGATATTCCAGGGAGAGCCGGGTCTACAGCTCAAGTCAGGACCAGGCACTGCTGCCTTTTGTAGTAGTCAGAATAAAGCAATAAAAAGATCGGTTAAAACGCTTGCTGGAAGTTATTGATAGAAAAATTCTTTCTGCACGAAAGATTATAAACAGAGTGTTATCTGAAGATGGATTTGTTTTAATTTGGCATTGATGTATTTGATACCTGGTAGGATCAAAGAAAACAGAATCAAAGGAGAAATACAAGCAGCCCTGCTTCTCTGAACATAGGCCTCTTTTATAGATATAAAATCTCGGGACTGGAGTGCTCAAATTTATTTGTACTGATGTTTGTTTAAAGATCAATATTAAATAAATTGGTCTGGAAACTATAGTCATAAAGCAGCTGTCGAACTAATGTAATCCCACAATGCCATTTTGTCTACTGCATGAAACCTGGTTAACTGTGTACTTCTAATAACATGTGGAAATCTGTTGAAAAAGAGGATAGCTGAACTGGATTTTCTGAACTAGGACTAAATTGCAATTGAATGTGAGGGGAATTTTAAAAATATATCTATTTGGTCCCTCTCAGGATGATAATTGATTGGTTTTTTACGGCCAAGTGTCCAGGGTTTATATAATCTACAGCTTTCTTATAAAATATATAAAAATACCTATTTAGACTATGTTATTACACCTTAATATAAAAGATAAATCTCACGATCCTTGCTTTCACTTGTTTTGTTAATTGTTGATATTATTGCTCTGTTTGATCTTGTTGTTGGCATTTGTTGTTTGTTTGTGATCACTGTCTTTGCAGTTGTTTTGTCAACTGTGCACTGGTATGCGTGGGTGCCTTTGTAAATCTCAAATTTTAGAATATTTGCCCTGCTCTGTATTCTTTAAAGATTCAGGGACTTCCCTGGTGGCACAGTGGTTAAGAATCTGCCTGCCAACGCAGGGGTCATGGGTTCGAGCCCTGGTCCAGGAAGATCCCACGTGCCACAACAAAGCCTGTGAGCCACAACTACTGAAGCCCGCGTGCCTAGAGCCCGTGCTCCGCAACAAGAGAAGCCACCGCAGTGAGAAGCCCACGCACCACAACGAAGAGTAGCCCCCACTCGCCGCAACTAGAGAAAGCCCGCGTGCAGCAACGAAGACCCAACGCAGCCAAAAATAAATAAATAAATGAATGAATTTATAAAGATTCAGAAGAAGAGAACCAGGGCAGAAAGAATTGTAAAGATGCCTGTGTAATCTTACCCCCACTATTCTTTGTCACACAGTTTTTAAGCATCCAGTTTTTTTTTGTTTTTTTTTTTTTTGCTTTTTACTTACAAACACGTGAGATGCATCTCCTGCTCTCAAGGAGTATAGAATCTGGTTGTAGTTGGCTGACCGGGCATACATATAAAGAGATGATCACATCTACATGTATATATCACCCGTATCACATGTATCACAATGTAATGTAACATGGATAAACAGTCAAATGAGAAGGACAAATTCTAGAGACAAGAACAGTACAGCTGAGTCAGCAAAGACGAAAGAAGACTTACACTGGGCCATGATCTACCCAACTTTATTTGAGTAGGGAAAGTAAAACTGAAGAATGACGTGGTGTGACTTTCATAAGACCTTAAAGAGGTATTAGTGATGGTTAAGGTGGCCAAGTAGCAAGGGTTATGAGAGTACAAGTTAGTTTTTTTAATAAAAGTGTTTTTTATAAAACCAGATAATGGAGTGATTAATAGTCTTTTTTTCAGAGAAACCAAAATTATGGCATAGAATATGCCCATATTTCCGTATATTTCTTTCTGTACCCTTCCCAGTTTTCTATCGGTCTCCCTGCCTGTTTTCTTTATGTCTAAATGCTTTTTATAGCTCCTGTCCCCAAAGGACACCTGGAAGGGCATTTTCATAAGTGACTTAGAGGACAGGTGTGAGAATTAAGCAACTTTTTTTTATTTCCTGGAATTTCTTATTGCTCACGGCTTGCTTGGGAGGATTGGAGAACACGGTGATTAGGAAAATAGGCACTAGAGTCAGATTAATGAGTATAAATCCAAGCGTCTCCACTTTCTTGCTGTGTGACTGGGGCGAATTATTGAACTTTTCAAAAACTCGGTCTCCTAATCCATAAAATGGGAATAATAGTAGTAGCTAACTAATATGGTTGTTTTGAGGGGAAAAATATCTAACACCATGACGGGTACACAGTTAAAACTTTATAAATGGTAGCGATTGTAATCATGTTCCTTTCTAAAGGTTTCCTATGTTGTCATATCTTAAAATATCTGAAACTCTTTCATTTCCACTTTCTATTTCTGCCCATGGCAGCAAATTACCAGGAACTGTAGAGTTTTCAGAAGAAGATGAAACATTAGAAAGGAATAAAATAGACTATGTTATTAATTTGTAAAAGTTCAGTTAAACCGATGGGGAAGCTAGAATTCAGAATGCTATCCATGTTTCAGAATGCTCTGAGCGTACGATTTAAATAGTTGTCAATGAACGAAAGTATTTAGCTTTTACCTCTTAAACCAGGGACTTCTTAAATCTTTTGTGCTTTCTCAAAAAGAGGTTGTTGAGCATTACAATATTGGAAGTCAGGATTGGTCCATTTGGACCACTTATGCTCCATGACCAGTTCAAGCTTAAATCAAGTGGAATTTGTCTCTTGAGTGCTCCTACCATTCAGATATGGGTGAAGTGACATCTATTACCAGGTGGAAGAGGTTAGATTTTTGGTTTGGTTTTGTTGTTTTGCCGTAGGCTTTGCCCTCCATCCAGGGTTAACAAAAAATATAGATTGATAGCACCGAAGAGGCCTAGGAAATTAAGTAATCTTCTCTGTTCCAAAAAGTCTTAACCTTCAGGAATTCAGGACTCTCGTTCCTGCAATAGGATTGATGTAAGTATTTGGGGGAAATTCATGGATGCCAATAAGAGAAGGAAGAAGTGGCAAAGTGAGACTGATTTCTCTTGAAGGAGAGCTGGCTTTGTATGATTAATAGAAAGTATAATGGACAATGGGCAAGGAAGCCCCGCATGATATTGAAACTTCAGTCTGGTTACAGAAGTCAAGGTTAGCTTCAAGTGCAGTGTAGAAAACTATGTCCATGACCAGGGCTACAGAGATCGGTTTTTTTCAGCATGAAAGGATGCAATCTTGGAGGAGTTCCACAGACCATCGTCTGCAGCCAGCAGAGCTTCTGCATGCTGGTGCACTTACTTACATATGTGGGTCACACAAAGGGGAGAGTGGGGCTCTTTGTTCCCTGTCTGTGGGATAACTGAGTTTTGTATGATATAAATGGAGACTCAGCGCCACGGTGGATATTTTGTTGGATGGCATGTAGGGACAATGGACCTTGAGCCTTTATCTTAAGAAGATATCTAAAATGACTCTTTCCGCCTGTGTTTGCTTGTTAATCAAAGGCTAACTTTAAAATTGGAAGGTGTTTTCATTTGAAGAGTTTCAATAAATACCCGCCTTCCTCAACTCCAAGTGTTTCAGCTTTGCCTTCTTTAATTTTTTTTTTTTTTCCTTGAAAGCCTTAATCATGGGTAGTTAAGTTGGCAAAGAGGTGCATTTCTTACCTGGGTTTCTTCTATCACCCCAGAATATTTCAAATATCCAAAAGATTTTAGTTAGCATCTTGATTTAACATATTTAAACATTTATCTACATGTATCCAGTTTATATATTTCTACTTTTCTTAATAAAGACGTAAAACTTAAGGTGAAATTGTGGCTGATTGTACTGAATTATTACTCTAAGATAGATTCATCAAATCTCCCAGCTGTATAAGGCAGGGCTTACTAATGAAGTTCCCTATCAAAAAGAAAAGCCTAATTTTGATTTGGCTTAGGTAATGAACTTCTTTTTCCTGGTGTGATTATCTGCATGGGGTGGCTAAAAGAGTAGCAAGAGAGTGCGCTCGCAGAAGCATTATGCAAAATGTCTTTTGTCTCTTTTTGCTGGGATATATTAAATTTTCAATGTAGTCTATGTAATATAAAATTATGATAATGACTTTTGGCCCACTGTGAAGGCAGCTTGCTGGTCCTGAGCACGTGTGTCTGGCTTGAGCACTAGGATACACTGTGGGAGTTGCCTTTTCTATTAACAAACCTCTAGATACCTAATGATGAATTTTCTTTCACCAAATGTTCTCCTTTTGTCTAAAATACAGGCATTTTCTAAATTGCTTCTGAGAAAAACAAGAGAGGCAGAGAGGTCTATGGTACTAACAAGGGATATTGAAACAAAGCAGGGGCTTGAGTTAGCATCATTCTTGAAATTATAAACCAACCAAAAGGTTGTTTCATGTGCTAGTGAAAGTATTTACCATCTTATTGGTATAACTGATTGCATCACTTAGTAAAAGGGTAAATTGAACAATTGCCTCAGAAAATATTTCTGTTCCTTCCAGTCATGTGACATTTGATGGTTGAATTGATTATAGATACTTGCGGCAACTTTCAATATCTATTGATCCTTCGCATTGGGGGAAAAATGTTTCTTCTTTTTCTTTTTCCTCTGTCTTTTAAAAAATTTTAAATGATGGAAATGTATAAAATAATGGAAACTTTAGTTTTCTTGTTTATCATATTTGATGCAGGTATCTTAAAAAAACTTTATGAAGACATTTTCAAAGACTCTGTGTTTCATGTCACTTTTAATTTTAAAATGATGGTACTTATGCATAATAATGAAGGTTACTCTTTAAATGATCACAACTGAAGGCTATCCGCTTACTCTAAATAACACCATGCTTGCTCAGAACACCGTTAGAGGGCTGATTTTAATTTTTCTCAGAGCTGGTTTATGAGATACACAAGAAAATCCATCGAATCACCTGATAGTCACACTTTATCTTTTCTTCATTTTTCATCTCTTTATACCTGAAGGCCTGTATCTTCCTGAAAACACAGGACTCTTGCTTCTCGCTAGTTGTGACTGACCTCATCTTTTATTATCACCTTGACACGATAATACATTTCTGTTTAGGATTTCACAGTTGTTAGGGAAATTTCTGTGATGTCACAAAGCATGGATGGGATATTTGCTAGAAAACTAGCTTTAAGGAAAATTCACTCTTTAATGCTATGTTGAGAATGCTGAAGAAGAGGATTAGAGTGTAGAAAATATGATACAGAGTACATGTTGACACCAAATGTGTCATTTCAAAGTTGTGTGAGACATTAGATGCTTATTAAGTTTTCTAGTTGTGTTAGCCTATGTCAGGGGAAGGTCAGTACCAAGAATATTTGCGTATCTATTGATAACAATGTGAACATCTTTAGCAGGTGTGATTTTGTTTGTAGGCAGATTAATAACTTTGGAACTGATTACCATAATCTATTAGAATAGTTAATTAGAATTGCTTTTACAAACCAAACTAAAGGGCACATGTGAATTAGAAACCTCTTAGGTAACTGTCTCCTGAATTTTATTCTGGAATTAATACAAAGTCTTGCAAAGAATTTATGTTAATGAATGCTTCTGCTACCTTTCTTAGCCGCTAAACAATAACATGTAAAAGAAAAGCTACTGTAAAGTACCTGTGAAAATCTAGAAAACAACCCGAGTATCCATGCATTGGTTAAAACAAATGGCAGTTTTGTGATCACTTGCCTCTATTTTTTCTCCCTTCTGGGGCTTGCCCTCTCAAGGTTCCATTGCCTGGCCAGTCTAAGGCCTGAAAGCCACATCTGTTCCATGAAAGTCCTGCTCTCCTTGTCTGCAGAAGAGCAGTCCGGGAACTTTTGAGGTAGGCAGTAAGGAAAGTAGAGCTAAGAATTAGGTCATGTGTTAGTGAGCTATGATTCCACTGAAGGCTGCCAATAGTGAGGCCAGTTCCAATGACCTTATTTCAGTCAGTTTTACTTGGGGATAAGAGTATTTTCTGAATCTGGACAATGCTTATGGCAAGCGCTTGATCTTTTTTTTTTCCCCCTTAAATTTCAAAAATCAGTAGTGGTGTGTCTGAATAACCCAGGTGCTGTGCCTGGTGAGTGCCTGTGCTTGGTAATAGCCAAAGATCGATAAGGGGGAGGACTTGAAGAATCTAGGAGATGAAGTTGGTCAGGTCCAAGTGGTGACAGTCTGGTGTATTTGATGAGGTGCCATGCCTGCAACAGCTCCACTTCTGGAGCCAAAAGTAAGGATCCTTTTGGTCCAAGCTCATATGTTCCCTTTTCCGTGTCGAGGGGGAGGACGACGGAAGCAGCCGTTTAGGAAGAACGTTTAGTGTTTTAAACTACACGAGATGATGTTTGCCTAGTAGAAAGACAGTTCTTGGCAGCCAAGTTCTATGTTTTTGCCCTTAATTCTGTGTCTGTGTTTTATCAGCTAAACCAGACAGGCGCAAATGAGCAAAAACTTCCTCGCACATGGAATGTTGGAAAGTTACACTGGTCACCGACAGTCGGTGGTGATGTAGAGAGAGGGGGTCCCGGCGCTATAATTGGAAAACTGGGGCTTATTTTATTTACATTCATTAGAGTCTGTTGCTTACAAATCTGAGCATGGAGTAATCATTTACGGGTAACCAGGGAGCCGGGAAAGGCTTTAAATGAAAGGCACCCTAACCTATGGACAATAAACATTCTCCTGGAAGCTGACCGGAAAATCCCAAGTCAGAGACCAGCAAACTCAGAGCCTCTGCAGACTACAAAGAGTGTAAATCCTGACGCAGAGGTACATGCAGGGTTCAGTCTCTGCCAAAGGGCAGTAAGTCATTTGCTTCATAGTCTTGCCAAATTGAAGGCTTGTCTTTAGTCGGGAGTCGATAAGGGGACCCTAGCACAGAATTTCAGTTTGCTGTGCCCTAAGGAAAAATGGCCCCCAGAGGACTTCCTCACTTCCAGGGAATGTTTCACTTCCTAAGGTCTCGCAAAGCACATGGATGGAGTTACGGTAAAAGGCATTGCATTTTCTAGGACAATTTGGCAGGACTACGATATCTTTTGTGCTCTTCAAACATAAACGCCGAGCTCTTTTTCTTAAATCTTCCTATGACACAACATGTAATTTTTCATTTACTCGCTAGGGGGTGCTGAGAACGAAATTCTTCCGCTTCAATCAAAACATTTGTCCAAGAAGCTTAGGCTACCATTTCAGCATGGCGTTCTGGTCACCAAGAGCTCAGACCCATTTAACTGTTGGAAACCATGGCATTGTCAAGCTTTCAGTTTTCTTTTCTTTTGATCTGCTTCTGGAGAGGAATCAGGTCCAGGCAAGGTTCAGTTTATTGGGTTCTTTTGAAGATTTCATGGAGAAGCAATAGTGCCTTTGCATTTGACTGAGTTCATCTCACTGGGTAAACAGTGGAATTTCTGCTTTTTCTCACTTGGCCTAACTCTGAAATAATCATTGAGTCTATTTTAAAGCAGAAAGTTTGAGGCAGGCCTTCATGGTTACTTCAGCCACCTCCATGTGTGCGCATCTCTGTGTTGATCAATGATTATTTTCCTCTGGGAATGTTAATGTCATGCAGTACTTTGTTTCCTATACTAAAATATCCTTAGGAACGTAGCAGGGCCCATAAAAATGCCCTCCCCTCCCCTTCTGCCTTGTAGGGAGCTATATCTTAAAGGAATCATTTGTCATTCTTATCAAAATGGCACTGGCCTTCTCCCCTCAGACTCCCCATGTGTTGAAAAATGTAGCCGTTATTATCCCCTCCCCCTCCCCCCCCCCCAGTTTTATGCATCTTCCAGATGATTTAACTGAACTGATGCTATGGAGGATATGCTGACTGGCACTTTTCCCATGCTTAATGTGTTAACAAAAGCCAATGGTGTCAGTTTTAACAGTTTTAGCTAAATTCCCACGACACTCTTAAGAAACGCTGAAACCTCTGCCATGTCTTACCCTGACAGATTCCCTGCCGTCATTGCACACTTAAAATAAATGTCATCCCCAATCAAAAAGTTCACATTTTCTCTGACAATATAATTTGTTACTTTGTTCCTGCTTTCTCGCTTTCTTTGGCACCGCAGTCTTAGCCGAGAGATGTTCCTTTCCTTCCTGTTGGCTGCTGTCCTTTTTGTTCTTCCAAGTATCAGGGTGGGATCAGAAGGGGAAGCTGAGAAGAGACGGCCTTTTTTTTTCATTCAGGAACAGAGAGAAATTTGGAATTTTTTGGATGAATCAAATAAGATGTAAATTATGAGCTGATACCACAGTCTCATTTCACCCAAAGACCTAGTTGCTGTATTGCTCACGCAGAGCACTTATCGAGAGACAGGGAACAGGATCTCAAAGAAAGAACCTGGACTCAGGTGGACCTGGGTTGGAGTATTGGTTCCCTGTGCAATAGGCAGGTTACTTAACACTTCTGGCCTCAATTGTCTCATCTGAGAAAGGGGTGTGTGAAGACTTAGTGGGGTAACACCTGGAAGGAAGGCACTCAGAAGACGGCAGTTGCTCTCCCATCTTTGTCATCATGCCTTTCACAGAGGTCCTGGACTCGGGACACAGTGTATTCACGTGGCAGCTTTCCTGCATTGACTTTTTGGACATGGCCTTTTGCTGGATTCCTTTGCTCTTAATGGACTTTGTGGTCTTTTTGTACTTCTGGCTTGGTGGAGGCATATGGGATGCTTAGTCAACAACCCAAATGGTCTCATAGGTTCATCCAGATGGAGAAGAGAGGGTGCCTCCTGTGTGTTCAGAAACATAGCTAAACAGCCCAAACCCAACCACCTTGTACCCTGTACCTCCTTGCTTGCTTGAAAGGGGCTTTCTGGTGCCTTTTGGCCTGTTGGATGGCCAGGCAGCCTGGGTCAGTGGAGACGGTAAGGCGGGGGGCCAGGGGGCCAGGCTCTCGCCACCAACATGCTTGTGGACGTGAGGATAAGTCAGTCCCCTTCAACCTCAGTTCCTTGGTTTCATGTCACGTTAAACCAGGGCCTTGAATGAAATGATCTTTAAGGCCCTTCCAGAACAAATTATTATCATTTCAGAAGTATGAAAAATCATTCACATACAATTATAATTTTCTGATCCAACATTTTCTGTTCACTAGCTGAAAGACAGTCCACAGACTTCTAAGCTAATGCTCCTGTCGGTACAATCAGCTCCTTTTTTCCTGCCTTTCCTGCACTCTCTCCTCCCCACTCCCACCCTCTCCTCTTTCTCAGAGAGTAAGAGAGGTGGCTTTCACAGCAGCTGGTTCATTTCCCTGGTTTCACACTGCTGGTTCATGATCCGTTTCTTGTGTGCCACCTCTCTCATCTACTGAAAGATAGGTACAAATTGTACCTATAAAAATTAGAATATGACTCAGGCTTATCTTTATTCTTCTTTTGTATTTTGAACCTCTAAATAACTTTCTAGTGTTTATTTTCCTAAACAAATTCTTGGAAACATCTCTGGTCTCTAGCACCCTCCTTTTTTCGATGCTGAGGATGCCTTTAGTAGTTCAGCTGTTTTCAGAGCGGAGGAGATGAATCCCTGAGAGGTATCGTCCTGGGAAGCTGGACGGGCGTGTCCAGCCACGTGGGAAGGACTGGGTAGCCGGGACCTCGGCCTCCCAGGAAGCCCTCAGCACCGTTTTGTGCCTGATTCTACCATTGGGGGCGCTACCCCAGTGGGTAAGGATGTCCGTAGGGAAGGCCTTAAAGAGGGGCCGGGGAAACTGATCACTTGTAAGACGGAGTCACCGAACAAGGGCCATAGAAAGGAAAATCCTGAACACCCGCAGTAGTGGGGGACTTCTTTATGCTTTTAGGAAATAGTGCTGCATAAAATACACTGGTCAGTTGTCCTCAGGTCAAGCCATTGACTTTGCCACGTGGCAAGCCTCTTATCCTCTCCCGGAGTCAGTTCCTCCGCTGGGGTTAATGGGGGTGGGGGGGGGGGAGTGGGAGTGCCCACGCGCATGCGCACTGTCTGTCCATCAATCCGGCTGCGTGTCTGTAAGAGTGCCGGGTAACTGGACGGGAAGGATGAGGAGGACCGACTCGATTTCCTGCTGGTATTCTCCTCTGACCCGGTCGGAACAGTCAGTTCCAGTGAAATCAGTGGGACCACTCTTCATACCTGTGATTGTCTGCTTAGTGTAAGGTCTAAATGTGGTAATACAAATGAATTGGCCATTACCAGCGAGACAAATCTTGATAATGCAGTTAGGAACTGTCAGAGGAGTCCTCCGAAGAAACAAGAGCAAAGCTTGCAGGGGTAGCCTGTTTCCAAATGTTACAGTTCTAACGGAAGAGGAAACCTTTGCCCGAGGTGATACTGTGGAGCAGGGTTTGAAGGAGCGTTCTCCGTCACTTACAGTTGCTAGACTGTATTTTTTTTTCTATTTTTGGTTTATGTTTTAAAAGGAAAGCTGTTTGCACTCACGCCCCACACCGTAGTTGTTCTTTAACACTGTTTTGGCAAGCAGAGGAGTTTTCAGTGAGGGTGTTTGTGAGAACGGTTATAGATTTTGGCTGTTTTAGGAAGACTTGATCTTTCAATTAAATTTTAAAGGTACAGAAATGGAACACTTGTTTTTATCAACGTAATCAGGTTTGGACTGGACTGTGATGTGGGGAGACTTAACCTGGGGGTTAGAGGGGGACCCAGGGGTATCCTTCTGGGAGGTCAGAGGTCACAGCAGCAGTAGCCCTCCCCGCCTAATTTTCCCCGAGGTCATTTGCATTCCCACCGACAAACAGCCCCATTCAGCACCCTCACTGACATGCACATGTGGTGTCCTGTTTGGTTTCTCAGCTGGAATTGGTATTGGGACTTTCTTCTTGAAATTCAACATTGTGAGGTGATCTGTTGGTGCAGAGAGTGTTTCAGCATAATCTAATAGATATCAAATCATTTTCTTTTTACGTTAGATGTGAAATCAAGGGATCTGGGGTCTAGTGCCTATGCCTCTGTAATCAGTGTGTGACAGAAGAGAGAGCATAGCCTAGTGGTTAAGGCCACAGATTCCAGAGTCCAAACTGTCTGGTCCCACATCCTGCCAGTGCCCCTCTCGGGTATGCCCTTGAGTGAATCACTTCGCCTCCCTAAGCCTGAGCCTCTCCTTAGATGAAAATAATAATAGTGGTAATTATAATAATACCTCATATGGTGAGAATTAAATAAAATAATATATGCAACAGGCTCAGAGCAGTGCCTAGCAGAGTAATTACTCAACTGATGTTAGATTTATTGTGGGTATTGTTGTATCATTGTTAGTACTTAGGCTTTCTCTTTGTTTTCTTACCTGAAAAATGAAAGGGTTGAACTAGGTGATCTGAAGGTTCCTCCATCCCCAAAGTTTATTAATTTATTGATGTAAAATATTGACCGTATAGAAGTATTTTAAGGAAAGTGACATAAACATAATTTCAACCAATCCCTCTGTCCTTTCTACATTTATAGGACAGAAATGAAAATTTTCTAAGGAAACTGTCTGTATATCCAGAAAAAGAAAATACAGGAAACCCTACAACATTTTTTTATATCATTAGGAAATTCATGGTTCATTTCTTTAAAAAAAAAATACTTGATTCACGTGAAAGGAAAAATAAAAAGGAAAATTTCTGTCTGTCTACTTTAATTTTTTCTGATTTTTGGTTGAGTAGGAATAATACATTTTATCTTGTATAATCTTTCAAAACCCTTCACACTTTTAACAAGATCCTACGGCTATTTATATGTTATGCTGAAATATAATATTGACTAAGTTGACTTATATATTAAAAAGCAACCAAGGAATAAAGGGTATTGTTTTGGTATATAAATCAAAAATAATACAGCAACTGGTCTTTCAGTGATTAAAGCTGCCTTTCCCTTTAATAACTCTCCGAAGAAACAGGAAATGTAATTTCCCTACACCTTTCCTGGGGCTCTCCAATCAGCTAGGTCCTCTGGGGGTTCCCTACTGTATATTCCTTCATCAACATGGAGTCCCCCAAGGGACCCACACACACTCTGTTAAAATTAGCTGTGTTCCACATTAGTGACAGGAGCTGAGTATTCCTCAGAGGGGTACACAGTTGTGTGGTGCCGCTTCCTGTTTGAGCAAAATCATATCTTTAATTGCAGAGAATTTTTTTCATTACCTGTTAATTGATAAATCATGCTTGCTCCTGCTGCTATAGCTTGTGCAGCAAACCTGATCGTGAGGCAGTCTCCAGCCCAACCCCCATTGTCCTTCCACCCCAAACAAAAAGGATAAGAAGCATCATGGACAGAGAAAGAAAACAAGCAGATTGGATCCCTGGGCAGCCGCCTCAAGGAGTAGCATCAAAACAAAAACCAAAGCCAAAAAATATATGTGTGTGTGTGTGTATACATATATATACACGCACATATATGTATACATCCACACATATATGTACATATATGTGTGTGTATATATAATAAGATAAATAAGGAGTTAATTTTAAATGTTTCCCTTTCCTTTCCCCCTCCTTTTGTCATTCCTGTCCTTTTATTCATGTTTCTAATCTGGGTAGCAAGAGGCCACTGTCTTGGGGAGAAGAGTAAAAATCCTGAGTATAGTGAAATAATTTAGCTGATAATTCCCCACTGTATAATTTTCTACGCTTCCTGCTAGCTGACCTTGTGGGCTCCTGTCAGGTTGCTAAGGGAAATCCAGCAGGACTCCTGCTCTGTTCCTTTACTTTTCAGAAGTATTACAGGACAGGGTGGTGTGTTTGTGGCAGTTTAGTTATGGGGCTCCACGTTCGGTGTTTGATCACATAGTGCCGAGCAGCCCCTCCCCACCACTTGCCTGGGTACCCACCCGGTCCCGCCCTCCCCCCCACCCCCGCCCCCGCCTTCTTTCAATGAAAGCTGCAAGATGGAGAAATTGCTGCAAACTGTTGAGCTGGAATCTGGAGCTTGATGGATGTCATCAGAATGTGGCTGGATCCCTTGGGGTGTGGCCGGGGGAGGAGGCTGGCCAGCTGATGACATCTAATGGAATGCGGCGCCTTTTATCTCAGAGATGTCAATCTTCAGGCACATTGGGTTGAGGGAGAACCTGCAACCACCGCACTGAGGGCCTTTTTCAGAGTTGGAAGGCGTGCAGCCCCACACCCTGCCTGCCTGAAGTCCTCTTCCCATATCCCCCGTCTTTCTGGGCTGGATCACATGCAGTTTGGGCAGGCAGAGGAAGCAGATGGGGATATTGTCTTTATCATGACATCCGCAGACTGGGCAGAAGTTGCCCTGCTCATTATGAATGGGACGTAATACACCACTGATTTGTGTCCAAGTAATTCCCAGGTAATTATAGGCCATCGATCTAACTGAGCGGGAGCTATGGCGGTTGTATTCTGCAAACCTCATGTTGCCTCACACCTGACAAGGGCAGCACCATTGTATTAAAAGATCTAGAACAGTTAAATCCTTAAGCTCCCTTCGGCCACAGGGATAGGTGAAGGCTAGGATGATTCCAGAAGTCTTTGGGAAACGTGGTGGACTCCATTTGCAGTCTGTCTGCAAGCCTTGTTTGGCAAAGTTTCCCCTGATAATATATACAAGGTAAGGCAGCTTCCTGTTTGTGGCTGCTGCCTATAGGCCGCCAACTATAAGACAGGAATTGCATCAGCTGGCTGGTTTCGTGTCTCAGCTGTCACCAAAAGAGTGTAGTAATATTCCTGATTAAATGTCATTACTCTGTGGCACAAAAATGGGAACACTGACATAATTTTGGATCTGTTCCTGTTAAAATTCAGCAGTAGTAGCAAATTTTGTCTGCTGTGGATTAAACACAGCTATTTTTGTGCTATATTCTACTGCAGGCTCAGAATTTTTATCAATAAGTCTACATTTTATACCCATTGATTCCGTCTGGTGTTTAACTGGAGTATTAAAAAAGACCCTATGTAATAGAACATTGAAAACTTTTGTTTCAATCTGCAGCTGTTGTCAACTCAAAATAGCATGGTTAGTGTCCCAGAATAAGATAAATTGAAGATAATAAAAGTCGGTTAGGTAACGGTAGGTAAAACTGTACTGTGAGAAAATAAAGTTTATTTTTAGATACATTTGTTGCATATGCCTTTACCTGATGACCTGGTATTCAGAGTGTATCAATATAGATATGTTTAGACACAATAGTCTCCACATTGCCTGTGAAGGATGTATTCCTTGTTGTGTCATATTATCTTTTGATGGCCTTTATGTCTACAGGAGGCTGATAAATGTGTGTATGGGTGGAACAGAAAAAAAAGAGTGGACTGAAAGAATTTTAAAAGTCAATTCTAAGGAAATAGTCACAGACTGCTATTTCTCTTTGCCAGAAATAGAATTACGTCATTGCTAAATCTTCGTCCCAAGAAAATAAACTATAAAACCTGATCATTTGTCTACTTCCAATTCGTTTAGCTGATTACAAGCTTGTAGCCAGATGGGGGCAAACAGAGGTAGTGAAGAGAGACATTTGACTCCTAACCACAAATGCACATAGAATCTCTATTACGACCATGTTAATACATTCATCTAGATTAGTATAATAAATTAGACTGTACTTTCCATCATTGGTAGATGGTATTATTTATTAAACTCTGCCAAGAGACCTTAAAAACGGAATATATGAAGCTGCTTCTTCAATTACACATGCTGTGTCCACTGACCTGGTATTTAGTAGATGATGATATCACTGCCTAAGTGCAAATGTGAATCATAAAAATTCTACCTATCTAAGGGGCAACATGCCTTTCACTGTGGGAAATCAGTTGATGCTTGCACGCCTGTCCCACCGTTGAATAGGCAACTCTCTCCTGTTGGGGCAGACGGTAGAATTTACATTCCCATTTGGCATCTGTATGTTTCCAGATCAGGGCTTTGTCTCCTCCTCTTGCTAGCTAAGTTGAAACATTGACAGGCAGCGTGTTCCTTTTTTTCCCCTTTTATTACAGTAATTTATAAGATATTTTAGCTAACAGGAGAACGGCCCAAGGGGGCATTCTCATGTTAATTACCAAATGTGGGCTTGTCAAAATCAAATAGCTCCAGGAATAATGCAAGTAGCTCTGCATCATTATATTGTTTGGCCCTCAACCCAATATTAGCTACTTTTGAAAATCTGGGTTCATTAGGCTTTTAAATTTAAAAGAAGAATCACTACCGGGGGCCTTCAGACAAATCCAAGGCACAGTCAGCAGCTCAAGAGTTTAATGTAAATGACATTAAAAAAATAGTTTCATAAAACATACTCAGGGAAGCATAAAACAAAACAAAACAAAAAAACCTGTGCCTGAGATTGAAGTATTTATTTTTTGTCTTTGCTAGCAGTCAAATTGAAGATAGTGTTTAATATATGATTATTTTAGGCGTGTGCAGCTGCACTTGTTTATTCCTAAACATCCTGCCACTTAGTATGAGCATCAAGTTGGTGAATCCAAAGACACTGAAAAAGCTAGGAGTTATAAAATACTAAGATAACTGACATAGAATATATAGTATAGAGTATTATTTGTTAAGTAACATACCCTCAAAGCTATGCAGAGATTTGTAGTTTGAGATACAGAATTATCAGGCTTCACTTGGTCTCCTCTCTTTTTCTGTCTTCGGGACCTCTTGCATTTTTAGGCCCAGAACCTTAGGTAAGGAGAGGCAAATAAATGTTTGTTCCTTTAAAAATACCTTTCTTTTCCCCCAACTTCTGCCGTGCTCTTGGCTGATACAGGAGTAAAAGTAGATGGAATTGGTGACAATGTCATTGAAGGACATAAGTAAACAGCTGGTGATGTCAACAAGAAGTTAAAAGTAAGATTTGCTACACTAAACTACAATGTGGGTAATCCTCTTGTGGATAATCAAGAGTTCACTATATATGCAAGTGAGAATTAATTAGAGAAGTGTGAACTGTTAAAATACTAGCTAGAAGATATTACCATAGAGGCTGTGGTGAATCAGAGCTTGAAAATTCAGCTCCTGGTGTTTATTCAGTAAGCATTTATTCAACACCTACTATATACTAGGCTCTGTTTGACATGCTAGGGATATAAAGACAAATACAACATAGTGGTCCCCTAAAGGAACTTGGGTCAAATGAGGCACCAGATATGGAAATGAACCATTATATCACAATGTGGTATTTACCTCCTGGGGACTATGAACCAGGAGCTTGAAGAATAAGCAGGAGCTGGCAAGGCCAGAGAAGGACTTTCCTATTTGTGAAAAACCTCTTGAGGAATTGTAAATATAGCGGGTGGGATGAAATGACTCAGGGTGGGCCAAGAAGTGGAGCCCACCTGACTACTACAGACCTTGCGCGCCATACCGAGGAGTTTCAGCTTTATCTTGCGGCCCATGGGTTTTTCTTGAGGAAGTTTAAGAGGAGAGTGACTGGTTTACATTTGCTTGTAACGGGTCATTCTGGCATCAATGTGGCACGAAGGGGCAGTACTGGAAGCCAGAGGAACAGGAAGGAGGAATCACATCTCTCTGTTGTATGCTTACTTCCCTCTGGTTCTCTCTGCGACTGTGGTCAAACTTTTATAAAAACACTATTCATTTTTCCACTTAGGTATACCCTAGACCAAAAAAAAGTCTGTTTTGGATTAGGTTGATTTTATTTTTTTAATTAATAGACTTTATTTCTTAGAGCAGTTTTAGGTTTACAAAAAAATTGAACAGAAATACCAAAGTGCAGAGTGTTCCCTTATACTCTGTCCACCCCACACCCAGATTCCCCTGTTTTTAACATCTTGCATTGCTGTGGTACATTTGTTACAAACGATGAACCAGTATTAATATATTATTGCTAATTAGTTTCACTGCCCTAAAAATCCACTGTGCTGTCCCCCTCCTCTGGAACCCCTAGCAACACTGGTCTTTTTACTGTCCATAGTTTTGCGTTTTCCAGAATGTCATACAGTTGGAATCATACGGTATGGTGCCTTTTCAGATGGGCTTCTTTTAGTTCTTAGTATGCATTTAAGTTTCCTTCATGTCTTTTGATGGTTTCAAAGCTCATTTTTTTTAATACCTTTTGTGAAGTCTTTTACAGTTTTTTTTTTTTAATTTATTTATTTATTTTTGGCTGCGTTGGGTCTTTGTTGTTGCGTGTGGGCTTTCTCTAGTTGCAGCGAGCAGGGGCTACTCTTCGTTGCGGTGCACGGGCTTCTCATTGCAGTGGCTTCTCTTATTGCAGAGCACGGGCTCTAGGCACATGGGCTTCAGTAATTGTGGCATGTGGGCTCAGTAGTTGTGGCACGCAGGCTCTAGAGCACAGGCTCAGTAGTTGTGGCACACAGGCTTAGTTGCGGCATGTGGGATCTTCCCAGACCAGGGTTCGAACCCGTGTCCCCTGCATTGGCAGGCGGATTCTCAACGACTGCACCACCAGTGAAGCCCCAGCCCATTTCTTTTTATTTCTACATAATATTCCATTGTCTGGATATACCACAGTTTGGTTATCCTTTCACCTACTGAAGGACATCTTGGTTGCTTCCAAGTTTGGGCAGCTATGAATAAAGCTGCTATAAACATCTGTGTGCAGGTGTTTGTATGGACATATGTTTTCAGCTCATTTGGATAAATACATAAGAGAGTGATTGCTGAATCATATGTTAACACTATGTTTAGCTTTGGGGGGAAAAAAACCTGTCAAACTGTCTTCTAAAGTACCTGTCACCTTCTACATTCCTACCAGAAATGAATGAGAGTTTCTGTTGCTCTACATCTTTGCCAGCATTTGGTCAGTGTTTTAGAATTTAGCCATTCTTGTAGGTATATAGTGGTATTTCATTGTTGTTTTAATTTGCAAGTCTGTAATGACAAATGATGTTGAGCATCTTTTCATATGCTTATTTGCCATCTGTACATCTTCTTTGGTAAAGTGTCTGTTCAGATTACTTTCCCACTTTTTATATGGATAGTTTGTTTTCTTATTGTTGAATCTTAATATTTCTTTACATGTTTTGGTTACAAGTCCTTTTATCAGGCATATGCTTACAAATATTTCCTCATAGCCCATGGCTTATCTTTCATTCCCTTAACATTGTCCTTAGCAGAGTAGAAGTTTTTTTAATTTAAATGAAGCCCAACTTGTCAATTTTTTTTTCTTTCATGGATCATGCTTTTGATGTGGTATCTAAAAATTCATTGCCAAATGCCAGGTACCTAGATTTGGCAATGTGTCATCTTCTAGAGGTTTTATTTTTGTGTTTTACATTTAGTCTATGATCCATTTTGAGTTACTTTTGATGAAAGATGTAAGGAAGGTCTGTATTTAGGCTCATTTTTTTGCATGTGAATGTGCAGTTGTTCCAGCACCATTTGTTGAAAAGACTGTCCTTTCTTCATTGAATTGCCTTTACTTATTTGTCACAGACCAATTAATTGAATTTGTATGGATCTGTTTCTCAGCTCTCCATTTTGTTCCTCTGATCTATTTGTCTTTTCTTTCACTAGTACCACACTATCTTGATTGCTATTGCTTTATAATAAGTCTTGAAGTTGGGTATCATCATTTCCCTGACTTTGTTTTTCTTCAATATTTTGTTGGCTATTCTAGGTCTTTTGTCTTTTCATATAGGCTTTAGACTTGTTTTGTTGATATCCACAAAGTAACGTGCTGAAATTTTGATTGGGATTGCACTGAATCTGTAGATCAAGTTGGGAAGAGCTGGCATCTTAACAATATTGAGTCTCCCTATCCATGAACATAGAATACCTTTCCATTTATTTAGGTCTTTTAAAAATATCTTTTATCAGAATTTTATAGTTTTCCTCAGATAAATCTTATATATGTTTTGTTAAATTTATATCTAACTATTTTTGGGTGCTAATATAGTGTTATGCTTTTAATTTTAAATTCCAACTGCTCACTGCTTGAATATAGAAAAGCAATTGAATTTTGTGTATTTACATATTTAACCTGGTAGCCTGCAAACTTGCTACAGTCACTTCTTAGCTACAGGAGGGTTTTTTTGTTGTTGTTTTTTTCGGTCAATTTTGGGGGATTTTCTACATAGTCAATCATGTCATGTATACAAAGACAGTTTTATTTCTTCTTTTCCAATCTGTATACCTTTTATTTCTTTTTCTTTTCTTATCATATTAGCCAGGACTTTCAGTATGATGTTGAATAGGAGTGTTGAGAGGGGACATCCTTGCCTCATTCTAGGTCTTAGGGGGAAAGCTTCTAGTTTTTTACCACTGTTAGCTGTAGGGTTTATATAGATGCTATTCATGAAGTTAGAGAAATTGCCTTCTATTCCTAGTTTGATGAGAATTTTGATCATGAATGGGTGTTGGATTTTGTCAGATGCTTTTCCTTCATCTGTTGATATGATCATATGATTCTTCTACCATAGCCTGTTGATGTGATGAATTACGTAAATTGATTTTCAAATGTTGAACTTAATTTGCATACCTGGAAAAATCCTACTTGGTTATAGTGTGTAATTCTTCTTATACACTGTTGGATTCAATTTGCTAGTTTTTAAGGATTTTTGCATGTATGTTCATGAGACATATTAGTCTGTAGTTTTCTTCTCTTATAATGTCTTTGTCTGGTTTTGGTATTAGGGTACTGCTGGCCTCATAGAATAGTTAGGAAGTGTTCCCCTGCTTCTGTTTTCTGAGACAAATTGTAGAGAATTGGTATCATTTATTCCTTAAATGTTTGGAAGAATTCACTATTCTTTGTTTCACATAGATGTGTCAGAGACCAAATAACCAGGTCTATTTTGGATTGGGTGAGGGTTTTTGGTTTTAAATTCATTTTTCTTTAATACATGCATTCTCAGAAACTCACCAACACTACTGTAACACTCTGAATGTATTTTTTTCTCTTCCAAAAAATAAAACTTCATTATAATGATTGATCACCACACTTAAAATGTACACGTAGTTTTAAAAGCAATACATGTTTTTCCAAGAATCAAATTTCTGAAAATAAATTCATATATGTTGGCTCCTCTCCAAATCATTCTGGATCTCATCTTTAGTGGGCCTTCTTTCTAAAATATTTTTGTGTTTGTGGTTAGCCACATTGCTTAAATTCTCCTTTTCCCTCTGTTTTCTTTTTTAACAAAAGCAATAATAACAGCACCTAATCTGTAGTTGTTGTTTCCATTATTTCAATGAGTTAATTATGTAAAGGATGAGGAACAATGCCTGACATACAGTAGGGCATAATAAAATGTAGCCATTGTTATGATTAGTGCTGTCACCCTGCTGAAGAGTCTCCAGTCCTCCTTATCCCACTCGTTGGGGAATACAGATAAAAATCTGTTAAAATTTTCATACAGGTAAAATTCTGTTGCCTACAGATAAAAATCTAAACCCCCAGTTTCAGAGTTCAGGGCTTCCAAAACCCGGCCTTTACTGCTGTGGTGGGATTGTTGTACACACCCCCACAAAAATCTCCTTCTCATTTCTGACTGATTACTCACCTCCCCCAGACATAGCCTCCCCCTTGTTCTCCCTCCTACACTTGCCCATCCAGCCCCCTCACAAGGTGTGACATGTCTTGTATGTGAAGTAGAGCTTCGCAACATTTGTCAATCTGAGCTTTGTTCCTTACCAATAATACAAACCCTCAGTGTTTTTAGATCGGGAACAGACCTTATGAATCACTTGGCCCAAATGAATAGGCTAGGTCCTAGAGAGGTCAAGGGGTTTATCCAAGTTTACGCCGCTGGAGGCGCTCAGGTGAGATGGCCTGTCCAACAGTGCCAAAAAATACAAGTGCAGCAATTACGTTAACTTAATTCTTCAGTTTGTTTTTATTTTGAATTTTATATGACATTCCAAATACGTACTAATCACTGAAGTTTTTAGGACTAAAATGTTCTTCTAATTTCCAAGATTTGTCTTACTGTACTTGTCTCCTAATTAGGAAAATCTCAAAGGATAAAAAGACTTTTGTCCACTTGAATGGACATTTCTAGAATTTATATGTGGCTCCTCTTTAGCCATTTAATAATCCCCAGGAAGTAAATGTTTCTTTTGAGTTATTTTACATATTCCACAAAACAGAGACGCTTCTTCAGTTGAATAAAGATTTTTAAATAGTACACAGGTAAAAAGAAGGGAGTGAATATCTATATAACTAATTGAAGCCACAGAGGGAATAGAAAAACAGAATGTAGTTATTAATAATCCTTCTATTTATATGGAATGAACCATTCATTTGAGGAGCTAGAATATAGGTATTGCTTCATTTAAATTTGTAACATTTCTGTGTAGAATGTAAGCATAATATCAACAGCCTGACTTCATTTATGAGTTTGCAGCCTACAAAGTTAGGAGCTGAGGGAGGAGAGGGATATTTTCTGGTCAGTTTGATTGCAAAGAAAAGGTTCTGAGGGGAATTCCCTGGCAGCCCAGTGGTTAGGACTCTGTGCTTCTACTGCATGGGGCACGGGTTCGATCCCTGGTCGGGGAACTAAGATCCTGCATGCCATGTGGTGTGGCCAAAATAAATAAGTAAAAATTAAATTCTATTAAAAAAAAAAGAAAAGGTTCTGAGAGGGCAAGGATTGCTTGTGAGACATGGAAATGGGTTCATGGGTTTGACAATTGCTGGGGTGTTACTGCATGGTCTGTATTTCTGGGTAGTCAAATCCACTTTCAAGTTTTCAAGAATATTTATTCTTATGATTTGTCCTGGAGGAGTCTATCCTGTTTCTTGAGGCTCTTCCTTGGATTCAAATTCCTAATTTTAAAAAGTACATAAAGGCGAGAATTACATTTGTGAGGGCCCTTGAAGGGGGATACAATGTCAAAGAGCTTGCTACAACTAGAAAGAGAACGTAAGATGAAATACACCACTTCTAATTTTGCATTTAAGTAACGGTCAAACATTTGCAAAATATGGGCTTATATCCACATTAAAACTTAAAGTGCCAGGTACTACTGAGTAACAGCAAGTTTATATTTTAGAAACAATAGCAAGACCACAGCCAATTCATACCTTTCTACTACTACTACTATTACTACTACTAATAATAATAATACTAAAACAATTTTGAAAACTAAATCTATCCTGAAAATTTCCCTGGAGAAAATTTATGACACCATTTTACAAACACGTGGGAACACAAACACACACACACACACACACACACACACACACACACAAAGGCACACGCACGTGGCCTATTCAAAAAGATTCACCAGTTACTGTTTCCTTTTAGGAAGAGAGGTTGAACCACAAATTGAACATAAGGTATGTTTTGATATCTCTTAGTATTAGGCCAAACTTGCTCAACATCAATAGACTTCTTTAGAATTTAATGTTAATTAAACAGTTCTACAAACTATAAAGTGTGAAATGCCCAACTCTTGAGTTGAATCAGAGACCTCATTTCATTCAGTCAATAGATCAGAGAAATACTAAGACTGCTGTTCAACAATGGATTATTGTCTACCATACTCCCACACGGCTAGTTAAGATTCAGTTTTTATCATAAATGAAAACAGCAGAAAATCCACCCCTCCCTTTGAGGTATAAACTGTTGAATTTATGAGATCAAATACCGTATTGAAGGTAAATTCATATCTCAGACTGATACTGGTACATGTGTACTCTTTGATGTACTAGTGGTAGGCATGCTACCACTAATGTCAGCTAATTAAAGTCATTTTTATACATGTACAATGCTCATAAATGGTGTTCAGGAAATTTTGGTTGAATGTTTTAATATAACGCCATACTAGAAAATTCCATAAGCAATATAAAACTACCTAAAGTAGAACTACCTATTATGGTGATTACAGCTTGGACTTCTATACCTCAAAGCATTTGTACATGCATCTTTCTAATACCTATGGTTTTAAAATAAGAGCTTTGGAAGCTGTATTTATACTATGGAGGAGTATATTTGACATGGATATTTAATTTGTTTAGAGCAAAATATTTCTGCTTATTTGACATAACTTAGATGGATAGACTTTCTACTAGGTATGAAGGCTGTCAGCGTAGTTGTCATTTATTGGTACCTACAGTTGAAAATAAGATCAAAATAGCTTAGCAAATGAGAATCATCTATACAACAAAATCAGGGAAGGAAATCTGAATGAGAATTAAGGAAAAGGGAAAAGAGTTCAGGACAAACAAAAGAAGCAAAAAATAAAGAATTGCTCTGAAATTAGTTTACATTTAAACCATAAATTTGTAAAGGCAGTCTTAATTCTTCAACTTTTGTAATTTCATCACACTGCACAGCAAAAACAGTCTGATTACCAATGCTTTCACTAATATATTACATAGTTGCTGAAGCAAGGCCCAAGTGACCAGTAAACTCAGGAGAGAAAAAGAAGCAGTTCTAGAGCTCATGTTTAAAAATTAAGATATAAAAAATTATAACAATTCTTTTAGTTCACCCCTACTCTATGTCTTTTCACGGATCCTTCTACTTTGTTGATGGGTACAGAACAAGAAAGGGAAGGAAAGAAAATAAATGATATAGTTGCAAATATAAGACTAGAGATTCTTGCTCTCCTAACCTTTACAATTGAAATAAGAAAGATTTAGAGAAACCTAGAGAGCATTCTGTCTCCTCTGCTTATCATGAGAAAGCCAAGATCCCTATCAGTTCCATGACTTACCAAGCACCGAGCAGAGGTGAGGCCAGGCCAGGGTTCAGATTTCTTGGCTCTCAGCCCCTCAAGTGTTCCTCTGAAAGACGCTGGAATGACAATTTATGAAAATAACAATTAATGGAGTGAATTTGGATTGCTTACAAGGCCTAAAGGGGACCATTTATCAAAAGGTTAAAGAAGGGATCATCTCTTCCGTAGACAGATCTTTTAAGAGAGCTGAGTTCATCCAAACCAGCACCCTCAAAAGTGCTTCTAAATTCTGAGAACCCAAAATTATTAGTAACGAAATATGGAATTAATGTTTCTTATAGAAAGTGTAGTAGGTCAAGGTAGATCAAGGTTATATAAGGAAGAGTATTTTTTATGTGTTAATATACACTTTAAGGTGCATTAGGGTCCCATGCTAAATCAACATATATAACAAGTTCGTACTCCCTTGCCTCTTAAATAAATTGGTGGGTTCAGTAATGCTTCACTATTCAGGTTCACAAAAAGTAGGAGATAAATTTATATTAGAGCTTCATTTTCCCTCTTGAATGTATTCTGAAAACCACTCATCTATTTGGGAGAGTAAGCATGATTCCATATTTAAAATGTGGGCTTGTTTTTAAATATTAGACATTTTCAGGTAAAATGTATTTTTAGTTACCATATTCAGAAAGTGGTGTATACTTAAAACCATGAAAATATAGAGAATTAGAACATATTCAAATAACCTGAATGTGCATGACAGTTCGTCAGTCAAAAATTATCTATTTTTCAAATATTTTTCTGTACCCCCCCTTCAGGGATTCCAATTATACATATATCAAACTACTTGAAGTTGTCTCACAGCTCATTGAGGCTTCGTTTATTTTTTCTAAAGTCCTTTTTCTCTTTGTGCTTCATTTTGGATAGTTTTTATTCCTATGTCTTTAAATTCACTAATCTTTTCTTCTGTGATGTCTAATCTGCTGTTAAATCCACCCAGTGTATTTTTTCTCTCTTAAAGTTCAATATGTCTTTTTATGTCTTTCATGTATCTATTAACTATGCTCAGTGTTTCTCCTACCTCTTGAACGTGTGGAGTATAGTTGTGATAACTTTTGTAATGTTCTCCTCTGCTGATTTTATCTGTGACATTTCTCTGTCTGTTCTACTTTTTGACTTTCGTCTTTGCTTTATACATTGCATTTTCTTTATACATTGCTTTATACATTGCATTTTACTGAATGTCAGATATTATGAATTTTACCTTGTTAGGTGCTAGATATTTTTGTATTTATGTAAAAATTCCTGAGCTTTGTTCTGGGAAGCATTTAAGTTAATTTGATCCTTTGGAGGCATTTATTTGTTTATTTTTCGTGGGATCAGAGCAACCTTTGATTTAGGCTAATTTTTTCCCTCTACTAAGGCACTGCCCTTCCAAATACTCTACTCAATGCCATAAGGATATTGAAGTAAGGGGTTTTCTGCTCAGATTTGTGGGAACACGACCTTGTGTGAGCATAGACATTTTTCCTGTGCTCCTCTCAGGAAGGATTTTCCCTGGTCTCAGGTAGCTTCTTCATATGCGTGTACTGATCAGCTGTCAGCTGAAGACTCAGGGAGGATCCTTTACACACCCCCTCTCTAGATAGTTCTCTCCTCTCTGGGACTCTGCTTTAGGAACTATGCTTTAGCCTCCCTTGGGCTGCCAGCTCAGAAGGACCTCCTTATCTGGAAACTCTCTAGACATAAGCTGTTCAATTTGTGACTCACCTCACATGTTTTCCTTCCTTCAGAGATCCCTGTTCTGTACCGCTTCACGTCCAGGGTTTGAAAAATGCTGTTTCATATATTTTGTCCATTTTTTTCTTAGTTGTTTGAGTTGGGAGGGTAAATCTTTTTCCTGTTATTCTACCTTGACCGGAACAATTACTAATTAAATGCTCATTGACCACCACTTTGAGAGTTAAAACAGAAAGATGCATTCCTATAACTGGGGAAGGCAGGTTGCAGAGCAAAATCTCAGTTCCACTGACCCTCATTAAAGATCTATCTGTACCATCAGCCCAAGCCAGGCACTTGGGATGGTGAGGGAGGGACACACAGATTTCTGTCACGGGGACATTCCAGTCATAAGTTCCTCCATTCTGTAAAGCAACTATGTTCTGAACTTTTTGTAAATACTTTCTCTGCTTCCTTGGTAGAACTTCTTCAAATATCACTGTCCCCTAATAATCCTCAGTGCTACTCCTGTTCTTCCACTGCCTCTGCCCCCAGTGGTGGGTAAAGAGGGGAGTAGTTACTGTACCCTTAGCTCCCTACCTTTATATGCAGATATTTCATTTCTTCTAAAAATATTTAAAACGTTCCTTCTTCTCTTTCACTCTACTTTCTTTTTTAGGGGGTAAGTGAGAACACATTTAGTAAAATTATAATTTTGCTCTGGATTTTTCTCCAAAGAGTTTTTGACCAAAAAGTGAATTTTACTACCCATAAAGCCAGTCTTGAGTGTGTAGGTAACTTGTGACCAAAATCAGGTTCCTTCCTGCCTCCTTGAAAACCAGCAGGTCTGTGCTATATTACCCCATGCGCCACCACCAGCATCTTACCGCAGGAGGTTAAAATGCTGCCTAATGAGGAGAGACTGCTCCTAAAGTGAGAAGGGAGCCCAAGGCATTTGTGCACAGATCAGTTTTCATTTCTAAAGAGGTTGATCTATTTATTTTTAAATAGGTAACAGGGATAAGAACAAGAAAGGGGAAAATATTTCAGTTAGTTTTCATTCCCCTTTTTTTTCTTCTTTTTTGATCCATCAGTGTCCCTTTTCGTATATTAACCTGATTGAATGAATCCATTTTGGATGTAGGCCAATCCTACCAGTTTTATAAGGTCTTTTTCAGGTTTTGGTATTAGACTTATTCTGACTTCATAAAAGATTTTCCAAAAGAGTTTAAGACAGGTGTTATTTTTCCTTGAATGCTTTTTAGATTTACCAGTGAATCTATCTCAGCCTTCCTTCCTTGCTTCCTTCCTTCCTTTTTTCTTCCTTCCTTCAAGGAGTTCATTTTTTTTTTAATAGATAAAAGGCTCTTCAGATTTTCTGTTTAATTTTGTAGCAAATTTGTTGGTATAAAGTTGTTCATGATATTCTCTTATTTTCCATTAAATATCTATAGAAAAAAAAGAAAATATACTGAACTCATAGTAAAAAAAAAAAAATATGTATAGAATCAGCAGTAGTACTCTTTCATTCCTGATACTGGTCATTTGTATTCTCTTTTTTTTCTTGATCAGTCTAGACAAGTTTATCAACTGATCTTTTCAAAGATCTGACTTTTGATTTCACTAATTTTCCCTATGTTTTATTTTCTATTTCTCTGACTTCTTATCTTTATTTCCTTCCTTATACTGACTTTAGGTTGGATATGCCCTTCTTTTTCTGGTTGCTTCAGGTAAAACTTAAGTCATCAGTTTTAGACTTTGTTTTTCCTTTTTAACATAAACATTTAAATCTATAAATTTCCTTGTAAGAAACGCTTTAGCTTCATCCCACAAATTTTGAAATGTTGAATTTTCAGTAACCTTCAGTTCAAAATATAATCTAATTTATCTTGTGATTTCTTTGTTTGATCCATGGATTATTTAGAAATATGCTTTTAATTTCCAAATACTTGGAGTTTTTCTAGATATCAATGGTTATTAATTTCTAATTTAATTCCATTGTAATTAAATAGCATACTCCCTGTGATTTCAATTCTATTATATTTATTGACACTTGTTCTGTGGGTGAACATATGGTCAATCTTGGTGAATGTTAATACATAATTGTGCACTTGAAAATGACATATAGTCTGCAGATGTTGAGTATAATGTTCTATAGTTATCAATTAGGCTAAGGTGGGTGATAGTGTTATTCAGATGGTCTGTGTCACTAGTGATGGGGGGAGCTAGCTGTTCTATCAGTTGCTAAGAGAGGTGTTCAAATATCCATCTATGATTGTAAAATTGTCTATTTTTTCCTTAAATTCTGTCAGTTCTTTATGTATTTTGAAGCTCTTCTTAAGTGCATGCACATTTGTTGTTGTTCTAATCAATGACCCATTTTTCATTATGAAATGTCCTCCTTTATCTCTGGCAATATTATCTCGAAGCCTATATTAATCTAGCCACTCTGACATTCTTGTGCTTGTTTCAACACATGGTGTATAGTCTTCCTATCCATTTACTTTCAACCTCCCAGTCTCCTTTTTTTTTTTTTTTTAATTGGGGTATAGTTGTTCTACAATGTTTCATTGGTTTCTACTGTATAGCAAAGTGGAGTAGAGTTCCGTGTGCTATAAAGCAGTTTCTCATTTACAATATGCATCCTTAACTTTTCACAGTCAGAGTTAATATCTTCCCACTTTATATAAAATGTAGATACTTCATAGCTATATAGATCCATGTATGATATATGTATTATATGTACATGTGTAGTAAATACCACAAAACAATGATATAATTTTTGGTTTAAGTAATCTTATATGTGTTAAAGAAATTAAAAGGAAAAATAATTTTTTTGTGTTTACCACTTATTTAGTGTTTCTGTTTCTCTTCATTCTTTTTGAAGATCCAGGTTTTCATCTGGTATAATTTCTCTTCTGGTAAAAATTCTCTTTGTGTTCTTTATGTAGAGATATTTTTATTTCACCTTTTTTTTTGGAAGGATATTTTGCTATTTTATAGGGTGACAGTTTTCTTTTTCTTCCAGAACGAGCAAAGTGTTGGTCCTATCTTCTGGGCTCCAGTGTTTCTAGTGAGAAGTCAGAGGTCACTCAAGTTATTGTTATTCCCTAAGTAATATGTTTTTGTGAAGTTTTTTGTTTTATTTTGTTTTTGTTTGCTGCTTTAAGATTTTCCCTTTCTCTTCATTTTTAAGGATATGCCCATTTGTTTTTTTAAACCTCTCCTGCTTGCAGTTTGCTGAGCTTTTTGAATCTGTAGAGTTGTGTCTTTCACTAAATTGGGGAACTATTCAGCCATTATTTCTTAAACTATTATTACACATCATTCTCTTGTTCCATTCCTTGGTACCACAATTAACCCATGTGTTGATATTGTCCTACAGGTTGTTGAGGCTCTGTGTATTTCTTTCAATACTTTACTCTGTTATGCAGAATGAATCATTTCTATTTATCTGTTTTCACAGTCATTGACTTTTTCCATTATCATATCCATTACGCTTTTAAGCCCATACACTGATTGTTTTATTTAACAAGTTGTAATTTTTAATCCTGGAGTTTCCATTTGGTACCTTTTTATAGATTATTTTCTTCTGCTCTGATTTTCTGTGTTTTCATTCATGAGGAATATATTTTCTTTTATATCGTTGAGCAAGGTTAAAATGGCTGCTTTGAAATCCTTAGATGTTAATTCTAACATCTGAGTTGACTGTCTTTTCTCTTGAATGTGGATCACATTTTCCATTTTCTTCATATGCCCAGTAATTTGGATTGAATCTTGGACATAGTGAATATTATGTTGTAGATACTCTGGATTCTGATATACTTCTCCAAAGAGTACTGATGTTTTTGTTTTAGAAGACAAATAACCTGACCGGACTTAAACTTCAAACCCTATCTCTTGGACTGCAGGTCAGATGTCTCTTCAGTTTTTTTTTCTTAATCCTTCATTGGTCTGTTTTCAATCAGTCCTGCACTTGTGTGGTTCAGAAGTCAGCCAGAGATTTGGGCAGAGTTTTACACAGGATTGTGCTTTCCCCATCCCCTCCAGGCTCTTTCCTTTCCAGGGTTTTTCCTCTATTTTCTAGTGGCTTTGCTTGTTCCAAGTTCTGGCGGCGGGGGGGGGTGCGGTTTGGGTTTTTCTTGTTTTTTTTTTTTGCGGTACGCGGGCCTCTCACTGTTGTGGCCTCTCCCGTTGCAGAGCACAGGCTCCGGACATGCAGGCTCAGCGGCCATGGTTCACGGGCCTAGCCACTCTGCAGCATGTGGGATCTTCCCGGACCGGGGCACGAACTGTGTCCCCTGCATCGGCAGGCGGACTCTCAACCACTGCGCCACCAGGGAAGCCCCTGGGTATTTTTTTTAAGCCAGAAATACTATATTTTTCTATTGGACTGTTAGCTTCCATGTGCAGCTAAAATCTATAAAAAGTAGGAAATTCATCTTGTGTTATTAGCTTCTTCCAAGTGTTGACTCTCTACAAACTCTGCCTGCTTGTATTCACGTGCCAATGCCTTCAGGTTAATTGTGGGTTTTTTGGGTTTTGGGTTTTTTTTTTTTTTTTCTGTCTTTTGTCCAGAATTTATAGTTATTATCTGCAGGAATTTCAATCTAGTAGGATCTTATTATGCCAATCCAAAGTGGAACCTCTATCCCACAGGTTTTAGAAAATTAGTGTGTAGGGTGGTTCCTGAGAGTATAGGTATTAATGTACTCTATCATTCTAAAGGGTTGCCTTTTGAGTTTTTGTTTTGTTTTGTTTTGTTTAATAAAGTAGCTCCCGTAAGTCTCTTCAACTGGAATCTTTCTCAACCTTCATGCAACCCATTGTCTAGTTCTCATTCTGGATTTTGTTTCAACTGCAGTTCAGGGGCTCTGGGATCATTTAGCATGGCTTCTGGGTGATGCCACTGCTATAGCATTCTCTTCTCCGTGGACTGCCTAAAAGTCTCAGCAGCTGAATCTACAGAGTTCTGGTGCCCCTGGAGAAGACCACAGTGTCACATCTGCCCATTGCTCTTAGGTCACCCTGGTCACTGAAAGTTCCAGAAGGAAAATATGGTTATATTCAAGTTTTTGCCATTTTCACTACCTAAATCCTAAGTGCTTATCTCTGGAAAATATACTACATTGAATGCTTGGGTGTGTAGACCAGGATGGATAGAGCATTACTGAAGTTACTGGGGCAGGGAAAGTGAGGTGAAGCACTTTGAAAACCCACTGGAGTCAGACTCTCTCAAGGCAAGCTGTGGCTACCCAGGCCCCAGCCTCCTGAGCAGCCTGAGTTCTCCCAAACCCCACTCCCCTGGGGAAGGCAGGAGGTCTGGAATTAAACATTCATCCTTGAGGACTATTTTTTTAGTATTTTTGTACTGCTGTTTTCTTAAGTATAATACACAGAACATAGCTACCTCATAGGAGTATAATGTGAATTAGGACAATGGGATATCTTATAAGTCACAGAGAGGAAAAATCCAACCGTGCATATTTTGTTTTTATTTATTATTTGGAATGCTTTTGTGATACTTTATGAACAGCAACTCCCATGATTCATGGCTTACCATAGGTATAAGAACCAGCTAATGAAATGTACCATTGATTTCCTTTTTCTGTCTTTTTTGACCCTCTGTTAAATTTAAAGGGGAAAAGAGATACATTCAATTCCAATTCTAATAATAGCCTCCAGTGGGGACCAAATGGCTAAGACAATGGGGAAGGGAGACCTTTCAACAGTAGGATTTGCTTTGAGCCTAAATGAAGTCTGCTGTGATCATGTTTTTAGCAAAATGAAATCATGGAAGGAAGCTGATTCCTTCTGGTGGGACCCCAAAGAGCAAGTGTCACATCCCCAGATCATGCCCACTGGTAGTAATTAAGCTTCACTTTGCAGAGAGCCCCAGGTCCCTTAGGAGGCAGTACTTTTGAGAATCCCAGACTTTAGATTTCCAGTTATTCCCATAGCAATGAATACCTTCACAGTCTGTTCTACTTTCTTCCATTGGCCACTAAAGGTCTTTGAGTTCAACCTCTGTATTAATAGGGCATCGTTAGAAAGCAGGAAATTTATCAAGGAAAATTATGTTTAGAAGAAAAATAAAACAAGCCTTTAAGAAATATTTTCAGTAAAGAGGATGGTACATTGGATATTCATTTTCTGAAGCAGTAGCTAACACTTTTAATGGAAACTTTTGTGACATCACTGGGGTATTTCAAAAGAACCGAAGTACTTAGAATTAGTTGTAGTAATCAGGAGGACTAAATTTATCCTCAGCTTCTGTAATGTGTTAAGGATAGAGATGTTTACCCAAGAAGAAAGCTAGCATGGCATTCTTCTGCGTGGATGTAATTTTCACTTGTATTCATATGGTAGATGTTTGCTTTTCATTTATCCACTTAGACTTTTTTTTTTATCCTTTTGGAAATTCATTGATTTATTTTGTGAAATGCAGAGAGGAAGGAGAGGAACTGACTATGATTTGTGACAAGTGTATTTCCTGAGCAAAATACTCTTTTTATCCTAATCACTTTTCTGTTCTCTCCATCACTATCTCTTTTTTTAAACTGAGATCTAATTGTCAAATAACATACTATTTTCAGGTGCATACCAAAATGGTTTGATATTTGTATATATTGCAAGATCATTGCCTCTTATCAGATAGTCTTTGTATGTTGTAAAACACAGAAATCTAAGACCTTGTTAACCTCATTATTTGTCAACAAATTATAATAACAGTAATTATAAAGTATATAGACCCCTCGACTTTACTTTTAGAGAATTGCATTTTGACCTCTCCTATCAAAAATGTGAATAGGGTGGAAACGTGATTTCTCGGTATAAAACTGATATCCTCTTCCCTAACAGGACTGCGGGCATTGGAAAGCAGGAGGGAAGGGTTTGTGCTGTGGATATCCATATCCTATTGTGCCAAAGGATAAATAAAGGGCATTCATTCATCAGCTTTCAAGCCGCCACCCTCTTTTCTTTTTCCCCAATCCTCATCTCTCCCTGAAATTGGGAGGAGGGAGGTTCTGATTATTATTTTTTGCCTATTTCTAGCAGAGCTAGGCACGAACAATTAAATTTAGGGCTTCCCTGTGGTCTGTGAATAACAGTGCACAGTGCTAACCATCAGACAACAAAAAAAAGGCTTTTTTATTTTTTGTTTACCCTTCAGGACACTGTTTACCTTATCACCGAAGGGGAAGTTATCATCTCATTCCTTTTGGAAATTGTACTGGGTTTATTCTCCAGCTTCAAATCTCAAACTGTCCAGTGGTAAAGTGGGTATGTCAGCCTGGGGCCAGGGCATTTATATAAGGCCCTGCTGTCTGCCCCCGCCTCCGCATTTGTGTACGTGTATGTCTGTCCCTCTGTCCGCCTGTCTATATCTCTCTGTGTCAGGCTTTTGCTCTGAATCCGGAATGCACTTTCACTCTCATTCTCCCCACACACTCTCATCCCCTTTTCCCTGATTTTTCTGTCAAACCATTTTCTTTTTCTCCCTTTCAACCAGAAGGCTCTTTTTTCCTCTTTTCTCTCTCTCTCTAAATTTACTTCACAGCAGATTGTCTTGCAGTAAATCACCAAAAACCCAAATAGCACTAAAGCATTCTGATACAACATTAGCATTTGCTTAACAAGCACAAGATAAACATTAAACAAAGAACTGCATTTCTTTATTAGAGGCTGCAAGATACATAATCCATGAGCACAAGAAACATGGGACCCAGTGGATATGCAGATGTGTGTTATTTCATTGGCGCTGGGCGGCCTTGTTAGAAAAGGTTTTCATCTGAAGGCTTGGGGGTGGATGGTTGACTGTCCCTGGTGGGGCTGTAACTAGATACAGAGACTGTTGCAAGCTAGGCTGGGCTCCCTGGTGGACATGCTGATTGGACAGCCTGAGGAAAACTTGGGAAGCAATGGGAAGTGAACTCAATCACCTTGGGGATGATAGGGTAGAACCAGATGAAGGCATTTGACTTCTTTTGTAACTCCCACCAAGGACAGATTGCCAGTGCGATCCAGCCTCCATAACTGCAAATCAGGCCTTTCCCCTATGCCGATTTCATTAGAATGGCCAGCATGGTGCAAAGAGGGAAAAAAAAAAAAGGTTAGACACAGTAATTTTACAGGCAGGCGGGTACAAAAAAAATCTGCATAATTAAGCAGTCAAGGCTGCTAATAGGGGAGTTTATATGCTCTGGGACCAGGCAAGGGCAGCACATATGGATATAGCACTGGATATTAAATCTACGGCGTGCAGACTTACTTCAGGGCCCTCAGAGAAAAGGCTAATTATAGAGAGAGGAATTGTGTTTACTGGTCTGTCTTGGGCAAAGATGGTGAAAGAAGTACAACCAAGTTTTGTAGTTCGACATGAACAGGCTGTTAATAGAGATATCAAAATATGCGCTTGTGGTGGTTTCCTACCTAATCAACACAAAATTATAGATTCTGTGGACACTCCCTCCATCCCCCGTTACCTACTATAGATGAAACGCTTGGAGTTAAGTTTCATATATTAAGTGTATATGTAATGTCAAGATGCACAGGATAGGAGTGTGTGTGTGTGTCTGTGTGTGATTAAATCGCCACAAAGCCATGCTCTTTATCATCAGTAAATTTTATTTAGCAGTTTAGCTAGCCATGTTTTAAAAATGTCGGTGTTTCTGGGTTGAGCTCAAAGTCAGCACTTCAGTATAAATGGATCATCTGAGTGGAAGTTGCAGAGGGCAGGGGTAAGCCCGTTGAGAATGGGTGTATTTCTGGAAGAGGCTCTGATGGGATGGACATTAACATTTCATAATGCACATCAAAGGTAAAGAGAAAACCCAAAGGCCCCTTTGTCACAGGCCCCTAATGACTGCCTCATACGTGAGCCGAGACGATTTCTTCAAATTATTAAAGAGATTCATTTCATATTTGTATGTATGTATGCATGTATGTATGCGTGTGCTTATTTATTTATTTAATTCCATACAGAGAACTTTTTTCCAAAGAGGACAAGCTAGCTGGCCATTTGCCCTGGGCTGGATGTGCCAACGCAAGCCTGGGTGTTTCAGGGGACCAGAGCCTCCTGCAGATCTCCTTTGCAGACAAGCAGTCTCGACCCTTTGTCCTTTAGGGAAGCTTCCCATGGAAAACAGCAGCCGTCGCCTAACACGGATTTGTGGCTATGGGCTCGGCCATTTGGGGGCCTGTTGTGAATTCCATTGCTGCCCCCCCAACAAGGAGGGCCAGGGAACAATCCCACTGCCTCATCTCAAGATGCCCTAAAACCTCGGGCTTAGGAAAGTAAACAGCATCTGATCAGCCAGATATTGGGTCAGACTCGCCTGACATCTGTGCTCTGCTCAGAGGCGGGGAATTCAGTGCTAATGAGAAGACCCAAGCCCGGGCCTCAGTAAGGGAGAGTTGCGAAGGCTTAATGAAGGGGCAGGTTAGCCCCTTAACACCAGGGAAAGCATCGCGGCAGCACACGGGGTGCTGTGCACCTCCTCACCCGCTCATTGTTCACCAACTGACCAGGGGCGTCCCTTTTACTAGGAACAGCTGGCCAGATGTCATAGCACTCAGTTAAAAGGGGAAAGGCCTTGAGAGACTACAATAATGCCGACACTCAAGGCGGTATTTCACACTCGATTTTTGAAACGTATTTTTGCCCTAGCAACTGTTAATTTCATTTTTAAAATCAGACTAGTCCTGAGAATATTTTGAAACACCGTGACTTCTGATTTCTAGAGGTTACAATGAGGAAGCATTCTAAAGAAAGAAAACTGTGATTGCCCACAGATTAGTAGGGACATTGTGGCACAAGCAGAGGGCAGTAGCATCGAAAGTACTTAATAAGTCCATTCTTTTTATCCCATTCCTTCTACCTGAGACTTAAACATGTAAAATAGAGAAAAATGTCCAGGGAGGGCTCAGCAGAAGTCCATACCTGGGAAATGGTAGCAGCTAGATGTATAATGCACAGCACAGGACCTGGCCATCATTTTCCTGCTCATCAAGAGAAAATGAAGTTGACCAGTAGCCAGTAAGGATGCCCTGCTGGAAGACGGGAAAATACTGTTATCTTTTGAGATAGAAATAAATACAGAGGACAGGGCTGAACACACAATTGCTTTTATTTTTAAATTTTGGGGCTGATCAGAAGTAAGAAAACTAGGCAAGAGGCATGTCACTGGTAGAGGAATAGTGTGGAAAAGATCTCTTTGGTTACATGTTGGATTGTTTGGGGAAGCAAAACTACTTTGGGGCAGCTAACAGAGCACTTTGTATGGAGAGGAGGGGGAGCATGTAGAGGCACAGAGTCAATAAATGAACTCTATAGAGTAAAACCCCTTGATATAAGGTATTTCAACAAATGGAGCAAACGTGTGTTTCATGCTTAACAAAAATAACCGATGCTTACAGAGCACTTACCATAGGCCAGGCATTGTGCTGGGCACTTGCTGTGGAACATCTCCATTGAGTCACACTTCTCAGCCCTCTGATGTGGGTACCTGATAGCCCCATTCACTAGACAGTTTGGCTGAGGCAAGATTAAGTAACGTAGGTGAGACTACACAGCTTGTTAGGGGCAAGGTTGGGCATCCCACCCGCCACCACCAAGTGATGCCAAAGACTGAGGTTTTTTTTTTTTTTTTTTTTTGCGGTACGCGGGCCTCTCACTGTTGTGGCCTCTCCCGTTGTGGAGCACAGGCTCCGGACGCGCAGGCTCAACGGCCATGGCTCATGGGCCCAGCCGCTCCGCGGCATGTGGGATCTTCCCAGACCGGGGCACGAACCCGTGTCCCCTGCATCGGCAGGTGGACTCTCAACCACTGAGCCACCAGGGAAGCCCTAAAGCCTGAGTTTTTAAAATCACTCCCTCATGGTGCATGGGAAGAGAAGCTTTTTACAGATGATGTCTGTGATGACTTTTATAAACACTGTCTGCCCTACCCACTATGGTGTAAGCCCATTGAAGCCTCTGGTAGAGGTCTATTGTTAGCTAATATGCTAGGCCCCCCAAAGTTCATGCCTCACTTATCAGGATCGTGGAAACATGACAGATTACAAAAACTAGACTCGATAGTAAAGGTCTGTCTGCTATCAGAGGTCAAACCCTGTTTTAGAATAAGATTTTGTGGGGTTTTTTACAAATTAATAAGAGTTTAGTGGCTGACATTCAGGTTCTGAGTCTTTGTTGGAAATAAATATTTAAACCACGTGCAAGGAGGCTTCGTTGCATTTGTGACCTGCTTTCACACATATTTGGGAGGGTAGAGATGGAAATGGAGAACACACATCTTACTGCCAGAGTGGAACTTTACAAACGTGCCAGGGGACTTTTTGGTAGTGTTTGTAATGTGCTGCTATTGTGATTTAGGAAAGAAAAATGCTACCGCTGGGCTTTATTTTCAACAGACTTTTTCTAAACATCAATTAATGCAATCAAATGCAGTACAGGGAAATCTGACTTTTTATTTACAATTCTGGGGTTTGTTTGTTTTTGTTCACTCTAATCATTTGAGCTGTACAGTGCATGGTTTTCTTGGTATTTTCCAAATCAACTCAGTAAGTTATATTTAACAGTCTACGTGAAAATCCCACATGCAGACGAGAAAACAGCCTTGTAACTGGTACCGTTTGTTGGGAAACAACTGATTCTGCATTGCTTCACACAGTTTGAAAATAATGACATTTTTGGCTTTTAAAAATAGATTCGTTAATAGAATGAATCATATCAGTTTCCTTCCCCATACCCGCAAAATTGAGGTATGTTATTTCTTCATGAATTAGTCAGATTTTGGAATGCCAAGTTTTGAATTCAATCTTGATAAATTAAAAAGTAATAACCATGGGCTTCCCTGGTGGCGCAGTGGTTGAGAGTCCGCCTGCCGATGCAGGGGACACCGGTTTGTGCCCGGTCCGGGAAGATCCCACATGCCGCTGAGCGGCTAGGCCCGAGAGCCATGGCCGCTGAGCCTGCGCGTCCGGAGCCTGTGCTCCTCAACGGGAGAGGCCACAACAGTGAGAGGACCGCGTACCGCAAAAAAAAAAAAAAAAGTAATAACCTAAAAAAAAGAGCATTTTATGTTTGGCCTTAAACCTTCAAAGGGCACTAAAATAAACCATTAAGATAATCAGAAAGGTCCATGCTGAAAGTATACTTTTCTGATTTTTCCTCCCTTTGTGAATCACTGCCTTAACTAAACACATTATCAACACAAACTGCTGGGTCATCTCCCCTCTTCCTGAGCATAGTGACCCAGTGAAATAAATATCATAGATGATTAAACTAAAAACTTGGTTCCATGTTGAAATGTAATTATTTTCTTCCCTGTAACCTGGAGCCTAGACCCAGATCTGAGCCCAGTTCTACCAGTTACTACCCGTGACTTTGAGTTTTACTCTTCCTAGGATTTGAGTTAACCTGGAGCAATCCGTGTTATTGAGCAGATTAACTGAGAATCGAAGTATATACACCCACAACCACACATTTTGAAAATTGTGAAATGCTCTGTAAATATAAGTTGTATATATAATCATGCTCAGGTAGAGGAAAATGTACCACTGTAATAGTCTTAGTATTGATAAGAATCTCCTTCTTATGGGGCTTTCCAAAAAAAACACACACACACACACACACAAAAATGGTGGGGGGCAGGGGGAGCTGGGTTTGAATTGTATAGACATTTCATTCAGCTTCTTGTGCTTAAAAGTCGTGTTGGCCTGAGCACAAAGTATGATCTTTTGCAGCAAATGAGGTAATATGTAGGCCTAATCGGGTGAGTTAAGGCCACAGTGACTACTTTGATTTGGAATTTCCCCGCTGTTATCATTTTAAGACAGACTTTCTAATATTCATTTCAAAAGAGAGATGCCCAGATTCTAGAGGCACAGATCTAAAGAGGTGCACAGATTCTACCTCTGTGTGTTACTCTATTGCATTCTCCTTTCTCATGCTGTTCCTTTTTGCGGGGGTGTCCGCTTGCATTGTGGGTGCCATTAGGTAGAGTAAAAAGGCTTAGAATGGACTCGTCTGGCCAAGATGCCAATCTATAGCTTCCTCATCGATCATGTGCTCACTCATAAGGGTAATGTGATAGTCTTAGCTACATCTAATTCTCTGAGGTTTTATTTCATTTTTAATTCTTTGAAATAGCTGGGCCAATATTTAATTAAGGAAACTTCTCTTCCCATTCTGGGGAAGAAAATTTATTTTGTTACTAAGCATTTTTCTCTAAATATAAGTATCCATGCCATGGTCAGTTATTGTGATTGGTTGAAAATATGCAAAAATAGTGACGGCACTTTATTCCTTTCTGCACATTCATACAAGGCTCATCTATATTTACCCACTCTCATTTTAATTTCTGAAATGTCTTCCCTCCAATATTCAGAGAAAGGAGAACTTTGTTCATTGCCGGTTCATATCACACTGTTCACCTCCATCTTACCCAACAGTTACTATCCTACAAAATTATACGCTGTATTTACTTTTCTCCACATTGTCAAATATAAAACTCTCATGCTAATCTCTGTCTTTAAGAAGAGACATTGCTACTGCTTTTCAGAAGCAAAGGAAGAGTAGGAGGCCAAGACATCACCGTAGGTCACCTTTTATCCTGGAATTTTACATTTTCCTTTATTAACAATGAAATTGATAAGTGAGCTAAATATGATTTGCTTTCAGAAAAGATATAAATTTTATAGTTTTGAGTATCAGATTTCTACTTAGATTGTTTAAGACAGCATTGTAATTCTATGCTGATTGCATCACATCGTGCAGAGGGGCAAAGCAGAGCTTTTAAATATATAAAATGCTTAAAGCCATTGATAGATATTTTAGTGAATTTTTTTTCAGTAGATTTTTTTTTCTGTTAGGAAATTATCAGCCTTCTTTACATTGACAGAGTATACAATATTTAAATTTTTTAAGTGGATCTTGAATGAGCTGGTTCAGGTTTTAGAAAAACTGTCATAAAGATAGGGGCTTAAAAATTTATTGCGCCCAAAGCATCTTTATAATTTGGCATTATAGTCTTAGAAATATTTAATAGCTTTGCAGAAGGTAATGTAAGGAATTGCTATCTGAGAAAGAGCTATCCTTAATTATGTCTCATTTTTTAAATTTCAATTTATTTTTTTTTTATACAGCAGGGTCTTATTAGTTATCCATTTTATACATATTAGTGTATACATGTCAATCCCAATCTCCCAATTCATTACCCCCCCACCCGTCACTTTCCCCCCTTGGTGTCCATACGTTTGTTCTCTACATCTGTGTCTCTATTTCTGCCTTGTAAACCAGTTCATCTGTACCATTTCTCTAGATTCCACATATATGTGTTAATATGCGATATTTGTTTTTCTCTTTCCGACTTACTTCACTCTATATGACAGTCTCTAGGTCCATCCACGTCTCTACAAATGACCCAATTTCATCCCTTTTAATGGCTGAGTAATATTCCATTATATATATATGTACCACAACTTCTTTATCCATTTGTCTGTCGATGGGCATTTTGGTCGCTTCCATGACCTGGCTATTGTATATAGAGCTGCAATGAACATTGGGGTGCATGTGTCTTTTTGAATTATGGTTTTCTCTGGGTACATGACCAGTAGTGGGATTGCAGGGTCATATGGTAATTCTATTTTTAGTTTTTAAAAGAACATCCATACTGTTCTCCATAGTGGCTGTATCAATTTACATTCCCACCAACAGTGCAAGAGGGTTCCCTTTTCTCCACACCCTCTCCAGCATTTGTTGTTTGTAGGTGTTCTGATGATGCCCATTCTAACTGGTGTGAGGTGATACCTCAATGTAGTTTTGATTTGCATTTCTCTAATAATTAGTGATGTTGAGCAGCTTTTCATGTTCCTCTTAGCCATCTGTATGTCTTCTTTGGAGAAATGTCTATTTAGGTCTTCTGCCCATTTTTGGAATGGGTTGTTTGTTTTTTTAATATTGAGCTGCATGAGCTGTTTACATATTTCGGAGATTAATCCTTTGTCTGTTGATTCGTTTGCAAATATTTTCTCCCATTCTGAGGGTTGTCTTTTCATCTTGTTTATAGTTTGCTTTGCTGTGCAAAAGCTTTTAAGGTTTCATTAGGTCCCATTTGTTTATTTTTGTTTTTATGTCCATTTCTCTAGGAGGTGGATCAAAAAAGATCTTGCTGTGATTTATGTCAAAGAGTGTTCTGCCTATGTTTTCCTCTAAGAGTTTTATAGTGTGCAGTCTTACATTTAGGTCTTTAATCCATTTTGAGTTTATTTTTGTTTATGGTGTTAGGGAATGTTCTAATTTCATTCTTTTACATGTAGCTGTCCAGTTGTCCCAGCACCACTTATTGAAGAGACTGTCTTTTCTCCATTGTATTTCCTTGCCTCCTTTGTCATAGATTAGTTGACCATAGGTGCGTGGGTAGCTCTGTAGTATAGTCTGAAGTCAGGGAGTCTGATTCCTCCAGTTCCGTTTTTTTCCCATCAAGATTGCTTTGGCTATTTGGGGTCTTTAGTGTCTCCATACAAATTTTAAGATTTTTTTGTTCTAGTTCTGTAGAAAATGCCATTGGTAATTTGATAGGGATTGCATTGAATCTGTAGATTGCTTTGGGTAATATAGTCATTTTCACAATATTGATTCTTCCAATCCAAGAACATGGTATATCTCTCCATCTGTTTGTGTCATCTTTGATTTCTTTCATCACTGTCTTATAGTTTTCTGAGTACAGGTCTTTGACCTCCTTAGTAGGTTTATTCCTAGGTATTTTATTCTTTTTGTTGCAATGGTGAATGGGATTATTTCCTTAATTTCTCTTTCTGATCTTTCGTGTTTAGTGTACAGGAATGCAAGAGATTTTTGTGCATTAATTTTGTATCCTGCAACTTTACCAAATTCATTGATTAGCTCTAGTAGTTTTCTGGTGGCATCTTTAGGATTCTCTATGTATAGTATCATGTCATCTGCAAACAGTGACAGTTTTACTTCTTCTTTTCCAATTTGGATTCCTTTTATTTCTTTTACTTCTGTGATTGTCATGGCTAGGACTTCCAAAACTGTTGAATAATAGTGGTGAGAGTGGACATCCTTGTCTTCCTCCTTATTTTAGAGGAAATGCTTTCAGTTTTTCACCATTGAGAATGATGTTTGTTGTGAATTTGTCGTATATGGCCTTTATTATGTTGAGGTAGGTTCCCTCTATGCCCAATTTCTGGAGAATTTTTATCATAAATGGGTGTTGAATTTTGTCAAAAGCTTTTTCTGCATCTATTGAGATGATCCTATGGTTTTTATTCTTCAGTTTGTTAATATGGTGTATCACATTGATTGATTTGCATATATTGAAGAATCCTTACATCCCAGGGATACATCCCTCTTGATCATGGTGTATGATCCTTTTAATGTGTTGTTGGATTCTGTTTCCTTGTATTTTGTTGAGGATTTTTGCATCTGTATTCATCAGTGATATTGGTCTGTAGTTTTCTTTTTTTGTAGTATCTTTGTCTGGTTTTGGTATCAGGGTGATGGTGGCCTCATAGAATGAGTTTGGGAGTGTTCCTTCCTCTGCAATTTTTTGGAAGAGTTTGAGAAGGATGGGTGTTAGCTCTTCTCTAAATGTTTGATAGAATTCACCTGTGAAGCCATCTGGTCCTGGATTTTTGTTTGTTGGAAGATTTTTAATCACAGTTTCAATTTCATTACTTGTGATTGGTCTGTTCATATTTTCTATGTCTTCCTGATTCAGTCTTGGAAGTTATACCTTTCTAAGAATGTGTCCAGTTCTTCCAGCTTGTCCATTTTTTTGGCATAGAGTTGCTCGTGGTAGTCTCTTAGGAAGCTTTGTATTTCTGTGGTGTCTGTTGTAACTTCTCCATTTTCATTTCTAATTTTATTGATTTGAGTTCTCTCCCTCTTTTACTTGATGAGTCTGGCTAATGGTTTATCAATTTTATCTTCTCAAAGAACCAGCTTTTAGTTTTATTGATCTTTGCTATTGTTTTCTTTGTTTCTGTTTCATTTATTTCTGCTCTGATCTTTATGATTTCTTTCCATCTACTAACTTTGGGTTTTGTTTGTTCTTCTTTCTCTAGTTCCTTTAGGTGTAAGGTTAGATTGTTTATTTGAGATTTTTCTTGTTTCTTGAGGTAGGATTGTATTGCTATAAACTTCCCTCTTAGAACTGCTTTTGCTGCATCTCATAGGTTTTGGATCATCATGTTTTCATTGTGATTTGTCTCTAGGTATTTTTTGATTTCCTCTTTGATTACTTCAGTGATCTCTTGGTTATTTAGTAACATATTGTTTAGCCTCCATGTGTTTGTGTTTTTTATGGTTTTTTTCCCTGTAATTTATTTCTAGTCTCATAGTGTTGTGGTCGGAAAAGACACTTGATAATGATTACAGTTTTGTTAAATTTACCAAGGCTTGATTTGTGACCCACGATGTGATCTATCCTGGAGAATGTTCTGTGTGCACTTGAGAAGAAAGTGTAATCTGCTGTTTTCAGATGGAATGTCCTATAAATCTATCTGATCTATTGTGTCATTTAAAGCTTGTGTTTTCTTATTAATTTTCTGTCTGGATGATCTGTCCATTGGTGTAGGTGAGATGTTAAAGTCCCCGACTATTATTGTGTTACTGTCGATTTCCTCTTTCATAGATGTTAGCATTTACCTTATGTCTTGAGGTGCTCGCATGTTGGGTGCATATATAGTTATAATTGTTATATCTTCTTCTCGGATTGATCCCTTGATCATTATGTAGTGTCCTTCCTTGTCTCCTATAACATTCTTTATTTTAAAGTCTATTTTATTTGATACAAGTATTGCTACTCCAGCTTCCTTTGATTTCCATTTTCATGGAAAATCTTTTTCCATCCCCTCACTTTCAGTCTGTATGTGTTCCTAGGTCTGAAGTGGGTCTTTTGTAGACGGTATATAGATGGGTCTTGTTTTTGTGTCCATTCAGCAAGCCTGTGTCTTTTGGTTGGAGCATTTAATCCATTCACATTTAAGGTAATTATCAATATGTATGTTTCTATTACCATTTTCTTAATTGTTATGGGTTTGTTTTTGTAGGTCCTTTTCTTCTCTTGTGTTTCCCACTTAGAGAAGTTAGCATTTGTTGTAGATCTGGTTTGGTGGTGCTGAATTCTTTTAGCTTTTGCTTGTCTGTAAAGCTTTTGATTTCTCCATTGAATCTGAATGAGATCCTTGCTGGGTAGAGTAATCTTGGCTGTAGGTTATTCCCTTTCATCACTTTAAATATATCATGCCACTCCCTTCTGGCTTGTAGAGTTTCTGCTGACAAATCAGCTGTTACCTTTATGGGAGTTCCCTTGTATGTCATTTGTCATTTTTCCCTTGCTCTTTTAATAATTTTTCTTTGTCTTTAATTTTTGTCAATTTGATTACTGTGCATTACGGTGTGTTTCTCCTTGGGTTTATCCTGCCTGGGACTCTCTGCACTTCCTTGACTTGGGTGCCTATTTCCCTTCCCACGTTAGGGAAGCTTTCGACTATAATCTCTTCAGATATTTTCTCGGGTCCTTTCTCTCTCTTTTTCTTCTGGGACCCCTATAATACAAATGTTGCATTAACAGTGTTAATGTTGTCCCGGAGGTCTCTTAGGCTGTCTTCATTTCTTTTCATTCTTTTTTCATTATTCTGTTCTGCGGCAGTGAATTCCACCATTCTGTCATCCACATCACTTATCTATTCTTCTGCTTCAGTTATTCTGCTATTGATTCCTTCTAGTGTAGTTTTCATTTAAGTCATTGTATTGTTCATCTCTGTTTGTTTGTTCTTTAATTCTTCTAGGTCTTTGTTAAACATTTCTTGCATCTTCTCGATCTTTGCCTCCATTCTTTTTCTGAGGTCCTGGATCCTCTTCACTATCATTATTCTGAATTCTTTTTCTGGAAGGTTGCCTATCTCCACTTGATTTAGTTGTTTTTCTGGGGCTTTATCTTGTTCCTTCATCTGGTACATAGCCCTCTGCCTTTTCATTTTGTCTATCTTTCTTTGAATGTGGTTTTCATTCCACAGAGTGCAGGATTGTAGTTCTTCTTGCTTCTGCTGTCTGCCCTCTGGTGGATGAGGCTATCTAAGAGGCTTGTGCAATCTTCCTGATGGGTGGGACTGGTGATGGGTAGAACTGGGTGTTGCTCTGGTGGGAAGAGCTCAGTAAAACTTTAATCTACTTGTCTGCTGATGGGTTGGGCTGAGTTCCCTCCCTGCTGGTTGTTTGGCCTGAGGCAACCCAGCACTGGAGGCTACAGGCTCTTTGGTGGGGCTAATGGCAGACTCTGGGAGGGCTCACACCAAGGAGTACTTCTCAGAACTTCTGTTGCCAGTGTCCTTGTCCCCGCAGTGAGCCACAGCCACCCCCACCTCTGCAGGAGACCCTCCAACACTAGCAGTAGGTCTGGTTCAGTCTCCTATGGGCTCCCTACTCCTTCCCCCTGGGTCCTGATGTGCACACCGCTTTGTGTGTGCCCTCCAAGAGTGGCGTCTCTGGTTCCCCCAGTCCTGTCAAAGTCCTGCAATCAAATCCTGTGAACCTTCAATGTCTGATTCTCTGGGAATTCCTCCTCCTGTTTCCAGACCCCCAGGTTGGGAAGCTTGACGTGCGGCTCAGAACCTTCACTCCAGTGGGTGGACTTCTGTGGTATAAGTGTTCTCCAGTTTGTGAGTCACCCACCCAGTGGTTATGGGATTTGAGTTTATTGTGATTGTGCCCCCCCCTACCGTCTCATTGTGGCTTCTCCTTTGTCTTTGGATGTGGGGTATCTTTTTGGTGAGTTCCAGTGTCTTCCTGTCGATTGTTCAGCAGTTAGTTGTGATTCTGGTGCTCTCGCAAGAGGGAGTGAGCGTACGTCCTTCTACTCTGCCATCTTCACAAGGACTCTTATGTCTCACTCTTTATCTAACAGATACACTTATTAACTAATTCATGGTTTCTGTTAGACCCGTTTCATAGTCTTTAGCTTTGGTTTGTGACCTAACAAAACATACAGGAATATCTGTTTCTTCACTGTACTTCCAAGCTAAGGAGAATAACGCAGAAATCTTTGTTACAACATGAATCTTTCAACCTTCCTTCCTTCCTTCCTCTCCCCCTCCCCCTCCCCTTCCCTCTCTTCCTTCTTTTTTCCCATCTCAATAGAGAGTAACTCTCTCACTTATGTTACTCTTGACTGACAGGAAACAGACAGAAGGAACTAGGAATGAGTATAACTCATTGGTATGACAGTAACATCCTGGCTTCAGCTTATAGTGTCTAGATGTGCCGGTGTATCCAGAATGATGCCCAAGAGAGAAATGTAGGCAAGGAACATCGTGAGCTATTATTTTCCATACATAAGCATGGCATTGCCTTTTTAGTAAGCCACACACTTAGGATATGCATGGAGTCCCAGTTTCTTCCCAAATACTCCATTTAGTACCATATCAGGGAATGATTCAGGCACTTGAAGAAGTATAATTAGCTACAGGTATAATAGAATTAAGGAATCAGTCTTTGTTTCTGAATAATGATAATACCATACAGGAGAGCCTCTAGCCCAGTCACCACAGGGTTTCAGGTGACAGTTTAACCAAATCAGTGGGTAATTGCCTTTGGGAGAAAGCATCAGCATTCAGCCATGAATGCCTTCTATGCCGTAAGTTGTATAATCATGGGTGTTCCCTTCAGATTGACAGCTCAGCCCAATGTGCTTTACCAAGGATGGTGTTCCTAGCACTTCTGCAGAATCATGAGATACGGGGAATTTAATTTTCCGTTACCGACAGGCACTGCATGTCAGCTAAGGCTCTGCTTTCCAGAAGGGAGAGGAGCACTTTTACAAGGGCAACAGACCTTAATAGTATGTACTTAGTTGATTAGGAAATAGCGGGTGATGTGGATTGGAATAAATTCAGGCTTTGTCTTGTCAGGGAGCAAAGGAGTGACCTGATGGCATGGAAATATAAATAATTCTTTGTACATCAGTAAGAGATCTGAAGAGACAATAACTTTTGCTTTGCATAATTGATGACTTAAGTTGTTGTAGTTAAGAGGGAGGAAACTTTTTAAAATGAGAGTTTGGTGGGACAGTGTAGTACTAGATTCAGGAACTCTGGATTCTGGTTGGCCGTGGCCAAAACGCTTTGCCAGGGTGGACGTGTCAGTTAATATCTCTAGTCTCAATTTTCTCATCTTTTCAACAAGTCCATAGTTAATGAGATTGTCTCCAAAGCCCCTTCTAACCTTTATCAAACATTCCAGCATTTAGCCAAATATCAATATAGACATTCACCCTGTCCTTTTACCTACACATTCCTAGTTTATTGCTTCTCGATTTTACATGAAAGAAAAACACAATGTTCTGGTATCTTTGAAAATGTTTGAGCCAACAAATACAGTTTGGAGAGGGAGGTATTTATTAGAATATTTCTTAGTAAAAGAATAATGGCAAATCGTGGTCAGCCAGCTCTCTCGTGCCTTCACAATCATGTTTCCATATCACTTTTCAGATTTCTTTGAGCATTGGGAGTGTTATGTGCTTTTGGAGGGATGTTAATCACCTTACAGTAGTTTTATGTCATCCTCTATTTTCCTTCAGGCATAAAAAGCTTTATCTAAAACAGAGTGTGGAAGAAGAAACTGTACCTAGATTCACACCCTGTACGTTTATTTTTCATTTGAGTGTGTTGTTGCAGTTTTTTAAATATATTTTGACACCTTATAGTTGTAACCCACTGTTCTCTTTCATTGCTTATTGTTATTAATTATATAGTGGTAGCGTAGTTGGCTTCTTGAGCCACTTGGCTGTAAGGAAATTCATTTATCATTATTGCCGTTGGAGCTACAGAAAATTGCCAGCATTCCATCCAGAGATGAATGTTTTCGAGCTCACATCCAGTAGAATTTTGAACACGGGTCAAATCCTTAAGTGTTTTCTTTCTGCTGCTACCCTATGGCTCTGCTAGTCTCTGCATTGAGGACCTTCATTTTCTCTTATCTTTTGTTTTCAGTCCTTGATTTGCTGCCCTTTCAGTGAAGTTTATAGATAATTTTCAGCACTCCATTTAGTGGCCTGTCCAAATAGTTCGCTCTATTTTCTCCTCATGTACCCAACTGTACATTTTCCGTCTTAGAATTTCTTTTATAATGCAAATAACATTCCTGCCTTTACAACTTTGTTATATGCACATTTTATTTTATTTATCATTTGAGAGTTTTTTATTGACATATGGTTGATTTAATATATATATATATATATATATATATATATACACTTTTTTTAGGTATTTGAAATTTGAAAAGAAAATCCACTTAGAGAGCCATCCTCTGATAGTCTACAATAACATAAATTCCAGGTTAATTAATATTTTAAAATTTAAAAAAGTATCTTCTTTTAAATCATTAATGCAGATTGGACATTGCCTTAGGCCTCACCTTTCAATGAAAGTGGCCATTATGCCTTTAAGAGTAAATTTAACCCCCTTCTATTCACGCTATAAATAATCAGATGTATTGAGATTCCCACATCAGGCAGCTGCCAGTGTAGTGAATGAGTGTATGACGTACATATGCAAACCTGGGGATGTGTACTTTCACACACCCAGCTACTTCCGATATCTGTAGGTTCTTTAAAGCCGGGCTTAATTTAGAATTCATGACCCCGCAGCTGCATGCGCCACAGAACGGCCAGGCCAGAGAGCTCTCTGCCTCCTGGAAGCATGACATTAAATTCACACTAGTTAAGCCAACTTAAATTGAGCCTCCTTGAACCTTCCTAAATAAAACTAGTGGCCTTAATTACAATCCGGCAATTTAAAGGTTATGGAGCTCTAACTGGTACTGCAGTATATCACTTTAATAATGCACAGGAAAATTTCTCTAAGGGGTGGCATGGCCTGATTAGAAGAATTCAAGTTTCACAGCACAGTTCCGATAAACTGTTTTTAGAAATCTTACTGCATTTATTGCGCCATTACCTTTTTTTTTTTTATGCTTCAAGGCCAAGTTTCTAAGGTCACACCAACAGAACAATAACAATGTGAGTCACTTGCAAATAACTTGCAGTATTGTGATTTTTGCACTGCTGCTTAGGACTTTCTTAGTATCGCTACAGACAAAGTGAAAGGGCCTGGATAAGGTCCCTTGGAAATCTGAGAGCTTCTGGCCCCCTTTACACCCTCATGCTCCATTGCAGGTTTGACCTATGTTGTGGTGTTGAATCCTGATTCTAAACACCACGGTTTAGGGGAAAAGATGTCATCTTATATTTTTGATGAAAAAAGTCATCAAAAATATAAGTTTCTTAGAAAGATAATTTTCTTTGGAAATGTCTGGCTAGTTTCTTGTCTTAAACCTGTAGGCACTAAAAACCCCACGGTTGTTGGAATCCGTAATACCTACCGAAGCTGGTAAACCTCATTCCATTTCTTTTGTTTGATTTGGGGGGTTCTGTTTGTTTTGTTTTCAAATCATCAGCAATAGCAACCTATGCCTTTAGCAAGAATAGACTGATTTTCGGTGTTGACTTTCTCCTTCAGATAACTAGTGGCTTTATGCCAAGAAGGAGATTTTTAAAAAAAGAAAGAAAGAAAGAAAGAAAAGGCCCTGACCCTTGCCATCAACTCAGCACAGGAACACGGAAACACACCTGATGAGAGCTGTGTCCAGGGTAGGGCTGGAGTTGCTGGGCTACTGCTGTGTGGAATTCATATTAATGCTTGCACCATCTCAGTTCTCCAGGATGTTTTCCCAATAGATTGAACTTTAAAGCAGGTTACGTTCAGTCTATCCTGCATGAACTCTTTCAATTTTACCAGTTTCTGTGATTTTTTGGTACAGCACTTGAAGGTAAATATACCTGTACTTCCGCTAGTGCCGAAAGTCCCAGATGTGAGGGCATTAACAGGTATTTAATATCAAATAAAAGAAATTTCAAGCCAAGAGGGTAATAAATGCATACATCTGATTTAGTGAAAAAGAATAGAGCTTTGTAATATAAGAATGCGTAACTATTAAAAGTTGCTTAAAACATGAACTGCACATCATGGATGTATGCTATAGAGTCCTCTCTGTGACTTGAGACAAATAAAAGGTAATTATCCCTTCTTTCATATGGTTCTCTTTTTTTGGTATCTCAGAAATAAAATGCATAATAACATTTTTTCTCTTGAAATAATGGATAAGTTTGACTCATCAGTTTCCTGCCAGAGATAAGTTGGCAAATAAGATAGTTATTTGGTTAATACTTCATTTGCCAGAACATTTTAATCTTATTTCAAAAAATAATGAAGGCAAGTAGCATAAGGTAAATTTTGCTGGTCCACATTTGTCACATGCATGGGCTTTAGTGTACAAGGGAATGGAACAAAGTTTTAAAACTCAATTGATAAATAATAAACATTGTTCTGGTGTTAGTCTTGGCAGTTTGTTCTGGTGAAATTAGATGTAGGACCAGCTAAGTATATATTTCCCATAGATTCAGTATTTATTGAGTCTCAACTTTGAGCCATGTACTGTTGTAGGTACTTGGCAAACATCAATACACAAAACAGGCAAATGTCCTTGCCCTCCTGGAATGGGCCTTGTAGCATGAATTGTTGAGCAACCCCAAATTTAGTTCTTGGCACTCTCTTGGTATGAAGATGTCTGGGGCTGGCCCCTGCCTCTCTCTAACAGGTGAGGCAAGAGCTGAAATGTATTACTGAATTGTGAAATTGGGAGCATGCTGTTTCCAATCATATTGTATGTCTAATTATTATGTGAAGTGGAACTGAATATTTGTATACTGTCTTGTGCACCCACAAACTTTCTGTCAAGGCAGAGAACAGAGCAGCACTAAAGAGCAGGTGGCAAAAACTTTGTAGAAGAGAAAGGGTTGCTTTCATTAATTCAAGTGAACATAGATAAGGAGGAAATGGACTGTTCAAATAAACTGGACCTCTTTCCGTGGAACACAATTGCATATAGTGAAATCAAAGATTTATACAAGGAGCTGTTTTTTTTAAAGCAACCCTAACTTCTAAACAGAACTAGAGATTGTATTTCAGGCTTAGTTGGTCTCCATCCTCACTCCCACCCCATCCCCACTCTTGCTTCTTCAGAGTTAACAACATTTTTACTAAGAAACATGTACTACTTCATTCTTTTCTTGGTTAAGAATGTTTTTTCTTGGGGAATGGGGTGAGAGGAGCTCAAAGTGATTTTAGCAGTGCCTTACCAAAAACTGATGTTTATTTGTTTGTTTGTTTTGGGGGTTTTTTTGCGGTATGCGGGCCTCTCACCGCTGTGACCTCTCCCGTTGCGGAGCACAGGCTCCGGACACGCAGGCTCAGCGGCCATGGCTCACGGGCCCAGCCGCCCCGCGGCATGTGGGATCTTCCCGGACCGGGGCACGAACCCGTGTCCCCTGCATCGTCAGGCGGACTCTCAACCACTGTGCCACCAGGGAAGCCCTATTTGTTTGTTTTAATAAAAATATTTGAACCCCAGATGTTTGCCTTTAAAGCTACTTGCCAGCACTGTATAATACACACTCTGAGACTTCAGCTATGGGTCCATGTTTAGATGAGAAAAGTGAAGAGAAGGATGCAGACCTGGAGGTGCCTACGTACTGGTCAGGTTCAGTCTGCATCCTTAGCCCTGATTCCGAACTTGAGCCAAAGTATCGCTGCGGAGTCCCTACAGGTGGAGGAAAGCCACCTTTTCAGTGGGTTGTTTGTTTTATTGTTTATTGTTTGAACAGCTTTCCAATGTTTTCTCCTATGTGAGAATATTCTAATAACTGCTACCCAACTGCTAACACAACTGATAATAATAGCCAAGGAATTGGACAATATTGCATCTCAGAGCATCTAAAATCCCACTGCCTGCCTCTCCCATCCCAACCCACCTGGACCGCCTGCTAGTTTCCAAGCTGCTGATGTTTATGGGGCTCTAGGCAGCCCCTGGGCTCTTTAAAATCTGCTGGGTACAATGCAGCCTACCCCAGTTGAATCATTTCCTGCTCCAGCCCTGCTGATAATGAGAAGTTCAAGACAGGAAATAACAGTGTCAGGATCAGTGGTTCTGCTTATAAAGTGCAAAAACATCATTGTCTTTAGACCCCTGGCCAAAAGCAGGTAGTAACTGGGTTCAGTGCAGACCTGCACCTTGTAGGCCTCCTTGAAATAAGATTCTGGCCGAAGCATAGGGGAGGTTTATCATTTTGCTTTTCTTGGCATACCTAAGGGTTAGACATTTTGTGTACGGACAGACAAAGCTAAGGTACCCAATCCTCATTTACTCTTGGGATTCCCAGTGCCCTTCCTGTCTTATTGGGAGTCTTATGCTTATATCTCTTACTTCTCTCTTATGTGGCATGGAAATACTGACAGTGCCAGACATTCTCATATTGCCATTGAGAAAAATCCAAGAAAGTGCTGTGACAGTCTTCAGGCAACATTCATTTTTATGTTGAATTGTTCAGAAGGATAGGGCAGAACTTTTTGTTTTTATTTTTTTTGCGGTACACGGGCCTCTCACTGTTGTGGCCTCTCCCATTGCGGAGCACAGGCTCCGGACGCACAGGCTCAGCGGCCATGGCTCACGGGCCCAGCCGCTCCACGGCATGTGGGATCTTCCCAGACCGGGGCACGAACCCGTGTCCCCTGCATCGGCAGGCGGACCCCCAACCACTGCGCCACCAGGGAAGCCCAGGGCAAAACTTTTTAACTAGTGTGAGGAAAAGGTTCACACAATATTCAGTATTTTCAAATGCTCCCTTACTTTGGGGGCTTAATGACTAATCTAGTGGCCGACTTCGAGGGCTGAGTAATATTCCCCATTGCCAAATTAGCACTTCAGTGTGTTTGTGTTACAGTTGTGAAATATGTGCTGTATATAACACAACAAATTACAGTGGCCTGAGCACAGCCTAGAAAGATGTGATGACTGTGTGCATGGTAAATTGCAGTACAGTCTGCCTATTCTTCTACTCCTGGTTTCTAGGGTGAGCCAGCGTAGCCAAGGGGTGAGTTTTGTCATGTACGGCTTTTCTTTGTTACTCCTCAGACCCCTAGCTTATAAATGTGTGCTTGGAAATTAACTCAGGGAAGAGGAGAAGCAAAGTAAAGGGTTGGGGGTTGGGAATTGGTTTAGGGCATAGTTTTCTTGGATTTAAAAATATATATAAGGATACAGTGGTACACACATTCAAACTGGAAAAATTGCAACTGCAGGGCGTTTGATTCCTCTGTTTGGATTCTGAGGGCAGAGTTTACTCTCACTCAGTTCAGAGCTTTTAAGTATGGCCCCTGCCACGTGGTGATGCACCAGGAGGGGTTTCTAGCTTTGGACTTTAGCCTATAGATTTATGCAGTGGAAGAGGCTGGAGGACCCTTCTGTCCAGTCTCGAGGGTAAGTAAGAGAAGGAGTTCTACTTAGAAACCGTTACAAATTGGTCCTTAGTAATGGCTGCAGTGTTGATCAGATGATATTAGGAGTCCCCCAGTGATTCCTTGGATAACAGCTACATGTAAGTCAACCACTGAACATTTGCTTGTAGCTGCTCTAGATTTTTGTTTTTACTGAAGGAAAAGGAGTATAAACATGAGACACAGAGTCTAGAGGCTGCTTGAAGGGTTTCTCTTGTTTAAAGCTTATATTGAAATGTCAGTGTCTTGTGTTCAGCTAACAGTTGCCGTGTTGGAGCTTATAACGTGGGTTGCACTTGAGCACCCGAATGGTAACTATTATCTTTTCTGTTACAAAACTGACTGCTTAATAGTTGTGTTCATCCAGGTTTTATAAATTGGAGAGAGAGAAATGATCATTCCCCTTTGAACTGGCCTTAGACAAACAGATTTTGTTCTTGTAGCACATGATTATAGTAAATGATTATCACATTCCCTTCTAAGGCCATAAGGTTGTATTGCAATTATGCATTCAGATTCTTTCCTTTGCAACATTTAATATTAGAGTAAATATTTACATTAGCATCAGTCTCTTCTATGTAGACTTGATTCCTGTTTACATTTATGTTCACACTTAAATGAAGATTAACAAATGGAAATAATTATTTTAGCTGAAATTTATATACATATGACATTATTTCTCACTTATACCCATACCATCTTTAGTCATGCTTTGAAGTGTTCTCATTTATACCCAAACCATCTCTGGTCATGCTTTAAAGTGATTGACCAGGACAGGAAGTTGCTGGCTGCCAACACATTCTCAGTGGTAAGAGCTTCACTCTTGCCTTTCCTGACATTGGACCCACAGTGCTGGCGGCATGCATGGTCCCCTGCACCAGGATACAAGAGAGAGGGGTTTTCTGTTTGTTCTGGAAAGGTATGGGTTTATATTGAAAGCTCCATATTCTTCTCATTCAGTGGGTTAATACACACTGTGATGTTTCTCTCTCTCTTTCCATGTGCTAGTTTCTGCTTTCACATGTATTTGGCTAGAATACTTTTCAGTCTAATGTTCAGAATTGGAGTTTTTCTGTACTTCATAATATTGCTCATTTTCTGTCTAACTTTTGGCATTCAAAATTTCAGTGTTGTAATCGATCTCTATTAATAGGGTATAGAAAAGACAGTGTTTTTTTATTCTTTAATTTTCAAAGTAACCTATAAAGGTAAATTATGCTTATTGTAGAAAATCTGAAGAAGATAGATAAGCAAAAAAAAGGAAGAAAAATCTATAAGTTTCTTCCATAGATGCCACCTATAACTCTTAATAAAAAATAGGGCTGCACTAGCCTATTATATTCTTAATGGAATATTGTAATGGTTGTTAAATCAGTTGACTCAGAATCTCTTTTTAATAAATGAGTCAGACTGTATTATTATCCAATTACTGTCAGTTGCTACCTTTCCAGAGAGCAGAAATGGTTACTTTGATGGAATTTTTTAAACTTTTGGCACCTTTAGGAAACAAGGTGAGAGTTGTGGCTTCCTGGGTAAAGTCCTTGAGTCTAAGGCTTAAATTGACCTGAAGCTGGAGGTGTTGACAGTGCACCTCGTGAACATGGACGTTTAATGGAAACCATGGTTACTCTGTACTGTTCTTGAGGACCTAGCAGATAGGAAGAAAGAAGGAGGGAAGCTCAGTTTTTAAAGGAAACAGAGCTTAACTGAGCTTGACCCCCCAGGACTAAGGGTGTTTTCGAAATTCTTTGAAAATTAAGACACTGCCCTTTGCCACACAATGCAAATATAGAATGAATAATAGCTGAGTTAAACAGAGACTAAGTATAAACTTTTGAAATTCTTATTATAAATAAGTTTTATTAGTTTGCCATTATTCTCTATCCCCCCCCACTTCAATTTTTAAAAGTACAAAATAAATTCTATTAACCAGCTGTAACCATGTTTTGGGTCCCCCCCCCCATTCATTATCATTTGACCCTTTGGTGATAAGTAAGCGTGAACATGGGAAAATGAGCAGAGAAGTTAACAACAGTGAGAGAAATGGGTGGGTATGTCCATTGTCTAGGTTGGAACATCCTGGCTTTTGCTTATCTATCATTTGCTGTGTAATAATTCAGATATATTTTCTGTCCTACTCAAATAACTAGGACAAGTTATTTGTTGGAAAAGACCTCTATGTAACTTAGAAATAAAAGGCAGATAGAACGTCCAACGTTTTTTTCAACATTACAATGTGCTTTTAAACTATAAAGAGTTCTGAAAATGCTGGGTGCTATTGTTATTATCATTGCTATCGGTGCCCTCACAAAGCACGGAATTCATGGGAAAGAGGTCTGCACTAATAATGCATAAATACTTTATGAGCGTGTGTCACCTTTTTGTGAATTCACTGGACTAAATTTTGATTATTTAACATTTTGTGATGGAACTTCTCTGTTCTTTGGATAGGAAATAAATAAAAATCTATGAGGACATTTTCCTTATATTCATACAAATATATCTTATTTATTTTCCCTTCTATTATTTTTCCAAACAAAATACTCATAGTCAAGAAAGATGACATCACATTGAAGATCACATTAACGTGCATAATTTACGTTACGTTCATGTAACAGTCAGTCACCATCCCCAAGAAAACCCACCAGGCCTATATACGTTCCTTGACAAACGTTGCAAGTTTAAGAATTCTGGAACATATGTGTATAGCTTCTCACACCCATAGACCACATCTTGGTTCTTGTGCAAAGCACATAATTTAAAGATGAAATTAGAACTCTTAGGAAGCTTCTTACCATCACAATAAAGGTATACAGCACTGAGGAAATAGAAAACATTTAAATTTGGCAAGTATTTCTGACAATTAACTTACTGACCCAATTCCCTACAATAAATAGTGTTTCTTATATTATTCAATATCCAAAATTTAGAAAAATTTTGGTGCCTTTAGGATTAAAAAAAAGAGAGAGAGAGAAAGGAACAGATGAAAAACCTTTGATCTTATATAATCCCTAAAGCTTTTTGTATAACCCCTAGTCATGTCAGTATGCACAATTAAACTCCTTCTTACATAATTATAATCAAGGCATTTACTGTGCCACCCAAATACAGAGTAGGTTTTTATCTCCTGTGAAATGTAGACAGTACTGGGTGGCTTAATTAGTGCTTTGCTTCTCTTTTTACAAATTCCAATCCTCTGCTTCTAAAGACTCATACTTGCGTGAGAAGAAAGATTAGGAATACAAATAGAGTGATTTTACTCCTAGTTAGCTAATAATAATTCACTTTGTAATTGGGCCTTTGTGTTGCCAGTAATATCAACTGGTGAAGGACTTCTGCATGCATGTGGTGTTGAGTAAAAGGAAATAACTTTGGAGTGTAGACTCGTTACCCCTACAGTGTAAATATGTCTTTCATTCCCTAGACCTAGACTATCTGACACAGATGGTCCTTAGTAGCATTTCTAATCTTTGCAAATAAGAGAAGATAAAAGTATAACTTGCTAACATTTCAGGTTAAGCTGAAGCCTCCTAGCCCTTGCTTTTCCTAATGAGAGTCTTGGGAATAGCCGGTGTGTGCCATAGCATGTCTGCTAAGGTCATGGACCCTGAGGCCAGGCTGCCTAGGTTTAAGTTCTGGTTCCACCAAGTGTTGCTCCTACGACTCAGAGCAAAATCAGTTCAACTCTCTGGGCGTCACTTTCCTCATCTGTAAAATGGGAATAATAGTAGTTGTTGTTAAATTCGATGAATTCATGTCTGCAAGCACTTAGAACAACGGTGTCTGGAACACAGTGAGCACCAAAGAAGTGTTAGGCTGTTCGTTCTAGTGCTATGGGTTTTCATTTCTTATGACTGCAAATTCAAACAAGTTAGAATAATCCTAAAATGTATAATTTCGTAAACATTTTAATGAGGAAAACAACATAAAAAATAATGTTTTCTGTCTATAACACAAACTTTTCATTTTATCTAGCAATTGTTATTACATCAAAATATTTTTCTACCTGTTCCTGAGATATCAAAGAAAACTCCAGGACTAGTCAAAAGTGAGCCTGGAGCTCATGAAAGTGCCTTTGGAGAAAGACAGGCAGAGTCTAGATCTGAGGGTAAAACCGAAACTGTCTTACAAAATAAAGGGAGCAATGAACTGAGAAGATATGGGGGACTGGGAGTTTCAAGCAAGAAAAAAGAGCATTTATAAAACACTATGAGCATTAATAATATTTCAAAATTGCCAGAAAATCTTGGAAGTAGAGAAAGGAAGTCTTCAATGGGAAAACCACTAAAAACCTTATGGTTAGTAATAGGAACCTCTAGAACCTTCTAGATAAACCAGATGAGAGGCCCTGGGAGAAGCTGTTCATTTTTCAATGGTTCCTTTATTTCAGGACTTTGGAAATACACAGCCCATAAAATCTTGCTAGTTAGAGAAAAGGAGATGCCTCGTTATTGACACACCAATTTTACTTTTAAAAGCTTAATAAAACGCATTTTTACCCCAAGATAAAACCTGCCTTGTGGTTATCGTTCGATTTTAAATTCCAGAAATGTTTCCAATGGATATAAATTCATAAATAATGTGAAGTCACCATATAGACTACTACACATTTATACTGGGGGCTGGAAAGAGTTTAATGTATGCAGTTATAGTTAACTCACTATCTGTCAAAGATGCGATGGGCGTCAACTTCTCTGCTCACGCACTTTCCTTAACAGATGAAGGACTGAACCATGAGTGCAAACTCTGCAGCCAGACCTTCGACTCGCCTGCCAAACTCCAGTGCCACCTGATCGAGCACAGCTTCGAAGGGATGGGCGGTACCTTCAAGTGTCCCGTCTGCTTTACAGGTAGGAAGATTATTTCTGGAAAACTCTGGAGAGTTTCTCAGCCACATCCTGTCTCTCCTACCAGGGCATACTTCCCACTGCTATGGCCTTTTACAGATCTGACTTCAGTTCAATTTGGGAAGAAGACGTCTGATTTCTGCTGATTAGCATTATCGATTGCCACCTACTTTAGAGGCTCAGACGGTCAGGAAGGTTAGCTGTCAGGATGAACAAATGGCATTTCAGGTTCTCTCAGAAGTTTGCACTTTTCCATTTGTAAAATGACATCCACGTTTCATTCACTTTTCTCCTCTCGGTGTTAAAAGGTTAGCAAGGCAAAGGTGGCTTTTTCATCCTAAGACATGGGACTAAAAGAAGTACAGCCGTGTTGTCAACACGTCTGTTATTTAAACGTGGAGAATTTTATAACATTCCCTCTATGAAATATAAAGGCGTTATTAAAACCCTCCCCCAATTCTTTGAACTAGAAAACAGATTAAATGAACACATTAGATGAGGCCTTTATTTCCTGTGTCACTGGATTTTTAAAACAGAAGTTGATATAAGTTTACACTTTTAAGAAGAAACTTTTATGAGATGTTGTAGCATTATAGTTTTCGGCAGCAGCAGCAAAAAGAAAAATTGCAAATCAGAAACTATAATTTGAAGCCCATAGGGGTTGAAATATGATCACACACGTTTCTGCTGCTCCCGCGACAATGACAGAGTTATTTTGGAAAATCCTTTGTGATAATTTTGCCTGTGTCTTGGGCTCATTGGTCAAACCCCTCAAGGCTGTGTTTCCTTCTTATTTGTCAGAAAAGGCAAAACAAAACAAAAACATCTCCTCTCAAAAGTGACTTCCTGGTTTGCGGTGTAAAATTCCAAAGCATTGGTATTAACCTTCACTGCATTCAGCCTGTAGATTTCTGTCCTGTAATAAAATAAAAAGAGAGAGGCCATGTTCCTACACAGTTAGCACAAGTAGTACCAGACTATGCTGATGGTTCTGCCTTACCATTTGCCTGTGAGGCGTCTTCATTCAATAATTCCATCAGCCGCTCCTTATTTTGGAACTATTTTTTGATTCCTCCAAATTTGTATTTAAAATATATATATTATGTTTTCACCGTAATGTAGTATTTGTCTTAATACAATGAGTCAGGAGTCTGGGTTCTTTATAAAAGCTCCTAGTAAGTTTTCATAAGGAGGACTGGGTCATAGATCTCCTCATGATTAAGACCCCTAATAAAACAGCCCTTTCATGTTGTGGCCAGGAGCCTCGTAAAATGTGCGAAGTTAGATAGAGATTTGTTGCAGATCAGTATAAAAACCCCATTTCTTTTGGTTGATGTAGGTAAGAGACAAAAATGCATTAATCATGAACGGTCTGCCTTTCCTGTGCTGACAGACCTGAAGTGTTTTAGTGTATCTTGAAGTAATTTTAGAAAAAGCAATTTAAAAAAAAACAACCTTCCAATATAAAGCGTGTTGGGGGGGAGAAGAAATCTGAGCAGTTTTTTAAGGTAATGAGAAATATGATTAAAATGTATGACTCACAAGAACAATATTCTAATATTTTAGGCAGGCTGGCAATTAGAATAATTTTAATGATTAGAGTCAAAGTCAAATGCCAGCATCTTTAATAAATCCTTTCCCTGCCTATACAGATTAATATTGTAGATGCAAACTTTTTTAGGTCACAGTGCACCAGGCATCCATCAGAAGTCAGTTCTGCCAACCCAAACACTGCCTCTGGCATATACAATTTAATTATTAATAGTATGTCTCCTAGGTAAACTGTTACACAGTCTTAGGGCCTTGTTTTGTAGTCATTAAAATTGAACATGTTTATATTATTGAAACCCTTGCATTCAGTGTATAGGCTGAGTTGATCTTAAAGTATCCAAAGAGACTTTACCTGCCGTTCTGTTACACATTTATAGACAGTGCCCCAGAGTAGCTGTGGGATATAATTTTTAGCATTAACACATTTAAATAGAGAACTGTTCGGTAGCTGTGACTTTAGGCAAATACAGTAAACAGGGTTTTGGCATCTATGATTTCTTAACCTATGGGTTGCTGAGAAATAAGAATCATTTCTGTTCAGACAGTGCTGTGCATTTGACAAGTTTCATTTTAAAAGATTTATGGGGGGCAGGGCCTCGATAAACCTTTACTTTGGAGCTGTTTGGGTTCAGTTAGGTGCCCGGTAGAGTGCATCTTAACAAAAGCCAGAGACCCAAGCATGAGCACGTGTGACTCCCTCCCCCATGCCCCTGGCAGTGGTCACCCCCAGAAGGTATGCCATTCATGCTGCCCCGTCTGCAGCTGCTCACAGGGAGTCATGGACGGAGGGCATTTCGGAATGAAAATAACCCCAAGTTCACTCTTCTTTTATCATTGCAGTGTTTGTTCAAGCAAACAAGTTGCAGCAGCATATTTTCTCTGCCCATGGACAAGAAGACAAGATCTATGACTGCACACAATGTCCACAGAAGTTTTTCTTCCAAACAGAGCTGCAGGTAATATCCCCATGAGGAGGGCTGGCATTGAACTCAGTTGCTCTTCTTATAGGAAACAAGGGCGTTTTAAATCTGGATTCGCGGTATCACTCACCCTGGGCCACCATGATGCTTTGTGTGTACTGGGGCAAAGGGAAAATTAGAGGCCGGATTAACAGACACCAAAGTCATTTTGCCCCTGGCTGCTGTCAATCATAAAAAGAACTAGAACAGGCCTATAATTGGATCTTCTGACCCAGTGTGATAGACTTAGGGGTCAGGTTTACTGGACTGTAGGATCGTTCACCTCACTTGTCAGGGCCCATTCTCCCAAACTCTGTTTTATTCATGTTCTGTTCCCACTGGGCTACAAGCTGGATGGATGTCCAGGTCATTGTTGTCCTGAGGGGCTTAAAATTGGAAGGGAGAAGGGAAGAGAAGAAAGAAGCTATACTCTTATCCACTGTTTCTTCTACGTGACAGAATAATTATTACTTAGTGACAGCCTTATAGTTGCAAATTTGGCACCCAAAGACTTTTTAGCCTTGAATGTCCCACTTGCTAGATGTGTGACCTTGCACTGGTCCAAAATGCTTCAGAACCTCGGGTGTGAAGAAATAATAGACAGGTGTAACACTCACAGGGCTGTTGTTAGGTAAAAATGAAATAACAGGTCTGAATGTAGGGTATAAACTCTAAAATATTATAGAAATGTTTGGTCAGTTTGATTATTCTTAGCAATGGACTGGTGTCGGTCAGAGACCTGGATCCTAACCCAGAAATGTCCCTTATTGTGAAAAGAAGATAAGTCTATTTTTCCCCCTCTTACTTCATCTGAAAAATGGGTCTAATAAATACCTTCATTTTTCAGATGGAATGATATAAGAGTAACATGCCTTTGTTAAATCTTGTTGGTGCCCTTGGAGGAGAATGGATTAGAATTCAAAGTTATTTCATTATTGTCAGCATTATTATTATCAGTAAAGTTATTTAGACTAAAATAGGGTGGGGATGATTTTCTTTTTCCTTTGGTACCGAATTCCCTAAACAACCAGAAGAGGGTCTGATGTGATTGATGTGGTTGAGGCAGGACTAAGGGACCCAAAGCCCCACCCACTCCTTCATCTCCCATCCCACGCTGTGGACCCTGGGGCAGCTTTGGACCTCCTTGGGCTCTGAGGAAGCCATATTTATGTGAATTTTGTATGAAAATAAGGAATTTACAGTTTATCATCTCAGCTTTCATCCTACCAGTGAACAAATAGCAAATAAGGATGTCAGATAAAATATATATGAAAGAATGGGTGATGCTATTTAAGTGTTATAATGTGTCAATGCACCAGTGTTAAAGTTGCTCTATTACTTTTCATCACTTCAAAAAAGAATTCTACTCTGTCACATCTGTTTGTGAATTGAATATAGAAGACAGACCAAGTTAGACTATTATTTAAAAGTATACTTCGTGAAAGTAACCTAAATTTCTATTGGAAAATATAGTATATTCTTATTGCAATAGGTATGGAAGGATAAGTCCTTTGAGTTTGTGAGATTGTAAAGGATATGGCTAGTACACCTAAATGATGCTGTTAATTAGTATTAGCGGAATTCATAGTAGCTTAAAATCAGAGTTGTACAGATTCTGTAGTGACTGGCTTCTTATCTAACGTTCCTGGAAAAAAGTTTGCAACAAATCCACTTTTGTACTATATTAGTAGGTTCTAATGCTACTGACCTGCTGGTCACTTGAATGTCTTTCATTAAAAGAACGCCACACTCCAGCAGTGGTGGCCTGTGGCCCATTGGCGAGCAGACAAAACTAAGCAATTAAGCACATCCTTCAGGACTCCAGGTTTCTTTTATGGCGTATTTTAGGGTTTCATGGAATGTACAGTATTCTCTCTTTCCATTACTGGATAGACCAGGGGTTCTCCACCTCTTTGATCTCAGGATGCTTTGACACAAATTATTGAAGACCACAAAGGGCTTTGATCTATGTGGGTTACTATCTGTTGATATCTTCCATATTAGAAATCAAAATTGAGAAATGTTTTAAACGCAAAAATACACAAATAAACAATTCTACTAGCTGTTGGAGAAATTATACCTTCCAATGTCAAGTAGCCCCTAGAAGATACCACTGTACACTCATGAGGTAATGAGAGTATAAAGGGCAAACATTGTCTTAATGTTATTGTGAAACTAGTCTTGACCTAACAGACTCCCTGAGAGGATCTAGGAGATCCCCGGAGGTCCCCCAGCCACACTAGGAACTGCTGGTATAGAAGACATAGTACCGAACACAAAACTGTTTCTGAGTCTTTAAGACCTTACGAGGTCAAACATCTCTCAAAACATTTCTGACTCATTCATTCAAATTGTGATCTGGGCCCAAATAAGTCTTCTTTCATAATCTGAAGCTGTAGGCTTATTTTTCCAATCCCACAACTCAGAATCATACATATTTGGCCTTGATGTGAATACTCAGGCTTAAAATGTACATCATTCCTTTGATAAGAACAGTATTTATAGTTAATATGTGATAATCATTACAGCTAATATCCACAGTCATTGAAATATCTGTGTAGGTCTGTTTTCTTAAATCCCTAGTAATAACAATGGCTTTTAGTTTCAATACATTAAGAAAAATGGATCAGAGTTAACTTTACTTCTAGTTTTGAGACCTTTCTGATTTTTATGATTTGAACTTAGAGGTTCACAGTCCTGTGCGTTTGTCTTCATTACTCACGTCACTTTATACCCGTGCTTAGAGGATGGAATTAATATGACTTTTATATATTGATGATTTATTTCCTGCATAGAAAGCGGTCGGGGTAGGTATACAAAAAATACAGTTTTGTGCATTTCTAGAATAAGGGGGGGAAATCAAGTGAAATTAAGGTGACGATAGAAAATAAGATCGGTACCTAAAATAATAACAGAGTAGAAAAATGAAGCCCCTTTACCAGCCCACTGTAGTTCATGCCTCGGTATGAAAATTAATGCAGATTTTGAAATTGATCCATGTCACACCACCTAAACTCATCTACATTTTTATGCCACTAATTAGTAGTTCAGAAAGAAGGACTTTTCACAAGAGGCATTTTATAAACCAAATGCCCAAGAACCGGAGATTGGAGCTTTGAAAGCATATAGTTTATCTGGCTCTTATATCAGAGTGAGACTAATAGGGTAGGTTTAGGGTGAGCGTTCAGAATTGCCCAGGAACATCACTGTGGTGTATCTTTTAATGGTGCATAAACGATTTCATGACCATAATAAGTAATTTACATTTCTTTCACTGTTTATACCCAGTTAAAAACACAAAAACATCTTTTTGAGGATAGAAGTGCTTTGTTGGATATAAAATTACACACACACACACACACACACACACACACACACGGAGATGTGTTATTTTCATTAACATCACTTAACAGTACTAGTCAGAATTCAAATAATTCCTCATAATACACTGTCCATCTTCAGGAATCAAGGACTTAGGCATTATCCTTTGACATCACAGACCACAGTTGCTTTTAGAATTAAGCAAGATGAAACCTCTGTTTCTATGGGACACTCCATCTAGGACTTGCCAGTGTGAAAGCTATTGTCTTTGCATGACCTCTAGACCTTTCTGACCAGAAGTTCTAAATGCCAGTCCAGGGATGTGTAATGTGTAACTCCTGGCAGGATATAATCTATTTCTTCTGGTAGAGTTTTCCCCCATTCTTGCAAGGAATTTTAATATACTTCAAAGGCCACCTAGCATGCTGGTAGGGAAGATGTGCTTTGGAATAAGAGTGCATTATTTGAACTAAGTGAACATTTTGTTATTTTAAAAGCAAATGAATATGTTGAATGTTTCACATGTTTTCCTAATAGGCCTCAAAACTTTTTCTGCAGAACTTAAGGAAGCTGCTTTGAGAGAAGGATAGTATGGTCCAAGAATAATATCCTACAATGCATATTTGTATCCGAAGTGGTTTATACAGGTGTGGGCAAGTGGTGTGTTTGTAAAACTCCTGTTGAATAGGCCACTTTCTTTCAATACAGTAATTACTGTTTAATTGGTGCCTCTAGAAAAACTACAATTCAGTGGCAGTGATCGAATCGTCCTCTTCCAATGTGTCCCCATAGAGACTTCTCTGAGGCATCATGTTGTGAATGTAAGGGACATGGAGGGAATTCCAGCGGTGGGAAGAGGGGGAATTGGCCTACATGAACTTGAGGCTCTGAGATTCTGGTATTAAGTTCTTTTTGAGTCAAAGATTATTTTGATACTTGGCCTTCCCTTCATTAATTCATGGATGCAGTATTTTCTACATACAAAATAAAGTAGTGATTTGACATTCTGAGGGATACGCCAAGACTTTCAGCTATCGCTGAAGTTTAAATACGTAATTGTCTCTACAGCTGTTTGATTTTCTTCTCAGATCACTTTCCCACCAAATCAGCCTGATTTTGATGCGTATTTTTCACACCACAGCGTCACTGTTGCTCAAGTTTTATGGTCACATTTCTGAAAGAAAAATGAATGACTGCATATGGAATGGGACATATAGGACAACAGCACAGCACTGAAATGTGGCTGCTGTGTGGCTGACTGGGTCATTCACTAACTTAGCTCCTTACCTAAACTAGCCTTTTAATAATTGTTATATAAGTTTGTGTCTCAAAGTATTAAGTAATACATGCTGAGGCATTGAAGAATCCTTGTTGGGAATCCCCTGGGTGTCCAGTGGTTAAGACTCCACACTTCCACTACAGGGGGCACGGGTTTGATCCCTGGTCAGGGAACTAAGATCCTGCAAGCCGCATGGTGAGGCCAAAAATAAAAATAAGAGGTTGAATGTATTAAAAAAAAAAAAGTGAGCCTTTAAAAAAAAAAGAGTCCTTGTTAATGGCCAAACCACAGATACCATACTATAGACTGCTATCATCCCGATACCGTTCTGAGGTAAGAAAATATATTTATTAATTTAAAATATTTATAAAAATATAATTTTATCATTTTCAATTTACCATGGCCCCAAGCTCTCTATGACGTATCAAAAATAATTAGAAATATATAATAGTTAAGTCTACTAGAAAAGGTTTACATATGATTAACTATCATATGAGGTAATATGTGATAGATTGTTCTAAGTATTCCAAGAGAAAATGTTTATTCTCCAGCTGGGGCAATCGAGAAAGTCATCGTGTGGGAAGCATTCAAGCTGGTTTTGAAGGACGGATATGCTTCCGGTATCTGTGGATGGGAGAGAGTTAGCCATCCATAAAATCTCAAATAGTTAATGGTTATTTTCAAAATAGTTTTTATGGGGTTTTTTAAAATTTGTTTTATTTTGCTTTGATTTCTACGTAGGCAGCTTAGTACAAGGGAAAGGGCATGAAGTACAGAGAACCATCACCAGAGTTTGATTTTGGTCACTGCCGCTCACAAGCGATGGACTCTGAGCTTCCGTTTTATCATCTGTAAAATGGGCATGTAGGAGACAACAGAGCATCCTGCCCAAGCCCCAGGGTCCTGGTGAGAGTGCAGTGGAGTAGCCGATGTCGAGCCGTCAGTGCAGAGTGTAGAACAGGGAAGCACTGGGTGAGCTCTGCTTCCCGGACCCCCTCCCTCTCCCTAATGCTGACCTCAGTAAACAAAGTCAAGAGCCATCATTACTTGGAAATAAAATCTCTATCCCGGACATGTCAGATGTTTCCTTAGTTCTCTGTTCTAGTTCACTGGAACAATTTCCCAATTAATCATACCTTGACATAGTTTCATGTTAATTGGTTTCCAGGTAAAAATTCTTACTTTTAAACATTCATCTTTTTCAAAGGATTAAAGAGTCGAGCTTCTTTTTAGTTCTGGTTTTCCTTTGTAGCACGTAACTGTAAAACTAAACATTTAAATTTGCTTTCAGAAATGTATTTCAAAACAAGCTAACCCTTCTCCCCCGCCCCCCCCACCTCCGAAATTAAAGATGAGTGGCCGAAACAAAGTTTTATCTTGCCCCTCCACATAAGACAAGGTAGGATCGGGGTGGAGTGTGGGGAAAGGTTTGTTTTAGTGTTAGCTTGTTTTCATATTTTTCTCGGAGTCAGGCCGAAATTCTCTTTTGCAAACAAGAGGAGTGGAAAAGTGTGTCTTACTGCTCACAGCACATCTATAAGAAGTGTCTCTAAAACTATTGCCCCTCATAACTCATCTTCTTCTCACAACTTTTCTATATTTTTCAATTGTTTTGTTTTTATTTCTAACAGAACTTGAAATTCCTTTCATTATCCCCACTCCAGCTGTAAGACTGTAAACCCTGTCCTGCCTTGTGCCTTATCACGTGGTCTCCCTTTGGGACCCTCAGACTGGAACGATTTGCCCATCACCATGTCTGGGCCTGCCACAGCCGGGTTACATATTGACAGTCATGTGGTGGGGTGTGCTTCCTGCCTCTTCCTAGGTGGTCTGTGCCCCATACCTTAGTTCTCCACTGCCACCGATCCACTGGACCTCTGTGTATCTCCTGTTCTTGGGGCTGAATTCGCAGTCCTTAAACGCATCGTACGGACTCAGAGGGCTGCAGGAGTATAAACTGTATCAAGGGAACATGTGGCTCTGGAACTGGTCCGCTTCTACTCCGCCTCATTTCTCTGCTTTGTGGGCCTTCGGGGCTTTTGAAATAAACTGGTGCTACGGCAGCTTCCACTTAATTTGCTCAATGGTTAAATTGATCTATCTCTTTTATTTGATCAGATCTCCGGGAACCAAATCGTTTGCATTGATTTATTGATTGGATCTATGTTTTCACCATTACTTGTGATCACTTTCAGCTGTTAATATTGGATAATTCAATCAGGATTGATTGGCCTTACCACTGAAGGCAGAAAGTTGATCATATAGGACAAAGAAATAGGGCACGGCTCACCTCAGTTTGACTGTTAGTCTCTCTCTCACCCCCTTCCTCCCTCCCTGCACCTTCTCTCTTCCTAACATGTAAGCAGTAGTAAAAAAAAAAAAACCTATCAAAGCTGCCCTTTTTCTTGAGCAAAGAAGGGAGTTTAAAATTTTATAGCATTCATATGCATCTAAAGATGAAGTAGCTTTATTTTGCTTTTTAATAAAACTGCACTTAGAAATTAGGCAAGCATACGGAAAGATAAGCACGATTATCACAGTGAACTCATTGGGACTACATGAGTAAATGAGTTTTCAATTACCCGTTTTGTACCAATAAATCCCTAATCCGTGTGTGCATGCTTGGGGGCACAACCTGGGCTCACCTTTTTCTAGATTTGGCCCTCACTGCTTCACCATGTGTCCTACCAGTCACATTTTCAAGAGTCAAGTGGGTAATAGGACCGAAGGAGGGACAACAGAGGTATTTGCATTAAGCGAAAACCACGTTATTTACATTGAATCATTTCTACAGCACCCCAGCTCAGTTTTTAAAAATTCTCCATCCATTAATTCCTTAATGTTCATATCGATGGCTGGTTTTCGCTATTAAGAGATGGAACACCACCTCCCCGTTCTAGGACTCATTCCCTTCTCCAACAGCCCTGTTGTTAGCGATCTGCCATTACATTATTTTTTTGTCTGGCCCAGAGTTGACGACAGATGGCCATCTCCGAACTGCCATCAGTGCGACCTTATGGAGCATTCAGCTAGTGTGTACTGAAGAGCACTGCGGCCACTGCTGCAACTCCCTCCCCTCCCCCACCCCCTGGAAATGTTCATCACCTCTGCCACATTCCGCTTTGGCTGGGCTCTGCTGGCTCTGCCGGCTCCTGTGTCACCAAGACAGCCTGCTGCCACAGCACCGGAAGATCTGCCTCTGTTAGGAGCGAGAAACTGCGGGCACAGTCGTCCTGCAAAGACAGCACTCTGTCTCAGCACCTTTGCAGGCAGATCCTTGGGCGAGAGCTGGGCCTCCACATTTCTAGAACATTCTGCAATCCAGGGAGGCACGTTGAAGTCCCCCGTGTGTTCCTGTTTTAGATGTTTGCTCTACGCATGGATCAGTCTTCTCACATTAGCAGAGACACAATGCCAAGAATAGACTCTTTGTGTTTACAAACTTCGATCGGACTCTTGGAAAACACCACTTCCATATCCACCTGCTGTGGCAGTTAGAGTTAGAGAGAAGGTAGTCATGGGCTTCAACGCTCAATCCCCTGAAATGGGCAAAGAATCCACTCCAGCATCCTCTGACCCGTCGATGTGGCAATCCCTTGGCCAGCCGCATGAAGTGAGCTGTTGGTGCACGTTTGGAGAAAGATTGATAGGTTGTCCTTCACTGAGTTTGCTAAGGCCAGGCGGCTTCAGAGCCATGCGTGTATTTTCAGAGGAATTCACATTTGTATCCTTTATTGTTATATTTGCAGCGAATCTACAGCTCGTAACAGGCTCTGCCCCGCAGCTATGAAGGAGTGAGTTCCCCTCATTGGGGAGAGAGCAGTGTTCTGTGAAAGCCTGAGATGTGGCGGGTGAGATGAATAGTGCTTAAAAGCGGTGCTCGCGGTGCTGTCATCTAGAACAGCAACTCCGAAGCTCTAAACGGGAGTGAAAGGCAGGGTAAACGAGTCCTTTAAAAGTGGTGAAATTTTAAACTGCCTAAAATAACAGGCCTCCTTCATTGATAACTTCATCGAGGGAGGGAGGGAGGGTATGGGGGAGGTCACTGGGCAGGAACCGCTTTCCCGTAAGAGGAGGACAAAGTTTGCAAAGGGGAGGCTTTTCCCTTGTACCCAGCGTGTCTGGGAGGCTGGCATCTTTCTTTCGTGCCCTCCTTTTGCTTTGATGCGGCCCCTCAGATGGCAGAAGACCATCTCTCGCCGGAAACCCGAATCGCCCATAAAAGGTTTCCTTTTTCACTTTGCCAAAACTTAATTTTATAATTATCTGACTTACAGCACTGGGCACAGCTGCTGAGTTTGTGTGCCTTCTAGACAAATAAAAGGCTACCGTGATACTATCAAATATCAGCAGTATGCTGAGCTGTGCTTGGAGTTTATAAGGGTGAAAGGTGATTGTGCAGGAAAATAGAACAGTCTATTTGCCGTGAGCCGGGCACTAAGACCTCATCCCCATACTCAGTTATAATTCATGACAGTACTGGTGGGAAGCCCTCGTCCCTCTGTGGAGTTAATGCATCTCCACTGAAGCCTGCTGCGAGCACCCTGCATCCCCGCCCACCATCTGTGCCTTCGCTTGCAAGCCCCCCCCCCACCACTCCTCTCTCTCTCTCTCTCTCTCTCTCTCTCTCTCTCTCTCTCTCTCTCTCTCTGTTACTCACTCTTTCCTGAGATCTCCTGGTATTGATATTGTCAGGCGACTAACTAACTGCTTTGTAAAAGTGGCTCTCCAAAACGGGCTTGTCGTTTAACTAGGGGAAGAGCTGGAAGGAACGCATTACAGTGTTGTTAAATGTCTCATTTAGAAAATGTCGATTAGAAAATGGGCAGGGAAGCAGCAATGGCCTTAAACCAATCGCAGACTCTGGGAGCCAAGGATGCCCTGCCGATCACCGATTAGTACGAGGCACCTGTGGTCCGTGGTGAGAGACCAGGGATGCAACACAAGGTGGACATTATGACTCAGGTTAATCCTGTTCTGAACCAGAGTTCAGAGTCCGGAGTCGAATCTGAGAAATGTTTGCCCCCTCTATCCAGGGGCTTGGACCAGCTGGTGGCGTGAGCACCAACCCAGTCCCCACAGACTGGCCCCTCTGTGATGTGATGCTACCCACTCTGGGAACCAGAGCTGGTTGCCTCAGGGCTACCTAAAGCCTCTGCTCAAAATGATCAGGCCCTGGGCTTTACAGAACGCCACCTAAAATAGCCGCGGTCATCTGTGTGGTGTGAGCCATCTTCTGAAGCGGAATGAGCAGGGGTTGCCGAACTTCCAAACTCGCTGCAGCCTGGAGCCAGCAGTGGTTTGCTCCCACCCTGTCCCAGCCCCTCGTGCCCCTGCCTCCCTGCTCCCCTCCCCGCTTCTTCCCACTCCCCACTCTGCTGGGAGCCCAGAGGGTGATGGGGCAGGAGGACAGTGTGGGTTCAAACAAAAGATGACCCTGCACCTCCTCGAGCATGGCTGAAGCAAGATTAATGTGTAATGTTTCACAATATGTGCTCTTAACAGAGTCCATTGTTAGTCCTCCTTGAATGAGATAAATCAAATCCAGGCCCGGGACACCAGTATATGAATTTAACAGATGTGATGCCATAGGGAAACTACTGTGTTATAAACTGCAGAAATGGCCTTTTTCTACTCCAGACTCGGGCTTATTCCAAAGAGCCTTCAGAGCTCCAGTGGTGAGGTGAGAGGTCACCCACTAAGACAGTAGCACCCACACTGTAATTCAGCCTTGTGTGTAATTGGTTCAGAATCTCATCCTGGCGTCTGGCTGGTATTCGTCCCGTCATCTCGCTCACCCTCCGAAGGAGAAGTAGGGCAGGGATGGCTGTACTCCATGTCCAGGTTTTCTTGGGTGAAAGATCACTTGGAGATGACAAAGCTGAGTAGTCAGCCTGAAATCCTGGTTGGTATTTTATTAATTTTGCACCAAGATAAATCCTGAAATTCTGACAAACTCCATGACAGGTGAAATTCCTTCTTGCAGAATCTGCTCAGCAAGAGGCTGCTCATTTCGTTCTGTTCCGAGGCAGGCAACAGGAGGGCAGCTTTCTAATCAGCCCTCAAAGGACCCCCAGCCGCCCCAGAGTCTCGGGCTGATTGAATAACTCCTGGGCCTCTTCCCCTAGGCCTCCATCAGCGGGAGTCCTGTGGAAAGCAATCTCCCGCAGACTGGCACTGAAGAGAGCTTTAAACCACCATTTTCTGCTCTCCCGAGGAGCCTGGAGTACTAAAAGATAGATGGACTGCAGATATTTTATGAGAAACTGTCAGAAGAAGAGCAGAGTAAATGTTTTTTTTCTTCTTCTTTGAGTCACACACTACATCACTGTTGAATTTCTCCCAGAATCTTTTACATTGAAAGTAAGAAATTAATTGGTTGCTAACCTTTCATTCCCCCTCCCTTCTTCCTCGTTGTCTTCCTCCTTTTTTCTTTTCTTAAATATCCACACAGAGGCCCTTTGCTTAACCACAGTTGCAGAAAATCAGTACCATTTGCAATGAAATATTTATAATGACAGAATGAAAAATTGGATTCATTTTCTGGACTGTAGCCGAACAGTCTGCAACTTTGCGCAGTATTGTTAGGCATCCCTCCTTCCTCCCTTTCATTGGAAGCTTTTTCGAAAACAGGCCACATGTACACTTACCTATGCTTTGGAGGGATGCCTACCAAAACACAGAACCCGTTTCTGGGCTGTTTTTAAAAACGGAGGAGAAAAGAGCATATTTTCGTCTGTGTTGCCATGTGGGGGGCACTCAGCTGTGGCCCATAAAGAGGTAGAGAGGATGTGAACCCCGTCAAAAGAAGGAGCGTTGGCGCTGGGAAGGAGAAGCTGGGAGAAGTTTACAAGGAATCCAGGAGCCAGTCTGGTCTGCGCTCCGGAGCGGAGTACAAATAGCACCCAGCAGGCCATAGAGTCTCGGGGCAGGTTTATAAGGGAAATGGGAAGGCACAACAGAGGTGTATCAATAGACACTGATATCAGAGCTCACCTTCTTTTTTCCCTTTAGCGTTTGCTGCCGTAGGCTTTCCTCCCACGTGACCTCATATTCAGAGCTGCCTTCTTTCGAACAGAGGGTTGGCTACTGCATTTTTTTTTTTCAAAGATGAAAGACAAAAGGAGTTTGCTAGGACGGTGCAGCGTTGCATTGCAAACAAGCCCGTCTCACGAGTGCAGGGCCGCCACAAGGCGTTCTTGCTTCCTACACGACTTGATTACATCTGCAGCAAGATGCCTGTGAAGTACATTTCAGTCTCCCAAATAAGTTTTCGCTTACCACTGCACAGACGGGCCCAAAGAGCCGGCCCACGTCTCCTCCCTCCATTGTCGGACTATGACAGAGCTTACATCCGCACTCCCACTCCGGGACCTGCTCAGGCTCCCAGGCCAGCCCTCTGACTTAACCTTTCATCTGGTCCCTTGTGAAGCCCTGGGTTTAAGTAGTTAGGGTTGTTTTCTTTTGGTGGTTTTTTCCAAAGCGAGAACAGTTCCAGCAGACTTGAGCATGAGTTAAAAACAGCCAAACTCAAACCTGCAGGTTTTGCTCACTGAATTTGCATCCTGCATTGCCAACTCCACCAGATCAATAATCCATATTTTAGTGTATAATAAAGGCTGCCTGTAATTGAATTAGCTCATTCATTCCATCTGATTAGCCCTGTTTTATTCATGGAGCGGAAAAATAATACAAGCTTACCTTCTCCAACATATCGCATGATGTGAATGTAAAAGAGCCTTCAGCACTGTAAAACAAATTTATAAAGATGATGGAGAGTTAATTTCAGTCTTTGTTTATCCTAGGAATAGGAATAATACAAAACACATCATGCTGCATTTTTGTGGTGATAACTTTAACATTCACATCTACTGTGTCAGTCTGTCCTCCAGTCAGCCCGGCATGAATATCCTATAATAGGTCTCTCTTCTTACCAAAAGCAAGAACGCCTCCTCAGTTCTGAAGGACAGCTGGGATAAACAGTCTTCTGGTATTCGCCTTGGAGAAATCCGCCTTAAGAGATTTCACCCTAAGGTCATTACCTCTTATCCATCCATGGATTACCATTTGCAAGCTTTGTGATTGCCTACTCTCTTCTCTTTGAAGCAAAATCTTAGCACACGTTTGGACCTGGGTGATGAGAAACACTGAACAGGAAAGGAGTTCTTCATCATTGGGACCCCAGGCTCTCAATGCATAGACCAATTTGTGTGTGATGCATACTTGCACAGGGGCTTGGAGGTTTTGTACAGGTTTCTAGGTTTGTCTTTTCATTGCATCCAAAAAGAAAAAAAATGATTTGGAGAAATGCTGACAGTTCAGCATGAAATGATGTGTGTTCTGACACAAACTGCATTGTAGCTTAGGAATCTAGCCTGAAGTTCTTTTACTGTGGCATTTCTTTGATTCAGGGGAGAAAAAGAATTTTCTTTAAAACTGTGTGTTTTAGGATGTGACAATCACTTTTCTCCATTGCCGTGCATGAATTCAGCAGAATGTTTCCACTTAACCCTTATTATTGCTGGCTTTCTGGAGGACCGAGGGTAAGGAGAAAAAAATGTTTTTGCATTAGTTGTTCAACAACTTAGGTGAGTCTGAAATATATACCCAAGTAAATGGGGACTGTAATCGTGGCACGTTCAGAATCAATCTTTTCTGCAGACCAGGAAAGGAGCACTGAATAGCATTCATTTAGGTACTGCCAGATGTATTTCTGCAAGGGGCGTGCCTTGCCGAACCGCTTTGGATGATTTTAAGTGTTATTAAGCAGACTTAACAGGGGCAGCTGGCCCTCAGGATAGAAGTAAAGGACCATGGCACAGAAATCCTTGGTGGAGGAAAGTTCCAGGGCAAACCCATCCTCAGAAGGAGAAGCGCCCAAATGCAGACTGGATTTGAATATCTGAGTTAACAACTCTGGGAATATTTCTCTTCCTCTTGGCCAGCTCCTTCTATGTTGTGGCTGGTTTGCATTTGTGTTTGAAGTACCAGGCGGTTTAATGAAGTTATTCTTTTATAAATTTTGCAACACTGAAGCAAGCATGAGGGCTTTAAATTAGAATAAGTGCCACTTCTGTGTGGCAGGTTCCTTTGAGGACTGATTAGAAAGAGGCCTCCTGCCGCCCAGTCCTTTCTGCCCGGCAGCGGCGTTGGTGCGTGGGCTTGTTTACAGCTCACCTTTGAATTTGCACGAGAGAGCGAGTGTACACCATGCCTGCTGCCTGGGCCTCTGTTAGCGGAAGCTGTCTTCCTTTCCAGGATCATGTTAAATACTTCACTTTAAGGAGTTATTTTTTTAATTATATTGCTTTATTGTAATGAATTAAAATTAACTTGGAGCAGCAAATTATCTAAGGATGTGAGGGTTATAGATTACTGTCACCATAGCTACAGCTTTGTGGGGGGGGAACTCAAGGGCTGTCTTTCTAGAAGCTCAGTGCACCATGAGGGGTGAGGAGACTGTTCCACAGAGACCGAGAAGCAGCGTCAGAAAAGATGCCCAGGAAATGGGAAGAGAACGGGAGTTTAACGTGTGGGTTTATGAAGCGAATAAAGGCTCTTCTTGGCCAGAGTGGTGGGCAGCTCTGCCGTTTTAAGACCTGAAAGCTTCTGGGACAAGAAGAGATGAGGCACAAGAGGGAATCCAAGTGTATGTTAAGACCCAACAAGGTTCCATGTAGAATAAGGGATGCACTTGGCATTCCTGATTCCCTCTCTTCCTGCCTGTGTGCACTGGCTAACAGACAGGTGATTTCAGGGGACGCGAGGCAGGACATTATTAAAGAAATGGGCTTGAAGCTTTCTGCAGGACACAAAACATGCAAGGGGGAGGGAAAGGAAAGAGAGCAAGCCAGGAAAAAAGCACCAGACTTAAGTACAGAATTATTTCTCTTCTCTCCAAACCGGGATTATTTTTTTTTTTAATTGAAAGTGAGAGACACCCAAATGGAATTGGGCTTGTGAAATATTCGCATTTTAAAAGGACTTTCTTAGAATTTAAAGCGAGGCCTACTTGGGGCTCCTTCTAATTGCATTCTCCATGCAGGAATATGAGCCCTGGGGGACTTCCCCCAAAGATCAAAGGCAAACACCAGGCATTTTACCTGTAGAACCCATGCAGGAATGTACCTCTCTCCCAGCTCCACAGCACACACTCGTGCCAACATCCAGCATAGGCACGAGTGTACACACATGCACATGTGCACACACACACTCATCCTTCTGCAGTTTCATTATGGAAATTCTGGAAACCAACACATCGTCTTTTCACAGTTCTATTCTTTGTATGTATATTTACTAAAGCAAATGCCCTAGTAGACAAGCATTCGGTTGCCTATGATGGGGAAAGGTTGTTTTCTGTTATTCTTCATGATTTATAACATGCTGACTTACTCTTACCGTGAGTTTACCTCCTAGAGAGTGTGGCAGTGTTTTTACTAAAAGAAATAATACACTACAAGGAAGTGGCATTTCTTTTGCTCTTTGCCCAGGTTCAATAAACTATTCTTCATAATTATTGGGAATTGGTTGAAGGGAATCCTTGTCCATATCAAGTGGAAAAGCAGGAAGAGTTCGTGCTTCCTCCCCCTCCCTAGAAAGGTTACCCTTTGAATATGAATTACTATGCCTTGTGCTTCTCCCATTCTAATCAGATGACCTTTTGAGTCCGGGGGACAGAGTTTAAATCCTAAGCCTGCCAGTCAGTTTTTACATCAACGCCCTGTTCCAACAGCTTTCAGGTACATAACTTTCAATGGATTTCAAAAACAGACGCGAAGTAAGTCATGCAGGCGGAATCTTGCTGCTGATGGTCAGGCAACCTAACTTGACTGCAAGATCTTGGGCCAAGTAATGTGACGATGGGTAATTTCACTAACTAAACCCTTTACAAAAAACCTTCTGGGATTCAAAGTCTAAGAGAAAAGGGAGGAGCAGGAAATGTGTAATGTTTGCAAGAGGACAGTTCTGAGCAATTATCAATTTAAGCTCCCATTATTTGCTGCTAATTACTACACGAGGCTGTTAAATATTTAGCAGAAGTTTGTTTAATTGTGTTTGACTTGGGATGGGGCGGGGGGCTTGAATATGACTTGAGCATCATGAGTCAGTGTGTACACCCAGAGCCAGGCAGAGAGGAAATTTGCATTCACCCAAGATGAACACATTTCAGTGTCAGCCAAGCCTTCTTTTTCCTTCATTCCACAGATTTATCTTTAAGGTATCTACAATTAGAGCACGAAGAAGGGGCACTGTTCACGGATGTAAAATTGGAAGGAGGTCATTCTTAACCTGGTTTACAGGTGTTCTAGTTTAGAAAGCACCAGTGTGATAAATTAAACATTACAGGGGGAAAAATTAAAGCTTAGCAACAACTGGCACATGGACACATCTGTCTGTGAAGCACTGACTTAATCCCTGAATATCTTATTAGACTGTATTGCCTATCAAAGCCTTCTGTCCCACAATGCGCTGGATCCTGCAATTCTAGAATCTGAGCAGAATCTTTAAGCTCTGGCCTCTCTTTCATTTTTGCTGGCTCTCTGCAGTTTGATTTAAATTTTCCGTTGCCTCCGTGCGTGTAAACAGGTAGCTCAACTCATTATTCTCTTTTAAAAATAAACTTTGTACTTTTAATGTATTTCCCAGTGGCTATTTTGCTCTTTTTAACCTATTCTTCTAATTCGGCACCTTTTTTTTTTTTTTCTTTTTCCTCAGTGTAGTGGATAGTGCATGCTCCTGTCAGTTCAAAAAAGGGAAATTTCAAGCCTGTCCCATATGCAAAACAGATAGGGGTCAGGTAGCGACTGAAATTTTACTACCATTTCTTTTCATGTATTTTATTTATTTGTTTTTAATTAACTAATTAATTTAAATTTTGGGCCACGCTGTGTGGCTTGCAGGATTTTAGTTCCCCAACCAGGGATCGAACCTGCACCCTTGGCAGTGAAAGCAGAGTCCTAACCACTGGGCCACTAGGGAATCCCCTTTACTACCATTTTTAGGCTCGTAATGAGAAATGAAATGGTTACGAAGTTCACGTTGTCATGTATGACCCGTCATCAGTATTTGTCCTTTTGAAGCTGGTGGACCAGCGTGGCTTGTTTTATTTCTCTTAAGTGTTTAATTGTCAAAATACTAAAAATTGCTCTACATTAGCAATTTGGACATGGCATTCCTTTAAAAATTAGTCTTTGCTTAGGCTTCTGAAGACTCACATTAGCCTAAGGCTAGGCTGGCTTTAGGTAGGTATTCTCAAGATATTGTTCACCACCATTGGCTTTCCCAGCTTGGTTTGCTGTTGTAAACAAAAGAGCACCTGTGGTGAAAATAGGCTCCGTTTGAAGTGACCCCTACCTCCCTGCCCAGCCGCATGGATCTTCAGCCCCACAGGGACCAGTACCCTGCCCTTGGCCACTCTCAGCCTGGCTCCTGCTTGGTCTCTCCCCCTGGAGCCCGTCACTCTCTTCTAACCTCCCACTCCAGCACCGGGCAAGTGTGACTCCTCTGAGAACTAAGCCCAGGAGGTGAGGCGCCCTTTCTCTGTGGCCCATGGCACCCTGTCCTCCTGTCCCTGGTGAGTGCCCTGACGGTGAGCAGCTGTAGTCTCTGCAGCCAGCCCAGCCCGGGGATGAGAACATAGCGACCTGCACCGCTCAACAATTGCTTCTTCCCACAAGCCAGCTCAGCCGCTGCAGTGGCTGTAAGACCTTGAGAGTTGGCTTAAACTCTCTGGGACTTAATTTCCTCACCTATAAAATGAGATGTTGGAACAGATGCTGCTAGAACTCTCCCAGCTCTGAAACCATTTCTTTTTTATTCTGAAGTATCACTTACAGGTGTTGTTGGCTCGACCAGCAAATGAGGGATGATGGCTTTGCGTTTCGTTCAGAGTAGGGAGTGGTTTCCATAGCCTAAATAGTAATTTCCAGATTTTAATATTTGGGTCCCTTTATACTTTATTAGATTGTAAATATTTCTAAAGCAGCACTGATTAAGTGCCACTAAAATGTACCACCTTTGTTCATTGATGGTACATGGAAGGTCTTAGTAAACTGCTGAATGAGTGGACATTTTTGGAGAGATGATTATTTATACAGGCAATGCCATTTATTATATATCTCGAAGAATCCTTTCCCTGATTTCTCAGCAAATGCCCATTCTCACCATTGACCATCTTTTTAAATGCCATGCCATAGTTCCATGTGGCATATATGTGTCCCTCTTGCTGTCCCCTTTTGTTTTTTTTGTAATTTGACGGGGGGAGATAGCTCTGAGACTGAAGACTAGGTCGCATCCTCAAGCAGGCGCGGCAAGCTCAATGTGTTTTCAAAACACTGGAAGCAGTGGGCCTCAACTGGGGATGATTTTTCCCCCAGGAGCTATGTGGCAAGGTCTAGAGATTTCTGGCTGTCACGACTGGGAAGGTGCCCCTGGCATGTTGTTGACAGAGGCCAGGGATGCTGCTAACATCCTACTGGGCACAGGGCAGACCCCTAGAGCAAAGACTAGTCCCCCTCGACATTCCAGTACTGCTGAGGTTGGGAAACCTTGTCCCACTGGCCTTCTAGAATCTATTTAATTTGTAGGCATCTCTCTCTAGAACAAAGCAGTTGAATGACATATTTTGTATAATGACTAAGAAATAGCTTACTGGATTGTGTTTTTGGTTTCTCTGGGTGAGATAGAAGAACTTTATACTACAGATACATGGTCAAGCCTTCTGAACATAAACTCATAAACATGCCAGTGTCCACGTGCTTCAGAGTTACCTCAGCCCAACCTTTTCTAGGCATATTTAGCATGAATGTCCAAAGAACAGCAAATACAAAAAAAGTCCTTCAGTGAGGTTTATTAGAATGTGAAATCATTTCCTATGGGAGCTGTGATAGACGCTTCGTTGCCAAAAGCATTTAAAACTAGCCTAGAGTGTGAACTTTATAAAACAATTTTTGTCCAACAAGGGGACAAACTAAATAACCTAATAGTCCTTTTCCTTAATATCGTGTATTTTTCTGATCACTTCTGATGATACCCTTTCACCTTTTGCTTTAATATAGCTTAGTGTCATCCAGAAAAGGCTTTGAGATGTCAGGCCAAGCCCATGTGAACTGTGAAATGTCAAAAGAAAATGCATCAGTGTCTCTCTAAGTTCATAGTGATGACATTACCATATGAAAAAATAAAAAGGGAAATTCTGTCAGCGCAAACATGATCATAAATGCAACATTCATGGCATTAAAGAGAGGGGCAAAAGCATATCGTGACAGACGGTTTGGGAAATCCCATTGCTGTTTATCAAAATAAGTGTAGAACCTCATTTTAGTGAATCCTGCCAAAGTAAAAATCGTGAGTCAGCCACCCTGGTCACGAACATCCATCACGTGAATATGTGTTTTAGACTGTCAGAGCACTTTGGGAAATACTATACGTTTGTCTTTGAAGAACATTCATTAAAATATATCTCACCAAAATGCACGTACCCACATATATGTTCCTGACGTTTGCCAGGTAGGGCCCATAAAGACACAATTACCCCAAACTTCTCCAGCTAAGACGTATATGATTTGTAGACAAGGGAAACTTTGGGGTGGTAGAACGGGGTCTAACTGGTATTTTGGATGGTTTGGGTGATTTTTAGAACATTCTAACAGTACTTCCAAAGCTGAAGCAATTCACTTTTAATTAATTTAAAACTCTGAGTACTTCGGTAGTCATGTGGACTTTGAAAATGTTAATTTATTGCCTTCACATCCTGTTAACCTTATCAAGACAAAGGCTACTCTTCGCCATTGTAGTTTTTTTCTCTAACCTATGGGGGAGATCACCCAGTATCCTCTCTCCATTAGCTAGATACACTCCTAAAGCTGTTTTACTAGCAAAAGAACTTGGGAATGAAAAAAAGAGAGAGCGTGGAAATGTAAAAATCTTGATTAGAAAGTATAATTTAATAGAACATGTATTGAACCAAATGTATTGATTAATGTAGAAGATATAGTACTTATATTGATTCAAACCAGAGATTTAGTACTAAAAGCTCTAAGCCAAAAAGCTGCTGCAGATTTGCTACAAAAGTCAGTTTAATGCTGTCCTTGAGAGCGCCTTCACAAAGAAATTCTTCTAATGTTTGAGGACTAGGTAGAATGCGGTATATGTCAGTTTGATCCCGGAGGGTTTTATTTTGTACTCTAATAGCTGTTACGAGCCTACATTATATCCAAGGAGTAATTTTCCTTAGGGGTGCCCGGCTCGCTTTGTGTCAATATTCTAGCATTTTAAGTCACGTACAGTATATGCTTCTGGGAACAGGGAAGGAGCCAGCCAGACTCATAATGGTCTGCATTCATTAATAAAGGCAGAAGCTTCTGTCCCTCCACTGCCCGCTACAGGGATGCCTCTTTGGCCTTCAGGGACCCGTGCAGACACATTTAAAGAAAGCTTTATTTTGAGTGGGCAGGAGATAAAATATAGGACTCGCAGGCATCTCCTAAGTCAGCTATATGCCCGAGCACAGGGTGACCTTAATGGGTCAAAGAAGAATGCAGGTCAAAAGACTTATTATCCAGGCTGTTGGAAACCAATTGCTTTTGTTTAAAAAAATAAATAAAAAATTAAAAAAAAAAGCAGTAGTGCTTAAAGGTGGACGATAATGTAGAATTCTGTTTGCAGCCTGTAACTGCACGACTGTATGTGTACTGGGATATGCTTCTAGAAAAATGAAAGCACGCAGGCTATCCATAGTGCTTACAGATAAAGGTCCAGCCCTCGTGATAAAAGGAAGGGTAATATAATTAGTTAATCAGTGATGATTGATTACGGATGTGTGCGTTCTTCAACTAAAGAAAAAACAACATGCTGCCATGGTGCTGTCACCATCTGTTGAAAGAAACAGCCACATTTAATCCTTCTGTGTCTTTTATTTCTTCCCGCCTCGCATTGTTGCAAAGCCACAATTGCCTACTATTTCTTCTGGTTGGAAAACATCTCATTTAAATTGAATACAACTGCAGTTTAAATTCGGGATTCTAATGGCATGGTGAATTAGTGGAAAGCTTGTTATATTTTTTTTTCATTCCTTTTTAAAATAGCATGCTGTCTCTTTTTCTTAGTTTTAAAAGCTTGTCAGAATTTGAGACAAAAGGCTATAAATACACAACTCATGGTAAAAATGATTAACATCTTTGAATCAACAAAGCTCACAAAACTTCCATTCTGACAGTTTTTATTTTTATTATCACTGCTATGTAACATTTTGCCGATGCCAACAGAGGGCTACAAAGCACAGACAACGAGACGTGGTCTGTCAAAATATTGGGCAAGCGAGGACAAGCTGTGGCACCGTTTTTGGGGCTAGGGACTTAATTTTTCTACCCTGGGAAGGTAGATTCCCCCTGGCTTTCCTCCAGAGCTTAACTTCATCTTTGTTATAGGTACAGATATTCAAATTCACATCAAGATCACAGGAAAATGGGATAGTTTGGCCAAGGTGAACAGTTACAGGGGATGGTGGGTTGTTTTTTTTTTTTAATTTAAAAATATTTTGCTTGGATTGCATTTTAAATAGGATTAAACCGTTTGACCAGTAAATGTGGTCAGCCCTCTGAAAGGAGGAGGCTGAATTAATCATGTGTTAGCGTGCCAAGCCCAAAATGAGAATTCCAGTCTTGTAAAATGAAAGGCATCTCATATTTTTAAAGAAATTCATAGTGCTAGAAGGGAATTTTTAAGGTCCTCATCTGTTTTTTAGCTTTCTAAGTCTAATTTCACATTTTAGAGAAAAAAAGATAGAACAAACTCCTTCTAAATGGGGCCCTTTTCAGTAAAGAGTGTTTCTGTTGTTGTTGTTGTTTTAAACCTGGCTATTAAAGTATCATACCTAGATGGATCGTCTTTTAAGCTTTAAGGTGTGTTGTGAATTTGATTTTTTTTTTTAACACAAACCCCCCTCGTGTAAAACAACTGTTCATAACTGGGATTAATGGTTTGCAATTTTCGGTTACTTAGACGTGGGGTCTCCAAGAGATGGCTTTTTGCAGAGTAGAATATGGCTCTCTGTGGGATTGCAGAAGTTTTCTTCTCTTCCAACTTCCTTTTCTGTCATCACCCCCCCCAGCCCGCGTCGATGTTGCACTGATGTTCTCCTCGATTATGTAAAACACTTTCCCTTCATTGGAACAGATATTTTTTCTCATAACCTGTCATTGCATTAAAGTACCTTGGGGACTGTGAATTGCTGTGTAAAATTGGTGAGATTACCCACTGCTTTGTTCTAGCGTAGTGGTTTCCTCCAGACCCAAAGAACAGAAAACTCGTAGAGGAGAAGGCTGCTTGCGCGTGGCCTGGCAGCCTTTTCTCGCCCTGCGCGTCCCCGCCTGTGCTGCAGGGGCTCAGGAAGGGCTCTGTGGTGTGGCGGGGTGTGGGGAGGAGATAGGGCAGGCACCTGCCCTCTCCTTGGGCTTAGCGCTTCTCTGGTCTACTTTTCATCTTTCCCACTCGCTTCTTGTCTCCCTTTCTGTCTGTGATTTTAAAAACACACCAAATAGGTGGAAGGCTCCCATGAAGCAACTTCTTGTTTCTCTTATCCTTGGGCCTTCAGTGAAGTCTGGAGACAAACACTCCTCATCTTTCTCTCCAACCCCTAAAAACCAACCCAGTAACCTGTGCAGCTCAGACATTCCTTCCTTCCTCCAGAAGATGAAATCAGGCCATTTGTATTTTCAGTGACTCAAAGTACTGCGTGGAGGAGGGAAACAGTCACATCCCAAAGATCCTCAGAAGTGGTGAGGACAAGCCCTTGAGGACTGGATCAGAATCACCTGTTTGTTTTGTTTTCAATGCAAATATGCCCAGTTGCCACCTTGAGAATCACAGACAATGGTGAGCCAGGACTGGGAGGCCTGACCTCACCCTCAGCTGATCTGGAGAAAAAAAGAAAAAGAAGGACAAAAAGTGATCTCAATGGTATACAGGTATCTCTACACCGAGAGAACTTTCTGCCTTTACCATGTTTCATGCCAGATTTCCCATTTAGACGTGATTTGTATTACAGCTCTTTAGTTTTGTTGAATCTTGAATTTTGCAAGCCGTACCCTTGTCCTTCTCTCAAATGATATATATTTTTTTCTCTTTATATGCAAAGCATACATCCTTTATAGTAGCAACTTCAATCTGTTGCAGTAAGTGATTCATATGTATTTGTTCATTTCTTTGCAGCTCCGAAGAGACTTGTATGGCTTTGGTTTAGGATGAAAGCATCCAAGAAACAACTGTTGCCAACTATTATGGCCAACTTGTGTTAGGTTTTTGTTCTGCAGTATCTTAATATAGGCACATAGAAGAACACAGGATAGATTGCAGTATAGCTTCCTTTATTAACCACTAAAATTCGATTGAATGTGGAATGTCTATAGTAAGCGCTTAAATATTTTTAAATAATGTTATTAAACTGATTTCTGTTTTTTACTTTATGATAAAAAGTAATCACTCATCCTCCTGTCAACGTTCTACCATTTAGATAACTATTGTCATAGATTCTTGTATTTATTTTCTTAATTTTTTAAATTAAAAAAAAAGCACCTTTCTGTAAGATCAGGCTTGACTCTTTGAGATAGGAAAATGCATGAAAAAGTTTAGACAGTGCATTTTGAGTAATTGAACTTTTTTACTGTTTACAACCTCTTTGATCATAATTATGTTGATATTTAAGGGGATAGCAATGTTTCTTAGTCTCATCAGTATTTTGATTACCCTTTATGTCTACGTGCTGGTGAAAAATAATTTGCAGAAGTATTTATTTAGAATCAATCAATCAATACAAAGAAAAAAAGAGTTGGCATAAAACTGGTCTGCTCCTGTATGTACTTTTAGGCGAGGACTACTAAAGAAAAATTTAAAATCCAGCTTGTCTTTTACTGAATTAATAAAAATGGTATGTTTTAAATAAGGCTGAGTGAAATAACATCCTCATTATTTGCTGTCAATCTTCTTACAAAATGGGCGTAGTTTGAAATAGGGAACGGAAGACCTGGGTCCTTTTCACAAGACTCATGTCTCCTCCATTGGTGCTCTTAGCCCCAGTTGGGCAGCCCTGAGCAGCGAGGCCTCTGGTCCTGCATCCTTTATGCATCAGGCAGGCACTTTGCTAGTTTGGTGGGGGATGAAAAGATAACAAAGATCTCTGAGACAAAGCCCTCTGCTGCAAACTTTCCATAGCTCCTCTTTCCCTACAAGACAAAGCCTGAACTCCTTAGCCAGGTACAGAGGGCTCTTCATAATCTGGCCGCAAACTTTTCTCTATCTATCTTTATTTCTCATCAGCATGCTTGGTTCTGGACACTTGAGAAGATTCCAACCAAACTGAACGAGTTGCAGGTCCACGAACATACCTTGCATATTCTTCTTTGCCTTTACCCACGTGGTCTTTGGCCTGGAATACCCGCCCTGCCTCCCAAATGCCTCTTCGTTCATATTCATTCATATTATTCCAGCCTCAACTAAAATGTCACGAGTTACGTCCACTGCAAAGCCTTCCCCAAAGGCCAGGCAGGGTTAGGCGCGCATGATACTCCTATGGTCATTTCTAATATAATCCCACCAGGTTCCTTTACCATCATGTGCCCACGTGACTTTCTTGAGACTGTGAACACTCTAAAGATGGGAGGGCAGAGACCGTCCTTCTCCCGTCAGTGGCCCTTGCCTAGCTTGTCAGTCGTTCAATTGGCCAGACCCGCTTTGCTGAGTGCTGCAATCCTGGGGGCTACGCCTGGTGGTGATACCAGGATTCAAGAGACGCTTGTGAAAGAATGAATAAGTGAATGAAGACCAAAATTACAGACACAGGGAGAGAGCCGAAATTGCAGCTAACCACGAGACCCCGGATGCGTACAATATAAGCAGTATAAAGCACAGTGGGAAATCAGAGAAGGGGAAAGCAGTTTGAGACGGGATGAGCATGAAGTGGTAGTATTTTGTGGTAGACCTCAAGGTTCTGATCAGAAGGGACGGGGAAGGGGGTCGACTGGGAGAGGTGGGAGAACGAGGCTCAGGGGAGGCACAGCGGAGGGAAGGTGCACATCAGGCCATCTCCAGGCGTTTGCTCCGAATGAAAGTCCCGTGGACCTGTGACCATCCCCTGTGCAGGCCATAGGCCCAGGTCTGGGGCCCAGTGTTTACCCCCAGGACCTGGCTTGTAGTTATAAGTTACCCAGGAATCCCAGTTGCCGGCTCAATTTGGAACCGGGATGTTGGCTCAGAAAGGGGACATGCTGTGTGGATGGAGAGGAGGCCACCAGAATACAACAAGGACTGCACCCGCTGGGGACGGGGGAGGTTGCAGGCTGCTGTGATCTGCTCCTGCGCCAGGATGGGACCCAGCACCAAGCCCACCCCAAGGAGAGGAACTGGAGAAGCTTCCTGTCCTCTATGTCAGTTGTCGGCCAGGCTGTTCTTGCCCGTAAAGTCTATATTCAGGGACAGATAGAGCCTCTGCTGTTAAGACGTTCACCTTCTAAGAGTGAGTAGAACAAAAGCATCTGTAATGAATGGAAATGATGCACAGATAAATATAACTGTTAAAATAGTGCTACCCAGGCATTTGAAAAGACGGTCATATCCTGATAAGAAGAGATGGTGGAAGGTAGGGCGGCGGTCTCCGGGGAAGCAAAACAGAGGCAGAGAAAGGGGAGACCCCTGGCCCCGCCCTTCCATCCTGGCTCCCACTGGGGGAGGGGAGGAGCCGGTCCCATGAGCACCGATTCATCTGGGTGCAGAAATACAGTATTTAGGTCATTATAAATCAATCAGCATTTATAGATACTTGGTTTGATGAAAATACAATCACTTAAGGTTTTTTTTTTCCCCCTTTCATTACAGAATCATACGATGACCCAACACAGCAGTTAGTGCAAGCACGGTCTCTCAAGGAGAATGACTTTTGTGGCACAAAAAGGGAACATATTTTACTCTTTGCACGAAACTTTCATTGTTAATGTATATTATTCAGAAACATTGTATTGTACCATAAAACTTGTATTATCAAAACTGTTGGATGTTCATGTGTTTGAACTTTTGAGCACCGGATAGACCCCCTGTATATAAAGTGTCTCACATGTATTATGTCGTCTGATACTAAAATGGTCTTATAAAGACAAGTGGACTTGGGCCCTATTCAGGCAAGATTTTTTAAAAAATGTGAGCAAAATGGCTTAAGAGAAAGTATTTTCAAGGAAGACAGATTAAAACAACCCTGTTACACAGGAGACTATGTTTGGACTTCCTTTTCTTAACACTTAAGCCTAGAATTTCTCTTTTGGTATATCAACAGTTAAACCCAAGACTATTTTTTATTGCTGAAGATTCTTGCAAACCATGAAGAGATGTTCTCACAGAACCCCACAGCTGGATAAGGCCCGTATATATATTTGTAAGCCTTGCAATGTGACAGGTAGCATCACTATATATGCAATAGTTGTTATGTAGACTGTCAAAGAATTTTTTTTTTCCTGGATACATTTGAAGCTTTGAGTGTTCAAGGTTTTCCTTAATGATTTCACACAGCCAAATTCTTGAATCAGTTGAACTAACCTGTATGTTACTGTTATTAATGTTTACTCTGCGGTCTGAACCTGGAGATTACTGGAATTGTTTTCCAAGAGGAAATAAATTCAGTTTACCATTAGGTATGAGTGTATTTGTGTGTTTTCTTTTTCTAGTTACTCTGCCATTAAAAAAAATCTAATTGCCCGCACCCTTGGAAATGAGTTCTGCTCTTGAGAATATCCCAGGCATAACCTCAATCATATTTAAGCTTTCCACGCTGGGCCAAAAGCAGCTGGGAGGAAATTCATCACGTCGCATAGGGAAGGAATCAGACCCGAGGTACTTCTTCCTCTTGCAGATCCTACCAGGTCACATTGTACTGGAGGATTTTGACATCACAGATGGATGTGATGGCTGTTTTCTGCATAATTTGCAGCCCAATTCATGTCATGCTGTGCAAATCTGAACTCAAAGTAGATGGCTGCAATTTGAGAGGCAGTTTGGCTTATGTGTACTTAAGAAGCAGCTTTGTTCATTCAGAAGACAAAGCACAGAGCGGGGAGCCTGTGAGCCTCGCACTGGCACAGAGCGCAGACTCTCGGTGTGATCTTCTCCACATCAGCCACCTCCAGGCCTCACTCCCCCAGCCCGGAGAGGTGACGTGGCTTGGTCATAGGCCTTCACGCAGGCACAGGGTGTTGCCTGGAAGTTTGCTCACTGGTTGCTCACACCATGGCTTGCCACAAAATGGTGAATGAATAGGCACTCGAATTTCAGAGGCTTTTTTTGGGGGGAGGGGGGAGAGAATAGCCATGTGTACGTTGAGTCCTAATATACATGTTTAGCCAAAATCAGTAACTATAGACCTGATGTTAGTGGGCAACTTTGATCCACATCCTGCTTAAAATACTTCACCCACTGGGACTCTTTCACCCTCTTTGAAACTCTGAGGACCTCAAGCAGCTCTTTAAACAAGCGAGAATCTTCACAGCACTTTTTCTGATGGAGAAGCTAAAGCATGGACTGGTTCACTTCATTGTGACTACCTGTCACCAGGGGAACCATGAATGAAACCCAGATACCAGCCACGCAAGGTGTAAGCCTCACCCCATGGTGCTCAAACCCTAGCCTGCGTCAGGATCACCTGGAGGGCTTGTTACATCACAGGGTACTGGACCTGACACCCGGAATTGCTGCATCAGTAGACCTGGTGGGGCTCAAATGTTTGCAGTTCTAGGACATTCCCAGCTGGGGCTCACGTTCCACACTTTGGAGGGCCACACTTTGAGACCCACTGTTCTACCCCATTTCCAAATTAGCTGAGTGCATTGAATGTGAATAGCCATGCAGAGTGCTGGCAAATTATATTACTTATTTTGATACCAATAAAAGAAAGTTTGGTCAAATTTTAGGACCATTCAGAAACAGGTACCTCCTGGTAATTAATGTACGTTTGCTTGCCAGAGTGTATCGTGTGTGTGTTTAGCTTTTTAATGCTAGGAAAACCTAGAACTATACATTTCACAATGGATTGCCAGCATGCTATTTAATTAAAAAGCTTTTTCACCAGCTACATAAATAATGAAGTATGCTAAGAATATGCAAGTACATTCATAATTAAAATACTCAGCTATGTTTAAAAAAATTAAGATCTCTGGCCTATTCAAGGATTTTGCATTTAAAATGAAATAGCCACACGATGATTTTTTAAAAAGCTTTAAAACCTCAGGTTATTAATGAGTGGGTTCTATTTTACTAAAAGGAAGCTGCCCTTCATTCATGAAAAGGAAGCAGGTGATGGTATTATCCAGGGATGGAGCCTAAGCTGCCTTTAACAGCATCACCTCTGAGAGACTTCCCAGGCTCCCGGTAAACAGCAAGGGTTGGAATTCCTAGGAAGCAATGGAGGCTGGTGCCTATCATTCTAGAGGCTGTCACATGGCTGGCCACTGGGCTCCTTCAATACAAGCATTTCAGCCTCTTCCCAGGTAAAGCTGGAGGCCAAAGAGGTTGACTCTTATTGCTCCATATGCCTGCCCGATCCTCCAGTGACTATGAGATCGTTCAGATTCAGCAGGCCCTTCTTTATAACCAACCATTCTTTGGATCATAAATACTGAACGGTGTGTGGAGCAGTCATTCCCTCCTTCTGCTTATTTCCTTGTTTATATTTATTTCCTGCTGCATTCCCTAAGAATATAAGGCAACTTAAATAAAGATTAACAAAACGTTAATAGGGAGCAGCATCGTGCAGAGAAGAGAAAATACAGTGAAGCATTTGGCCTGTTTTCTGCTTTAATTCTGGTTTTGAACGCATTTTCGCACTGGCTTTGAGCTTCCTGGTAGTAAAGGGAAAAACAACAACAGAAAGGAAGGATTATACCACTTGCTCACGAGAGATCTTTTTCCCTATCACTCAATTCCAAAAGAGATTTCTCAGTGACTTTATATGCAGTCAGGTGGCCAATACAACGGCCACTGTTCCTGACCCTAACTTTACGATCTCATGCAGTGGCTGTCATCTGGAGGAGTGTGGCTGCACCTACGGGTAGAGGCCAGAGATGCTGCTAAACATCCTATAGTCCACAGGACAGGTCCCCAGAACAAAGAATTATCAGGTCCCAAATGTCAACAGTGCCAATTTTGAGAAACTGCTCTAATGTAAAATTCTCTATGATTGTTCAAGGACCTTTTTACATTAGAATTATCTGGAAAACTTTAAAACTCTATTGCCTGCAAGATTCATATATATGTGTGCGTGTGTGTGTGTGTGTGTGTGTGTATTTTGGCCTCACTGTGTGGCTTGTGGGATCTTAGTTCCCCGACCAGGAACTGAACCCCTGGGCCCCAGCAGTGAAAGCGCCGAGTCCTAAACACTGGACCGCCAGGGAACTCCCCTAAAAAACTCTATTGCCTGAATCCCACCCCCAGAGAGGCTGACTTAATTGGTCTAGAATGCAGACATGCCCCCGGTGATCCTAGTGTAGCCACACCTGAGACCCACCAGGCCAGGCTCCATTCACACATAAGTATACTGGGCTCAAGATTAGAAATTTGAAAATAACATCCAAGGAGTAGAGAAGTAGGGGCCTCAAACTCTCTTTCCTCAACATTACTTTTTAACAACTGGGCGTGTAATGCTTATTTTAACTCTAAAGTAACATAACCTATGGCAAGCTTCAGAAGAAGGGGAAAGGGGGAAAATGACCCAGAACCCCACGTGGCACCCTTACCCCTGATTCAGGATCACAAGCTTTATGAGTGAGAAATCTGGCCCCATGGGAACTCTGGCCACCCAGAGAGCAAATCACCCATCACCTGCCAAGGCCAGGTCGCCCAGTGTCTCAGGAGAAGCCAGCAATCCGGGTGGTTACGTGCCATGTGCCAATTTCTGAATGTTGGCAGCCTACTCCATTTGTTATTCAAGCTCTGCTGACCCCCACTGTGCAGGCCATATGAGACAGACTTTCGGGCCAGGCCCTACTCTTGGATCGCCAGGTTTGACCTTCAGCATCAAGTATTATTTTTTTCCAATTATTTTCATTCCAGACTATTTAAAATGTTTGTTTAATATTATTATACGGGGCTTCCCTGGTGGCGCAGTGGTTGGGAGTCCGCCTGCTGATGCAGGGGACACGGGTTCACGCCCCGGTCTGGGAAGATCCCACATGCCGCGGAGCGGCTGGGCTCGTGAGCCATGGCCGCTGAGCCTGCGCATCCGGAGCCTGTGCTCTGCAACGGGAGAGGCCACAACGGTGAGAGGCCTGCGTACCGCAAAAAAAATAATAAATTAAAATAAAGTAAAATTATTATACGATTTGTATATGTGAGCATCATAAGCAGTTTTGATGTTGCTTTGTGGCCTTCATATTTCTATTGCTTCAGGTAGAACAGCAATGCACCAAATGGATGTGATCTATATAAGCCTGCCCTTGTTCCTGGATATTTAGATGTCAGATGGAATTTTTTTTTTTTTAATGATGAAGGATAAAAAATAGCAGAAAGTCAGTATTCTCCGTTGCAAGTCAGATATGCTATATTCTCTGTGGCAAATGGAGGCTAGGTTAAATATGCTTTGGAAATCATGTAAATGGGTGAGAGGGTTGACATTCTGCTTTGAAGGTTGATAAACTTAACCAGTGTTCCAGTCCAAATGGAAGGTAAAGACCCCAGAGGCGGCCCCCAGGGGTCCCCCCAGGCTGAGTTAGGCTCCTTGGAGCAGTGCTGGGTCTGTTCCAGAACTTGGAAAAGGATTCCGATGAACCCTCAAGTTCCACTCTACAGAACACGGCAGCCCCGCTTTGTGCCTGTCGGGGTGCAACACTGCAGAACCCTTGAGAAAGGACGTTTGAAACTCCAGATCCATTAGAGAATACCTGCAAACGCTTCTCCACTCAGCTTCAGCAGGCCGGAGCCTCTTACTGTCTCCCTTGTCTCGAGGGAGCACTACCAAAGGTACTGCAAACGCCCAGAGTTCGAGAAAGAGGAATGATTTAGGGTAAAATGACCCGGCGTGGGTTTCTGGCAGAATCCCAAGGCTCAGGTCTGGTTGGCACTGCGTTCCCGGGTGAGCACCTCACGGGGCCAGGGAGGAGCCCCGTCTCCGCCAGATTCCTTTGTAATGAAGTCAGCTGTCAACTGGGGGAAAGGCACAGAGCCCCTTTATTTCCAAGCAGGTGATGCAGCATATTAAAGGTTGAATTCCATCTTGTGCTCGCATCCTGAAGGAGCCAGTTTGCAGGCAAGCTCAGTTCTTTCTGCAAAGAGGGAAACTTGGCAATGGTGGAGGCTGAGTACTTAAATGGCAATCAACTTCTGGCTCATATCAATTAATTCCTTCATGGACTTCTGCCTAAGTATAGCATCTTGAATTCCCAGCTGCGGAGGCTATGAAAAACAGCCCAAACAACACACGCCATGATCCAGGGGATGGCGCGCCGGTGAAACGATGATGGGTGAAGCTGTCTCAGGGAAGCAGTGGGCGCCCATCGGGGGCTCCCTCTTCGTTTACCTGCAGAATCCAGGGCAGGACACATACTCCCTTCTCTGGGTGGGAGATTCTTTGAGAAAACTTTTACTATGTCCAAAGTGAAATCATTCTGAGGGGAATCACCTCCTTTTGGAGGTGATTTTTAAATATCCAAATTTTAAAATATCCAAATCCAAAGTGCCCATGAGATGTGGAAGCAGGATGGGGACTAAGAAATCAGAGGAGGGCTTTGTCATCACTCAGACACCAGGAGAACCTATTCCCAAAGTGGTCCTCGTCCCAAGGAACCTACCGGCGCCGTCTCCATCTCCCTTTCACGTGAACAAGGAGCATCTTGATCAAGCACTGCAGACAGAGGATGAGTATCGGTGGTGCCACATGAGATTTGGCAATCCTTCAATTCATCTGTCAAGCTCAGACCTTGACATCTACACGGGGTTGTGAATTTCAAATCCCTTATCACTCAGGTGGGTTCTCCTCATCTAATGCTCTAACAATGTGGCTATCACCAAGCTATAACCAATGAAAATCAAGGTCACGTGGCAGGGACAAACTCACTTTTCCTCCGCTGCATGTGAAACATCCCTGGTTTGTCTTGCTCTCTGTCTTTTTTAAATTTTTTTAGTTTTTGCGGTACACGGGCCTCTCACTGTTGTGGCCTCTCCCGTTGAGGAGCACAGGCTCTGGACACGCAGGCTCAGCAGCATGGCTCACGGGCCCAGCCGCTTCGTGGCATGTGGGATCCTCCCAGACTGGGGCACGAACTCGTGTCCTCTGCATTGGCAGGCGGACTCTCAACCACTGCGCCACCAGGGAAGCCCTCTCTGCTGTCTTTTACTGAATCAGAGGGAGAGTTTGTTTTCCTTGTCCAGGAGACAGAACCTTTGTTTCTCTAAGGGAGTGTGCTGTCCAATATGGTAGCCAGTAGCTGCCTAAATATGTGGCTACTGAGATTGCAATGAAGTTAAATTAAGCAAAGTTTAAAATTCAATTTCTCATTCTCACTAGGAACGTTTCAAGTGTTCAGCTGCTTTATGGGGCTAGGGGCTACCGTATAGAACAGCACAGATACAGAACACTCTCCTAATCACAGAAAGTTCTCTTGGGCAGCTCGACAATTCTAACCCACCCCCTCCCACCTCCTTTGACCCCTTCCATGTACAGAGGCCCCTCTTCCTCTAGCTCCTTTAGTTTATTTTCCCACCTATCTTCATACTGTTCTCTGTCTTCAAATGTGCACTGGTTTTCCCCTCTTCAAAAAAAAAAAAAAAAAAAAATCATTTTTCCTGACTCCGAAACCTCCTCCCAAGGCTGTTTTATTTATTTTCTTCCAAATTTCTCAGCTCTGTGGTCTGCTCCCACATCCTCCACTTCCTGACCACTGACTCGCTGCTTCCTCACCTGCAGGCTGGCTTCCATCAATATCCATTTACTGAAAATGTGTTCCGAAGGTCACAGTGGCCTTCTCACCACCCAACGAGAAGGGTTTTCCCCCCGTCCTCACTCTCCTCTGCCTTTCAATAATTTACACCATCAGTCACCAGGCCCCATGTTCTTGCTTGGCAGTATTTCTTATGTTTATTCTTTCCTTTCTATTTCCAATGACAGGACCCTAGGGAGGTCCTTTTCATCTACTACCTCTGGTCTCTCCTCTCTCTAATCCCTCTTGTATATAGCCACCATGTTCATCTTTATAAAACAATTATTTCACATCATTTCCTCACTCAGCAAATACCAGTGACTCCCAGAGTAAGGCAGTGAGGAAGAGTGTGGTTTAAATGGCACTTGAGCCCTTTTCTGCCACTTACTAGCTATGTAGCCTAGACCAACTTACTTGGCTTTTCCGAAATTTCTTTTTCCTTCTTTAATTTGAGGGTAAGTATACTTACAAGTTGTTGTAGGGTGTTTGCTGGTGTTGCTGTCAGTGACTAAAAACACCTGAAATATATTAGATGCCCTATACAGGAGAGTTATTGCTTTAAGTATTATTATCTTTATTTAATCCAGGCTCCTTTTATGTTGATTCTAGAATCACTGCTTTTTCTCCATGGTACCTCTTATCCATCTGATTCCCTCCTTTATAGTGTTTCTAAAAAACAAACACCACTTTTACCTTGTCTCCTGCTTATGAGAACCTGAAGTAATGGTCTTATTATCTTCCAGAAAAAGATGAATGTTCCTTAGACTTTCAAGAATGTTTTAATCTTGCCCAACTACCCATTCAGCTTCAACCTGTTTCTGTCAGTGAATCCAAGTCATCCTCCTTTGCACATCTAGTCCATCCCTTTACTTCATTTTTCACGTCTATTGTCTGTTTATTCCTACTGTTCACACGCTCTTCCTTCTTTCCCTCCACTTACCTCAATCCTGGTCAGTTTTCTGGTCACAGACCAAGCCCCTCTTCCATAAATCCCAGGCTAATCTGCACCATTATCTCCTTTCTCTAAATTCCCATTGCCCTTATAGCCTAGCTTAGCAATTCATGGCTTCCTAGCTGGACTGTAAATCTTTCAAGCATGGGGAATCTGCTCTCTGTATTTTTTTTAAAATCCACCCGCAGTGATGTCACCCTGGAAGTTCAATTAAGCACATGTTGATGAATTAAGAGCTTGACTATAGTCCTCAGTCCCTCTTAGTTCAACAAAGGATGAGGGGGTAAGACAAGATCCCTGCTCCCCAGAAACTCACAATTAAAATTACCCAGAGACTCAATCTCAGCCGTTTTTCCTCAGTTCCACAGTTGCCACTGTCCTCATTAACCTGGTAAAGAAGGGCATCAAGGACCCGGGTCAGCATGGACTCAGTTTATAGCCACAACACATTGGAGTTGCATGTCCAAAATGCCTCCTTCTTTGATCTCTTCGACGGTAATGATTTCAGTTGATGTGTTTAGCACCAAACTCCAATAGAGCCAATATTTTGTAATAACTGTAAATGGAAAGTACCTTTAAAAACTGTACTAAATATTTTTTTAAAAACTTGGCTTTAGACAGTACGGTGAATATAATTAATGATAAAAAAAAGAAAAAAAACCTGAATCTGAAAAGGTACCAGATCCATATGTAAATCCAGGCTTCAGCTCACTCCTTTCTTAAAGCAACAAAGATGTTGACTGTGATTACAGATAATCAGATCTTTCCTTCTGATGAAATGGGCATATACTGAACCAGGCGTACGCTATATTCCCTCGACAAATATATTTACACTTAGAACATGGAGAGAAAAGAAAATGTCAACAGCTGACAGCTTCTTGGCCTATGGGGTGTGATCCAGGCGCATAATAAATTCATTTAATCTTGGTGTTGAATAGATGCATGTTAGGCTTGTGCATATATATATATATATATATATTTTTTTTTTTTTTTTTGGCCTTTCCTCCAACATGTTTTTTGAATACAGTGTCACATTCCTCTGTGTTGTCAGCAGAGACGGGAACCAAGCTAATCCTCTGGGTCCAACCTGGGATAACTTTCCCTAATGAGTAAAGATAGGAATGAAAAAGGGACACCATGTAGAAGGTGCCTTGTTGCCAAATGTTGGTGGATAACTATTTCATGCTGAAAAATATGCCTCAAGAATGTTGGCCACTGGGAGCTTACAGAGTCCAAAAGAAGATGCATTTCCACAGAAGATCTTAATCATGCTGATAAAGGGATAAGCACGGTCAAGAGGATGCAGACCAGATAAAAAGCCACCTCTGCTTAGAAGCTGGAACTTGCTCCTCTCTCCTCATTAAGGCATTTCTCATCTCAGCCAAACTGGATATGAAGATATGTTCCTTATCCCTGGCAGATCTCACAAGATATCAAACATTTCAGACTTCGTGTGTGAAAGCATGACATATTGGTTAAGACTGAAAATAGCATGTTTCTGGTAGAGTTCAAGTAGATAAGAAATACTACACCCCACTGTTTTTGTAAATGCCAGAGTTCCACTGAGTCGAGACAGATGGTAGCAGGCAAAGAGGCAATCTTATAATCAAAAGCTAAAATGTGTCAAAAATATGTTAGCAAGCAAAATAGAGCAGATTACTAGCTACTCATGTCATGACAGCTTGCAAAACATGTTAGGATGTTGAATCTCTAGTTATATAAATAAAGGAACAGTAAACAGAGCAGCAGCAAATGGTGTGAGAGCTCATGTAATGACTGCCCCTTCATGGCAGTCTGGGGAAAGAGAAAGTCATGTGGTCACAAGGAGCCTCGGATGGACCTGAAGAGGCCCCCAGCTTCAAGTATGGGGATCCATGTTACTTCCGTGAGTAACAGATTTCTCTGTGATACCCCAAAGCTGTTTAACTCAATTACAGGAGCCATTCAAACTTACCAGAGAGAATTGTAAGGATTCCTTTGAGAATCATCATGTCATTTAGCTCAAAGAAACAAGAGGGTGAGTGTTATTTTGTGAAAACAAAGTGTACCCAAGGCTTTCTGTATATGTCAATCTCATTTCAAGGAGGTTTTTTTGACCTCGGGATGGCAAGGCTTCGATGGCCCTGGAGAATGAGCTTGACCACAGGTCAGCCCTGGGCTTCTTATTGTCTTGGTTAATCTTTGATCAGGTTTGTGGAGAGGGAAGGCAATGTTTATCATGACTGGGGGAAAATGGAGACACTTTTATTGAGCACCTACTATGGCCCAGGTACTATGCTGCTGTCACATCAAATTTGACCTCTTGCCTCTCGAGATGGAGAGAAGGTAACTTTGACTAGTCCGCACCCAATGGAAGTTCAAATCTGACCTCCTTCCCCGTCTTTCCCTTCCCCTTTTCTGCACTCAGAGAATCCAGGGGCAGAAAGAAATGGTAGAAAGTGGGCCTTGTGTTCTCATGCCAGCATTGCCACCACCTCTGGCTCCAGGGTTCTACTTCAACACTGGCTGCCTCTCTGGTCCACTCGATACCAAAGACACGAAGGTCAGCCCCACTTTTCAATCTCCATAGGGAATCACCTGGGGAAATTTCAGTGTACCAGAGAACGCTGCATTTTAAAGCAAGAAATCTTTTGATAAGCTACTTATCAAAGGGTGAAGGTCCAAGTGTCTAACAAGTAACAAAGGATGATAATCAAATTTCTGGAGATAAGACAAGAAAAGGAATTTGCATTGTTCTTGAGGAGGAACCAGCAAGACTGGGCTCTGCATTGGAGAAGAAAGGACCAGAAAAGGCGACAACCCCAGCTGTGTGGTCGCCAAGTGAAGACTATAGAGATCAGAAGCGTCTGAGGCATATTTCTAGGTTTTGTTTGGTTTGGACTGGTTCTTTGAAGATCGGGCCAGGCAAACCTCCCCTGCTCCCTTCGGTGCTAAATCCTCAGTGAAAGCACATGGCCCACTAATGCTTCTGGGGGAGTGGGCTCTTCCTGGAGAGCTCAGACTGCCGTCTCTGCCCTGCAAGGTGCAAACAGACACCTGGTCAGGAGGCAGAGAACACGGGAGTGGCTGGTGCCTGGATGACCCACGCCAAGCAGCACTCCTGTGAAAGCGCCCCTGAGAAGAAGAGATTCACCGAGAGTGAGCTGGGTGACAGAGGAGTGGCCGATGCGACAGCTGCTCAGCTTCCAGTGGACACCAAGCTCCTGACGTGTCCTCAGCCAGATGCCTGGGAAGTTCATCCGTCTCCCTAAATCCACACAACTCCAGAAAACGTGGTATCCCATTTCACAAAGGATTGGGGCTCAGAAAGGTAAGGCAGCCTGCCCAAGGTCTCATAGCTAAGTGGAGGCATGATTCAAAGTCGAGGCATATATGTGAGAAAAAAAGGAAGAGGAAGGGTATATTTATGTGATACGGATTTATGCGTTAGCTAAAGACCCAACTTAGAGGGCTTCCCTGGTGGTGCAGTGGTAGAGAATCTGCCTGCCAATGCAGGGGACGCGGGTTCGAGCCCTGGTCTGGGAGGATCCCACATGCCGGCGGAGCAACTGGACCCGTGAGCCACGACTACTGAGCCTGCGCATCTGGAGCCCGTGCTCCGTAACAAGAGAGGCCGCGATAGTGAGAGGCCCGCGCACCTCAATGAAGGGTGGCCCCCGCTTGCCACAACTAGAGAAAGCCCTCGCACAGAAGCGAAGACCCAACACAGCAAAAAATAAATAAATAAATTTATTAAAAAAAAAAAAAGACCCAACTTAGAGTTATGCCCCTAAATACAGAATACCTATAAACATTAATTAGCATCCTCTTCGGCATTCCACTGAGAAAGATAGTCATCCATAAGACCAAATAAGACCTCTTGACGGCCCTACAACTACCATCAGGTGAAAAAAAACGGATTCAGGGTGCGCTCCTGCTAAGTCAGATATGGAATGTGCAACTCACGTTCTGGTGAAATTGAAGCAGGTGAACTCTAACTGCCAGGACGTAACGAGTATAATAGCCAAAGGGAATAATTCGGTTTAAGCAACCGTATGCTTCAGTTATCTATAGGTGTGTAGATGTAATGGGACCCCCTTTATAATACACTTGGTCGTTCTCTTCCTAGTTACACCTGAGTGGATTTTCCCCCATTGGGAAAGCCAGTGTAGGAAATCTTGGAGGTTCGGGACCATGAGAGCTCCGAGGGAAGCTAAGTGGGGGGTCATTTTATAAGGTAATGGGTCCCAGGAGGCAAGATGATGAAGTCCTAAGTTCCTGTCCTGCGGTGTGATTTTGGACACAGAACAAGGTCTCTGGGCTTCAGGTGCTTTATTTCTAAAGTAGGGGAAATGGTCTCTTGTCGCTTAAGCTGTCATGAAGATTAACTGAACACAGCCCAATGTCTGCCACTAGTTGGTGCTCAATAAAATTGTGTCCCTATTCGTCTGCAGAGTGTTCCTTTAGCCTAGGAGCAACTGAGAGTTTGACGAGCAACTGTTAATTTTCTTTACTATCAATTTTTCTGTCAAGTGCCACAGGAAATACTAGCATTGCAGAGCTGAGTAAGAGGCCATCTTTCATCCAATGAGCCCACTGAAGGCTCAGGAGGCAAAGACCCACACACAGTGACCATCCACGTGAGGAAGTGCTCTTTTGGGGTGTCAGAAAGATGCTGTGAGAGTCCAGGGGGTGGGGCGTCCATCTGTACACACGAGTTACATGACGGCTTCAGCGGGGAGACGCAGTGGGAAAATCAGTAAGAGCCCTCTGGGTTGTCAAGCCTAGACAGAGCAAACAGCCTGAGCACGAATAAAGGTGAACTTCTGTCATTTTGTTGGAATTCTCAAAATAAATGTTTCTGTCCATAGAATACAATTCTTGTCATATTTTCATAGTCATCAAAACAGTGTGAGGATAAAGTGTGGGTAGGGGCTCAGGCACCCACCCCTGATCTGTGAGCTGGACCGAAACCCCACAGAGAAGAGGGACTAACAGCCGTCCTGTCCCTCTTGTGTTGCCAGCACCCATCACAGCGCTGGCACAGACTGGGAGCTGGGAAAACTGTTCAAGAGTAAATGTGCGACCCACCCTCCGGGCAGGGTGGACCCAGCTGGAGCTGACAAAAGGTCAATCTGCCTGGGTTCCCTGTCCAAGGACCTGGCAATTCCTTGTCTCCGTTCAGATCAGTGACATACATCAGTCCTCGGCAAGGCCACAGAGGGACACAGACTGACCACATGGAGCGTGAAGAGGTAGACCAGCAGGCCAGCGGCTTTGGGGAGTTCTCAGAGCACAAACTCAGGCGGATCAAAGTTCTGGACATCACATGCAAACCAGAGTGGGGCGTAACAGGACACAGGGGACTGGATTCTGGGAGAAACAGGGGAGCAGCCAACGTATATCAAGAGAGACTCATGGCTCCAGTGAGCAAAACTGGGGCCCTTGTCCCACATCAACAGATAACAGGAAAATGATTCAATACTAAACCACCACCCAAGCTTGGGCAGACCTGCCCACAGTCGTGACTGATCTGGGTCCTGGAAAATGTACCCACTTGCCTCAGGGGATGGCGACCAGGGGAGAGGCAGGGAAAGTAAAGCAGACTCAGTAGATCCAAAAGTGTGACAATAGCTGACGACGTTTTCACTGATTGACATTGGAACACACAGCTGCGTACTAGCCACCTCAGTCTCTGGATCTTAATTTAACTTCTTTGTTCTCCATATGCTCCATGCCTGGAACCCCGAAGCATTACCAAATATGCTTATTAATAAAGTTAGTAAGACGTCACCACTCGGCAGACATGAGCCAAAGTTCCTTCTCATGGCTAATGTTAAATGGCCCAAGTATGACTGCTCACACACTGTGTAGCAGGGTCACGTCACTCACATTACATGTGGGTGTACGGGGGCTATGTACCATCGCCATTTCCCTACTGATCTGTTCGTTTTCATGAGTGCCCATCTGCTGAGTAGTGGTGGGAAAGTAATAATTAGATTGAGCCCAGTCTAGCAAAGTTAGTCAATGCAATCATGTAAGGGTCCCTTGAAATAAATACTCAATATCCCAAGATAAAATCCTCGCCCCTCAGACCCAGTCTTCATCTCCCTACTTATATAAAGGCGGCATCTGAACACTGACTGAAGTGGTAAACAGATGTAGGAAAAGATATGCTTGTGAACACGGACCTAATGCAGTGGATCTGTAGGTGGGTATGTCGCCAGAAAGACGTCTTAGACAACATGAGGGTGATAGAGAAACCAGAGGTGGGCTCCTATCTTGTAGATGGCAGGATGCATTCCACCCAATACGACCACCTTCTCCTTTCCTGAATCATCTCAGAAATCTAGCCCTCTGCTCTGCAGGGTGGTGAGCAATAGAGAGGAGCTTCTGATATAAAATACTACTGTAACGATCATGACAACTACTACTACTGCTAATAATAATAATCTTAGCGCCTAACACTTATATATACTTACATAAACTTCCTGCTTGCCAGGCATTTTTCTAAGTCCTTTACATATGCAAATCACTTAATCTTCATAACAACTCTTATCATGTAGATTCCAATGGTTATTCCTGTTAATATCAGCTAGCCATTAGATGTGCTGGTGGCAGAACAGATCTTTTTATGTGTGTGATAATGGAAATAGGATCAGGGAGGTGACAGAATGTGTTCTAGAAATTTTACATTTAAAAGAAAAGGACCTCATCGATCATGTATTAACACGCACTGGGTGCCAGCATTGCACAAGGCATTTTTGCACAAACGACTTCATCCTCACAATATACCAAGGAGACAGAGGAAAGACTGGTGATGCCAAGCTGATAGGAACGGTCAGGGCATGGACATTCAGAATCATATTTTCTGCCTTTAAGTTTTTGATACTTTAAGACAAATTTAGGCCAGATGAAGTCAGGTTTGGTTCCTGGCTACGGAGATGATGGCAAAGGTGATGCCAATAAGAGTCAGAAAGAGAATTCTTGATGGATTTCATGAGGAAACAGAATATAATAGTGGCAGGAAGTTGTTTTCTTAAAGAAGAAACTGACATGGATTTAGACAGAATATCGAAAACTTCTGAGTTTGTAAAGTAGTCGCCGAGGGACAGACTATCCTCTAGAAGCTAAGCCGATGCTATTTTGCTCTTCATCTGCCTCCCTGTGCTGTTCTCAGTTTTCTAAGAACCTAAAAGAGCGGGATGGGTAGTTGACTGGCATTCACTAACCACCCACAAATGCACTAGCCACACACTGTCTCACGGCCTCAGTTTCTTTTCAGGACTAGAATGTGATCGCCCTCTCCACCCAGAAGGTGAGCTCTGAGAGGAGGGGCTCCGTATTCTACTCCTGCGTGTAGCGGAAACCTGATTGGATAAACCACGGGTCTGTTCCTTACGATGATTCCTATAGGGCTGTGTAAGTACATCCCCCAGGGTGCTGTTTTTTTGTTTGGTTGGTTTTTGTTTTAATTTTTTAATTGAAGTATATATTTTTTAAACCATCCCAGCGTCACCTGATACTAGTATAACTGAGAAAAAGTGACTTTGCAACAGTTTAGTAAGCTACCGCTTAAATGGGTCACCAAAAATAAATCCTCCGAAGGACGAGCCGCTAAAGGGTAAACGATGTCAACCTTTCTCCTTGGCGATGCTGGCTCCCCTCCAGCCGGGCCCAAGTGACCTCAATTACTTACCACAAGTCATCAGAATTAAATCAAATCCGTCTGCAGTTTGGGTGGCTGGGGCCCTATCCAGGAAAGCTGCCCACGCCGAGAGGGAATGGACACAAAAGGCTGCTGAAAGCTATCCAGATAATATCTGAGCTCCCGGCAAGAAGGAAATGCCACCACCATCTGCCTCTGTTTGTGATGACCTGGGAATAAATAAAAATTAACCTTGGTCCTTGAATGAATCATGGAGCTTATCAACACTTCCTTTGTGTCTCTAATGACTGTGGTGGAACAAGTTTACAACAAATTTTGGAGGGACAGGGCGGGAGGGCTGTTGTTCTGAACGGCTCTTTACGGGGCTTGGCGCGCGCTTCCCACCTGCTTTTCTCGTATTATGTGCCACCAGCAATGCCCTTTGTACCCTGTGTTGGTGACAGTGAAAAATAAGGAAAGAAAGCGTTTTGAACCCAGCAAGAGTTCAAGGAATCATCAGGGAGGAAAGGAGAAAGGAAGGAAGGAGAGAGGGGAAGGAGAGACAGCCAGAGCGAAAAAGGCAGTCGTGGTCTCCAGATCATCGGTGGTGGACCATGACTGAGACGGGTCTCCAGGGGGCTGCGTCTGACCTCTACCCAAGTGTCAATCAGTAGGCCAGTTTCTGTCCTTGATGCTGAACACTTGTTCTTTTCTTTAATCCTCATAGTAACCTCATGATGTATGAATCACTGTTTTACAGGCTCGGCTCTAATTGCAAAAGAGCATCAACTTGCCCCCGGACACTCAAAATGGAATAGAACAGCCAGAACTTGAACCTTGGCTGATTCTAAAATCCAAGCTCTTTTCACACTTCTGCATTGATTCTCCGTGGCAATGCCACAGGTCACTGGGGGAGAAGTGTTATTAGCCATTAACTTGATTTTGAACTAACAGGCTAGTCACTTAGCAAGGCCCCGAAGAAACGGAACAAGGTAGAAGCACACATTGATGGGCTTAGGAGCTGGGAGGGGAGGTGCTGGGGAGGGTAGGTGCTGGGGAGGGCTCCGGAAGAGCAGAGGGGAAATAGCTCTAGATGATGGGATTCTAATTTAAGCTTTATTGGTTCTGGCTTTTGCTGGACCTCTGAGCACACACTGCCCGCAGGTGCCTCCGCACCATGTTCAGGCCGGGATGGGCCAGAGCCCTCTCCCTCGCCACTGAGAGTGGACATGGAGAAGGAGATTCAGGGTTTATTTCTCACAAGCTAGTTTGGGCGGGAGCTCAGCCAATGTAGCCATATTTTAAAAATCTTCAAACCATATAGAAATGCAGAGGATACAGATGGAGAGCGTAAGGCTAGCTCCACAGTCACAGTCAGGAGAAGCAGCCGTACCCGGGGTTCTGATGTCCCAAGCTGACACTAATTTTCTCTCTCAGATGATGATGGATTCTAAGTAAATATGTGTGAATATTAGTTCCAGAAATCTGAATCAGCTGCAGAGAACTGTTGGCTATAACATAATTGGAAGCCTGGTGAGCTGAACCAACTCTTTCTGAAACTTCTTTTGTTTTGTTTCACTAACATTGTTTTCAGCAAAGAGGGAGACATTCCTTACATACTGACATATGGTACCTTCTATTTATAACAAGATTAACAATTCATTCCCACCTTGACTGAATCCCGCTTTATTGAGATGTCACAACAGATTCGCACAGCCTGCAAAGGGAAAGGCTTACGAATGATAATATTATGACAGGCAAGACACCTGAAAGTAAATGAATCATAATTGATGACAATTAGAAAGAGTTCAGCACAAACACAGAGTCACAGCCGTGATGGTAAGCAGGGTTCATCTCTTACAAGGAGAGGATGGCCACGGAGAAATTCTGCTGAATTCTTACTGAGACCTTGAAATCCATTCAAACCTGTTCACTCATAGCTTATTTTTCTATTAATGGATGAAGGGCTTCATAGTTTTAGGGCTTTACTGCACGTCTGTACTCTGGTCCACAGCCTCACATGAACCCCTTATTTTAGGATAGAACTGATGGGTCCTTCTAGATGCCCTGGCCGGAAGCAAGGGCCTCATCTTTGTCATCTCCTTCTTCCTTTCACCCTACATCCATCAGCAAGACACCAATTTTACCTCCTCCATATTTACTGAATCTTTCCATTTCTTACCACCCGTACCACTCCACTTCAGACTGAGCCAATGTTGTTTTGCCTGAGAGCTTCCTCTCCTCTAATCCATTACCAAGAGTCATCTTTCTAAAGTCCTCTATGGCTCCCAACTGCTCTCAGCATAAGGGTTAAATGTCAAGGTCCCACAGCCCTGCCTGAGACACAGTGTTGTGTAGGGACAAGAGCAAACCTGGTGCAAGTCCTGACTCTTGGGAGGGGGTCAGTTAGCTTCTCTGACCCTCAGTTGCATCCTCTACAAAGTGAAGGTCATAGCAGTATCTAACTTTTGAAAACTAATTACCTACAAACCTCTTGGAGGGGCTGATCACTCGTTGAGGGTTCACTTCTCAGTTCACTGCCTCTCTCAGCCCATCACAAACCTCTCTCCCTGTACACCCTGTGCTCTCGGCCCCAAAGGCTTCTTCTCCAGCAAACCGTGTTCTTCCACCCCTTCTTCCCACCCCAGAGGTGTTCCCTCTGACTGTAAATCCTCATCTGCCCCCTCTGCCAGTCCCAGCTCCCACACACTCTGCTGGACAACTGCAAGTCATTGGCTTCATCTCTGCATCCCTGTCGCCTCCTCAGGGAAGCCTTCTTCGACTACTCCCACTCCCAGATCACTTTGTAAAACACTCTCCTTATACTCCATACTTCCTTTTGTAGCCCTTAATACACCTGAAAACTTATGTTTACTTTTTCTAGTATGCTTCTCTCTCCCTCCATACCAAAGGTTCTGTAGAGGGCAGGATTGAGTCTCACATGTTCACTACTGTGTCACCTGGACGTTAACTTGTTGGATGATCGAATCTAGGAGGTCACACCAGCTCCCTCATTCACAGATGTTTGACGACTTGCTGTGGCAGGCAGAACAATGGCCCCCAAAGAGGTCTACACGCGAATTTCTGTGAATACGTTAACTTACGTGGCAAAAGGGACTTTGCAGATGTGGTTAAGGGTCTTGAGACGGGGAGGTGGGCGTGGATTACATGGATGGGTGCAACGTAATCCCAGGTCTTTGTAAAGGGAGGCAAGAGAGTCCATGTCCGCGTGATGCCGCACAAGAAAAGCTCAACTGGCCATTGCTGGCTTTACAGATGGAGCAAGGGCCCATAAGCCAAGGAATGTGAGTGGCCACTAGACCCTGGGAAGAGCAAGGAAACAGTCTCCAGTAGAGCCTCCGGAAGGAACCAGCCCTGCCAACACTTTTGAGTTTAGCCCTGGGAGACCCACTTCTGACCTCCAGAACTGCAAGACAGGTAATCTGTGGCGTCTGAAGCCACCAAGTTTGTAATTTGTTACAGCAGCCAGAGGAAGTGAATACACTTTCCCAAGGTCACAGAGCAACGGCAGAGCCAAGGCCAGAATCTAAGTATCTAGACCATCCAGGGCCCTGGTCGTTCCACTACACTCCTCTGCCGCTGCCTCTCAGGGCTTGTTGGTTTTTCACTGTGCTTTCTCCTTTTCCAGAGGAAGAGATCGTTAGGGATGCAGCTGCTTACAGGCGAGGGCATGTGCACAAGGCGTGGCTCCACGGATGCGAGTGTGGGAGAAGGTGTGTGGGGATGGAGAGTCTGCCTGGCCACCTATTAGACTCCCAGGGGAGGGCGGGAGGTCCCGGTCCAGCCACGTTGCCCGCCCATCTCCTGTCCCTGCTGCACAAAGCCTGACAAGGTCTCACTCATGTTTCAAAGCGCTCCGTCTTTTCAGAGCTGTTTGTTATTGTCTCTGCCATCACAAGTTTAAAAAAGGAAAGTTAATTAAATATGGAAGAAGACTGAGCAACATCTTTTAAACCATCATGTCATTAGAACCGAAAGCCTCAGAGAGCTGCTTAAAAGGGGTTTGAGAACAATGACTGTTCAATCAGATATTTATGGGCATAGTTACGTAAACACACTCTTTATTGTCTATGTATATTTAATATAATTATCAGTTTTGTAGTTGGACTCTCCAGAGACCCAACAAATCACAGTGTTGCTTTGAAAATGTCAGCAGAAAAGACAATTATGTTGCTAGCAAATATTCATAAATTATATTAAAATGTCCTGTGGAGATGTCCCCTAAGTTGCAGAATCCTTTGCCGTAACTGAATAAGGCCTTTCTTTGATTTAAGGATGGTTTTAGAAGCACGAAGTTTCTTTGGGAAACCTTAAAGGCATGAACATGGCAAAGGAGTAGGCGGCCTTGGAAAACAAGAGCATGTGTGTTCCAGAAAATTCAGCCCCTCGCCATTTCCTATAGCCAGTTGGTATGTGTGCACGTCCACTCGGGTACATGTAGACACCTGCTCACCTAACCGATGTGCAAATTTTATTTCTTAAAATACCCCATTAAGAAGAGAAAATAAATTCAATCTGTTTGCTCTTTCAGCACCCACTTAGAGCCGTAACTCTTTCCTACAGCTTTTTTCTTTAGCAACTATTTATAGTGTTTCCCATTTTTCTCTCTTATCGTTTTTTTTTCTCATTATGCCCATGCAGAAATAATGGAGAATGGGGAAACTGCTCAGTACATTAGAAGGCACCAGGCTCTTGCTAAACCAACATGAGCGGTGTAGCTTGAGAAACACCTAGTAAGCATTCACAAATCACTTCTATTGCAGGATATACAATCTGCAAATCAACATCCTAATTAGCTGCTAATGACATTCAGAAGGAAAGGTTAATGTTAAGTGCAGAAAAGCAGTGTGGTTAAGAAAAATGAGATGTTCCTGCCTTCTTCTTGTAAAAAATAAAAAAGGGAAGAAACGATATCCAGTGTTTATAATGGGTGCTATAAATACATGTGCATTGGCAATGTGAAGCATCTTCATTACATGAGGCCTGTATTGATAGGCTACCTTTCATGGAAGGAGTTCAAAGCCTTCTACCCGCTTCTCATTTATCCTCAAAATACCCCTCTGAGGGCAAGTATCTACAGGCAAAATGAAGTGGAGAGTTGAGGCAGTTATCTACATAATTCAAACCCAAACTCTCTTAATGAGGAATAAGTGGAGTTTCTGAAGAGACTGAATTTTCCCGATTGGCTTTCTATGTAGATCGAATTCCCTGGAAACCACGTCCTTTTTGCACCATGCTGGCCTGAGGCAGACAGCCTACGGGAGCCAGAGCCTGGGGAGTGGGGTCCCCTCAGTTTAAAAGGCTGACCTCACGCTGCCTACTGAGCCCCATCTTTCCCCAGCTGGCTGCTTGGTCTCCCGCTGCTGCCGGCCTCAGCCCAGGGACAGCTTCCCGATGCGCCCCCAGCCCCTGCCTTTGGTCCTCTGCTTTCCCTTCCCAAGCCGCCACTGCCTCACCTTAGCACCTGGCCACCCTCCCCTTCCCTCGGAGCTTCTCTCAGGTCCCCTTCCTCCTTGAAACGTTCTTTGATGAGAAGCAAAAGGACACCATCCTTTTGTTTGTCTGTTTGTACATCAGGTTGCTTGCAGACCACTTTGACCGTAACCTGTTAGATAGTATCTGTGTGGTTTCAATAACGATGGCGCGAGCTCTAGCTGGCTTTCCCCTGGCAAGTGTCGCCGTCTATCCCAGGGTACGGCTCAGGCAAGCACGGGGTGGCTCTGCGTGTCCTCCTTCCCTTGCTCAGGCCTGTCATCGTTCAGGCTCCAGGCACTGACACTCAGTGGGACAGTCATCCTCCACGGGTGACCGCTGCCCTCCCTTCGGCGATGCATCTCCGACGGTGGATGCACCCTTCTCCTGAGTTTGCCACAACGGCGCTTTCCCATCGCTCCCCGCAGGCTAGTTCCTGCACAGCTGGAGGCAAGGAGTGCATTGCAGACAGTGAAGTGGAGCCACCGTGTGAGCGGTGACCCAGCTTCCGGGTCCACTCACGGCCCTCCCTGTGTTGCACCCACAGCTTCGCCACCCCCAGGTGTGCCTCGCCGCCTGCAGGCCTCTCCCTCCCATGATCCTCAGGCTGCAGAACAAGGAGGCTGTTTTTCTCTTTATCCCACTCTGAGCCCCACCTCCTGAATCTTCATTTCCTGTCCCAGGATACACATGTCTCTTCCCAGAATGATTCCCGGTGGAATGTCCATTTCTTCCAGGGGAAATTCCACCATGACTTGCAGGCATACGACTGGCCCTGAGCCCCGTCCCCAAAGATGAGACACAAGCTCCGCTCTTGAATACGCCTCCCAAGCATGCAGCTCAGCAAAATTCCCTTTCATGTCTTACCCAGAGGCCTGTGCATCCCGGACCTCAGGCGCTTCCTGTTCACCTTCCCTCTGCTCTGCAGCCCCAAACATACCTTTTCTGAGAAAAACACAAAACCCCAGAGAAAACACAACACGTAGAAATGGGGTAGTCTACATTCACAGTTGGGGAAGAGACATTTCTTTTATAAAAATGCGTCTGCCTCATTCCCTACTCTGTCCCAGGGCCTAGCAGAGCAGGGCTTCAGCGTGTGCTGATGGGATGGCGCTCTTAGCTGACAAGAAGGACAGCAGATGTAGGCAGACACAAAAGAAGAGGGAGAAAACTGGTCTGCTATGGATAGTCCAAGGATACACTTGAATTTTATGGATAAATTAGTTTTTGCAAATTGACATTGTAGCAGGAGTAGTAACGCCTTGGATTTACATAGGATTTGTTTCCTAACAATCGATTTTCACATTCATTATCATGGTAATTCCCATAACCCAGCTATGACTCATCATTACTGCCCACATTTTACAGCAGCACGACTTTAAGTGACTTATCCAAGGCCCTAAAAGAAATCTGTGAGAATGACTTTGAAGAGAAGCCTCCAGAACGCCACTCTACCCACTCCCTTCTTCCCTGCAGGGAGTCAGCCAGGTTAGATTTAGTTATCACTACATTGCAGTTTAATTATTTATTTTTGTATCTCTCTCCCTCCCCATCAGATTGGGGGTTGTATTTTTATCTGCATCCCAAGGGCCCAGAAAAAAAAACTTGACAAATGCTCAATAGATGTTTGTTGAATGAATGTTGAATGTTAATGTGCTTGCTTTTAAGGTCAGTGGGACCAGCTCTCAGGCCCTGTGCATTTTCTTTCCATTAAAGGAATACCCCTGGGTTTGCACTGTGTTCATTGTTCTTGCTGGCATCCCACCAACATTTTCTTGGTGTCATCTTCATTGAGAAAGGCTGTGATCATATTTTAAGACAGAAATCAACAACCTCTTTAGACGTGGGTGCTAACAGAATGGTTTGTGCCCCTTGGTACCATTTGCAGGCTCTCAGCATAGATCAGGGAGAGAGGAAAAGGCAAAAATGGGAAAAGCAAAGGAACCGGAAAGAGAAATAAAGAGAGTGAGAAAAGAGAAGGCAGAGCAGCTGCATCTGGTCGGGAAGGGCAGCACGCCACTATAATTACCTCTGGGGCCTCATGGTCACGGCCATCACATAGGTGCTTACCCTTGTCTTAAAAGATGAATGTCCCCCAGCTGGTCCACCCTAAGTTAATGACTCTCACAGGTGAATAATGGTTGAGTTTAATTAGGACTTGGATCTTTTTAGAGCTTCTTGGGAGGTTCATCAAGATCAACTCATTGTGGGAAGATGGATTGATTACCAGGATTGGTCATTTAGTTATTTTTTTCTGCAATCCGTGTTTTCGCTAAAATCTGTACTGCTATGCTCTCTTAGACCCTCTGCCTTTTATAAATAATAATTTTTTAAACGCTGGAAATGTAAAGAAACTGCCTTGGGGGCAGATTTATGGGTATGAAAAGAGAGGCGAGGCAAAGTTACACCCCACACATCCCAACTCCTCCCACACACCCGAGACTGGGCTAGGTAACCCCTCTGCCTAGCGTGCCACAGTGCCGGATGCTTCACTCTTGTTAACGCACCGTATGAGCTTCCTGTTGCTCACTTCCTCTCTAGCCTGAAGCTCCCGGGGCAGGGGGCGCTTTCCCACTAGGCGATCCCAGTGCCCAGCACAATGCCTGGCAATGAAGAGCAGACAGCCAGGAGTGAAGGAGCAAGAGAATCAATGGATAATTAAATGCAAGTGCTCAAGTTCAATGGTGGGTTTCAAACATCTCAAAGAGACAGTGAATGCAAAGTGCCTACCATCTAGTAGCTTCTCCATTAGCACAAAGCATCTCAGTTTTCAGCACTTGCAGGAAATAAGGGTGCCTACACTGTGCAGATCCTTCTCAATGCTTATTTAATCCTCACAATGACCATATGAAATGTGTATTCTCATCTTCACGCACCAAGGAGAAAAGTGAAACTCAGCATGGGCTGGTCAAAGTTGCGTGAAAGCAGGATTTGAAGCCAGATCTGTCCCCAGCTTGTGCTTTTCCCTCCAGGATGCTCTTTTCTTGAGACACTAGTTTCCTCCTCCTCTTCCTTCTTCTTCTTCATCCATCTCTTTCTCTTTTTCTCTATCTTCTCCTCCTTTTAATTTTTGGGTTACTGGACATGCTGCCTTTATGGAGGAAGCATATGTCTCTTAGGGATATCTTTACATCATAGACAAACAAATATAGAATAGGCACACTCTCCATGTGCAGGGCTGATAGTCTAGCCGTATAGATATTTTTATCTTGTGCTCTAAATAAATACAGTACTGATGGAAATAAGACAAGGAAAGAAGAAAATGCACTGCTCCAGGAAATATCCCCAGGCAAAAAGCAACAATTCAGCGGGACTGTCTGGGGGTCGATCGTTCTGAGAATCAGTGCATTTCTCAGAGTTTCTGGAGAAGAGAAAGAAAAAGTGTTATATTACCTAATTCCTTTCTGCAGTTTTGACTGGACAGATTTCCTTACTTCGTGCCTGGAGTTACGAGATTATCATGAAGAGTGAGAGATCTGTGATGTCTCCCACCCAAGGGCAGGGTCACTGGAGGGAGAGGTGAGGGGCTTTGCTCTGGGCTCTATCTCCTCAAAGCGGAGTCTTCATCTCCTTTGAGGCAGATGGAGAAAAAGAACTAGGGTTGGCTTGGGATTACGATATTGTCCTCTGCTTGTGCATTATCACGTGGGCGCCCAGTCTTTCCTCAGGAGGCCCAAATGTTGGTGAGGGGAGCGAGTGTCTTGGTCTCACTTTCTGTGTTAGCAGACAAGGTACCCATTGGCTGTCTGCATGGACTGAATCATTCTTGCATCTTATCTTTCTTGTATCGTATCTTCTGTCTGAAAAGACTGCTGTCTGGAGTTTTATTCCCTTTTCTAGCCAAGGAAAACAAACCCGATCTTACTGTATTTCTCAGTCATTCGTTTTCAGGGCCGTTCATCATCCACAACGTACAATGGGTGGTGTTTTTCTTGGTCACCGCCCACCCTCTTCCACACGAATGTGCCCCTCATTGAAGAATGTCCGACAGCAGCAAGTAGGAGGGAAGTGTAAGATGCAGGCCCCTCCCTTGTCTGTAGAGGAAGATGACTAAGCCCAGTGGGGTGTCCCTGACCACGAGATCACATAGCCTCGGCTCAGGCCCTCTGTGCTACTACTTGGTTTTGGAAATCTACAACAGGTCACTTCACTTATCTGGGCTTCATGTTCTTCTAAGGTTAGACTCAATAACCTCTAAGGCTCTTTTCTTGCTCCATAATTCTCTCAATCACATAATTTTGCAGGTACCTCTGACTGGCTGAGACATCGCAAGTGGATAATTTTCAGAAGGGCCGGGCAGAACTAATCGGAACAAACTTCTCAAGCGTTTCTGGCTTTCTTCACCATGTGTCTTCCTAGGGGCAAAGTCTGTGGTAATCACTGAGAAGTCCCTCTCCCCGAATACGCTCATCCTTAAGCACCTCAGACCTATAGACATACTGACTCTTCAGAAAACTAACATTGCTAGTCCCCAGGCTCTCTTTGGAGAGCTCTTATAAATAACCAAGGAGATGAGAAAGCTTCTTTTTGCTCAAGGGTTAGACCCTAAGCTGCAAACCCATCTTTGGGACATTGAGGCATGGAACCCCATGTGCCAGGAATGACAAAGAAGCTGCAAGTGGTGCACCTTCTCTGCCTGGGGGAAGGGCTGGCGGAATGGAGAAGGAAGATGTATTCGGACCATGACTGAACGGCAGTGGCTGCCCTAGTCAGAGGCGGGGAGAGGCAGTGGTACCCATGCCAGCTACATGCCATTTCTTCCCCAGGAAAAAAAATGAAGACGAATTTAGGTAAGTCAGACTAAATAGCAGTATCAGGACCTTCAGGCTGAAAAGGGACAAGAAAATGTAGGGGGAAAGGACATGCGTCAGAAAGCAGCACCCTGAAGTAGAGAGAAATCAAAGCACATGTAAGAGATCTGGCGACCGAAGGTGGAGGTCTGGGAAGCAGGCTGGTTAACAACTTAGAGCGAGGTTTTCAAAGAGGCCATGGTTCAGCACCTGAAATAAGTTCCCCGACGAAGGACAATGGAAAGCTGAAAATACTTATTTTAGGAAGCTTAAAAAGAAAAAAGCCATGTTCACCTAAGGGACCAGAGATCGTAAGGTCTATTTAAAGGACTGTCAGTCTGGGAGAAAAATGTCCTTCCACTAGAGGCAGCAAGAGCAGAGGCTCCAGTGGAATCATAGGAGCTCAACACTCACGGGGCCATTGTAGCAGTGGAGCTGCCATTGATGGGAGTGGAGCCAGTGGTGGTGGTAGTGATTGGTGGCCAGATGCAAGGCAATGACTCTGAGGCTTCCCAGCCTAATGAATGATTCCCACCCAAGGGGAGGTTGAACAAGCCATCAGAAGAGGTCTGCTGACATTGGAAGGTGGAACTGAGGTGAGACCTGAGGTCGTTACCTCTCGAGTCTTCAACCATCTCCAAGGCTGAGGAACCAGCCCTTCAGAGCTGACCCAAGTCTCTTATATTGAAAATTCCACTCTTTTCCACTTGTTCAAGTCTCTGTGCTTGGAGCGCCAATCTATTTCACACCTGAAGTCTTTTCAGCACTTTGTGCTCTTCTAAAGATTTATGTGGGGTGGATCACCTACTTTCCTGTTCTGAAAATATGTCACTAACTTTCTTTCCTATTCTAATAGGTCTCTCTTCTTAGGAGTCAGCTATAGTGAAAAACTCTAATTCTACTTTCGTGGTTGGAGAGAATGTGAGATCAAGGACAGCTTCTGTTGTTAGGACATGTTGCAACCCAGCCTTTCTTGAGGTCTGCCCCCGATGGTGGCTGCTTCCAGACTGACTCAGGAGATGTCTTATGTTTGTCCAACAGGGTGAGTGTTGGGTCGCAAGCAGGCCCTTTTGAGCAGGATAGTGGTGACACCGAGCAGGAGGTGTACCACTAAGACTGAATCTAGCTGCCTTCATTCTGAAAAGATATTCTAATTTTCTAAAATCCTGAGAGATGACTTTGCCCAAGGAACAGTGTAGTGTATGAGTTTTCATTCTGGTGATGGCCTATTTTGTCAAATCAAGATAGTGTCATGTGCTGTGTTTAAAGTTGGCCTTAGCATGAATCGAAGTTTGGTTTCATTTAGAAGGTACTGAGTGATTGCTATGTGCCAGGCATCTCACTAAGCTCTAGAGAACAAGAGATAAAAGACGCAGTTCTCAGGAAGTTTGGGGTTAGGTCTGCATGTGTATTTGTCAATTCACTTAGCCGGGCTCTACGCTGGGCACTGACACCAGGCAATGCACAAAAAGTGGTCTTTTCCCTAGAATCATCACAGGTAAACAGTCCGCTGCAACCAACTGTTCTGCTGGCGGGGAGATGAAGAATAACACCTTTAATTCCAGGAGAGTGTAAATGAGGGAGAACATTCAAGGCCACCAGGGGAGGCTGTGAGGAGGCCGAGGAAAACCCTGGTGCATGGCTGGCCAAGTACCTTGGTTTCCAGAAGACTCCCTTCTCTCTCATTTCGGTGGGCCCCTTTCATTCAACTATTACTTCCTTTCCTTTCCTGTCTGATTTCTCCTTGCATCCAGTGTCACCTGGAGGTTATTTCTGCCCAGCCAGCCCATTCCCCTCAGGTGTCTGGAAGACTGAGTTTTGCAAAGGGTTGTTGGGCAATTTTTTGATTATCTCTCACCCTTCTGCCTTTCGTCTTCCCCCGGCTTATCTCTATCCTGTTCGAAGTGAAGGCGCAGAGTTTAGAACCACGGTATCTAATTTTCAAGGAAACAGCTTATGGAGGATTGCTCCTTACAGCCGCTAATGGGTATGTGTCTGTGGCCCATGTATCTCTGAGTTTATATAGGAAATTTCTATCAATCTAGCTTTTATTCTGTTTGCGGCTCCATGACAACGATCCCATTGGTCTGTTGTGTATCATGACCAGAGTTTTATTTCTTTTGTTACTGCTTTGGACATTTCTCAGACGTTTGATACTGTTATCTGCACGTTTTTACTGTAGCTGACGAGCACTTGTATTGGTCTATCTGGAAAAGTACTTCCCTGTTTGAATCTTATTTTCCTCGGTGTACAGAATTTATTGTTTTTGAACCTCATGTTTCTACTGTGACCTAAATTGTTTCTTGAAGCACAAGGAATTGGGGCAGGAACTCATTTTACTTAGTATTTAGGTACTTTTTCGGGACGCCATTGTTTTCCAGGGCAGTTTCCATCTGGTAGATTGGAGATATTCATATCATGGTCCGAATTTTCCTCTAATGGGCATACCCTCCATCTGCTGTTTCCTGGTTTTAACACACTCTTGTATGAATGAGTTGAAAAACTAGTTATGCCAGAATCTTACAAAAGAACACCTGGATCAAACCCTCTCATAGTTAATACAACACATGTGAATGTGGGGCAGGGTCGAGGTGAGAGAGCCAGCCCAGCGATTGCATTAAAACATCAATTGGCCGCTTTTATGATGGGAGCAGCCTCCTTTAAGTTTTTGGTAGCTGACCACGTTTTACTTTGTCTCAGTGAATCAGAACAGCAGATTGTAACTAGAGGAAGTTTCAACATGAATAAGGTAGAACTCTGACCATTATTATTACTTACAAACAAATGCTATTTTATGAATAACGCATTAAGTCTAAAACTCTGCCTATAGGGGAAAAAAAGGTTGGAAGAAAACAATCTAAAATATTGACAGTGAAGGGACCGTGGATGATATATTCTGTACGTTTTCCATTTTCAAAACTTTCATCCATGTATGTATGTTGTGTGTTTAGGATAATATATGCATAGATGTTTATTAATTGATTTAGTTGGGCTCCGTGCTAGGCACTGGTGGTAAGATGATGATGAGACACAGTTTTTGCCCCAGAATTATTACAAATTAACAATTCACAGTAACAAATTACTGTAATTAATATGTGAAAATGCTTATGGGAATTCAAGAAATTAAAAGATATAAGAGCTCTGCATATAGTCTATGTTTATCCCTAATTATTTTATGTTTTGGATGCTATGGTAAAATGGAATTGTCATTTTTATTTCATTTTCCAGTTATTCACCGCTAGCATATACACATGCAATTGGTGTTGTATATTGACCTTGAAAAATTCATTTATTGGACCTAGTAACTTGTTTTTGGTAAACTCTTTAGAATTTCCTATGTGCATGATCATAGAATCATCTAGTAAAGACATATTTCCTCCACATATATATGGCTAATTAGCACATGAAAAGATGCTCAAAATTACTAGTTAGCACAATGAGATGCCACTATACAACCTTTAGAATGGCTAGAATGAAAAAGATCTGCAATAACAAGTTTTGGTAAAGATGTGAAACAGTTGAAAACCTCATATGCTGTTGGTGGGAACAGAAAATGTTACAATCACTTTTATATCTTTTCATTCATTATTGCAATGTCTAGAAGCTCAAGTACAATGCTAAATTGAAACAGTGAGAGTAAACATCCCCCTGCTTTTACTGATTCAATTTTTTACCATTTATTATGATGATGGTAATGTTATCTGTGGGTTTTTTATAGATTTTTTAACAGCGTGAGGAAGGTTTTGCCTGTTATTTTATTCTCCTATTATTAAGTTTTCTCCTATAGTTTTGTCAAATGCTTTTGTGAATCTATTGAGATGGTCATTTTTTTTGCATTTATTATTTTAATATATGAATTATATTAATTGAATATTGAATGTTAAGCCAGGCTTTAAATTCCATTTGCCCAAGAGGTATTCTCTTTTTATATTTTGTTGTATTTGACTTGGGACATTTTGTTAAGGATTTTCTTTATCTATATTTTTGAGGGATATTGATTTGTAGTTTATTTTTCTTTTAACAGTCTCCAGCCTGGTTTTAGTACCGGAGTGATCTTGGCCAAAAAAATGAGTTGGAAAGTAATTTTTGGAAGAGTTTATATAAAAAGTTGTATTATTTCATCCTCAAATATATGATAGAATTCACCAGTTAAGCCATCTGAACCTGGAACTTTCCTTATGGGAAGATTTTTATAATTAATTTAAAAAATTGTTTTCTAGACATAGATTCAGATTTTTCTACTTCTTTTCTTTATTCTGGAAATTTGTGTCTTTCAATGAATTTGCCCATTGAATCTACATTATTGAAATTATTGGTATAAAATTGTTCATGATATTTCCTTATTATTATTTTAATATTTGTAGGACCTATAGTTGTATCTCTTCTTTTGCTACTGATATTAATAATTTGTCCTCTCTTTATCTTGATCAGTCTGTCTAGAATATTATTAATTTTATTGATTCCTTCAAAAAACTAGCTTTTTGTTTTCTCAGTTGTTTCTAGTTCTTTGTTTTTTTCACTCTAATCTTTATTATTCCTTTCTTCTAATTACTTCGCATATAATTTGCTCTTCCTTCTCTAGCTTCCTAAAATGGAAGCCTCAACTGTTGATTTTACACTTTTCTTCTTTTCTACTATAAGCCTTTGAAACTATAAACTTTCCTCTAAGCAGCATTTTTGCTGCATTCTGCAAATTTTGATATGTTGCTCTCATTATATAGTTTGAAATACTTTTTAAAGTTTCCTCATGATTTCTACTTTGCCCCATGGATTATTTAGAAGTAAATTATTTAATTTCAAATATTTGGAGTTTTCTTGAAATTTTTTTGCTGAGTTATAATTAAATTTCTTTATAGCCAGAAAAAGCACTCTGTAAGATTGCAATATTTTGAAGTATATTAAGACTTGTTTCAGTCAGCATATCCTCTACATTTGTGAACCTGCTATAGGAATTTAAAAGAATACATATTCTGCATTTCTTGGGTACAATGTTCTGTAAATCACAATGAGCAAAAGTGGTTGATAGTTTCATTTAGCTCTTCTAGCTCCTCAGTTATTATTATTATTATTTTTTTTTCTGTCTAGCTAGTCTATCAGTTACTGAGAGGTATGTTAAAGTCTTCCTGATTGTGGGTCTGTTTATTTCTCTGCCAAGTTTTACTTGATTATGTTGAAACTCTGTTATTATATGCATAAATATGTATAATTGTAAATTGCTATATTTCTTAATGTTTTTGCCGTTATGATGTTTCTCTCTTTATCTCCAGCAAGATACCTTATCTTGAAGTCTATTTTGTCTCCTGTTAATATAGCTGCTCCCATTTTCTTGTGCTGAATGTTAGCATGCTATATTTTCAATCCATTTACAGTTAACCTATTTGTTCCTATGTATTTAAAGAGTATCTTTTATAAACAGTATATAAATGGTTGCTTTTTATATTCAATCTGAAAATCATGCCTTTTCATTAGAATATTTAATCAATATAAATTTGGTGCAGTTATTGAAATAGTTGACTTTACGCCTGCCATTTTGCTATTTATTTTCTTTGTTTCAGATCATCTGGGTTTTTTTGTTTGTTTGTTCCTCCTCTCCTACCTGTTAATTAAATATTTTCTAATATTTTGCCTTAGTTCCTCTGTTGGCTTTTTACTATCGAGCCAATTCATGCATTTTTATAATGGTTGTTCTAGAGGTTAATACAATACATACATCTTTAACTTACCCAATTTATTTAGAGTTCATGTTCAATTACTTCAAGTAAAGCATAGTAATCTTGCAACAGTATATTTTCATTTCCCTGGCCTTCCCACCACCCTTAGTGTTAGTGTTTCTGGTGCTCATTATTTCTTCCTGCAAATCTGAGTAGCCATCTGATGTCATTTACCTTCAGCCTCAAGAACTTCCTTTAGTGTTTCTAATAGTACGATTCTGCTGGTAATGAATTATCTTAGTTTCATTTGTCTGGCTATGCCTTAATTTCTCTCTCATTTATGAGGGATAAATTCTTTGGATACATAATTCTTGGTTTTCAGTTTTTTTCTCTCTCCAGCAGCTGAAATATGCCATGCTAATTTCGTATGGCTTCCATTATTTTTGATGTGAAGTCAGTCGTTAATCACATTATTATTCTCCTATATGTAACATGTCATCTTTCTCTGGCTGCTTTGAAGATTTTCTGTTTACCTTTGACTTTCAGCACTTCGACTATAATGGTTTATCATTCCTGGGGTTTGCTGAGTTTCCTGGAATTATAAGTTAATGTTTTCCACAAAATTTGGGATGCTTTAGGTCATTATTTCTTTAAAAACTTTTCCTGGTCCTTCCTCGCCTCTCCTTTTCTATCATTCCAATTTGAAATCATCCCAGTTTCTATGCTGTATCTCTTGATGGTGTCCCATACATCTCTGACGCTCTGTTCATTATTCTTCAATCCTTTCTCTCTTTGTTCTTCAGATTGGATAATTCCTATTAATCTCTTTTTAAATTCATTGATTCTTTCTCCTGACACTGCAATCTGCCTTTAAGCCCATCTAGTGAATTTTTTATTTCAGTTATTGTGCTTTGGAGCTCTGGAATTTCAATTTTTTATGGTTGTCATTTCTCAGTCGAGATTTTCTAACTGCTCATTCATTAAGAACATTTTTCTTGAATTATTTGAACATTTTATAATAGCTGACTTGAAGTCTAATTGGGCCAACATCTGGACCCAATTAGAGTTGGTTTTCATTGACTTTTTTGTTTTTCCTGAGTATGGGTCACATTTTTATGTTTCTTAGCATGTTTAGTAATTTTTGTTTGTAAAGCGGACATTGTAGAAAATACAATGTTATGACTCTGGGTTCTGTCATATTATTTAGAGTACGCTTGTTATTGTTATTGTTGTTTTATTAGGCAGTTAATTTGCTTGGAGTCAAACTGAAAACTTTGTGTCGCCTGTGCTGGGTAGCTGTTAATAATTCCATTCAGTTCTTCTGACTTCCAGCTGCTGAATATTTAAATTGACTCTTGGTAAATCCAGAGAACTCACCCCAAACAGCTCTACCCTTTAAGGCTAGATTCCTTTCTGGCCACCGCTTGCTTTTTGGATGTCTCTGTCAGATTCTCCCCCACAGATGCATACTTTAGTGAGCAACCAGTGACTGGGCAAAATTTATGCTCAGATTTTTTAGGTTCAATCCTTTTGCCATTCTCTTGCTTACAGATTTCCCCGTAAAATTTCCCCTGTGCTCTGTTCTCTGGTATCTTGAGCCTGTAAGGTGCCTGATGTTTTCCATCACCCTAGCCAGTCAGGGAACATCTTCAGGCAAGACAACTATAAACTCTCAATTCTTCTAGCTGCAGTTTTGTTTTTTTGTTTTTTTTTTGCTGCATCAGGTCTTAGTTTGGACCTTTCATTGTGGCACGTGGGCTTCTCTCTAGTTGTGGTGCGCGGGCTTCAGAGCACACAGGCTCAGTAGTTGCAGCATGTGGACTTCGTTGCCCCGCAGTATATGGGATCTTAGTTCCCCGATCAGGGATTGAACCTGCGTCCCCTGCATTGGAAGGCAGATTCTTAACCACTGGACCACCAGGGAATTCCCCTAGCTGCTGTTTTTTAAAAGCAAACTTTCCTCTGGCTTCTGTCTTCTCTTGGATGTTTTCCTATTCCTATAAATAATTGTTTTTTATATTGTGTACAGATTTTGTAATTATTATCTATGGGAGGGTTCACATAGCCACCCTCCTCCACCATCATTACTAGTAATGCCTGTGTTTATGTCTTTAGTCTTTATCTTCTTTATGGTACTGTGAACTCCATGAGGGCAGGTAAATCCTTTGTTTATTTTTGTCTGTCCAGGATTTAACACAGAATACGCGCTTAATAAATATTTGCTACATGGTTAAATAAAAATTCAGACGTCGACCATAACCATACGATGAATCCCTCATTCGTGCATTCACAAATATCTGCTGCTTTTATTTAGCTTCTCATCGTCCCAGTCACAGGGTCTGTCCCTTGAGAAACTAGACCTCTTTTTTTTTTTTAACAGACTATTTACAGTCTAGAAAAACAAATGTGGGTACTATATTTATTAAGTGAAGTTTTCTTGTAGAGAATAAGGTAATTCAATAAGAGAAAAAGGGAATAAACCAATAAGAGAATAAACTGTAAGCGCATCACTTTGTTTCAACTTCTAGAGAAAGGAATATGTCACCTGTGAGTATTGCCAGTGGCCTTGGAGATTCTCAGAGTCGTTTTGCTTCTCGCTTAAGGCTGACTTTAATGCTCAGACTCTAAATACTGTCATTTCCTTGAGTGAGAAGTAAGCCCCCCTCTAATCTCCAGGAGTTCGGCCTACAACCAAGACCGCAACATCTAGGCACCAACCAACTTAGGAATCAGATGTGTTTTACTTAGGTCAGGTGAACACTAAACAAACAAAAAACCCCAGAAACTTCCCTCTATATGGATAGCTGGTGTCTTTTAGATCGAAGCTGTTTTGGTTTTTTAAATTTCTTGTTATTTGTTTTTTCACCTCATTGATGGCTGCATTCCTATTTTGGACAGAGCTGATTATCTACCAAGCGTGTAATACCATTAGGGGACCTGGATTTAGAGGCAGTGTATCTACATTAAATAGGAGAAATTATGATTACAGTTTTGTACTTTTGGATGTGATCCCTAATTTGCTTTCTGCTTTAAGGTACTGACATGAAGAGTTCTATATAGGTGCTACTGGCTACATGTTGGGAATGTTATATATTTAAACAGTTTGCAGTTAATTAAGAGTATTGACTTGGAACTAAATCAGTGGCCTCACACAACATCTGTGCTCTCCTCCGATCTGTCTATGTATTTAGATGGCGTCTATCACCGTGGTATCTAAGCGCTCAGAAAATCTAATTAGGCTAATTTCAATTTCCTCTGTGAGAGAGAAGGATCTACCTCTCTTCATCACCCTCTCTGCCAGAGCCTTCTTGAAGGGAGTCATTATTATTCCTCAAAGAGAAAGCCAGTTGAAAGAGAGCCTCAAGCAAGAAACAGCATTTTGCACCTTCCTTGAAAGTTGGTGATTTGGCTTCTGGAAGTGTTTTCAGCTTGTAAACAGCACCAGAAAAGCAAAAGGGCAGTCAGTGCTAAAGAGGCTGTGAACATGATAAAGAAGGAGGAACACTGGAAATTTCCTTGCGAGCTCTGCGTTAAAGAATGTGCTGGTAGACGGAGCTTGACTGTACGCTCACAATGTCCTAAGCTAGCACCTCCTGACAGACGCACAGCTTTTATTTACCAAAGAAGCAGAAAGGCAGTGTTCTCTTCCCAACAATGAACAAGTGCTCTTGTTCTCCTGTCTGTGGGTCTCTGTGAACATTCCGACATCTTAATTTCTGTGTTGAGGAAAGCTGCCTGATTTCATTGGTTTTCAATGCCTTGCCTGCAGCTAGACGTATGGATAAGGCAGCAGCAAAATCATTATGAGCTCCATTTTGCGCTTTTAACACACATGGGCTACTCTTCAGGAGCCAGTGCAGAGGAATAAATGTGTGTACAAGCAGAGGATTGCAGTCACAAAGAAGAGCTTGTTAGGTGGAAATGAGAAAGGATCAGAGATGACTGAACGTGTTTGCCTGACCTGGGTGGGCATCTCTTGTGATGGAGTGTGAAGGAAAAAGAGGGAAGTTAAAAAAAAAAAAAAAAACACAAACATCGCCACTTCACCTTACCTCAGTCAGAGATCAAAACCAACGTGGCTAGTTGTTCCCATGCTTTCTAATGTCGAAGTTGTTTTTTTTTTTTTTCTCTTTTTGCTTGGAATTTGTGTTATTTAGAGCATCCAAGAAAGTGGTGGGGATGCTGGGCTGGGGATTCTGAGATCCAATTCACTGAAAATGAAGGAATTCAAAAATGTACTCCTTCTGGTGAGAAGAAGTAAAAGGAGTGTGGCAGTATGTGGGGTTTAGTCTAGAAAGGTTGACACCAGCATGGATAGGGTGGCAGCATTTGAGACTGTGACTCACCTCCAAGCTCCTGTTGGTGCTTGGAGAGGCAGCGTGGAGCCTCTGTGCACGTCTGTCTGGAATCACTTTAAAGCTACTAGTAAGTGTCCAGCATTAGAGAGATTTTACAACCTAAGGATGTGCCAGACTGTGACAAGAAAATGACTTCTGGCCAAAGCCAGTCTGTGACCCGAACGATTTCAAAGGCCTGGCCTTGGGGTGAAGGCATCGTTCCAGAGCTAACATTATGGAAAGTAGCACCATGGATAGGAATGTGGAAATGACATGTGAGTGACCACACGGGAAGAGGGGAGCTCAGTCCATCCTCTATCCCTTCTCTCAGATTCACTTCGCAACATCATTAGCTGAAAATGTTCTAGGAAGGTCCCCTAAATGGACGAGCCATTTCACAGTCTCACTCTCTAAATGAGCACAAAAATCATTTTTAAGCTTAGGTCTTGGCCCGACGCAGCTGACCTTCCAGATCTGGAAAACTGGGGCTAATTTCAAGCTTTCTCTGGGAGAGTGTGAATTCCCTTTTGAGTTGCTTCTCTACCCAAAGTCCCTGTATAAATATATTTGTGGGGATGCGACATCATCATGAGCTGTAAAGCGTAGGAAAGTCCAACTTCTCTCTGCCAGAGACTCACTGGATAATCTTGCCTGTGTCTTTGACTTTTTTAATCTGTATAACAGATTACACTCGGATCCTCTCTTCCGTTTGTGGAGTGACAATAGGGGCAGCATGTAATCTGGGCCATAAATCTTTGGTACTATTTAATTTTCAGCTTTTCTACCATGTGATGTAACTACTACTCTATATATTTAGGCGACAAAATGCTTTTGGAGTAATTCAATGAGTCCTTCAAGATCAAAGAAATATATATATCAGATATGTTTCTAAGGCCATGTAAGGATGGGGGCAAGAAATAGTTTCAAGATTCAATAGGGTATGAAGATGCCAAGCAAATAAAACCCTCTTCCCCACCAGAGTTTGAAACAGCTTGAGAAATAAGATTAAAAGTATGACAGGAGACCAAAATATTACCTTTCTACCCTGATTTTGGGGAATATGGTTTGTACCTTCAGGGAGGAAGGCTGTGTAATAGAGAGACCCAGAATTAGACAGACTTTGGAATGGATCGTGTTGGTTGGATCACTATCCCCTATCCCCTACACATGGGAGGCTGCCCTGTAAAACGTGGGACAAGGAGAAGCAGGGCAAATATTTGCTTCCTATGGACGACTCGCTCTCAAGAACAGGAAGAGAGGAAAAGTCTGGGAAATATGCCCTGTTTCATCTTCCCAACTCATTCCCAGATCATCGATTCCACCCTCCTACCAGCGGAAGGGTGGGGGACAGGGTGGAAACAAGCCAGGAGTGTATGTGTCCTCCATTTGGAAGGAAACGTAAAGAATGGAAAAAAAGCATGGCCTCCTACCATTAGGTGGTCTGGGAGGGTATCTGTGTATTTTCAAGAGACCTTTTGTTTTTATATCTCCCCCAGAGGAGGCAATGTTGACTAACTCCTAACCGCCTTCTAGGTCAGCTTTGGTGAGATATCTCAGTCTTTCCTGGGATTTTAAAGCAGCATCAGGAGAAGGCATTCAATCAACCCACCCCAGTATTATATTCTTGAATTTTTATTGCTATGGTATGTTCAAAGTTTTTTATTCTTTATTGAATTTTGGAGGGCAGGACCATGTTTATCTGGGTGAGAGAAAGAAAAGCTTCATTCTAGATTTTATCACAGTGGCAATGATCCTCTCTGAAGTTGTACTCATTTATATGGAACTTCAGGAATAATTCATTCATTCATTCATTTATCATTTAAATTCAATAAGAATTCACTGAGTTTTTTCCTAGGTACTGGGCACCATACCAGGCAGCAGGAAAGCTAAGTCAATTCTGTTTATACTAAGGATGCTAAGTAAGGTATATAGGTAGTCCTGGAGGAGCTAGGACATTACTTTGGCCAGCAGCCCACCACATAATAATGTGTCTTATCTATCTCCTTTAGATCCTGGTATGCACTGGGGTTTGTGGTTGGGAGACATAAATATCTTGATTTGATTCCTCCATATAAAGTATGTCAGTTAGATATGTAATGCTTAGATATTAACGTCTGTCCTCCAAAAGATTTGTACAAGAATTTTCATAACAGTCTTATTTATAATGGCCCCAAGTTGGAAACAACCCAAATGTCCATTAACAGGTTAATGGAATGAAATAACACTCAGAAATAAAAAGGAACAAACAACCAATACATGTAACACAGATGAATCGCGAACAATTATAACATTAGGCTGAGCGAAGGAAGCCAGATTAAAAGAGCACATGCAACCTGATTCGATTTATGTGAAGTTATAGAAGAGGCAAAAATTAGTTATAGTGATAGAAATTAGAACACTGGTTGCATCTAGAGATCGGGGGTGGGGAGATTAATTACAAAGGGGCATGAGGAAGCTTAGTGGAACAATGGAAATGTGCTGTGTTTTAATTGCAGTGTTTGTTACACAGCTGTATGCATTCATCAGAACTCACAAAATGGCACACTTCCTGTATGTGTGTTTTATTACGTATAAATTATACCTTAAAAGTATAAAGAAAAATATACAAAAGCTGCAAATGGTTTAGGGAATAAATGCACAATCAAACATATTTTACAAAATGAAATCCATCAGAAACATTTCAAATGTTTCCTGTTATTTGAACTGTACTAATTTTTTTTACAACTTATATAAGCCATGATTTGGAATATCAAAATACAGAATGTTTTTCTTCCTTTTACCAAACTTCTGGGGGAAAAGTTTTATTACAGAAATGGAATACAATAGGAAAAAAAACATGCTTCTTTTAAAATATTTATCTTAAAAGGTAAAGAAAACTATGGACTGGCATAATTAGAACACAGGTGAGTCTTTATATGTCCACATCTATAGGTGATTTTGTTTTCAAATAAATTTAAGTGTGTGTAAGTTTGTAAATGTGTGTATGAGTACTAAGCCACACAGATAAATAAAAGAGGAAGCAAAAGAGGAAGCATAATTAACGTAATTTGAAAAACTGGAAGAAATTATTTCAAGAATGTCAAATTATTGTCATTTATGAAAAGAAGATATATTATTGGTTATTTTCATGTGCATTAATTGGCATTCAAGCCATCTGTATCATTTACTCATATGTATGTAATGGGGATCATAAATATCCCTCTAACAGCCAGAAAAGAGCCATATATCAGGAGAGATGACAATCTTGGGGCTAGCACTCAATGACTTGGTATTAAAGGCTGAGCATTTTCTTGAGGTTATTAGAGTTTTACTTTAAACTTCTTTTACAGTTACATACAGTTGCACTTAAACGCACTGTTTTAATGGATTTTTAAAGCCCCCTACAAAAACTCACTCCAAGTATAGTGAATGAATGTCTAACTATGGTGAAGTTTATTCCAAATACTGTAGTTAGCTTTTGAGCTTTTAATACTATACTTTGTTCTAGAACACTGGTCAAATTTCAGTAGACTAGGAAATAAAGATGGAAATTGTCATGAACCCTTTCAGCTTCCATATCACAACTTTTTTCTCCAATACTTGTGCATATGTTTCTTGAAATTCACAGAAGTGTCTCAGTTCTGATATCAATGAAAGTCAGAAACTGTCATTTTGATAGTTCTGTCAATATGTCACACCAAAACAGAACTACCAAAAGGTGCTTTTAAATCAAATTGCATCTTAAAAGAAAAGAAGGGTGTGGTTTGATTTGTTTCAGCCCAGCCTGGGAGTGGTAAGGAAGAACTAACCCTGCTGGGCTGAAACATCTTAATGTGTACCAGGGTTGAAAGCTACTGGTTTACAGCAAAATAGTCTCAGTCATACAGCAGTAGCAAAAAGGGGGCCTGGGACTGAGTGTGACAGGGTACAGGAAGGTTCACAGGGCTTCTATAACTCTAGCAAACATCTACAGTGAGGTTCTGGAGGTACGAACATGAATTAGGCAGGGCTCTGCCCCCAGGGGCTCATCTCATGGATCGTGACGGAGGGAGACTCATAAGCTCATGATTATAGTAGAGGGTGTTACATGCCATCCGGGCAGGGGTGGGAAGGGACACCAGGCTTTGTCCATAAGTGACAGGGAAGTGAAGCATCCCTGGGTATTATCCAAGCAAAAGCCAAAGAAACCACTCTTACTTAACTGAATCTTCCCTTAAACACTCTGGTTTACATTATTCATTCATCTGATCTTCACAACCACCCTGAGAAGTAGTTATAACCTTGCTGTGGACTGCATGTTTGTGTCCTCCCCAAAATTCATATGTTGAAACCCTAAGCCGCCAATGGGATGGTATTGGGAGGTAGGGCCTTAGAGTTTATTCTCTCTCCCATGTGAGGACACAGCCATCCAGGAACAGGGCCCTGGCTGGAAGCCCGTCATCTGGAACCCTGATCTAGGACTGCCAGCCTCCGGAACCACGAGAAATTCATTCCTGTTGTTTAAACCACCCAGTCTACAGTATTTTGTTATAGCAGCCCGAGCTGGCTAAGAGAGGCCTAGAGTCATACTGGACAAGTGAAGATACGGAAATACAGTTGTTGAGGACGTGGTCGACAATACAACATCTCAGGTAGAGACGGTAATAATTCCACAAACCCTGACTGGGTATTTCACATTGCATGGCCTCGTGCAGTCCTCACTGTACAACCCTGTAAAATGTGTATTATTATCACTACCGGTACACGGACCTCTCACTGTTGTGGTCTCTCCCGTTGCGGAGCACAGGCTCCAGACGCACAGGCTCAGCGGCCATGGCTCACGGGCCCAGCTGCTCTGCGGCATGTGGGATCTTCCCGGACCGGGGCACGAACCCGTGTCCCCTGCATCGGCAGGCGGACTCTCAACCACTGCGCCACCAGGGAAGCCCTTATCACTACCTTTTATAGATGCACAAACTGAGGCTCCATCTCATGAAGGAACACGCCCAAGAGTACGTTACTCCTATTAAGTGCTGAAGCAGGTGCACTCGTTCCCCATTGCTGCTGTAACAGATGACCACAAACCTCATGGCTTAAAACAACACAAGGACATTGCATTACAGTCCAGGAAGGTCAGAAGTCTACAGTGGGTTGGCAGGGCTGGATCCTCCTAGAGACTCTAGGGGAGAATTTATTTCCTTGACTTTTCCAGCTTCTAGAGGCTGCCTACCTTCCTTGGTTCCTGGCACCTTCCTGCATCTTCAAAGCCAGCAGCACAACCTCTTCACAACTCTCATCTCTCTCTGACCTCTGCTTCCATCATCGCATCTCTGACTCTGACGTTCCTGCCCTCTCTTGCCCTTATGAGGGCCCTTATGATTAGATAGGACCCACCAGGATAATCCAAGGTAATTTCTCCATCTCCAGATTTTTAATTTAATCACATCTGCAAAGTTCCTTTTGCTCTGTAAGGTAATAATATATTCACAGGTTCTAGAGATTAGGATGTGTTTGTCTTTGTGTGGGTGTGTGTGTGGGGGGACATTATTCTCCCTACCACACAGGGACAAACCCAAACCCAGGTGTGTGATCCCAAAGCCCTTAATCCCTGGATAATACTCCTTGCCCCCTTTTCCAACACACACACACACACACACACACACACACACACTCACAGGTCTAGAAATGAAATTTCTTGACTTCCCCAAAGTGGAATCTTTCCCCTTTCTCATACTGTTTGATACTTTCAGACAGAAAATTCATGGCCTGAGTCATTGGGATAATTGTCCCAGTGTCCCTTTTCATCAAGAATGTGGGTGCATAGCTATTATAATGGGAGGAAGCTGGATCTAACATAGGAAGTTTTGCAGCTAAGATTTTTAAAATTTTGGGGTCTTTAAAAGGAGGTGGCTTGGTCCTTGCCCTTCATTATAGCAAATACATTCCAACCAATATCTATCTAGTGCTGCTGGGACTCAAAGTTTTTCATTAATGACCCAAAATGTCTCTTCTTGTCACATCTCCCTAACATTCAGAAACAAGCCTGCCACACCTGGGGTGTTTTTTGACGACTGTGGCTGAACGACACTTGCAATCTTCTTTCTGAAGTTGAAGGTTTAAATCAAGAGGAGAGGCCAGAGACTAAACCTGCCTTCTGACACTGTTGAACCTTCTCAGCCCAACACCCTGAGCTTCTCTGAGACGAAGCCAGACCTCGCTTAAATCAGTGCAGAAGGAGCAACTTTGCCCACTGCCAGAAAGGGAGTTATAATATTTATAAGAATGTTAAATACATTTTCCATGACTGTCAGTAAAACGTTCTTGGGCTTTCATAATGCAGATTTTGAAGGAGTGGATTTCGTTGATAATACTTCAGACAATAGTCAGAGGCACCGGAGGTTAATTCAGTATGTGGGTGATACAACACTCAACAGCAGTCATTGCACAACGGGTGATTAGAAACAAGTAGTGAGTGAGTTAACTGAAGAGGTCTCCCTAATACTCTACTATAGTCTATTAAGTTTCCATTTTTCATACTGAGTTTGCGTCTTTGGAGACCCCTATCGTGGGGTAGATGAGTTTTTGTGATTGCCACCTCCCCGCTGGCTCTCAGCCAATGTTAAGTGGTAATAACCCACAGACGAGCAAGGGATTAACAAGCATGTTAATTCTCACGTGCGTTTACTGACTCGAAAGTAGAGTTGACTGTTGGAAAGAATCAGACAGCAAGCACCATGTGTACTGCTGTGAAGGCGCCGTAGCCGCAAGAGTGGAGCACACATCTCCATGGATGATGCCGGGGGACTTGCTGGGGACCGGGTTTGAGGCCTTGGGCAGGTCTGTGTAAGCAAGTTGAGCTCCTGATTCTGTTTTTTCAGCCTTGCCCCTAGAGCAGGAGTAGATTCTACCCATTTCTCAGATATAGTTAATATTCTCCCTCTTCCAGATGGTGTTTAGTGATCCCACTAAACTACAGCCTTCTCGTCCACTGCTGGATTCTCATGGCACTTTATCTGACTGACTCTCTGTATTCACTTGCTCGGGCTGCCAAAACAAAGTACCACAGTCTGGAGGGCTGACACAACAGAAATCTACTTTCTCACAGTTCTGGAGGTTAGAAATCTGAGGTGAAAGGGTCAGCAGGATTGCTTTCTTCTGAGGTCTCTCTGCTTGACTTGTAGATGACCGTCTTCTCCCTGTGTCCTCACATGGCCTTCCCTTTCTCTGTATCTGTTTGTCCAAATTTCCTTTTCTTAATAAGACACCAATCATATTGGATTAGGGCCCACCCATGTGACCTCATTTTAAGTTAACCACTTCTTTAAAACCATATATCCAAGGATGTGGAGAAAAGGAAACCCTCCTACACTGTTGGTGGAAATGTAAATTGGTGCAGCCACTATGGAAAACAGTATGAAGGTTCCTTAAAAAAATTAAAAATAGAGCTACCATGTGATCCAGCAATCCCACTCCTGGGCATATATCCAGAGAAAACTCTAATTTGAAAAGATACATGCACCCCAGTGTTTATATTAGCACTATTTACAGTAGCCAAGACATGGAAGCAACCTAAATGTCCATCCACAGATGAATGGATAAAGAAGATGTGGTGTGTATATATGCAATGGAATACTACTCAGCCATAAAAAAGAATGAAATAATGTCATTTGCAGCAACATGGATGGACCTAGAGATTATCACACTGAGAGAAGTGAGACAGAGAAAGACAAATATCATAGGATATCACTTACACATGGCATCTAAAAAATGATTCAAATGAACTTATTGACAAAACAGAAACAGAATCACAGACATAGAAAACAAATTTATGGTTTCTCAACTGGAAGCGGGGAGAGGATAAATAAGGAGTTTGGGATTAGTAGATGCACACTACTATGTATAAAATAGATAAACAACAAGGACCTACTGCAGAGCACAGGGAACTATATTCAGTATCTTGTAATAAACTCTGACGGAAAAGAATCTGAAAAGGAAAAAGAAAAAAAAAAAACCCATCTCCAAATACAGTCACATTGTGAGGGACCAGAGGTTAGGACTTCGACATATGAACCTGGTAGGGGCGGGGACACAATTCAGCCAATAACACTCTCCCAGCCCTTCTCTCTTTCAGCCGTGGCGTATATACAGCTGCTTATTCACTTCTGTGTCTCCTCCGTTAAGACGCCCGCAAAGAAGGGGAGAGGGAGGGGGGAAGGGGGAGCAAGACAGAGGTTAGGTTAAACAGGCGTGACCCACACTCTTCAGACGGTAAACACCATGCAACAGAACAGAAATAAAGACCAACGGTCTATAAAATAGCAGACTGTGCAAGTGTACGTAGCTGAGGAAAAGTCTTCAAACTTATCAATTACCCAACTGGAAAAGAATGTCTGCCAGAGCACCTGGCCGCCCTGCTGGAGAATGTTACTACCAAAACCGAAGGGAGTAGGCTTTTGCGTGATCCTGGGTGGCGAGTGGCGTGTTTGTGTGAGAAGAGATGTGGTCTATTTGGCCTGAAACTGTCACCCAGAGAAGGCGTTCGCTAACAAGAAGCCCATTAGACGTTCCCTGAGTTCTGTGATGGCTCTCGTGTGTTTCCTGTGTTTGCTCTGGTCCCTCTGGAGGCCCTGTGCAAAGCGGGACTTTTTGTTGCTTCATCCAACTGTGCAGTCCTGTGATGTGGCCTCTCCCAGTCACCCTGCTCCACCGGGCAGTGTTTCAAGGGATCAGGAAACCGTTTTCCATCCCAGGAGCCAGCCTCCAAGTTAGAAAGTTCTGTGGTTTGGTTTGGATTTCGCTCATCCCTACAGAGAACTGAGTCTGCCAATCTCTACATACATGTCAGCATAAATAGCAACAGATGTACCTTCGACATGTAAAATCGCCATAAAATATAACAAACTCTGTTTTTCCATTTGGGATGAGTCATTAACCATATGTTTGTGATCCTCTTTCACTGGCAGATCTGAGGCACACATTTTACCTTGCAGGAGACCAAGAGCTCTTTCTTTTTCAGGGGTTCCTTCCTGTCTCGAGAACTGATGCTTGGGCAACGCCTTGGTCTGTTTCTGTGGGTATCTTGAATCAGCCCGTGGAAAACGTATGGAATTTTCTTTACGTGAGCTGCATGGCGTGCCTGAGCTCTGCCCTTGGAACTATTCTTGGCCAGAATATTTGAAAACCCGGTCTGGTGCACAGAGGGCTGTTCATGTGATTCCTCAGTGGCTGGCCTCTAGCAGTGGAATATGCTGATTGCAGGAGAGTCTGTTTGGTCTCTGATACTTCAGAGAGAGACACGTGGCGCTTGGCAGGGCTGCAGGCAGGGAATACAGGAGTTGAGTACTTAGTGGATGTTATTTTGCAGAGGGAGTAGGAGGGTCTTTTGTTTGTTTCTTGTCTTGTATGAAAGAGTTGTCTGAAAGTCTTTCTATACTTAGGTCTCTGAAAGTCAGCCGTCCTGGAGGAATTTTGCCTCCTATCAAACTTAGTATTTTCTGGGAATTAAAATGTTTCTCTTCTAAAAGAAGGATTAAAATTTTTATTGTGAAAGATTTTGAAAATGCACAAAATAAGGAATATAGTTCATATACTTATCATCCAGAGTTGATAGTTAACATTTTGTCACACTTGCTTTATTTATTCCATTTATCTTGCTTCTTTCTTTCATTCGTTCTTTTTTTTCTTTCTTTCTTTTTTTTTGTTTCTTTTAAGTACTTTTTAAAAATAAATTCTGACATCATATCAGGTGATTTCTGAGTCCTATGTATAAGGGGTTTCACCCTTAGGCATCTCCAAATAAAGACGTTTTCTTACAAACATGATAGTATTCTTATAACCAACAAAACTAACAGAAAAATCCTTAACATCATCAAATGCCAAGTCTGTATTCAAAATTCAAAATTTATGGATTACCATAAATATATCATTTTATAGTTGGTTTGTTCAAGCCCAATCTAACTGACGTCCACCTGATGTATTTGGGCATTTTTGCCTCCTAAGTCTCTTTTAGTTTTGAATAGTCCCCTTGTCTTTGTTTAGGTTTCCCCAAAAGTAGACCTTAGGATAAGGACCAGGGTGCAGGTATTTTATTTGGGAGGTAGTGCTAGGAAGCAAAAATGATAGAACAAGAAAAGTGAGACAGAAAAGGTCAAGAAAAGATGCACTGATGAGCAGGTTATGACTGTGGGTAACTAGGTTTAAATTCTGCAGGGGATACTCTGAGGAAGTGTGTAGCATGCATCTCAGAGTTGTTCCACCAAAAACTGAGGAAAGTGGGGTCTTTATCCCCTGACTCTCACCCCTCATTTGTCACTTTTGGGTTGCCCTGCTCAGTGGCCGAGTGAGCTCCTGTGATACCAGAAGAAGGCCTGAGACAGAGAAGCAGAGAGCACCAGGTGACCCTGGAGGACCCTGCCAACATGGACAGGAACAGTCCACCGTGGCCGCAGAGGAGTCAGCTGGGGTGGGGTAAGAGTCAGCCACACCTCCCCTTTCCTCTCTTTTTTTGGTGCCATTGACTTGTTATTCTGTAAAATGTTCCACATTCTGGACATGACCTACTGTTTCCTTGTTGGTATCTTAACCTCAGTCCTCTCTCCCCCCCATGTTTCCTGTGCACTGGAAGTTAGATCTAAAGGCTTGACTAGGGTCCATTTCAATGTTTCAGCAAGAGAACTTATAGTCGGTGCTCTTTCTACACATTTGGTGGGGAAGTTCCTGGGTAGTTTGCATCAAGGAGCATGAGCCCTTACTTCACCTTGGTGGCCCCTTACAGCACAAGGTACCTTAGAGATTCCTAGTCTAGCACTTATTTTATGGGAAGGGGAATTGATGACCAGAGGGATCACTGACCATCTCTCTGCCACATACTCTTCTCACATTTATTTCACATTCGTCATGTATTTAATACCTTCTTGCAATCTCTCCCCTACCCTGGGCATTGCACTGGAACTTCCTCCTCTATTTCTCCTACCTCAGTGGCCTCCCTGCTGCCTAAATCCTACTTATGCTTCATTCTCATTCTATATGCTATCTCTGCAGCGCTTAAAATTAATAACCACACTATCCTTCTTAAAAACAGTTGCCTTGCTTGTCTCTTCTGATCTCACTCTCCAATCTTTCTAATTAATCCCTCTTAGTCACATCCATTTGCCTCTAAAAGGTAAGGATTTGCTAAGACTTGAGAGATACCTGCCAGATATACTACAATTTAAAATAATATTCCATACCAAATGAAAAGAGGATTCTAAGAACCAATATATAATTCCTATACTTGTGAGAGTGTCAGAATATTAAGGCAAGTGGGTAGAGACAATTCTGTCAGTCCCTGATAATGCTTCCCAGATTGGAGAGATGGGAACAGAGACATGAGCGGACCACAGAAAAGATGGGACCGTACCGCCAGGAGTCTATTCCCTCCCTGTGGATCTGCAGTGGGCACCAAGCCAGCAGAATTCTCAGTGTTCACAGCTCCCACAGTGTTTTCTCAAGATTGAGAGGGTGATTTGGAAGCACGTTAATAAAACAGATGACAAATTTGAGACAATCTCCGAGGAAACAACGTTACAACCTTAGATCCGCTGCAACAAGCGAGAGTCATTGAGTAAAGAAAGTATCTGACCAACCAAGTGACATGCCTGGGTGCTAAGTAACAGAATAGCTGAAGTTTCCACTCACACTGTAGTAGGTGAGCAAACAGCAACCTGAGGACCCCCACTTCCTTCCTTCTCCCTCCAAGTGCTGGCCCCAGTGAAGGAGTTTCTATTTATATCTATCAAAATTCAATGGACAGAGTTGTCCATGATCTTAGTTCCTTCTCTAACTTCCTTGGGAAAATGAGTGAATAAAATGATACTTGACTCTACAACCTCCAGCCCCCACCCCTATGTTAAATCCTAGCAAATGAGAGTTTCGGAGATTTGACTTTCTCTATATTGATGGTAAATTCAGTGTTACAAGGTCCTACCTCCAAGGTGAGATTGAAGCAAAAAGCAGAAGCTTAAGACCTAGAAAAATTATACAATGCAAAAGGAGAAAATGAGCCTAACATGCAAAAAAAAAGAGAGAAAAGAGAGATAAAAAGCAAAATTTGAAGTAAATTTTACATCAGAAGGTATAATGAAAAATATACAACTCTATCACATCCTAAGAAAAGGAAAGGATAAATAAACCTATTAAACAAGAGATGGGAGAAGATCGCAAAATGAAAAGGGAACTGCCACAGGTAAGTAAAAAACAAAGGGGAGAATAATGTTATTATAGAACTGAAACTACAGTAGAAGAACCAAAACACAGAACTCATGCTAAAGAAATTGGATCAGTAGAGAACTGTCTTGAGAAAATCACTCCAAAGGAAGAGAGAAGGACAAAGAAAAGAAACTGATCAGAGCAAAGATGAAGCTGTGGAAATCAAACAAGGAAGATTCAGCATGTAGTTTGTATGCCTGAAGAAGTCAGAAATGATAAACAAAAACACAAAAGGGAGAACAGGCAGTTTGCAAGGCTCACAATAACAGGAAAAATGAACAAAAATTTGTCAAAGCCCAAAGTCTCTCCGAGCAAAGGTACAGAACTTTAAGGACAAAAAAAAACAAAAACACCTTAGCATTGCTTAAGACTGCAGTCACACTACATGGGTACAAATTGCATTGCTCTGATGTTAGATGGGTAGTACATAACTTAGAAGATTATCATAAGATGAAACATGAAAACCTTTGCAAAGGTACTTAGCCTGTTGCCTGGCATAGAGTAAGTACTTGGTAAATGCCATCTATTGTTACAAACATTCAGCCAGAGGAAATAAATATATAACCAACAATAGAAATCATCAAGTTAGTCCAGAATTTGCATTAGCAGTATTAGAGAATTTTAAAGCTGAAAGCTTGTGGCCAAGAATTTCATAAGCAGTTGGGTTGTTATTCTTGTAAAGACAAAAGAAAAGCATACTCAAAAGAGCAAGAATTTGGGAAGTATATCACTAATGAACAATTCATGATAAAGGTCATTTGCAGATGTATTCCAGCATTGGAAAAGGTGAACCAAAAAGAATGGGGAAATTATAGTATTAAAGGACTGTTAGTGAATATGAATCAACAACGAATCCCTAGGAGGTTCTGAGGAAGGCATGGACCTTCTCAGAATAAAAGGTACATACTACCTATACATAGAAATGTTCATCATATTTTAGGTTATTGAAGAATCTATGGGAATTAATCCACGCCCTCCTTTGGAATCCCTAGGTGATTGATGATTTATTTATTTATTGATGATTGATGTTTTAAACAACAATCTAAGTTTCAGTAATGTGATCACTGTGATTAAAAACAAAAATTAAATGTTAAATTCATGATGGAATACATGCATTTCTCATTTTTTTTAGGAAATAGATGAAAAGATGCAGCATCTTTTGATAGATTTGAGTAGGTATATGAAGACATAAAAGTAACACTTAGAAAACTGAAGACAAAATCTACACATTCTAAATAGTAAGAACAAATTAAATAAATACAGATATTATAGACTAATTAAACATGGCAAAATTTTAGTAATAGGCATATCTAGGCAGTGAGTATGTGGCTGTTCACGGTACTGTTCTCTTAACATTTCTATACATTTAAACTTTTTCACAGTAAAACTATGAAGAGAAAAATAAACAAAATGTTCAGGAAAAGCTAAAGAAGAAAAAGAACATAAAACAAATCATAAAAGCTACTCTAGACTTGCTCTCATAAAACTTAAAAACAAATCTCAAAAGGATTAATCCAAGTAATTTAACTGTCTCTCCTACAAAATTTAAATCCTCTTTAAAATAAAATTAAAAAATTCAAATACTGAACCGCAATAATATTTAAAATGTGGCATCCAATAAAAAGTTATAAGATATGAGATGACGCAGGAAATTGTGACCCATAATGAGGAGAAAAAAATCAATCATGGGAACAAGTCTAGAAATGACAGAGTTGATAGAATTATCAGGAAAGGAATTTAAAACCTTTTAAAATATGTTTGAGGACTTAAAAGAAAGCATTACATAAAGAATAAAGAAATGGAACATATTGGGAAAAAGACCAAAAAAAAAATTCTAGAGATTAAAAACTATAACATATGAAAGGAAAATTTCACTAGATAGAATTTATAGACACTACATAATAACAGATCAGTGAACTTGAAAACATAGCAATAGAAACTGCAAAATGAAATTTAGAAAAAAAAGACTGAGAAAATTGAATAAAGCCTCAGCAACTTGTGGAACAGTATCATGTGGCATAATGAACAAGTAATTGGTGTCCCAGAAGAAGAGTGAGAAAAGATCAGAAAATATATTTGAAGAAATAATGGCTGAAAAAGTATTTTCATTTAGTAAAAACTATACATTCAAAAACCAAGAAACTCAAAGAACCTTAGGCAGGATAAGTATTAAGGAAAAAAAATCCATATAAACACATTATAAATAAATTTCTGAAAACCAATAATAAAAAGAAAAGTTCCAAAATATTCAGAAAAAAACACATATATAGGGGCACACATAAGAAATAACAAACTTCTGGTTAAAAACAGTGCAAATAGAAAACAGTGAAATGATATATTTAAAGGCTAAAGAAAAAAATTCATCAACCTAGAATTCTTTATCCAGCAAAACTATTCTTTGAAAATGAAGGTGAAACAAAGGCATTTTCAGATAAACACAGCTGAGAGAATTATTAATAGGAAGTGTGCACTACAAGAAATGTTAAAAGTTGAGGGTTCTTTTCAAGATGGTGACATAGGACACTCCTGAACTCAACCTCCTCCCACAGATACAAAGAGCTACTTATGGAACAACTGTCACTTTAAAACAAACAAACAAACAAGAAACACAACCTAAGGGCTGATTGAGGATGACTGTATGTCAGGCAAAGGTGAAGACCCCATCAAAGTAGGTAGCAGAGGCTGGGACACAACGATCTCACCATAAACTCTACCCCCACCACAGTGAAGTTCTTTATGCTGAAATAAAAGACATCAGAGAGAACATAAGGAATATAAAGAACTGAAGAGACATAGTATGTAAATGGGAAATATAAAATACTTTTTTCTTGTTTTTCTTTACTTTCTTCAAAAGATAATTGGCTTTTCAGATGAAAAAATAGTACCAATGATCTGTAGAGTTTATAAGGTATGGAGAATTAAATTGTATAATGACAAGAGCACAAAGAGTGGGAAGTAAGAGTATACCTGAAGCATAATATTATTACATTTAAAGGTAGATATGATAAGTTAAAGATGCATATTGTAAAGCCTAGACCAAACACTAAAAAAATAAAACAAAGATATGTAGCCAGCAAGTCAATGGTGGAGATAAAATGAATCCTAAAAATAATCAATTAATCCAAAAAAGTAGGAAAGGAAAAGAACAATGAACAGATTGGCCAAATAGAAGACAAACAGCATACTGATGATTTCGTTAAGTGTAACTGAGATAAACAGTCCAGTTAAAAGGCAGTAACTGTCATTTAAAAAAAAGGAAAGTTCAAACTATATGTTGTCTAAGAAATAAACCTTAAATATGAAACCATGAATAACAAAACCTTAAATATGAAACCATGAATAACAAAAGTAAAGGGATGAAAAATGACAATGAACCACTGATCAGGAGAAAGCTGGAGTGGCTATGTTAATATCAGACAAAGTAACATGGACTGTTATCAGAAATAAAGAGAGATATTTCAGAATGATTAAAAATGTCAATTCAACAAGAAGACATAACAATCTTAAATGTGTATGCATCAAATAGCCAAGACTCAAAATACATAAAGTAAAAACTGATAGAAATGAAAGGTGAAATAAACAAATTTACAGTTATATTTGGAGATTTCAATACTTTCTCTCAGTTATTAATAGAAGAAATAGAAAATCACTAAGGATTAAAAATATCTGAAAATGTTGTCAACCAAACTGACCTAATTAACATTTATAGAACACTACACCCAATAACAGTAGAATACATATTCCTTCCAAACGGACATGGAACATTTCACTAAGGAAGATCATATTACGAGAAGTTAACAAGTTTTTAATAAATATGAGAAGAATTGAAATCATAGAGAGTATGTTCTCTGACTAGAAGTAAATTAGAAAAAAAATCTAGAAATTTCCCAAATATTTGGAAATTAAATAACACGTTTCTGAATAATTCATAATCAAATAAGAAATTACAAGGGAATTTAGAAAATATTTTTAACAGAATGGTGATATTATATAATAAGTTGGGACAGAATTGACCTCTTTGTAATATTAAATCATTCCATCAAAGCACATGGAAAGACTTTCTTTTATTCAGATCTTTTTAATTTTGTTCTTTCGTGAGTTTTGAACTTTTCTCCATAGAGGTCTTATGTATTTGCTGGTATTCTTACATTCATTGTAGTTCTGTGGGTTTTTGTTTTTATTTCGTTTTGTTTTTACTATTATGAAACATAATTTTTTGTTATATTTTCTACCTGGTTATGACTGGTGTAGAAATAAATGCTACTGATCCTTATAAATTGAACTCAGATCAGGCAAACTGTACATAGATGTTACACTAGTAACATCTATGGATTCTTTTTTTTTCTATATAGATCCTATTATTTACAAATAATATCTGCTTTGTCTTTACCTTTCCAGTTCTTACTCTGATTTCTTTTCCCTTTAAGTTCTTTAGAACATTGGTAAGGACTTATGTTGGAAAAAATATGTTATTTTTGGCCAAGGTAGTTAAGAAACAGGTATACTCTCTCTACTGTTTTTCCCCATCTGCTGGCAAAGGATTCTGGCATGGGAGGGGAAAGGCAGGGTAAAAACATGGAAGAAGCTTTCATCCCTGAATTACTAAATATTATAGAATGCCACCACATGAGCCCCTGACTGGACTTTTTGTGTTAAGCCACTGCATTTAGAAGTCATCTCTCTCAGCAGCTAGTGCTACCATAACTAATACAAAGAAAAATGGAGATTCACACTTTATCTTAGGCAAGAGATTTCAACGCTATAGAGATGTGAAATTTCCTTACATCAGTCTATAATTGGAAGACTATCCTAATCACAGTCCCCAACAGGGCATGTATGGGAACATGACAACTGGATCTATGTTTTATCTATAAAAGTAAATATTTGAGAACAAAGATAAGAAAACCTAAAGAATAAAGAAGGTTATTGAAGAATTTTTCCTACAAGACATTGTGAAATAGATCAATGCTATATACATTCTTTAAAAATGTGATGCTGATGAAGGAATAGAGAAACCAATGAACAGAACAGAATTCCAAGTAGTACCAAAATATAGAGCCAATATATGCTAAAGGGAATTTTAATTCAAGAAGGGAAACAAGTTGAAATAAATTGACTGTGTACTTTATATCTTACGAAAATTTTTTTCAGATGGATTGAAGATTTAATTTCATTCATTCAACAAGTCTTTGTTGAACACTGTATGCCAAGACCAGCTCCTAGAGATAAAGTTAACAAAAAAGACAAAAATTCCCACCCTCAGGGAGTTTACATTTTAATGGTGGAGAGACAATAAGACAATTAAAGAAGTGAAATATGTAGTAGGTTACATGGTGACAAGCGCTGTGGAAGCAAATAAAGCAACAAATAGAGTTAGCATTTCCCCAACAAGCAGGCATAGGATTCAATCCAAATGGAAAAGGTGACATTTGAGTAAAGATCTGAAGACGATGAGAGGGATGTTGTACTGTCATGTAAATAATAGAGTCATAAAACAAATAGACTAGGTAGCTGTTTCCTCAACCTTAGAATGAGGAAAAATGTTCAAAACATGAGAAGGAAGCTGGAAATCATTAAGAAAAAAAGGGCCAAATTTACAACGTCAAAATTTAAACAAACTTAAAAGACAAATGACAATCTGGGGGGAAAGAGCAACATATTGCCACAGTCAGGGCTTGTATCTTATAATTTGTTGTCCAAACCAAGGCACTTTGGGAGTGAAAGAGGGTGCTATTTATACTTATGCCAGAAAAGTAGGCAGAAAGTAGAACATTCACAGACAAACTAAACTGGGTTCTTATAAGACAGGCATCTCAAGAGAGAAGTGCACATAAATGACCGCAAGTGGCAGTAAACACATGAAATTATGTTAGACCTCACTAATAACAAAAGAAAAAAAAACAAGAATGGGACTTTATATTTTTTTGCTTATTTCTTTTAAAATAAAAATATTGATAATGTTTCTGATGAGGCTATCCTGGTAGGATTTCAAAATGATGTAAATTTAGTTATGGGAACTTGGGCAAAATATAAAATATTCTTATCCTTAACCCTGTACTTCCAAATACAAGAATAAATTTTAAGAAAATAATCAAAAATAAATAAAGTATATAGTACCAGGATGTTCAAAGTGGAGCTTTTTTACAATGGCCAAACAACTGGAAACATCCCAACTGTTCATCAATAGGGGTTTGTTTAAACAAATTGTGATATATTCTTACAATAAAATAGTATGCAGCCATATTAGTTACAGTAATGACAACTGTTGTAAAAGACAAAACCAAAAATACCCACATGATAGAAGTTTCATTCTCCCTCACATTCAGTCCAACATGAACTCTCTCCTTTCCCTTTCATCTCTGCTGGAAAACTAGCCAGCTCTTGCATCAGCACATCTTTTTCTCATAAGACCTTGTTAGGATCAGATAATAGTGGCCATCACACACTCAAACGGACACTTCCCAACAGTTTCCCTGAGTTAACAGTCTCGGTATGGAGCTGGTCAGCCTTCCAAGTTATTGCAGACAACGATTTTACCAAGTGTTTTGCCAATGCGTGATGGAGTACTCAGCCCCCTAGACGGCTAGTTTCCTTGCCATTCGCCATTTTACCCTAAGCCAGATGACATCTATTTTAGGTTTTGGTTATGGAAACACATTCATCAATTTCTTTAAAAGTTAAGGTAATGCTAGCTGCTGTTATAAACAGCACCAAAAATGTGGAATGGTTCAAACATGATACAAATTTATTCTCACTCAGAGTTTCACACAAGTGTTTCCAAATGGTGGGCAGCTGTCCTCCAAGCAGTATTTCAAGGATCCATAATCATTTTAAACATGGGGCTTCTTCATTTCCTAGGCGTCATGGTCATCAGCAGAAACGGAAAAAGAGGAGAGAAGGTAGTCCCACATTTCACCAATCTGAAGCCAAGGGTACCGTGCATAACTTCTGCTCACCATTCATTGGCTAAAACTCAGCCACAAAGTCAAGGAAGTCTGGGAAAGACGGTCTGGCTGGGGACCCAGGAAAAGGAGGAAATGGATTTGGTGACTAACATATTAGTCGAGGTAAGCTTACTAATGCTGCAGTAACAACTCCACACATCTCAGTGACTCAACCAACACAAGTGTATTTCTTGCCCGCACACAGTGTGCACAGCGTTACAAGCAGCGGTCCTCCATGTGATGACTCAGCAAATCAGACCACCGTCAACCCTTGGCACCATCATCTCAAGACGAGGCCTCCTCCTTGATTGCTAAGACAGGGAAGAGGGAGACTGGGGATTCGGTTGCTGTCTTTCACTCCTTCAACCAAGAAGCAGCCCTTGTCGCTTCTGCTCACAATTATTCGCACGGCCATGCCCAACGGCAAGGGGGTGAGAAGTGGGGTCTTCATATTTTGATATTTAGAAGGAGAGAGAACCAGTACTGAAGAATGTCAGTAACATCGATCATAACTAGCTAGCTGATCTCTCACTGCCACACTAACATGATGATGTTTATGGGGTATATTTTCATGGATGGTTTTGAAATATTTGTTATGTGAGAATCCGCTGTGTGAAATAACAGAAATAGCATGATGCCACCTTTTAAAACTAAATGCATATAATCTAGATGAAGGCCAAAGCACCTGACCCTTTGGAATTCACATTAAGTTCACCCCAACCCCATTCCGCATTTTCTCCTCTTCTCCTATTCTCTCTAGAGGCTCTTCCTGAGGTCCAGGTGTTCATGGAGGGGGCGGAAGCTTACTTTGTTCCTCATTCCTTCTGGCTCTGAACTCCTGCTGGCGCTGAAGTAGGTCAGTGAGTAATCTTGTCCTTCCCTGTGCTATCCAGGGGTGACATCCCAGCATATCACCCCAGAAGTGGGACAGAGCATCTTTCCTTGATGTCTTCCAGAAAGCATCACAGAAGGCACTGGAGTTTTGGGGAACTAGTGAGAAGGATTACATTTCACTGCCACACAAAAGAAAAATCCAAATCAATGCTAGATTTTCCTAAAATGTCTCAGAATGTCCTTCTGCCATTTTTACAACTCCACCTCTGATCTCTAAGTACCTGTGGTTCAGCCACCTCTTTGGTCTACTGGTCTCTTGTCAATCATGACTTTCAAGTCATACTGCCCAACTTTGAGCAATACATCAAGATATTTTCCTAACTGTATTATATTTATTGTTTTTCCTTATACGGTTGCCTTCAGAATGGAAATTCTGATTTCTTAAGATAATTAATATAAGGTTATGATGATACTATTAAGTATACACAATTATATATAAATATACTTGAATACACATGAATTCACACACACGCACGCACTCACACACTCACATAGAGAGAGGTTTCAAACCAGCATGTTAATAGCAGCATCTGCATGGCTAGATTAAAACATGGCTTTTCTCTCTTTTCAATTTTCTGTATTTTTAAAAAATTTTTTCCATAATGAGCAAGTATGAATTCTACAGTAAAAAAAAATATTAAAGCAATAAAAGCCATAAAAAAATACATTTTTCACCAGTCCCTTCTAAACACCAGAAATTTGCTAATTCCACATCCCCTGTCCAACTTGGAACCGGCCTTGCCAAAGACTGAATCACACAAACTAACGGGTGCTACAGAGACTGCTGAGCCCACGCACTGCAGGGCCTCGGCATCCAGTGGGAGGCGTGGACCCGGCTGGGAGAAGGCAAGGTTAGCGTGCCCCTTTGTCTTGCTCTGTCATACTACCCTTTAGGCCAGATCACATGGCACCAGGATCTATATTCCCCAGGGAAACCATCTCCTGAATTTAAAGTCAGAGCGGGGAAGAGGGCAAAGGTGATAAGAAGCAGAGCTGAAATTTTTAATAGGAAATGCCTCCCGGTGCTTACAGAGAGAAAGGGAAGATGGAGAGAGGACTCTATCTTCTAAGGCTGTTTGCAAATCAAATTCATTTTCCCTTCTAGGTCTATGTAATAATCACTTATTTCTTAGGAAAAGAAATTCTAGAATATTTCTGATGGAGCCCGCTGTAAACCACCAGGTGGGTGTTTCCTTAAAAGGGGATTGCTTTCTCTAGCTCAGGCTAGAGGATTCTGTGCTGGTAAAATCGTAGGTAGGCTAAGACGGGAATGCAACGAATTGGTTCGTTCGGACTGCCTTGAACATTTGCTCTGTGTAGAGGTCTGGCGTTTGAATCAGTAAATAGTGGCCCGTGAATGCCGACCAGTGTCCATATGGGATGGGCATATTCAGGAGGCTGGCCAAGAAAACACCTTTGCACCAAATAGGAGTTTGTAATTATTAAGCATTTAATAAATATTAAGTAAAGAACACATGTAGGAGGTCAAACAATGCTCTGAGAGGTAGGGTCCTTTTGAAGGCTTGTGACAAGACATCCAAAAGTGTTAAATAACTGATGCCACGACTACCCTCCCTTACCTCTCTCCCTGCCATCTGATGACTGATTTGTGAGGCCAAAATTCAAGAATTTGTGTAAGGAAGGTGCACAGATGTATATGGCCCACAACACACTCAGTGAATTCACCCTGGGCCTATCAGCCTGCCAGTTTCCTTGGGCTCTCAACGAAAGGTACAGGCTGATTCCCAGGAAGGAGAAGAGACAGCCACACTCATGTCAATACTTCTGGCACTGAGTAGTGGTCTACTTCATAAGTATGCAAGAGAGTGTTTTAGGACAACTTGCCTGCTAAAGTTGGATGGGCCATTCGCCACCCCAAATCTCAGTGGCTCATGACAACACACATTTATATTTCACTTATGCAGACTCCTCTGTGGGTTTGGGCACCTCTCCAAGGCAGCTGTTCTCCGTGCGGTGACTCAAGCATCCAAGCTACTTTGATCCTCTTGCTCTGCCATGGCAACATGAGTCCTCCATGGCCACCACAGTAGGGAAGAGAGTGTTCAGAGAATTCATACCTACTTTTCTATGCTTTGGCCCAGAGGTGACACATGTCACTTCCAATTGCAGTCCACTGACCAGAACAAATCACAGGCTTCCAGCCTAACTAATGAGAGTCTAAGAAATGTAGGTGAGTCCATGCAATATTTCAGAGGATTTCAGAGCATTTTCTCTGGTCTCTGACTTTCCTTTATTCTTGCCAAGGGGAGATCTGATGGGGTTGGCATAGGTGCATTCAGTATGGAGCACTTGTCGCGGGCAGAATTCCTGCTGGTATCTCCAAGGCAGCCAAGTTTCCCGGGCTCGGAACATATGTGGTTATCTTGCCGCCCCTCCTGCACCCTAGTTTCACCTCCCCGAAAGAATACAATATAGCAACTGAAATTTTAAAAATCAGTCAGGGCCACTTTTCTTTGAAGGAAATGATGTGTGGTGAAGCCCTGTGGCTTCGTACCTGTTCCTTCTAGTGTATCCATCACACACGCTTTGGCACCAAAGGTTCACGCTTCAAGGTCTCTTCCACATACAAATGGAATGTCTGATGTATCCGTGCCATCTCCTCACCAACACCGATTGCATGCTGACCAGGTACCAGCTGGGAATATAAGGATAAAATTCTACCCTCACATACTTTCAGGTCTAATAAGAAAGATGGATAAATTATGTATTCTAGTACCTCGTGTAATGAACAGTGTGAGGGATGCTGAGAGAGGCCTGGAAAGGGTAAACTAACCCAGAATGGGAAATCCAGGAAAGAATCCAAGAGACAGTGACATCTGACCTAGATGAGAAATATGCGAAGAATGAAGAGAAACTGAAAGTAGATCCTCTGACTTCTTGGAGCTAAAAGTGTCTGTGTGTGTGTTGAGGGGGACGGAGGGGGCGGGCGGGGAGGAGTGAAAATGAGGCTGCAGAAGTAGGTGGAGCTCTAGCACAAAGGTCCTTCTGGCATTTCCCAAAACAAAACCTTTCTGTGTCTGGCTTATTTTCAATTTGACCTTAGAATGTGGAAATGAAGATCCACTCAGGATCTCGCTGGCGGACTTCCCCCCAAATGGCGCGATCTTCTTAATGTCACCTCGAGATCAGGACCCCAAAGAAAAGCTAAAGCCTCTTTTCCTTCCTTTGGTCTAGAGCCAGCTGGCAAAGTAACCAGCAAATAAAATCAATACAGTACAACTGGCGGCTGGTCACCCAGACACTCCCCCAGCCCCTTAGGTTTGCGTCCAAGACTGTCCTCATGGCTCACAGCATCCCCTCCCCTGCAACCAACGGTTCCCTCCCAGAGAGTGGACCACGGGGGTGGCCGCCTGCCAGGCTTCTCACCTCTAGCTCTCCTAGAATGCATCACCCCACGCCACCCACATGTCTCCCCAGCCTGGGTTTTCAGGGCTTGGCAAGAACGTGGGATTAAATACGTGGCAGATGTGCTCAGGGTCAAGGGGCTTTCATTCTTTTGCTGATTCGGAGTTTCTCTGACAGTCTTACTCTGTCCAGATCCTCTGATTATTTCCTATCCCACCACACTCCGAGGTCTTGAGGTCTGCGAATTTAACTTTGAACATATGACCGAATTCAGCAAGCCAGGCAGTGTCGGGGACCCAAGAGACAGTCTACAAAAGAGACTGAATAAAATGGCATCAGCGGCTGGTGCGGGGAGAAACCCATCACAAGAGAGTTTATCTCGGGAGGTGACAGACAATGATAGGTGTTGCGAAGTTTTAATGTCAACCAGTCTCTTGGAGGTTCAAGTTCAGCTCGCCTAGAGTAAGAGGACATTATCAACTTTGCTCATACTCTGAGGAATAGATATGTCTGTTACCAATCCAAGGAGACCAGGACACTACAGTAATAAATGTTATGTCACCTAGCAACAATGGCTGCGACCCAGAGATGAATTGTTTGGGGAACAGGTCATATCAGAGTGACTTTTAAATAGCTGTCCCCTTTCAACCTCCTACTTCTCAACTGGACAACCATTCCGGGCGTAAATGCCATGTGTCTGTCCCTGAAGGGGGTATATATTTAGGTTTGTATGTGTCTGGAAAAGGACATGCTTTCTTGCCAGACCTGGAGCACTTTGGCAATTCTGCTATGATGGAAAATGACTGAGATATGGTAATTCTGCATAGAGGAGAGGAAGGTCTTAGGTGGTTCATTTCTTCAGAAGCCACTTCTCGGCTCCTTTCCTGAGATGGCAAAGACAATGGCAATCGCGGGAAATGATGCCTGTAGTATACTGGCCTCGAAGCTGATTATAGATGGAAAATGAAAAAAGAAAATTAGGGTGCCTGAGAATCGTTTTTCCATTCAGTTGGGCAAAGGACACATTTTAATAAGACAACTGCTTGCAGTTGTTTATGAAGAGGATTCCCGTTCGTGGTAGGCTGAGTAATGGCCCCCAAAGACATCCACATCCTAATCCCTGGAGCCTATGACTGTCACCTCATAGGCAAAGGGACTGGCAGATGTGACTGATCGGGAGATTATTCTGGATTACACAGTGGGCCCTAAATGTCATTATTAGTGGTCTTATAAAAAGGAGGCAGGGGGAGACTTGCTGCAGGAGAGAAGACGATGTGACCACAGAGGCAGAGACTGAAGGGGTGTGGCCTCAAGCTAAGGAAGCCTAGAGCCACAAGAAGCTGGAAGAGGCAAGAAGCACATGCTCCTCCTGGAGGCTCTAGATGGAACCAGCCCTGATGTCCAGTGTCAACCTTGACTTTAGCCTAGTGAAACTGATTTCGGACTTCCGGCTTCCAGAACTGTAAGAGAATAAATTCGTGTGGTTTTAAGCCACTATGGTTGTGGTAATTTGTTATAGCGGCCATAGGAAACAAATACAGCATTTAACACATTCAGTGGCTTACTTTCGCGCTGAAGCCTCTGCTATATAGTGACATCCTCTATGTTGTTTTTGTTTTTAATGGATTACATATTTTTTAATGGAAATAGGTGTGCGGGTAGCGATCTGTCAGATTTGCTCCATCCTAAGTCTACTTGGCTCATTTATAACCAAATGTTTTGAAGGAACTGTAGCAAACAAGCCTCCTGAAGTTCAGAAACTGTCACTTGTGGAGGTGAGAAGTGTTTCTGGCAATCACTCCTGAAGGTTTTGGCCCATCAGGGTGGTCACACTGGGCCAGGGGACCCTTGGGTACTGCTGTAGTGATCAAGCTCTGAGCATGATGCGGGAGCCCCTGGGGATCCGTGCAGCCTGGGGTGGGGAAACTTGGATGGAAAATCCAGGACAGGTATGTCACAGCCCTCGACACTGCCATCCTGATGTCCCCTTTTCCTGCTTCCACAAGTATTTCTTAGACTTTTCCTTTGGTGATGAACTCCTCTTCAATTCAAAACTGCCTTTTAAATTCACTTAAATCTGATCGTGTCTTTGTAAGCATGATGGGAGCAGGGACACACAGTGTGATTTGCCTTGGGCCCCATATACCCTAGGGATATTCTTGGATGGACTGGACACAATTGTTGTAGTTATGTAGGGCCAGGAGAATTTGCAAAGTTATCAACAAGAGCAGAGGGTCAGAGAGAAAGAATGAAGCCAAGACAGGGAGATTTAGAAATGCAATCTCATTTAATCCTCACAATTACCTATAAATTGAGGACAATTTCTCAAATTCACAGATAAGCTGAAGACCAGGAAGACTTAAGTTACTTGCTCAAAGTTACCCACTTAAGGGGCAGAGCTGGGCTTTGAATCCAGACTGGCTTGATTCCAAGCCTCTTGGTTTTTACCACACAATCCTGAAGGCAACACAGGTTCCTGAACAAAATGCTTTGGGCATCCCAGCCTCTCAACTCCCACCAAAGAGCCCAGCAAAGGGTTGGCGGGGGCGGGGGGGGGGGGCGGCGATTTATTCAGAACGCGATTCTCAAGTGACCAGAAAAAAGAGTCTTGTTTTGAAAGCAAAGCCTTTTCTTTAAAACTATACTCCATACCCAGCTTATTCCTGAAGAAAGGCACGTGGAGAATATAGCTTCTTGCATGGGGTACTGGATGGGATCCACGTGGTACTGTTCCGGTCATAACTCTGCCATGAAGATATGAGATCTTCAGCAGGTGTCACAAAGCATCTTTCCTGTTCCATTTCGCCTTCCCGAATCCAGCTGTCCTCCATCTCTACCCCACCCTCTACCTACGCCTGAAGGAGAAACGGCAATGCTCAGAGCTCCAGGAGAAAGGAGCAGAATGAATTCAACCTCTCTTGGGAACAAATTTGTTTTCTGCCATGTTGATGACATGAATGACTCAAGATGAATATCCAAGGACATATCAGAAATTGATCGACAGTGGTGAAGCAAAGGAAGAAAGCCTGTTTCTTTATGAGTTTATGAGAGTTTTCCACTAAAGTCAGCAACAGCTTAAATTCAAACCAGGCACGAGACACTTGCATCTCCATATGAGTGGTTCATCAAAGGGCTAAAAGAAAGGAAATCTGAGCCAGAGCAGGGTCTGGCCTAAAAGCTTTCAAGTGATTTCTTTCCGTAAGGAAACTATTTCCTTTGTCTGTACATGCTCAGAAAAACTGCTTTTTTGGGACCTCGTTCCCTCTCAGTTGGGGTCACAGTTCTTTCGACCAGTTAATAAAATCAGAAGTATGGAAATATCTACTATCCTTGACACACACACACTCACTCAGTTATAAATATATGGGCCTTGCTCATTTATGCTGGAACGCTATATGACTCAGGTATTTAACCTGGGCTGATTTAAATGAAGGTTAATAAGGCAGGAGCGTGAAGTAGCTAGCACCCTGGATATTCAGATTATCTATGACTAGGCATGCTAAAAATCTGGGAAATCATGTGCCATTGTGGTATCTCTGGAAGTCCTTAAAGAAAAAGCCAGCCCAAACCTTAAGTCCAGACTTCTCTGCTGAGGCAAGTAGACTGTTTCGACAGTATTGCGTTGATTAAAAGGAACCTGGAAAGGAACCTTAGCTGCTGCCCCATCATGGGCTTCCTCTTTCAGCACTTTGTTAAGACAAATGGCTCTCAAGTTCTCAGTGTTTTTCAGAGTAAGTTCAGAAGGGTCTCCCCTCGGCCCACCTGAGTTCTCTTAAGACACCCAGCGGTCGGTGGCAACTGGAATGGGACCGTGGCTGGATGAGGCTTAGGGGTTTCGCAGTGTGTATGCTAACTGTGTGCCTTAACGTTATTACATTAGGCTCTTTTCTGGCTTTTGTTCCTTCCTCCACCCCCCCCCCCCGTTTCAAATTCTCTCTCTTTTTTTTTTTTTTTTCCCTCTGTACTCTAATCAGATTCTTAGAAATTAGAGCTGGAAAGAGCTCTTAAACTTGTCTCCCCTCTCCCCTGCCAGGGCTCAGTTGTTTCCTATGGTTAATTTTCCATAGCTCCAGCCAGGCCTCCTTCTAAATGCCTCTGATTGTGGGGTTTCTACCACTCCCCCTTGAGAGACACCTCCCTGGTCTCCGAGACTGGACTGTACGAACACTTTCCAAATACCCAACTGTCAAATTTCCTTTCCTTAGTTTCATGCTACTCCTCCAGGCCTCCTCTCCTAGAGGTGGATTTGGGTTCCTGCATCCACTGCGCCCCCTGCAGGAGAAACGTAATTGACATCTTTAGAGAGCAACAGCTATTTTTAAAGGGCTTCTCCTTGAGGGAAATGCAAATCGGATTCTGCATAATCCATCAGTGCACTAAAATGATAAGGGACTCCATTCAGGAGGCTTTTACATATACAATTGGGGTGGAGAAACTCTATAAATGGAATAAAGTCAAAATCTTGCCTATTAGCTATCCTTATTTGCATTAACTAGTTAGTGGAAATTAAGTAGTACTGATAACCCTGCTTTCTGTTATTAACAGGGTGATTGCTTTATCCCCAGGGTGACTTAGGTGTCTCTGTCCACTTTCTAGGAACTGGTCCATATAGTGTTGGGGAAAGGAGTGTCCATTAACCTTCTCCGCAGAAAGGGCCCCAAACAGTGCTCACTGCTGACATGGTAGAATGTTCTGGCTGATGGCCTAGCTCCGACGCCACCAAACCACTGGTGGAATTTGGTTCCCCGTCAGACTTTCTCCATGAAACTCTACACGCAGGAAACTTTTAAACAGATCCTGGAGGTTTAGAATAAAGAAAGTTTCTCAAAATGAATTAATAATAAACAGAGAGAGATTTATGACTATTTCTGAAAACTTACTTGAGTAACATAGGAAACACAGCAGGGTCTGCACAGAGTGCAACATATTGTCTTTTTGCTCTAGTTGGGGGCGGGGGAACAACCATTCTTGGAAAACTTAGAGATCTGCCTGATTACAAATTTACAATTTCCTTCCTTATAGCACTGAGGAAAAAATACGTTAATTAATGAAAAGTTGTGTGCAGCTTCCTTTATTTCTGTCACGCTAGGCAGGTCAGTTGTGTCACTTTTACCTGCCTTTCTTTGGATCTCCTCGGGGTAATCGCCAAAAACCTAATAAAGTTCGGGGAGGTCAGAAAATTGCCCAGCTGAATGGAAATGTTATTTCAGGAGGAACAGCTTAACATAAGAGACTCCTCTTCTTTCTTAGATGAACGCTCTTCTCTTTTTTTTGCCTCATGTCTCAGTTTTACACATTTTGCTAAAGCAGTTACTCTTATTTTGAAAACACCCTTTTCTTGGTTTCTTGGCCCTGACCAGGCCAGGTGGAAAAAAATTTTGCTTTTAAATATTTTGTTACACCAACAGTTCTTTTCCCCTTAGCAATAATTTTCATCTTCAAACTCATTTTGGGCGTAGGAGTGATTCCCAGGAAGGGATCCCCAAACACCTAGAGGTCCTGAAGGTAGTAATGGGAGACTATATATTTTACATATTTCAAAAAGCCTAATGGAAATCACATACTTACTCAGAACAGGGCTGCAAAAGAAATCAGTAAAATTTCTTTGATTTGGCTGGAAATATAGCAAGTCCCATGTGTTAAGGATGGTTAACTTGATGGGAACGATGTCGTGGTCATCACAGGGATTAGTCGGTATGACCAGTAGATCTCAAGTTGTAACTGTACCCCATTACTTGGTTCGATAGATTAAAAATCTTGGAGCAAATAGTCTGAGGTGGGAGGTTGTTGGAGGGGCAATTTCTAAGCGGGAGTTTGAGGAGAAGAAAGTCAAGAATCTAGCTCTGTAGTGTTCCTTAAGTGACCCCTCCATCTTCTAGGGTCACTGTCTTTGCTTTTGATGACTTTCCAGAAGAAAGGGAAGGTTTACGAGGAATCCAGTGACCCTGGGGTTTGTTAGGGCGTCTTGTCTGATTTCTCCCTTGCATACCTCCTTCTGATAGAGCAGGAAATGGGGTGCAGATTCCAGGGGATTGCTGGCTCTAATTCTCCCTCATCGCTGCCTCCGTCAGTGCCTTGTTTTCCCTCTCTAGGGAATAAAAGACACCGCGGATTCATCTATTTCTTCATTCATTGTAGAAGGAGGAGAAAAAACCAGGTATTTTCAGTGCGTGAATTCCTTGGAGTATGATGTTTTGTAAATACAAGTTATTATTATCCTATAAATCCCCCCAAAAGCAAGAATCCAAAGACAGATATTTATAAGGAGATATTGTCCAAATGTCCAAATGGAGTCCTTTATATTTATGCATAGAGACGGATGTACATACATATGCATATCTCATATACATATGAGTATCTTATATGTATTTATATACACACACACACTTGTTCTCTTTTTGGTCTGATTTATTAACAATTAGTGTTGCATTGGAAAATGGGTTTTACGTGAATCACACACTCCTGAAATCATTTCAGTGGCAGGTCATATTGTACCACTGGGGTTTCAGAAGTCGCTGCGGAGCACAATGCCATCTCCATATTCATATTTCAGATCTGTCAAGACACCCAGATAGTTCATCTGATCACATGGATTTCCATTCCGGGCCTTGAGAGACAAGAAATCCGGCCATCACAGAGAGCCGGGGCAATTAAACCGAATCAGCGCTCCCGGTCTCAGCGGATGTCTTGGTTACCATGGGGGACACGGGTTTGGTATGAGGTTTAATCAGGCACTAACAGCACCTTGCTGGGAACTTCATGGTTGATAAAGGCAGCCGCCACAGACCAAGTAGCTCCTACTTTTTAAAGAGAGAGCAGCCTCTTTTGAAATGTAAAAAAGGCAGGCTTTGTTGCTCTGTGCAGAACGGGGAGAATCTGAGAGGAGTTGTACTTGTTTTCTTTCAGAGTCTCCAGCATTCTTCCTGGGTTCTGAGAATAAAGTGAAAGACGCCCTTAAGGCTAAAGTTTTCAAGGGCCCTCTTCCAGCCCAGACCCCGCTCTCCCTTGGGGGTCCCACCGCTGGGCCCACTGTAATGCGGGTCTCACTGTTACACTTGTCATTGTCACACTGCTTCGTGAAGCACATTGGTCACAACCAGGTTCTTGTGCCTTGAATAACTGGATCCGTGTACCAAAAAAAAAAAAAAAAATGAGGGAGTAAAAAAGAAAAGAAATACTGTCCAAATGGGACCCGAGTATGCATGAATGATGAATGGGGGGGCCTCTTCTCAGGTCTAACTGCTCTGGTCTCTGAGAAAGAGAAGTGATCTTGAAGGAGTCATTCTTCGCCTTGGAGTTTCATTTTGCTCTTAACTCTTTTCAGGTAGTGTTTTTTTTTTTTTTTTTTTTTTTTTTTTTCAGTACGCGGGCCTCTCACTGTTGTGGCCTCTCCCGTTGTGGAGCACAGGCTCCGGACACACAGGCTCAGCGGCCATGGCTCACGGGCCCAGTCGCTCCGCGGCATGTGGGATCCTCCCAGACCGGGGCACGAACCCGTGTCCCCTGCATCGGCAGGCGGACTCTCAACCACTGCGCCACCAGGGAAGCCCTTTTCAGGTAGTTTTTATTCTCAACAGAGAGCGGTGGTTGATAGCCCATAAAAGAGGCCCACCATTTGCCTATATGTAGTCTGGCCACAGAATTCATCATTAAAACCAGGACACTTTCAAGAGTGAAAGGGGATGTTACTGATAATCACTCTGGGACATGAGCTATGACCGAAGACTTCTTCCAGGTAAGCTACGACACAGGGCCGCTCAACCCAGGGGCTTGTCTCGCAGGCCCTAGTGGCAGAATCCACACTTCCTCACAGATGACCTCCATCCTAACCTCAGAGGCAGGTCTTGGAGAATCACAGGCTCAGAGAGTCCACTTGGCAAAATAACATGGGAATCCAACTCGGGAGACTGAGGATTTACGATTAAAAAAATAAAGAGGCACGATGGCATTGCTTTCACAGCTGGATAGCTCTGTGCTCTTGTCCAGAATTACTTGATGCTATGGTGGCATCTTCTTTACTATTCTTTCCCCCTCTTTCCTCCTCTTCTCCTTCTCCTTCTCCCTTTTCTAACTCACATAGCGGTGCCCAGGTCTCTTGGTGGCCACAGTGAGGGGGGTTACTAATGCCTCCTCTCACCCATCCCTGACGTCTTTCTCCTCTGTAGCTACCAGGGACCTGCACAAATACCACATTTAACCCCTTCCAGCTGCCCAGTGAGGCCTCAGCTCCTGCCTTCTCATCAGATTCTTCCATGGCTGACCCACTGTGACACTGCTGGGACCCACGATGGCAATAGTCACTGCTCACCTGCCAACTGGCCTGAAGCCCAGAGGTACCTCTAGGGACTGGTGGGGGTCAGGGAGGGGTAGGGGGTGAAATCACCAACAGCCCGCACACTGGCCGCTTGCCACCACTTATACTACCCTGTCCTTACCAGCGTTTGCCTGTAGCCTCATCCCAGAGACGCGAAAGGTGCCAACATCCCTTCTCAAAATCTCTCACGTACTGTCCCAAGGTTGGTTTGTTTTTTTTCCTCTTCGTATTTTAATTCCATTTAGTTCTCACATTCCCTCTCAAACAAGATTAAGAGGAAGAAGAATAAAATAATAAGGGGAAAACAAGAACTCTGAGGGGTCTCTAGAAAACACTCCTGAGGTAAAATAACCCGCAGGGAGACAGTTATTTTAAGGTAAAGGAGAAAAGGACCAGGAGACTAGGGACGCAATCGGGATAATGAAATATTGGTGACAAAAAGGTCCAGGAGGGTAGTCAAGCGTCAGAGGGCCCTTGAAGGAAAGAATTCCCTCTTTGCTCCACACAAGTCCTTTTTTAAAGCCATTTCTACTTTTTTTTCTTTTTTTTTTTTTTTGGCTGCATTGGGTCTTCGTTGCTGCTCACGGGCTTTCTCTAGTTGCAGCAAGCGGGGACCACTCTTTGTTGCGGTGCACGGGCTTCTCATCGTGGTGGCTTCTCTTGTTGGGGAGCATGGGCTCTAGGCGCGCGGGCTTCAGTAATTGTGGCACACGGGCTCAGTAGTTGCAGCTTGAGGGCTCTAGAGCGCAGGCTCAGTAGTTGTGGCGCACGGGCTTAGTTGCTCCACGGCATGTGGGATTTTCCCAGACCAGGGCTTGAACCTGTATCCCCTGCATTGGCAGGCGGATTCTTAACCACTGCACCACCAGGGAAGCCCTAAAGCCATTTCTGAAAAACCGAAACAAAACTTTGAGTCTGTTGTCACAATTTCTCTGCAGCAGGAAACATGACAGTACTGGAGCCTCGTTGACACGCCTGTGATGCCCGAAGAGAAAGGGGTTAACTGAAAAGGTTGCCAACCTTCCAGTCCATGGGCTCAAAGCCGATGTACATGCACATTCCTGCGTGCATGTTTGTGTGTGTGTGTGTGTGTGTGTGTGTGTGTGTGTGTGTGCGTTTATTTCTGGGCTTTTCTTTCCAGAAGATGTGGACGGTGGCTGCACTATGTCTTAACTGTCAAGCTATTTTTTTCCTTGCTTGCTTTCATTTGTGTTTTTCTTCACCTTTCGGAGACCTCTTACCTCTCCTCTCTTAAATCTACACTCACTGCAGAGCAGACATAATCCCAGATTTTCAGTAAATCAACACTATTTGCTCCCCACTGACTGAGAGAATTTGATACTGACAGACTGTTACACCTGAAAGAAAAATACGGCCACGGTTCCTCTCACATTCTGCGCCTGGAAAGGAACGCAGGGAGGAGTGTGGGGGGAATCCACTGTAAATTAGGCAACGCGGGCCCTGTTATTCTTGATGTGCGTTTCGTGAAATTGGGTGCATCCATTCCTCTATCCCTGCCCACGTCTTTGACCAAACAAACCCTGGTACCTGGAGTATTTCCAAACGCAATTAACTCCCTTCAGTAAGGGCACCGGTGATTTATTCAGACTGCAGCAAGGGTAGAGTCCACTGCCTGAGAGCCTGGACAGCCCTCCACGTGTGACACGGAGGCTCAGATATGGGGACTCTGGACGCCACACGCTGATGATTCTGGGCTCTGCCTGATGAAGGCTGTGAGGTCCAAAGAGTTGTTTTCTCTGTTATGCATTTCTGTATCTAGGACAAGCATGGGGGCAGGATTTAGACCCTGTATTACTGGGTCAGAGTTACCGAGAACAGAACTGGCTTCAGGTGTCTGACTCAATCTTGGCTTTAAATGTCAGGTCGTGGGCTTGTGCTTAGAGTGAGAGCTGACTCTGTCTGGGGAGACCAGGCCTTCTGCCTCGTGTCCCAGCCTGCCCAGTGGAGGGAATCCAACGGCTGCAGCTGGAGGCTGGTGGGGTACCAAGTAGGAAGCAGTATGTAGGGTCCAGCGTGGGTACAATAATTGGCAGCCATAGTTTAATTGTGATCCTGGTCATCTCTAAGACCAATAAGCATCAATGAGACCAGCTATTCCTTGGTAGAGCTTGGATGGATGTGACCGCCAAGAAGATTGTGAGCTACTTGAGGGCAGGAACTGTGCTTTTTCCAAGGAACAAACATGGCTAGCAATACACTCTAAAGGTGTATGTAAGGATGAGAGGGGTTTTTTACCATCAATTATACTTGGGAAATGATGCAAATCCATCCCTGCCTTGGAAATTCACAAACCATATTCACTTATTAAAGGCTATGAGAAATCCTTCCAATGGAAAGCTAAACTTAGCATTCCCCATACTTCTTTGGACCAAGAACTTCCTTCTCCCGACCCCTTCAGAACACCTGTTAATACCTTACAAGATCACTTGGAGAATGGCTGCCTTAATCATCATTCAGATCCTGTTGCCTGTCACTGCCCAGCACGGAGAAAGCAGTCAGTGTGATCCCACAAATACGGACTGAGCCCCAGGCATTGGTTTAGGTCCTGGGGATACAGAAGTGAAATAAACAGACAATTCCTGCCCCAATGAATCTGATATTCTAGTCTGTTCTCTGTAACCTCAGGTCGATCAATGAGGTTCAGTAACAACCCAGTCCCTTAGGGTCACTCCAAGTGAACCGGGGCCAAGCTGGGCCAAGCAGGTGAATTGCCTACGGACATGACCCAGGATGGGAGTCCCTGGCCACACCTACAGGGTTCTTCAGGCAGATGACCAGCCTCTGCCAGGTGGGTCACTGGGCATTGCTGCCGTCAGCAGCATGACCCCTACCAGCCTGCTTTGCAGGGAATCTAGTTTCTGTCTGTCAATCCCAGCTCTGTGGCTGCACAGCATGTGAGTCAGGAGGTAAAATCACTCATTTTCACTTTACCTTGGTTTCCTAACATGTAGCAAATAGGGATGATTAATAATATTCATCTCCCATTTCATATCCCAGCTGGGAGATACCAGCCTCTCCGTAACACATAATCTAGTGCCTAGGCCCTTCGGGCATTCAAGACTATTTAAATTACTTCATAAAAGCAGAATTCCATTCCTCCCATTTCATCCTTTTCAGCTCTATATGTATTTTTTTCCATAGTCACTGTTTCTCTTCTGGTGTCTGTTTTGTTTTCTGAGGGCAACGGCTGATGAAAGAAAACAATCACCCCTGTCCTCTGTGAAGTTGAAAATCCCCCCACTTCTCCTTTGGTGCCCAGCGATACCACTGAGTGTCAGCATGCATCTGTCTCCTTCACTCATTTTCCTTGGACCCTCTCTGTGTTTTTAGTAATTGATTAGGGGCCCTGCAGAGGTCTCCTCCACCCCCTGTGGTGTGTTTCATTTGTGATGACCACACCTCCCTCACAACCCACTGAGATGTCAAAAGCTGCTATTCAGAGGCTGGCTGACCAACTGCAGTAGGTTTTGGCTGAGAGGACTCTCCCACCCCAAGCTCCCTCTCCTGTCCTGCATCTCCCTGGGAGCCTCCTTATCCAGGGAGCTCGGCAAGCAGGGACGTCAAACTCTAAGTGCCGGAGCAGTGATGTAGGGTCTACTTCTCTGTGCGGGGAGGGAGGCAGGTCTCTGCCCAGGCCCCCCAACCTTGACTCAGAACATCTAACCTGGCCGGGAAATACTGAGCATGTGCCCCTCACAGCTCAGCTGCCACCTCCCTCATGTCCCTTTTTTACTCTACTGGTTAGCAAACTGGGTTCTCCTCAGCCTTCCGGATAAAGCCTGTTTGTTTTGCATGACGCCCGCCTCACCCCCACTCCTCGCACTGGATCTAAGTCTAGGTTTTTATCATCAGTAACAAATCCTAGATCCTCTTATCTTCCGTCATCACTGCCACAGCATCAGTCAGAGCCGTATTTGCCGGTGCTCTTGAGGGGAGCGCCCAAGACGGGGAAGAGAGAGGAGAGACTGAGAGAGAGAGAAGGCGCGCGTATAGGGTTGTTGGTACATTTCATCATAAAAATAGGTCTTTAACAATCAACGAACCACGATTATAATGACAGTCACAGTGCTGGGGCCCTGAGAGTATCTCTCCTCTTAGGTCCCCACTCTAAAGGGCAGGTGAGAAGTTTGACAACGAAGGAAGAGACGTCACCAGATCTTTTGCACACGACATCACTGAGCCTTTATAAGCAGGTGGTGTCCCTCAGACCTGAAGCAGCCCTACAAGCCCAGATCGTTTGTACCTGAAATGGAACGATTCCACTGGTGTAGAATAAAGAACATCTTTAGGGAAAACCAAGCATCAAGATGATCCGTCCACTTGACCTGTTTAAGGAACACGAGTTCCACACTTTCTACCTGCCTCTTCATCCTGCCTCCAGATGGTGGAAAGCTCTACCTGTCCCATCAGACTCACCTGTTCAATCTACCCCAGGATGGGAAGACCTCTGCCCCAAATTGAGAGAAACAAGGCATGGTGGGCAGAAAGTGACTATCTCCCCTGTGCTCAGGAATGAAATATGGCCCTATGGTCTTGCACAACCTCATCCAATAACTCAAGAGACCAGTCACGTGGAAGAAAAGTTAAACTCCCTCAATGTGGCTCAAGAAAGCAGACGGAACAGAAAGGTAAAAGTGACAAAGCCTCCTCTGGACAGAGCCTTGGTACGATAAGGTCTCCCTAACGATCTCTTACAAAATAGAATGAGCAGCTCATTCAGGAGGGAGTGTGTTTGCCATGCTTGGGGGCATCCCTGCAGAAGCTGGGTGGTCTTTTAAGTGGCATAGGGTAGAACAGGTTGCTGCACAGGATAGAGACTGGAGTTACATGGCCGGTCTGTCCTGACCATCCCAAGTCTGAGTTCACACTTCTGCCAAGTTCAGCTGGGACTCCTGAGGAATGTGTGAGGCCAAGCAGGGACCAGCAGCATGTGAAACAGGCAACAGATACTCCCTCATCTTCTGCATTCCTATCTCCCCACCAGGGCTCAGGACAACGGCCGCAGCGGCCCCTGGACTCTGCCTTTCAGCCTGGCTTGTACAGAGTGCATCCTCATGTTGAGTGGAGGTGAGGGTAAGGGAGTGGAAAGGGTCAGTTTCCCTGAGAGCTCCTCAGGGACTGCGATTCTCTCCCAGGGGGCAGGTGGGTGGGAAATCACAGGTACAAATCAGCATTTGGTCAAGGGGACTGACCAAACCCCATGGCACAGCAAAAGGTTTCCAAGTTTTCTCTGGAAGAGAATTCCAACCTCTCTTCCAAATTTCAACTCATTAGATCTTGAAAGCTTACTTTGGAAACCATATCGGATTCTAAATTTTAAGAACGCACATACACTCTGAGCACCTACTCTTCTATGCCCGGTATGGTGGTTGGTGGTTTTGCATCCTTGGTACAGAGATAGGCATAGTGGCTTATTGTCGAACAGCAATGATTTTTTTGCAGACTTTGATTTTAATACAATAGCTGCAGTATTGTGCAGTAACTCTGGTGGAATCAGTATTCCTGGATCTATGACGTTTTCTTTTATGAGTAGGTAAAGATTTAAGAGGGAAGAGACTGGGAAACTTGTGTCTGGGTTAATGTAAATAAGACACAAGGTTTTCATGCCCTTCTGCTTTCACTGGGGACTCATTTCCCTAATACAGCCTCATTGTAAAACAATCCACTCCTGAGGAGGTCAACAGTGAGAAGTTTGTCTTCTGAAATTAGCAATCAAAGAGTGAAAATAATTAATAGAGAAAACAGCACAGTTCCACACTGCGTTCCCATGTAGATATCTATAGAACAATAAATCAGTAGGGGAAAGAAACAATATAGGCATTTACAATTAGGCCTCCTACATAATGCCCGGGAAGGAGAATTTGTGTTAAAAAAGACAGCATCTGCTGCGAGTTGGTTTATAAATAATACAGCTAGATATTCAGGTAATGACATGACAGACGGTCTCTTGTGTCCTTGTCCTTTTGTGTCCGGTGCTGAATGTGTTTACATCCCGCAGCTTATGACATACATGCCTGGCCCGTTTGTGCTCCAGCCAGAAGCTTCTCTCTTCTCCAGTTAAATGCCTCTTTGCCCAAACCATAGCATTCCACATCGACGACCCAGATATCCAGAGAAATCTGCTCCATTTGGTTTTAATTGATCCCTTACTGTGAGAAGGTAAATGCCTGAAAGAAGTGTGATCAGATGCACATTCAGGACTCTCATCCATGAACCAATTTCTTTTGTGTTGACACCCAGGCTTGACAAAAAGAGTGATGGTTAAGGTCAAGTGCATGAAAGCTTATTCTAAACAATGATGGATGAGGCAAGGCTTGGACTGGATCTTATCTAGGATGTTCTGCTAAAAGGTTGGGTATTGTCCACCCCCCCCTCTCATTTTTAAAAGTCTCCTAATTCTCAAATTAATGAAGTTATCACAGATCCAGCATTTGTGGGAGCTCTTTTCTTTTCTTTTATTATGCAGCTCATCCACTCTGCTGACAGCAGCGTGAGTGATGGCCTTCAAGCAGATGATTCTTCTTTGCCATGAAGGAACTGATAAATACTGCCTGTCTCTGCAATAAATTGTGCATGAAATAATGCACTCTGGTAATCTACAGAGTTATGGTAAGGAAAACGGCATTGTGAGGAAATACAGCAAAACTGCAATTAACTGAAACCCAATTGAGCCTTAAAATATAAATAAACTTAAAAGAAGAAATAAGATAGTCTCAGATTATCTTAAAATATCCTGAACCATGTATTTTTTTTATTGTTTATTTCTATTTATGTTACACTTTGGGGGTAAAATAAGGTGATTTCCGGGGCTTCATCAAAAAGTTCATTTTCGGGGTATTTAATGTTATTAGCAGACGTTTACCTCAACTTCTGATACCTGCTGTGGCCTCAGTCTTGTACTGTGAGATTTCCCATTTGTAATGCTGACCCAGAGATTAAGTACTACCCAGAATTCTCAAATAAAAAAAAAAATAAGCCTACTCATTCTCATTTCCTACAATAAGAAAGCAAATTAATGTATTATACATGTTTATCGTCAGTAAAGTTTGTAGTAAAAGATTGAAAAACTTTTAAAGTTAGAAATCTCAAGCGCTGGTTCCAGTATATAAAGTTTTTACTGTACTTAGAAATATACAATACCTTTCAAAAATACATTTCGATAAATTGGGTCAATTTCTGTTAGATTTTCTGCATGGGTGCTTAGATTACACTGTTTTTTGGAAAGTGTGGCTATGGTGCTTTTTCTGTCATATACAGATACTCTTCAGGTATCTTTCTCTAGGACTACAGCCACTACACAAATGTTGCCTGGCTGTGAACTAACGGGATGTGTTCTCTGTCATTTCCACTTGCTGACCTTCTGTGCACTAGGAAACCAACCATAAACCCAAATGCTTAGTGTATCTCCCATGGATATCAATTAAAATGTGCTCTGATGTTAGTCATTCACAAGAGAGGACAAATTTAAGTCCCAATGCGTTAACCTTTCCAGGAACGTTCCCAGTGTGAGGATTGTCTCAAATAGTGAAATAAAAATGTCTGTCATCATTAAACAAGCATCAGCGAGTAGGTATTGTGTTGGAGACCAGGAGTCGCTCAGCACATGATATTGTTGGCCTAGAGAGAAGGTTGGAAGTCCTCCAGTAGTCCGTTTCAATTATTTAGGCTCCACTCACATTCAGACCCTACTTTATCCCAGGCAGCACACTGTTTCTGCAAATCTGCTCTCTCACGTCATCCTTACAAAACTCCATGAAGTTAGGATGATTATCATTATTTCGCTGGTGAGGTAATTGAGACTCAAAGAGTATTAATTTATGGGCTCAAGATCATATAACCAGTCTAATATGGCAGAGCTGGTATTTAAAGCCAGGTTTCCTGGCTCCCAATAGAGCTCTGTCAGCTACATGACTAATTTGGGAAGCATATTAAAAAGAACGGGAAATATAGGATCTGCCATTGGTATTCATAATGATGGAATTCTTGGGAGAAGAAGGGGAAAAATCTCTGTACTATTAGCTTTTGCTATAGTAATGCTATAACAACCTCCCTAAAACCCAGTGGATTAAAACAACCTTTAGGTATCTGTGGATCAGCTGGAAGTGGGCTGATCTAGGCTGGTCTCACTTGGGATCGGCTTCAAGCTTCAGTTTGGGTCCTGGTCTGCTTTATATGTCTCTCGTCCTCCTTGGACCAGTGGGCTAGCCAGGGCTTTCTCTTATGGCAATTGCAGAAGCACACGAGAAGAAGATTAACCATGTAAGGACAGTTCACTCTCCATTTGTGACACTTCTGATAACCTCCTATTGATCAGTGAAAGTTGCAAGATCAAACCAAAAGTTAAGGTAGCTATTAATGGAAGGAATCTCATCCCAGCACCCTCAAAATTGTCACTGAATCATGGCATCAGGTTCAAAACCCAGGTGGTTCTCATGGACTACATCAATTCTGAGTTTAGCACTTGATTTGAAAACCAAAGAACTATAAAAAACAAGTGTTATGTCCCCTCCACATGTAATGCACAATAGTGGAACAGGGATAGGAGCCCTCTTTGAAAAGGGAAGAATGGGAGACACACAGTTGCCACTAATAATAGCAAGTCTGAAATTCTACTGGGAAAATAGTGTCAAGTGCCTTTTCCCTGGAGGTAAGTAATGTTCCTTCATCTGGCCCCAGTTCTGCCCCCTATGGGTCTCTCTTGTGTCTGTTGTTCGCCATCACTCTTGACTCCACCCCCTGGAAGGTCTTTTCTTTTCCAACATCCTCATTGGCCACTTCTGATGAAGCCAACGGAGAACATACTTTTCTCAAGAGCTGAGCAGCTTTCCCAAACTGCTTCCTGTCTCTAGAATCTTGGGGGCTCAGAGGACAGTTTATAAATTGAACAATAAATTGTTAAATGTCCAGCAGTGCTTTTGACAATATAGAGCTCTCAAAAGCTGCGTGGGTCTTCTATGTATCTGATTCACATCAACTCCATGTGCCAAAAACACACGCACAATTATTTCCAACACATGCCTCTCTCTCTATATAGACTCAATTATGAGTACTCCTGCCTCATCAGACTTCTGTGGGACTGTGCCCTGATCTTTCTGCAAGACTTTCCGTTCAGCTGCAAAGATTTACTAAGTGCTATATTATTTCTTTCATTAGTCAAAAGAGCGTTGTAGCCATTCCTCTGATTTGGTTTTCATATTAAGGACATAGCTTTCTGTCAGCACCACAAATTTGATGTTTTCACCGAGTCTCTATCATACTGGCCACATCTTCAATTTTGTAAGATTCCATTTTATTTCCAACATTAAGATTTCTGGACGTTCTATATTCCCTCAATACGTTGTTGGTAAAAAATAGCCATATCTCTTCTGAGTTCTTCTCTTTCTCACAGCTCATCAAATGGAGTTGTAGCAACAGCTCAAGCTTTCAACATCTTGCCATAGATCTCCTCCCTCAAATCCACACATTCCTTAGGCTCACCATCTATCTTCCAGATGATTGCGGGCAATGTCTGCCACTGTGTCACATGGGTTCTCAGTTTTTCAGCCTCCTCTGTGAGGTTGGGTTGTTTGTTTACTTGTTTGTTGCTATTTTACTCTAGCTGCCCATAGTAGTTTGTATATCAATCACTGTCTGTTTCCCAAACCACTGCCACATAGTTTAGATTTTTTTTTAATGAGAGTAACCCATTTCCAGTACCAATTTCCGTATTCATCATTTATCCACCCTGATGTTCCATAACAAACCATCTCAAAATTCAGTGGTTTTTGAAACAATCATACGATGCTGTTTATGCATCTGTGCGTTGCCTTGGGGTTGGCTGATCCAGACTGGGCTCAGTCGGGCTCAACTCCAAGTTGGAGGTTGGGTCCAGGTCTCTTATCCTCTTTAGACAGCCAGGCTAGCCAGGTGATGGAAAAATCTCAACCATATTTCTTACGGTGATGATGGAAGCCCTGGCACAATTGCATCCTCTAGTTTAATCCTGCCTTTTAACATCACGTTGGCCAAAGCAGGTCAGATGTTAGACCCTATAATAGCTTTCTATTGATGCCCCAGGAAATTGCCACAAACTCAGTGGCCTAAGATAACCCAAGTTTATTATCTCACAGTTCTATAGGTCAGAAGTGTGACACAGGTCTTGTGGGGCTAAAATTAAATGATCAACAGGACTGTGCTCCTTACGAGAGGCTCTGGGGAAGAATCTGCTTCCAAGTTCATTCCAACTGTTGGTAAAATTCAGTTCCTTGTGTTTGCAGGACTGAGGCCCCGGTTTTTCTTCTGACTGTTAGGCAGGGACCCGCCTTTCCTCCTGGAGGCTACCCACATTCCTTCTCATGCTTTGAGTCTCTATAGCTTCCCCTTGGGCTGCATTTCTTCTGACTTCCTCTTCTGCGACACCTCTCTGATGAACTCCACTCAGACAAATTTCTCTATTTTTAAGGGCTATTGTGGTAAAATTGGGCTCACTGGATAATCTAGGATCGTCTCCTTCATTTAAGATCTATATCTTTAATTCCATCTGCAAAGTCTCTCCACAGCTATGCCTAGATTCATGTTTAATTGACTAGCCAGTGGGCAGAAACCTTGAGTTTGTTCTACTGCAGACCCTAAATCAAGGGGCATAGACACAGCCTCTGTCCACCATGATATGGCGAGCCAGCATCATGGGGTGGGCAAAAGTAGTCTTACTAGAGATAAGACGGAATGAGAGTGAATATATTTGAAAAATCAAAACCAGAGGTTAACAAACCTTTTCTGTCAAGGGTCAGATAGCAAATAATTTAGGCTTTGTGAAATACGTGGTCTCTGTCATAACTATTTAACTCTGCCATTATAACTCAGAAGCAACCGTAGGCAATGCATAAATGAATAAGCATGATTGTGTTATAATAAAGCTTTATTTACAAAGACAGATGGCAGGCCAGATTTGGCCCACAGGCTATAGTTGTCAACCCCTGATCTAAACAGCTACCGCTCCCCACCAGGCTCCTCCTTCTAGAATAAAACACTTTGGTGATCGATAATGTCTTGAAATATCAAGTGGGCCTCAAAGATAACAACAACAACGAAAAATATTAGTTTCTTATCAGAGATTGATTTTACCCTGGATCGATTTTTCTCTAAAAGCTTCCTTCTGATCGGTATGTTCTATCATTTAAAGTGAGGTTTACAAACTGAAATATTGCACTTGATTATCTGTTAATAGGCTGCACCATGCAAGATTGCACTGGGCTCTTGTGAGCGAACCATATACTGACTGTCCAGGAAACCGTGGACGTGTTATGTGGTATATCCCCAGCTCAGTGGCTAAGTCAGGGGTAATCTAAGGCAGCTAAGTCTCTTGTTGACAGGTGGAGGTTGTCAAACCAAATTTCCTGAAATTTGGAAATGCTTATCTTGTGGAGAGAATTTTGTCAGAAACCTTAAGAGTCCTCGGAATTCAGCTGAGTTCAGCCTAAACACTAAACGTCTATGAACATCTACCTTGTGTCCACCATGGGGCTATAAAATAAAAATGACCGCTGGGTCCTCCGTGTGGCCACACTGGGTCCTGTTGGAGGTGCTCGGGCAGGCTGAACAGAGCCTCCTTGCATTCACCTTCCTAATCATTTGATTTTCTTGAGCATTTGCTTACGGAGCATTAAGCGTTTTCTTTGTAACAGCTGATTAAAAGATTGCTATTACTGAAGAAAACATAGATTTAAAAACAAAAGCAGTTAGTAGCTTTTATCCATCATCAAGGAATTAACCAATTGGCAACAAGTAGGACAGCTCAATTTCTTTAGATATCTGAGGCCTAAATAGCTTAATTGGGGAAGCATGTTAAAAGGGATGGAATGACATTCATTATGGATTAAGTTAATACATTTCAGACCCATCGCATGGCTTAATTTAACAAATTCCACATCTTACTGTTAGGCAGGAAATGGCATCTCATGAACATCATTACCAGTCAGTCTGACTTGAGTTAGTTGAAAAGTCTGACTCCATCTGAAAATGGTTAATCTTAATAATCGTGTACGTGGCTTTGGCAAAACCCTCTGTGTGCTTGGGAAGCTTAGGACTCTACTGCCAGCTTCCCCAAGGCCCTCCACTCCCACCACACTACTCAAAACCAGGACAGAAGGAGTATCAGTCACTTTCCAGTTAAACCCATCTGAAATGGAGCAGGGCTAGTCCGCTGCTGGAAAAACTGGATGTGTCCTACCATGACTACTTCTAAACCTTAAACAGAAATCACTGAGTTATAACATGTACATATTTCTATGTCATCAGATCGATTATAGTCCTTTAATGTAGGAAAGGGGAAATGAGAAATCTGGTGAAAAATAATACAAATCACTACTACTTATTATTGACCACATACTGTGAGCCAGGGAATCTGCCTACACTAACTCATTTACTCCTCAAAATTACTGCGCAAAGTTGATATTGCTACTCCCAATTTGTTGGCAAGGAAATCGAGTCTGGATAAAGTTAAATAATTCGGTGGTGGTCACGCCCTAATAGAGGCAGGTTTGCAATCAAATCCTATTGATTCCAGTTCTTCAGATTTATACCTTCCACTCCATCTCACGGGCTCTGGAGAAGAACTGGGGCTTAACTAGAATGCTTGAAACAATCAATCCCCCTTCAAGACTCTAACCAAAAGGTGTCACTTCCAACTTGCATGGATCATACTTGGTTGAGACATCTCAAATGCCACTTATTATTAGAAGGGATTCTCCCAACTTTCCCCCTCCACTCTGTGGGAAAACATGCGTGAGGAATTCCACAAGTTTTCTCTAAGTCTTGTATGTGTCACAAACAGAAGGAGAGGCAGGCTGCAGTTGCCCCTGTTCTAGAAGCCATGGGCCATAGGACTTTCTGGCCTAGCTTGGGGCAGCCCAGACAAAAGTATAAGGAAGGTATTGGGCATAAGGCAGGCTACAAGGATGTATTGTACAACACGGGGAATAGAGCCAATGTTTTGTAATAAATATAAATGCAATGTAACTTTTAGAAACTGTATGAAACAATTTAAAATTAAATTAAAAAAAAAGAAATGGGAGAAAACTCTAATTTGAAAAGATACATGCCCCTCAATGTTCACAGCATCACTATTCACAATAGCCAAGACATGGAAGCAACCTAAATGTCCAACCACAGATGAATGGATGAAGAAAATGTGGTACAATGGATAAAGAAGATGTAGCACACATATACAATGGAATATTACTCAGCCATAAAAAGAAACGAAATTGAGTTATTTGCAGTGAGGTGGATAGACCTAGAGTCTGTCATACAGAGTGAAGTAAGTCAGAAAGAGAAAAAAAAATACTGTATGCTAACACATATATATGGAATATAAAAAAAAATGGTTTTGATGAACCTAGGGGCAAGACAGGAATAAAGATGCAGATGTAGAGAATGGACTTGAGGACATGGCGGGGGAGGAGAGGGTAAGCTGGGACAAAGTGAGAGAGTAGCATTGACATATATATACTACCAAATGTAAAACAGATAGCTAGTGGGAAGCAGTCGCATAGCACAGGGAGATCAGCTCGGTGCTTTGTGACCACCTAGAGGGGTGGGATAGGGAGGGTGGGAGGGAGATGCAAGAGGGAGGGGATATGGGGATATATGTATATGTATAGCTGACTCACTCTGTTATACAGTAGAAGGTAACACAACATTGTAAAGCAATTATACTTGAATAAAGATGTAAAAAAACAAAGAAAGAAAGAAAATGTGGTACATATATATACAATGGAATACTACTCAGTCATAAAGAAGAATGAAATAATACCATGTGCTGCCACAGGAATGGATCTAGAGATTATCATACTAAGTGAAGTAAGTCAGACATAGAAAGACAAATATCATATGATATCACTTATATGTGGACTCTAAAATACGATACAAATGAACTTATTTACAAAACAGAAACAGACTCACAGGCATAGAAAACAAACTTATGGTTACCAAGGGGGAAGGGGATGGGGGAAAGATAAATTAGGAGTTTGGGACTAGTAGGTACAAAATAGATAAAAAACAAGGTCCTACTATATAGCACAGGGAACTATATTCAATATTTTGTAATAACCTATAATGCAAAAGAATATCTATCTATATATATACATACATAAATAAAACTGAATCACTTTGCTGTACAGCAGGAACTAACACAACATTGCAAATCAACTATACTTCAATTGAAAACATTTTTGGACAAAGGTATAGAAAAATTAGTATTATATATGGTTTATCATTGTCAAATCCTACTAAACATGATGATAAATTATAAAAACTTGCTTCAATGAAATAAACTTCTCCAAATTGTCTTACAGAAATAAAATAAAATATTGCACTAAAATATTTTTTTAAAGTACCAGGAAGGTAAAATTAGCCTGTGTTTCAGCCTTTCCTACTCTTTCTTAATTCCTCATGTATCATTCTAACAGCGCTACATAAAAACAACCACCACATCTCAGTGGCCACAACAAGAAGCATTTATTTCCGGCGCACTGATCTGCAGTCAGTGGCCCTGATGAAGCTCTAAGTTTTGGCTGCTACTCGGCTGAGCTAGGCTGCTGTCTGAGCTCCAGCCCTGGTGTGCATCAGGGAGTCGGCTGGCTCATGCTGATGCCAGCGTGCCTTAGGTAGGTTTCCGGTCTGCTCCAGGTGCCTCTAATGACTCTGGGGCCAGTGAGTTATTTCTGCTCATGGAGATGGACTAAGTGTCAGCGGGACAAGGGAAAGAAGGCAACGCTCTTAAGGGTCAGAACACACACATGGTCACTTCTTCCCACATGTCTTGGGTTAATCCCATGTCTTGGGCTGAACATATCACTGACCTGAAAAGGAAATGACAGTTCTTTTTGCCTCTAACGCTGGGACCCCAGAAGGTGGGAGAGGGGTCCCCAGTCTTAACTGTCTCCTTTCCCACTCATCATCCCACACTCATCAGTCCAAGGGCCTCCCCTGTCCTCAGACCCCATGCTGACCCCTCCCTCAGGCTGAACCCCCAAGTTTCCATATTGGGGTGGAACAAAGGTGCAAATATTTATACATTTTTATACATGTCGTAAGACATGAGGGGCAGAAAACAGCATTTTTTTTTTAATATTGACACAGATGTCTATTTTGCTAATGGCAATGCCAGGTTCAGTACTGTAACATAGCGTATTCTGCAGGCAATAAAGAGGGAAGAGTGGAGTCTGCCACAGGGAGGATGGGAATAACCTGCGAAATGTGGTTTCCTAGCAGTCAACTAGGCAGAGGCCTCACCCCAGCCCCTCTGACCACCAGCCTGGATTCTGTGCACACTTCAGCTGCCTTGGTGAGTGCACTGAGCGTTACTGTCAACCCCAGTGGGGCTCATGATGAAGTCATCCTTCTTGCTACCTTGGAGTGGCTGGAGCTCAGCATTACCCATGAGTGAGGGTGCGAGTCTGAGTGGGCCCAGAAGCACGGTCCCTGGATGTGACTCTAGTCCAATTTCAGAACTCTGGGCCTTTCCCAGATGGACTGGCCTGGAGCCACCCATGCAGTTATAGAATAGTTATAGAGATCCAACTCACACAGACAATGCCCACACCTCATTTTTATCATCATAGTCAATGGCTATCTTTCATCCATTGATCAGCATTCACAGAACTTCAAGTGTGTTTCAGATACTGCTCTAGGATTTGGAAGTAGGAAGATGCCAAATTCATAGATCAAGCACTGTGGGAGATGACCGTCTAATTGGTGAGGCAAACACGTGTAAAAGGATAATAATTTTTAGAAGAGCTAATAATTATCGAGCACTGATTACATGCTGGACATTATTCTAGGGTGTTTTTTTTTCATGTATTAAATCATTGAATGCTAACAACTTTATGAGGTAGGTCCTACTACTATCCATATAAATATGTATACACACACACACACACACACACACACACACACATCAGATGAGAAACTGAAGCAGAGAGAAATAAAATAATTTGTTTTGGGTCGCACAGCCATTAAGTAGGAGAGCCAGGATTTGAACCCAGGGAGTCTGGATCAGAGTCTATGTGCACAAGGATGAACTTCCATCAAAATGTGATCAGAGCTAAGAGACATTCAAACCTGGTACCTTTGGAGCAGTGAGAGAGACAGCAGCTAACTCTGTCTACAGAAAGTTTTCACAAAGAAAACAGCCCTTGGACTGGGGTCAGGGAGGAGAGGATTTGCACATGTAGATAAGCAAGAGGACAGTGTTTGCATTAGAGAGAACAGCAGGGAACAAGCCTGGAAGCAGGAGAAAGTGGAATTCAGAGTTCAATGGATCAGGAGCTGAGGATAATGGAGCTCCGTTTACCTAGCAAGATGAACCGGTGTGTGATCCTTCAGCCTTACAACCATTTATTGGAAGAAAGGGTCAAATGCCGGAAGGCTGGAGAAAGAAGGAAACTAAAACATACAGATAATATTGAAGCAGAACAGTCCACCCATAAATGAATAATTGAATATATGTGGGAAATATTTTTGCTTCTGTGGAAATGTGTCCAAATTCAGCCTGTCTTGTTATGGTTTAGATGGGTCTTAGCCAAGGATGGGTCTTTGCCAACCATTTAGGTCCAATCGAATGGGAATTTATCTGCGATTGAACAAAACAGAATAAATAAAATAACCAAACCCATTAGAAGGTACTTTGAAGAGACTGGATCATTAAAGAATAGTGCTGAGTTGACTGCAAAGTAGAGAAAATCATCTGAAATGAGTTTCCACTTAGATAGAGACGAGCTAAATAATTTAGCTTATTTTGAGGTGACTTCATTCATTCATTCATTTAACAAATATTAAAAAAAACATCTGTTGAGCACTTACTCTGCATCAGGCTCCATTCCAGTCTCTGGGTGCACAGTGGCAAACAGAGAGACCAAGAGCTGCCTTCCCAGAACTTATAGCTAGTGAAGGGGACAGAAGTGAGTGAGGAGGTACTCAGTCAGACACCCATCAGTAAGTGGACCAGATTCCATACACAGGTTTGTAAAGCATGTATCTTTCAGGGAGACAAATCTCTTAAGCTGTTGGATGAGAGAATACTTGTGTGAGAGCCTTCTGTGTGCTTTGAGACTTTGTGTGTTTCGGGGAGTGGGGCTGGAGGGGTTCCTTGCCCTAAGACTCGTATTCACTCTCTATTCCTCTCTCCCTGGCTACATGGGATCTGGACCACTGAGAAACAGGTTCACGAAACTATTTCACCAAATTTGACAGTCAGCAAAACAGTCTTTCAGAGTGAGGGGGCCAAAGCACCTTTTAATGGGATCCTTCTCCAAATTCTAGACTAAGAGACAGACACAGAAGTTAGGCAGATGGAACAACGTATCAGCTTTGTCTCTGAAAAGGCTGTTTTGGCAACAGCTGGGCTTCCTCCTATTTTCCCCTCTGAACTGAACTTACCCACTCAAGCTACAGGCTACATACACCTGTTTACCACCAACAGGGACAGCACCTGCATAGTTAGCACAGGGAAAAGAGAAACAAATTTTAAAAATGTGTGTATCCTGAGGACATCCCTCTTCAAAAGACAGAGGGAACCCAGAAGGAAAGGTAAATACCTAGTTCCTTATTTCATCCTTGGCTTCTGGCAGTTAGGATTACATATGTAACGGGAACTCCAGAAAAATCGTTTAACCAAACAGATAGTCTTGGGGCTTCCCTGGTGGCGCAGCGGTTGCGAGTCCACCTGCCGATGCAGGGGACACGGGTTCGTGCCCCGGTCTGGGAAGACCCCACATGCCGCGGAGCGGCTGGGCCCTTGAGCCATGGCCACTGAGCCTGCGCGTCCGGAGCCTGTGCTCCGCAACGGGAGAGGCCACAACAGTGAGAGGCCTGCATACCACAAAAAAAAAAAAAAAAAGATGGTCTTGTTCTCACTTGACAAACTGTCCAGAGGTAGACAATCCAGAGTTAGAGCTGAAGGGCCATGGACGCTTAAGGGATCCCAGTGCCTTTCACCCTGCTGCTCCATCCTCATTAGTTTCTGTTATTATCTTCATGGACACAAGATGGCTGCTCCCCATCCAGTCATCACTTCTACGTTCCAGGAAGGAAAAGGGGGGATAGCAAAAGCCAAAAAGATACTTGCCAGTTGAGTCTGCCCCCTTTAAGAAGCTTGACCAGAAGTCCCATCCAGTGACTGCCACTTACATCTCAGTAACTAGAACCGAATCAAATGAGTAGCTACCCCTGGCTGCAAGTAAGTCTAGGGAGGTGAAAATATTTTCCTGGGCATACTGACACACCGAAAAAAATCAGGGTCCTCCTAGTAAGGAGGAAGAGGAGAATGTATATTATATAGGAAACAAACTCAATCTGGAGGCCTAGGGGAGAGTTCCTGAAGATATGTCAGGGAAGGCTGGAGCTATTTTGCCAGAGTTTCCTCTGTGAAGATTGTATGTTCCCCCCAGTTGACGAGAAGGTCAGAAATATGGGATAAGCTTCCCCCAACAGATTGGCCTGAGCGTATTCGGGAAAGTGCTGTCTCTCTGGCATCCTGTCATCTCGTGCTCCGCTTGCTCCCTCCCCAAATCCTATCCCTTCCACATCCCCTTTCTCCTGCCCCCGTTAGGTACCTGCATCTTGCCCCCTTCTTCTGTGGCTGCCTTCCAGACAGCACCTAGCCCTGGGACCCTTCCTGACCCTGGCTTTCCCCACTATACAATCCCAAGGTCATGTCCAACCATGTCAAGGCCTGTTCTCTTTAAAGGGGACTGACTAGCAGCTCTGATCAATTACACCTCATGTGACAAGGGCAATGGCTGTGATGAAGTTAGTGGATTGCTCCTTCCAGACAAAATATTTTAATAGGAGATGCCCTCGGCCAAAGAAATATCTAATAGTGGGATTTCAGGCAATGGGTTAGGCAAAGAGTGGGGAGGGGGTGCATTTTGAGCTGGGACCTGTCAAAACATTTTACTTAAATGACTCTTACTGTACACCTAAGAGTATTTATACAGCTTGTGCTACAGAAAATAAAACTATAGAGGCAGACTTTTCGAAAGGCCTTTGTTCTTTTCTCAGAGCTGTGTTTGCAGGACGATAGGAGAGCCGTGCTCATTAACTGGAAGCTGAGTGCCGTGGACAGTGTGGGCCCCACTCATACAGAACACCTGTGGCTCTCTTCGGGGGGACCCACAGGTTACTAGAGCCTGCTTCACCCACTTCACAAGAGACTGAAGTGCCAGGGGACTGACGTCCTCCCTGGGGCATCCCTTAACCAATGACTGATGGGGACGGAAGCACGAAAGTCCCTGAATCAGAGCAAGATGATACTGAGGCCTGACTTAACCTCCAGAATTCCCTGGACAGATGATCAGGATAAAGTCCTCCCCTGCGGGACTCTTCAGCTGAGACCACACACACATTGCTCAGTTTCCTCACCTTCCCTAACCTGTTCCCCCATTTCCTTACAGGTCCCCTGGGAGCAATTCCTTAATATACTAATTTTATTCAAATCTTCATCTCTGGGTCTACTTCTGGGGAACCCGACCTAAGACTCTGGACCACCTTAATACGTTCTTTTACTCACCAATTTCAGACTTTCTTATATACACCAAGACTCTTTCCAAGAATTGCTTTCTGGTCAATAGAAATGGGGAATTCTCTTATTCTCAGTGAAGGAAGCAGGGCTTGTGATACTCGGGGAAGGTTTTTTTGTGATAATCAGAGAAAGAAAGGAGAGACCTCCTAGTTAGAAGATGGCTAACTTCCAAAGGCTTTTTGGGGGGTGCTAATAACAAACATTAGAGAGATAGCACAGCATTTTTCCCAGTAAAATACGAAGTATTCTGATTATAACACCAACTCCAATGTGTTTTTTTTCTCCCACACCACCAGGCAACTCTCAGATACCATCTGGGTGTCCTATAATTCAACTCAGTCTGACCCCATCTACCTGGAGATGGCATCAGATCCCACAGATAAAGCCCCAGTCTCATAAGACTGCCCCTCCCTCCACTTCAGACATCAATCACAAATCCAGGTTTCCACCATGACCTCTGAGTGGGCCACTCTCCCCAAGTCTCCACGCCCTCATCAACCCAGAAGCTCTGTCCTTTGGGGGGTTTTACAGAGGCTAGATTACACTGGCACTATTGATTAAATCCTTGGCCAGTGGTGACCAAACTTAATCTCCAGCCCTTCTCTCCTCCCAGAAGGTCAGGGTTGAAAAGCTCCAATCCTCTAATCACATGGTTGGGTCCTCTGGTGACCAGCCCCCATCCTCAGGTTACCCAGGGCCCCAAAAGTCACCTCATTAACATAACAAAAGATATCTTTTTGTTCTCATCACTTAGGAAAATCCAAGGGTTTTAGGAGCTCTGTGCCAGGAAGGGGGACGAAGACTAAATTTCTATTTCTTATTATAAATCATAGTATCATTTTGCTGTAATTTTAACCTTCTTTAGCTGGTAAACTAAAGTGAAGCTTAACTGTCACAGAGGGTGATTCACGGCTGAAGACAGGGCATTGGTCTATAAAAGGAGGGGATGTGGTCTTAGTACCTTTTGGTAGTTCTTCCATTCAGGTCATGAGTTTTGAGAGTCCCTAGTTTATTATAAATTTGCATTCAGCTCCTACTCTGACCTCAGCATTGTCCTAGGCTCTGAACACAGAGTGACGAACAGGTTAGACCACAGTCCTGCCCTCACAGAGCATTAGATTAGACCTAAATGGTTTTCTCTTGGATGCCTCCTCTTTCCTATTCGTAGGATTTGTAGGAAGTAATGCTGGCTAGAGCAGCAGGTGATATCAAGCACGTCAGAAACAGGAGGAACATTGGAGGAAAAGAAGAAGAAAGAACTAGCCCCTCAGCCTAATATTGCTTCCCCACCGGATACACAGTGAACTCCCTGCATTAAGTACGAAGCTGCTCAGAGATGAACAACACGTGCAACCGACCAGGCAGGAAGAGCCTCTGAAGTGAATGGTGACTCTCTGGGCTCAGAGGCACGACAATAAAGCAGGTCACCAGCTGTCCCCCTCCCTGGAGGATGGGACTGTATTTCTTGGCTTTTACAAGAAAACTCCCTGTAATCCCAGGCTCCACAGCTTTGTGGTACTACTCATTCCTGCAAAGTGTTTTCTTCCTTCTTCTAAATGTTCTCCACAGCTGTCTGGCACTGTGCTCTCCAAACAAGAGCCACGTGTGACTGAAGGCAGACAGCTCCCTGTTTTCCATCAGCATGGCTAAGAGAGCTAATGGACTCAGGCACGGGATGGCCTGTCATCCCTAGCAAGCTGGGTCATTTCTAAGGGAGATGCCACCTGCCTTCCAGCCTGCTTGGGATGTGTCACAGGAAAGCTTCAACCTGTAGAAATTGAGGTTGGTGAAAAGATCATCCTGAGGTTGAACAACTTTTGCAGAAATGGTGTTACTAGAGCCGAAAAAGCACTGAGTTGTAACACACCCTCTCAAGCATCTGATCGATTTCTTAGGACTCGGTGACAAGGCAAGAATGAGCTTCCCTGACAGCCAGCTGACTGGGGCTAGCCCTGGACAAAGCAGGGGAGGGCTGGCTGCGGACACTCAGGCTCCTGCCAGATGGGCTCCAAATGGGGATGACAATACTGACACACCAGGTGGCAGCAGAAAAGACTAAGTTTCCAGTGGAAATCGTGAAGTCTTTGGGTCCGCCTTCGAGTAGCTTCCTGAAAACAAGGCATGTGGACTCTCAGCTGCTCTGGAAAGTGCCTGAGAAACCCCACAGCCAAGGGAGCCCAGTGGCTCCTGGCATCCACACCCGGTCCTTCTCCCCCCAGTCCCTCATTCCTCCATGGTCTCAGAGAGGGGTGGGGAGGGAGAACTGTTGCTTCACATTTGCAGGGGGTTTGGCTGTCTCTGTTAGCAATGGAGGGCGACTTCTATTGTAATCTGCAGTCACTAGTTTTGGGGAGTCATCATTTGCTTTTGTTCACTTCAGAGTTCATCCATCAATTTCCAAATAGAAAGATAGTGTTTACTAGTGAATGTTAGCTTTGCTGGGGTCACTACCCCAACAAAGCAATTGCCTGGAATTGGGAAGGTAAGGACCAGCTCCTCCCAGCTGAATTCTGAGATATAAGGCAAGTCTTGTTTCTATAACTTACCCTCTGTTAAACCTTTTCTCCTCTCCTTTCCCAGTCCTAACCGGTGCTCTGCTGGTGCTCTTACTGCTTGTATGTACCTTTCACACAAGGCACTGTTCCTACTGAACTGTTTGAGGCACATCCTTTCATTCATTCATTCATATATATATATACATATACATATACATATATACCATGTGCCAGTCTCTTGATAATTTATACAGATTAAGTTTAAATGCTTTAATAAAGTAATACAAAAGGCTCAGCAATGTTGGGTTTTCTTTGACTTAATAAATAAGAAAGGCCCAATGAACAAATTCTTTCTAAGGTATTAATCGATGGCTCTTTAAGAATTACCCTTTCAAGGAGCCCTCCTGCACTGCTGGTGGGAATGTAAATTGATACAGCCACTATGGAGAACAGTATGGAGGCTTCTCAAAAAACTAAAAACAGAGTTGCCAAATAACCCAGCAATCCCACTCCTGGGCGTATACCCAGACAAAACTATAAATTGAAAAGACACCTACACCCCTATGTTCATAGCAGCACTATTTACAATAGCCAAGACATGGAAGCAACCTCAAGGTCCATCCACAGATGAATGGATAAAGAAGATATGGTATATGTGTGTATATATGTGTATACACACACACACACACACACACACGACAGAATACAACTCATCCATAAAAAAGAATAAAGTAATACCATTTGCAGCAATGTGGATGGACCTAGAGATTATCATACTAGTGAAGTAAGTAAGACAAAGACAAATACCATATGATAGCACTTATATGTGGAATCTAAAATATGACACAAATGAATTTATCTATGAAACAGAAACAGACTCACAGACATAGAAAATAAACTTACAGTTACCAAAGGGGAAAGGGGGTAGGGGAGGGATAAATTAGGAGTTTGGGATTAGCAGTTACAAACTACTGTATGTAAAACAGATAAACAACAAGGTCCCACTATATAGCACAGGGAACTACATTCAGTATCCTATAATAAACCATAATGGAAAAGAATATGAAATATATATATACACATATATGTATTATATATAAATATAACCGAATCACTTTGCTATACACCAGAAACTAACACAACATTGTAAACCAACTATACTTCAGTTAAAAAAAATTACCCCTTCAAGAGTTAGGGGCATAGCCTGTGCTAGTTCTCTTGAATCACCAAGGTGTTTGATTTCATTGTGTTCAGCATTTCTGGGAATAGTTACAGTATAGAAATGTTCTTGTTAGAAATCTGAAGTCAAGAATACTAATTAACAAAAACACTCAGTTATTGGTGTACCAAAAAACTAGTAAATATACTAGTAAGTAGTCTATTAAGAATTTCTGTGCAACTTCAGTTTACGGAGCCCTCGTTACTTTGCAAACACTGACAAGTGACTCATTCTCCTAAGTGGAGATTCGATGTCTTGGTGTACAGTGGTTTCTATGTTCAATCCTTGAGTCTGTTCTGGGACTCTACAAAACTCTTTATCTCTTTCATAGCCTCACGATTCTTCTTTCAGGAAAATGCAACAATATCTTGTGGGTCAGGGTGTTTCTTACATCGATGCTGTTTACATCAGATTCCATCTCTCTACTATGAAAATTAATACCTGATTCTTAGCAAAGATGAGTTTTCTCTTCTATCTGGTTTATTCTTTTTAACTAACATATTGTAGCCATACTATATGCCAGGCATTGTATTAAGTGTCTTTCCACAGAATATATCATATACTCCTTCCCTTAGTTCTATAAGGTAGGTTTTATTATCCTTACTTTTCAGCTGGGAAAACAGACCCACAGGGATGAAGTCTCTTGCCTGAGGTTCAAGGGTCAAAAGTGGCAGAGTTGAAACTGGAAACCAGGTCCATCGACTCCTGGTCCAGCACATGCTCGCTGCACCATGGCACCCTCTGTAATTTGTGCTAATATTTGATATTCCCCAGAAACGTTATGAGCAGACCTATAGCTTCATTTCCTGAGTGATAGCCTATATCCAGCACTGAGTGGTGGTACCTAGAGCTCCTATTAAGTCATCAGTTAGGACAGTACATGTAGGAAGAGGTTCCTTGAAAGAATTCAAAGCTTGCTTGCTCTGTCTTGCTTTATTTGAAAATGACTTTTCTCTAGTAGTTGGCTTTCAAGTAGCACACTGGACTTATAACTTCCTGAGCTCAGAGATGCTCTCCTGAGGACATGTTCTTTATTTTAATTGAAGTCTTCATCATTGGCTGACTTCCAAGTGGTCTACCAGATGTCTTTTTCTTTGCTATAGCTGAAGCAGATTATGATGTTCCAGTTCATTTTTTCAATTTGCTGTACTTTGCTGGCAGCCTGATTTCTTTAGCAAACCACACTTGAGAGGCCAAAATCATGGAGCAAAGCAGCAACAAATGAGTCTTTAGAATGTGTTTTCTTAGATAATCTCAGGCAAATTACATACACACACACACACACACACACACACACACACATCTTTTATTTTAGTAATTAGACCTAGATTTTCCTAAATTTTCACATACATGTAACTTTCTCAGGATGTGTGGCCCCAAAATCAATCCTCAAGGGATTAACTAATCTCCCAACTGGGACTTTAAGAAATCTCCTCTCTCAGAACTCTTTCATTTTCTGCTTGGAAGCCTGAAGAAAAATACCCACTGCCTTTCTCTATTCTTTTCTTCAATCCTATCCTCTATGTCCTGAGATGCTTCATACTTCAAAACGAATTGTATATACATTGTGTGTAGGTACAGGGAAACGCCTTGAAGTTCATTCTACTCTTTGAAGCAATACAGAGTTAATTCTTACAACTATATTTACATCATCTAGAACAGTTTTTGGTACTTCGTAGTGTCTAAAAAAAAATATTTATTAAATCGTCTGACTCATAGTCAAGCATCAATTGGTTGGCTAAGGCAATTCAGGGAATTGAGTCACGTCTTATTTTTCACAAACTTCTAGAGTCTGTGGCCTTTACCTCTAACTTAAGTGGCAGATGATGAGGGGTTTCATTTTACTTTCCGGTTTCATGGAGGAGCAAACCAATCAAACATATAATAAAACAGATGGGAATTTGGGCTTTATAGGAATCTGGGAGGGTCCGGGGGCCTCCTGGGACCTGTGACTAGAGGGAGGACTGGCAATCTCCATCTCTTAGATAAGTTTTGTTATCCTCGGGTGACAGTGTTAACACAGTGCTAGGCTGCCTTTCTGACAAAATACAAACAAAACCAAACAGAATAAAAACAATCAAACCAACCCCCCACTGCCCACTGGCCGACTGAAGCAGCAGGACTGTCGTGTTGCAGGAGGGACCAGAACAGGAGGAGGTGGCAGTTTCCTAACGAACTGTATTGTTTGAACCATTTTATTTAGTGTGGAAAAAAAATCCCTTGTACCAAAGATTTATTTGGAAGTTCTGGGCAGGTTAAATTTTGGTAAGAGTCGGAACTAAAAACTTTATTGGGAATGCTACGTACACTCCAAAGACCAACAAAAGAATTTAAGTTAGATGTGATTAGTATGAAGAAAGTTACATTTATTGTACTCTTATGTATAATTGATCACATGAAAGGCCTTTTGTAACTATAAAAGAGACAGCCCATTAAATTGTTTTACCCTGAGGATTATACGAATTTGCGGATATCGGATTGGATCACCAGCCTATTGGTTTCACAGCAATGGTAAATCATTAAGATGCTTATTTTTATCCATATATCTTTCTTGCTATTTATTATTAACCAAATAGCCCCTCTCAGTTTTAGCTTTATTTTCACACGTCTGAACCAATCATTCTGTCTCTCCACCATCAGCAAATGATCAAACCAGTTGCTAAGAGCTCTACAGGTCACCCTGGAGGGACCTCAAAACAGAAAAAAATATTTGGCAAGAACATTCCTGTGTTATTTAGTCTTGGACAGACAGTCCTATAGAGAAAGTCAGAGGCCATCTTATCTCTTGATTTGAGCAGAGAGACCATGACTCCGGGCACTGTTTTGTGCAAATTAGTTGAGCTCATTTCCAACCCTTCCATTATCCAGATAAGAATGTGCTCAGAGAGCTAAAGGTTAAGATATGAATATTACCTGGCACAAGTGGGACAAGCAAATCGGCTCTTATGCTTCTGCCTAGAAAAGGTTGTTGAGGTTACTCCCCATTCCTTATTTATTTCATACAAGCCCACAGGAAAACATAAGCTCAAACTCCTCTTACAGATGTTTCAGGAAGGGACAACTGCAAATCACAGCCTGTATCACAGAATGAGGCTGAATCTAATTTGTCACTGTCAGTTCCCTTGATTTAGAGTTTTCGTTTGAAGAAATACACCTGGCAGATCTCAATCATTAGAAACAGGGGGTGATGAAGTCCGATCGTTGTGTTGACATGCAGAATTTCTCTAGTTAAGCATTTCACATTTCGTTGAGGTCTCATAATAGGGACCCAGCCCGGTATTTGGGGGGCACTGCAGAAGCTTTGGGATGTGCTTGCTACCAAGGACATCTTCAGTATCTACTGTTCCCTTTGTCCCCAAAGCAATCCATGCCCTATGCTGATTTTTGCGTTGTAACAGATCAATTCCACTTTGAATTTTAACTGGAGAGGTCAAAAGGTGTGTGTGTATCTATAAATCTAGGGTTCTGTCAGCCTAGTGCAATTTGGTTGAGAGAGAGAGAGAGAGAGACAGAAGCAGAATGAGAGGTTGTGCTAAATAAATGGTATTCAGTTTTAGATGAAGTCTCTCAATTAGCATTGAACATTTCTTTAAACAATCAAGATATTAAAGCTAGAAAGAAGTTAATGAGCCTATGGAGAAAGTAACTTCTAAAGATCACTTTGTGCTTGGGATGGTAATTGCTTTATGACATTTTGATGTCATTACAACACGAAATTAGGAGGGCAAAATGTTTCCAGAGTGTTTCTTCGGATACCCTGTTAGGAAGCTATTAAAAGGCAAGAGTACGCTGGCAAAATGATTTCAGTGTGTGCCTTTGGATACCTGCTTTGCAAAACGTCATGAACTGAGGCTACAGTGCAAAATGATTACTATGTGTGTCATCCACTCCAGTGCTGTTACATTCAAATTGCCGTGGAAGATTAAACTTGGAAGCAAGAACGTAGAGGTGTGGGGATGAGGCGGGGTGTGGGGGGAATCGGTGGAGATTTGTCTCATTCATGATGGCAAAGTGAAATGAAACAATCATAAGCATTAGGACTGAACTTCAAACCCCCCTGAACCAAGCACAGTCCAAGGAATGATGTTCATGAGACTTTCTACTTCTTCTCACCATGATAACAACGAAGCCCGTTAGTGAAGGACCAAAGCAGTTTTATCATATAAGAAGTTGCAAACCAATATGGTTTAGGGTAAGGAGGAAGGTCAATTTACAGCTGGAATTCTAAAACTGCAAGAATGCAAGAAAGAAAACCTCTTTTCTTTATACAACTGAAAATTCAAAAATTCAAAACTTGAGAAGAAATACTGACGTACTTCTCTGCTATGCACCAAGAAATTATAAATAATCATCTCCAAAAGAGTAATAATCTACCCAAGAATCACAACCAGCCACACACCAATACTCTAAGTCTCTCTCACAATCTCTCCTTTCTCTCCCAGATGTTGCCTCCTGCTGTGCGATCTTCACATCCAAAGAGGCAGTAAGAAGCAGGACGCCTAGGACACTCCATTACAGGAGTTAGTCCTCAGAGGAAAAGAGGGTTAAAACAACGAACGTTCCTTTCTGTCAGTCCATAAAACCATGCTTACTTTTCTGATGTTGGCCAGTAAGTCAGAGTTTTGTAAAGTATAAGATACTTGAAAATTCTCTTGGCCCACATCTTCCATGCTCATCAGTGAGTTAATCTGAACTCAAGGCTATGTTTGGTGTTGTGTGCGTTGTTTGTATATTTGTATGGGCAGATATGCGTGTGCTACAACGACTTCAAAACCGTGGTTGCTGTTAATACAGTTGTTATGGTAAGAAAATGTGTAACTCAATCAGCCTGTACTCAAATAAAGGAATAAGAAATTGGTTGAGATTAATATCTCTCATCACAAACACAGTGGGGAAGTTGGTTCTCAGAGGCCCCCGACAGCAGAGTGCCAATGGAACCATTAGGCACCATGCCCACCCTCTCCTCTCATGGTACCGCACACATTTCTCCCAAACCCTCTCTTCCTGTCACAGTTATACGAAGAGGCTGTATCATCAAACAAAGGAGAGATGACCTAGGGACAGACTTCCTTGACAATGGGCCCGTCGTCTTTCTACGTCAAGGACACTGAAGGCTGGGTGGTCCAAATATATTTTCTGTCTTACTCGCCAACTTCCCTGCTCTTACCCAATTCTGTTTAGTTTTAAAACCAGATCGTGCTGGGTTTAGACTAGCTGAACATTAATTAGAATAAAGAAAGCAAAGGAGTCCTATTCACTTTCAATTCCGTTACATAAATTGGTGTATCTCTTAGTTTTAGGCTTATCGGGAGCAGCTTGGAGATTCACTTCCGTTTGGGGGAAGACTCCCATCAGGACCTATTCATGGGGTTTCTCCCGGCTGCATCAACCCCTTCAGCCTTGCTCAGTAATGCCATCAAAGCTCTCAATGAAGTCTGAGTTTTAGTAATTTGCTATTTGTGTATTTTTATAAGCTCCTTAGAGAAAGTGGTGCTATAACTGTTCAGCGTTATTATTATTATATGCATATGCACTGCCACTTGTTTTTGGAGAGTAAATATTTGTGCTAATTATATCAGTGTCATCCACTGTGCTAATTATATCAATATCAACATGTTGATATTGATATAATTAATTAGCGCAAAGATTTACTCTTCAAAAATACATGGCAGTTCCTCAGATTCATTTGCCATGAGGGGAGCATGAGTGAAGTACGGTTCTATAACACTATATTTAGGCTCTGATATGCAATCAGCTTTAATAATTACCTAATACTGTAGGTGGCCTTAGACAAGTAAAAAATTTTTTGCCAGAATTTCCTGGGGATTGGATGCTGAGATGAAAAGCATCTGAGTAGCCTTCTTCCAACATTCTACTTGGTGATTAACCAACTACCCACGTATGAAGCGGCTCCTAATTAACCCTGAAGACCCCAACAGTAAGGCAGGTGGAGTGAATAAAAGTGATAAAAAAATAGCAAGAGAAAATAATTCTCCCGAATTAACTATTATTAAATGAATTTTGGTTTGTAACATTTTTATTGGGAAAACTTCTCAGCAATGAGAATCAGAAAGGGGCAGGAGAAAAGCATCTGAGTCATAAACCACCAGAGCAGTCAGCAGAATTTAATCTGAGGTTACTCATTATGTAAAAAATCCCCGGTGATTGTATGAATGACAATGACATTACAATGATAGTTTACATTTATTGTTTGTACTCTGGATCAGACATAATGCTGAGTGGGTTTTTGTGTGTGTGTATTATTGCATTTAATACATACAACCCTATGGAGCACAATTATTACCTTTGTTCCATAGATGGGGAAACTGAGGCTCGAGAAGTGTGAATAATCTGCCCTAATCACATAGCTGGTGAGTTGGGGTGGGTAGAGGGGCACCCAGCTCTCAGCCCCACCAATCACCACTGTCTTTCCAATGGACACGTGACCAACTACCCAGGAAGAGCTGGCCCAGGGGTACTTGGCTCCTTGTACTTATTTTATCAGGACAGGAATGAGAGAGTGCTTTGAACCTACTTCTCTCCACGAAGACTATATTGGGGCTGCTTAGAAAGAACCATAAATCTCAACCACATTTTGATAGGAAATTAGCAAAAGTAAGGCTTAAGTACAACCAATGCTATTTCTCCTGGATTCATAAACCAATAAGTAGAAAGCAGTTTTTTGAAACAGATATCAGGAGATAATTAAAATGTCAAACCTCTAAATTTTTGTTAACAAGTTCCTGATGACAGGCCAATTTAGAAAAATAGATTTTTAGAATCAGATCTTTGGGATACGCTAGTCCTGATACAAATGGGGAAAACTGAAACCCAGAATCTGGTGATATGCCAAGGCTGAATATTCTAGAAGAGCAAAGAAAAAGAGCCAGAGCTTTGGACCCCAGTTTTGTGTTCTTTCTACCTTGCCCCTTGGCTTCTTCTTGCCTTGCTCTGCCGAGTGCAGAAGTCTCCTCCAAACTTATGAGTAAACCTCAGTAATGCTCCAATGTTCTTAAATCAAATAACGAAAAGAAAGAAATTGAGCAATGTATCTCAATGCAAGAATCACTACTCTTGCCATTTATTACTCTGTTTGGCCATCATTTTCTAAGTCTTTGAATGAAACATCTGTCATCTTAGATCTCTCCCTAAGTAAAAAAAAGAAGAAAAAGACATGGTTCCATGTAAATAAGTTTCCACCTTTGCTCATGACGTTCCTTTTTGCTTTTTAAAAATTTTGAAGACTGGCTCTAGCCATTTCAGCTAACTTTGAGTCAGAGAGACAGCCCCAGAGACAGCAGAAACGCAGACAGAGACAGAGGAGATAAAGACTTGGAGAGAAAGGCCGATCCAGGAGTTAACAGTGGACTTTCCTATTTTTGCTCATTCGCAACCTCTTTCCTGGTTTTCCCAGGTCAGTAGTTAAGACTTGGTGCTTGATGCCTGTACCTGTGGATTATGTCCCTTCTCTAGAAATTTAACCACTTCTAATTCAGCATGACACAATTCCTTTCTTCTCACGTGGCCCAGTCTCTGAGTAGCTTCCTTTTCCTTTTCTTGGAGCCTCACAATGGATATCTCACATCTTCCGCACCCCCTCTCCCCGATTCTCCTGCCTGAAACCTTCCCTCCCCACCCTGTCCAGTGTCTGACATTAAAGAACAATCCTGTTGGTTCTGCCTGTGCCTCTCCACCTCCCAACATCCCCTGCTTACTTTTCTTTATTTCACTGCCGATGTGTCTCTATATTAGAGGGCACTGCCTTCAACGAGGCCCTTGCAAGCATTATAATACATTGAGTACATGGTGTTTGTTTTTCCCCAAGGAGTTAACAGTGCTCATGGTCATCGTCAGACTCAGCGCTTAAAAGTGATTTTCATCCCTCAAGAACTCCTGAAATAGATGAGACCCCTAAGGCGGGCTTCAAAATGAGGCTTTTCTGGTCAGGTAGCTAAATGCATTAATTAAGCTCCACCTGCTTTGTTTCAGGAAAGGGTCACAGATTTATCACTTCCTTTGATTCACTTGGACCAGTTTCTTCCTCCTCCTTTCTTCAAAAGCTAGAGTCCACGACATACCATTTTTGGGGAAGCCGACACTTCAAAGAAGCACATTCTTCAAGGTCAAAAATCTTCCACTTTATACCTTTCACTTTTACAATGTCTTTAATTCAGGCCTATAGAGAAGCCCTTCGGAGCCTTCACTGACCCAACGTTTTCTTTCTCTTTCCGCATCTTTCTTGTCACTGAATTTCTCTGGAACAAATTCCATTCTTCCTCTGCCCTGGGTCTGTAGAAACCCTCCCTTATACCTACCTCCACCTATGTGTCCCTGATTCAAGCCTTCTTCTCCTCACGGCAGGTCCTGGTCTTCTGCTTGCGGTCTTGGATTAGAAAAAAGTGCCCTTTAGAAAGCCACTCTGGAGTGGCCTCTGGTCCCACAGTGGCAGCACAACGAGGTCCCCGCAGCGTCAGTCTCCTGCCTTCCCATCTCACTCGGAGGGTCCTGCCCGCCCCCCCGACTTGCTCCCTCTTTTTTCTTTCGCCTTTTTCTTTATTCCCCTTCTGCCTTACACTCCTCCCTCTCCATTTCCCTTCCTCCATTGATTTCTTCCTTTTTTTCCTTCCTTCTTCTTTTCCTTCTGAGAGTGGAGGTCTTCCAGGTTCAGTAATTTTTATACAGCAAGAAAATGGTCAGACCAGGATTTGAACACCACACCAAGAGACTCAAAGACTTTTCTTTTTCCAATTTGGAAAGAAGCTGATGCACTAATATTTTCAGGGCTTGAATCTTTGATTAAAAATTGAATATCTTAGGCATTCACACAGAAAATCATGCCCCTTCCCTCATATGTCAAGGCCCCATTTCCCTCATAAGTGAAGCAGAGGGTTTAGTCTGAGCTCAGAGGATCTTCCAGTTTAACTGAAACCCGTAGGCATCAGAATTACAATGTGAGCCTCAGAATGTATATATATACGTATATATATGTATATATATACGTATATATATACGTATATATACACATATATATACATATATATGTATATATATGTGTATATATACGTATATATATACGTATATATATATACGTATATACAAAGATAATAACAACTATCTCTAAGTTTGGGGTGATAATTAAATTAGACAATGTACCTAAAGCCCAGCATGGTCTTCTTACACATAATAACATATAGTAAGAGGGGATTACCCTAAAAATAGAAGTACCATATGACTAAGCAAGTCCACTCCTGGGTATACATCTGAAAAACTCCCCCCCCCAAAAACATTTGAAAAGATATATGCACTCCTATTCATAGCAGCATTATTTGCAAACGCCAAGATACGGAAGCAACCAAAGTGTCCATCAACAGATGAATGGATAAAGAAGATGTGGTCGATATATACAATGGAATATTACTCAGCCATAAAAAAGGAGGAAATTTTGCCATTTGCAGCAACATGGATGGACTTGGAGGGCATTATGCTAAGTGAAATAAGTCAGACAGAAAAGACAAATACTGTGTGATATCACTTATATGTATAATCTAAAAAATACAGCAAACTAGTGAATATAACAAAAAGAAGCAGACTCTCAGATACAGAGAACAAGTTAGTGGTTACCATGGCGGGGGTTAATATAGGGGTAGGCAATTAAGAGGTACAAACTATTAGGTATAAAATAAGCTGCAAGGATATACTGTACAACACAGGGAATATAGCCAATATTTTATAATAACTATAATAACTTTAAATCTTATATATATATAACATTTAAAAATTGTGAATCAGTATATTGTACACTTATAACTTGTATAATATTGTACAGCAACTGTACCTCAATAAAAGAAAAAAATTAAATTAAATGTTAAAAAGAGGTAGTTACCATATACGTATTGTAAAATTACTAAGGCCAAACACTGTGCTAGGTACCCAAACCATCAGTTCTTCATTTAGATAAGCAGAGAGAATATAGGTCACCCACAGCCTCATTTATATTCTAATAAGTAATCTATCTTAACCCCCTAAAATATTCCTGAGAGATGCCTTTCAGCATAAGTAACTGAAGGCAAAGAGGATATTTTGGGGCTAGAATCTTCCCATGCCTCACAAATAATGCTTATAGGCAGTTACCAAAGGGACCCTTCTCATAATATCCTTTCCTGGAAAAACATCCAAGGTTGGACCATTTCCACAAATAGGACCAGGAAAATTCCCATGGTGCTGAAGCACTTGTTTCCAGGGGGTTAGTGGGTCAACTACTGCTCCCTTTTCCCAGTGGAAAAGTTCAAGTTATCCCACAGGCCACAGGGGTAAAGGAGGGCTGCTGTGGTGTGTGGGAAAGAGCACAGGATTGGATGGGAAACCAGCGCTGCCACCAGCCTGGTGAGATCCTGGGAAAACCACTTCACCTGCCTGGTTAGATGAGTCATTCATAGCCTTGTGCCCCAGAATCACCTGGGAAAAAAAAAAATTTAATTGCCGATACCTGGGCCCCTCCCCAGAGTTTCTAATTTAGTTACTCTGGAGTGGGACCCAGGCATCAGTATTTTTAGAAAGCTTGCCACATGGTTCTACTATTCAACCTGAGTTGAAACCACTTGGTGAGCCTAAATTCCAATACCTAGATTCATCTAAATCTGTTATTTGCTAAATATCTATCAGATTGGAAACTAAACCTGAGCCCAGATACTGGGTTCTAGGGGAATATTCTTTTTCATAAGCCACGTGCCAGGATTTCATCCTCGGCGGAGAACTAGCACTGATTCGTGCATCTGATAAACCTTTCTTGGGTACCTACTATGTGCAAGTTGCCTGAAGATGCCCTGAAGCGGCATGATGCATGCAGACTCGGTTATTCAGAAGAGCACAAGTCCCTCCTCGTCCCATCCACTTCACCCTCTGGGAAATGGTCAGAAGCTCTGAGTACTTTTGCATCTGGAAGAGCCACTTGGGAGAAGGCCTTTGCTGTCGCAGCAGACGAGGAATTTGGCTGACCTCCCTGTCCCTGCTGATCACCGACTAGGGACTGGGTGAGAATCAACCCCCTTTGCACCCTCTATCCCATCTGCTCCAAGTCCCCCCACACATCCAGAAGGCGACGAGAGAGCTGTGTGGAGTGAAACCAAACTAGAAATTGGTTCTCCGCTTTGGTGTTGACTTGAAGGTAGGAGGTGGGGACAGACCGAGGCACTTAAAAGATTTGCATCTGAATAAGAGGTAATGTTGCATTTTTCAAAGAGATTTAATCTAGTGCCTCTGAACCAAACAGCCCACCTCTTTCCAGAAAAGATTTGAGGCAAAGGATCAAAATTTGGCTCAACGGCAAAGCAGATCTCCTGCAGACGGAGGCCAAGTGGATGAGTCAGCCCACCTGTCTTTTCTAGAAGAGCAGCCATCTCATAAACGTCTGTGTCCCCTTCTAGACTCTCTGCCTAGGGTGCTAATTTCCCCTTCAGGGACTCTCTCAAACAACCAGGCGTTCTTGAGAGCTCTATGAATACTGTGGTGAGAGAGCTGCCTACATTGCTGGAACCAGGAATAGGAGCGTGCGGTGAAATAAGAAACAGAGACGCCGAACAGGGAATCCATGAGGAGGGAAATGGCCCCAGAAGACCACCCCATCCTTGTACCCCAGGATAAACAGGCTCTCCTTGGCAAATCAACTCCGACTGATGGTAAGAAATTTCAAACCTTGTTTTCACATTAAAACAAACACAGATATCTTAAAGTAAAATGCCGAAGTCACACAAATCATTACGACCGACAAATTCCAACACTTCAAGTGCATTTATTGCTTGTAGGGGGCCACTTATCGACACACCTCCGAACTCTTACTCCGATTATCATCCACTCTGCTCTGCTAGGAGGGGTGCTTTGACGGAGAAGTGTGGAGAGCACTGAGAAAGTCTAACTACCCCATTTGATGGATGAGGAATCTGAAATCCAGAGAAGTTTGTGACTTGCCTATGAACACACTTGGCTAGTTAGGGGCGATGCGGAGACCAGAATGCACGTCTTCTGTTCCATATCTCAGTGCTCTTCTGGCATTTAAGGGAATGTCACAAAGGAAAGCTGAGGGGAAATATACCTTTAATTATGAACTGGAATGAGAACTCTGGAACTGGAGTCAGGAAATGTATGCTCGAGCCCCGCTCTGTCACCCAGAAGCTTTGTGACCTTGAGCACATCAGCTCCCCTCACAGGTCTGGGATTAGCAGCGTCAGGTGACGATGTAGATGATCGCTAAGTGCCTCCGGGATCCTTGTTCTGTGCTTGGCCCTTGCCTGTGTCTGATTGTCCCGCGTGATGTCAGACTTCTAAAAGTGATCCTTCTGGTGCTGATCTGAATAATAAAGTCAATACTGACTTGACTTGCCTGTGGTTGGCAACGTGCAGGAACTTCAACCTTGTTTGTGTGCGTCGGTCTTATTTCACTAACTAAATCGCTCCCTGAGAGCAAAATCCATGGCTTGTACTCCTTTGTGTTCCCAACAGTAGTAATGAATATTTGCTCCATGAATTAATTCTTGGCTTTGCTGACCCTCTAAGGGGAGTATAAAGAGGACCCCACAAGGAATACTGCTTTATCAACTCAGTAACATCGAATTATTTCAATTCTGGTAAGCTTCAGAATGATGGCTAAAAGTTATTTGGAGGCAATTATCTGGATAATGGATGAGGGAGATGGAGAAAACCTGAGAATTTTTAGGAGAAGAGTACTTTCTGAAAGGCTAGATGATTTTTAGGAAGACACTCCCAAAATATTTTCTATGTTTCATAATGTCAGTTTTTCTTTTACTTTTTTTTTTTTTAACATACTTTTTCCATCTCCACCCATAAGTGAATAAGTGGTGCCTTTTCACTGAGTTTTTCTACTACCCCAGGAAAAGTTTTTTTGAAAAAGACTAAAACAGTCAATAAAGGAAAAGCTCTGCTCTTGTGGTAAATCTGATCCAAAACTTGTTACGGTGCTTTCCCACTGACACTGCTCTATCCTTCGGAAACCCCTCCACAGCACTCAGCTGCTTTCTCCCCTTCCCTGTTTGGTGGATCAGGAATAAAATTATTCATCCAGCATTTGGCACATTCTTCTTTTAGAAGATGGAAGGAGGTGGGGGCTTAACGAATGTATTCCTTTAAAGATCAGAAATGCTTCACTTTTCGTTCCTGATCTTTTAAATCAAGGTCCCAGATACGGAGAGCTTGATTGGAAGCAACAGCTTTAAGAGCGGAGGAAAGTGCATCGCATGCTACTTTGAGCCTCTCCTCTCTCAACCCTAGATTTTGAGCCCATTGCATTCAGTGATGTGTGAGATCCCCAAATCTCTCCTCCTGGCCAGATCAGTCCCGAACTGATCTCACCATCTTTTGAATCAAGAAGAAAAAACTCCCATGGAATTCTGAGACCCTGCCCTTTGGACTCTCAACCTCTGCTGTGTCCTGACAGATGTTCTCTGACTGCGGAAGGTTCCTTCTTCCCTTTGCACGTGTGCAAAGGTCTTCCCCTTTCTTTACCTCTTAGGAACAAGCTTGACATTCAGGGGGAAAAAATAAATCACCTTCCTGCCAAGGACATGCTTAGAAAGCTAACTGTCTTCCAAGGGTCAGAAGACCTCAGGAACCACTAAGGAAATCCCACTGAAGAGGAGGGAAGGGCACCAGCCTGCTTGGTGTTCAAACCCTCTGAGCTGAGTCAGCTGACGGGGCTCTCGGCCAATGCCAGATGAGGGGGAGTTTTATGACAGTGACACTTGGCAACTAAAACACACTGAGCTTGTCAGTTCATGGCTCTGATGCTGAACTCCAGGCAGGAGAACCATCGCTTTGGGTATTTATGGCTGCCTTGCAAACACCATTGACTGAGAAGGAGGCCTCTGAAAACATGGAGCAGCAGGTCAGCTACTAGAGAATGTGGATGGACCCCAGGTCATTTCCACCGGGCACTGCAGTGTCCTGCTGCAATTGTCCTCGAATCCCCCTGTTTTAGACTAAATGACAATTTCAAACTCTGAACAACTTTAGGAGAGACTAGAGTGCTGGCTACATTTCCTGTCCTATGTCCCTGCAGAATGCCCCCTAGACTCCCTTCCTGAGAAAAGGTTCAAAGCACCAAACTAGTGCCCTGTCTTTGTTAGGTTCACGGCTCCCTAAGGCATGGATCCTATTAGGGATCTGAGCTTAAAAGGCCCTCCTTTTCATCCCCCTCCAGACTCAAGATAACAAGGGTTTCATTAACCTCAGCAAATGGGTTAATTAAATTTGGTTAAAATGGTAAATTAAACTGATTTTCCCAGTTGCTTCTCCTACCATACCAGATTATGGAGTTAGGAGGCAATGTCTGTGAGTCTCCACCAAGTGGGAAAATGGGGTTTCCACGTAGGCAGACACAGATCCAAAATGAGACACGGTCAATTCTCCAAGTGGGCACTTGAAGAATCATGGGCCCAAATGACCCAATGGTCTCTGGGCTGGATGCATCACTCCCAGATCCGTCCTCTGAAAATGCGCCCTTATATGTCTCTTATGATGTCACGTAAAGCGTTGTTAACCTGAAATAAGTGTCTGTCTGCAAACAGGGCTGCTTCCAAATGTTACCTCAGCTAACGTTTGCACAACCACTCAGCAAGAGGCTCACTTACCAGCCCCGTCTGCCCAACCTTTCAGAACAGACTGCGGCTGCGGCTGCCGCGTGTGCCAAGTTGAAGCTCACGTTTGAAGCAGCGCGAATTGGAAGTGCACATCTTATAAATAATCCACGGGCGCAGTCTTTGACGTGCATAGACAGTCAGCAAACCAAAGCCAACAGATTACATTCAGAGTGGCTCAAGAGGAAGGCCTGTGACATCTACGGCCTCTCAGGGCTGGTGCAGATATGGAGGGCAAATGTCCACCAGGACAGGGTCCTCCCTGCCTACTTCAATTATACCTCCTGTTCCGTTAGGTTGTGTTCTAATAAAATATGTAGAATTCAGGGGTAGCTCTCTACCCTCCCTCCATCCCTCCCTCCCTCCCTCCCTCCCTCCCTCTCTCTCTCTCTCTCTTTCTTTCGCTGGAAAAAGTGAATAGGAAGAAAAAAAAAAGAACTTGGCTTGCATGTGTTTCGGGGGGCTAAAGCAGGTCTGAGTAATTGGAACCAATTAACTTAAGTGAAAATTTCTGAAGCTGTATTTCATTTGAGCATTTGGCATTTTCAGGAGAAGGCTGTAATTATGTTTCTTGGAAAAATAATTGGTGGTTTGGAGCCACACAGATGTACAGTACCCCTGAAAAGAGATGTGTTTTCTGAGAGTGATAGGAAATGTGGTGATTCTTAGGACCCATTCCCCAAATTCCTTTTGTACTTATTTTGTCTCGTGCATCTGTTCTTTCAAAACCACAAGAGCTTAGCATAGCTCTGCAGTGCTGTTCGGGGAGTGGGGTGGGGTGTTGGAGCTGAATTTTTCATATTCATGCCCTCAAATAGACCCTCAGAGGTCCCCTGTGGGAGGGAAAGAGAAACTCAAGCCCAGTACAATAACATACGCTTCTGGGGTCTCCACGCTCCTCAAATCTATTTTTAAAAGCATGCTTTAGTAAATTATATATAACATATAGCACATCATGAATGTATGTGTACAAAATGATGAAATGGAATCACTTCGGGTTGTGAATGTCATTCAGTTCCTTCCTTCATCCAAGTTAACAACAGGGTGAGCCATGCAGCCTTGCCTCGAATCAGGCCCCTCTGGTGTGTGGGTCTCTGCTGCTTATCTCCCAAAGGTTTTTTTTCCAGGGCCATGGCATGGACCACTGGGCACCTGGAGACTACCATGCTGTCTAACAGACGCCTTGTCTGCATTCCTCAGCACGGAAAACCTGTGGGCATTTAAAACGGTCTTGGTCGATCTATTCCACTATACTACTATCCTAGTGAAAACCTGGGTCTGGTTTCTTCCCTCCTGGTTTTTTTCTTTCTTTCTCTCTTTCTTTCTGGGCATTTATTCCATATAACTCAGTAGGAAGGAGAAGATGGGGTATCTCATCATAAAACATGGTATAACCTTGATTCAAAGCATGTACTATATATCTAGGTAATTGTGCAACTATTTTCCTCTAAGCTGTTTCCTCATAGGTCCATTTTTAAAAATTTTTCTATTATTTTTTAACAGCTTTATTGGAGTATAATTGTTTTACAATGGTGTGTTAGTTTCTGCTGTATAACACAGTGAATCAGCTATATGTGTACATAAATCCCCATATCTCCTCCCTCTTGTATATCCCTCCCACTCTCCCAATCCCACCCCTCAAGGTGGTCACAAAGCACCGAGCTGATCTCCCTGTGCTATGCGACTGCTTCCCACTAGCTATCTGTTTTACATTTGGTAGTGTATATACGTCCAGGCCACTCTCTCACTTCGTCCCAGCTTACCCTTCCCTCTCCCCGTGACCTCAAGTCGATTCCCTACGTCTGCGTCTTTATTCCCGTCCTGCCCCTAGGTTCTTCAGAATCATTTGTTTTTTTTTTAGATTCCATATATATGTGTTAGCATACGGTATTTGTTTTTCTTCTGACTTACTTCACTCTGTATGACAGACTCTAGGTCCATCAACCTCACTACAAATAACTCAATTTTATTTCCTTTTATGGCTGAGTAATATTCCATTGTATATATGTGCCACATCTTCTTTATCCATTCATCTGTTGATGGACACTTAGGTTGCTTCCATGTCCTGGCTATTGTAAATAGAGCTGGAATGAACATTGTGGTAAACGAATCTGTTTTTTTTTTTTTTTTTGCGGTACGCGGGCCTCTCACTGTTGTGGCCTCTTCCGTTGAGGAGCACAGGCTCCGGACACACAGGCTCAGCGGCCATGGCTCACGGGCCCAGCCACTCCGCGGCATGCGGGATCTTCCCGGACCAGGGCACGAACCCGTATCCCCTGCATCGGCAGGCGGACTCTCAACCACTGCACCACCAGGGAAACCCACATGAATCTTTTTGAATTATGTTTTTGAATTATGTTTTCTAAGGGTATATGCCTAGTAGTGGGATTGCCGTGTCGTATGGTAGTTCTATTTTTAATTTTTAAAGGACCCTCCATACTGTTCTCCATAGTGGTTGTATCAATTTATATTCCCACCAACAGTGCAAGAGGGTTCCCTTTTCTCCACACCCTCTCCAGCATTTATTGTTTGTAGATTTTTTGATGATGGCCATTCTCACCGGTGTGAGGTGATACTTTATTCTTAGTTTTGATTTGCATTTTTCAAATGATTAGTGATGTTGAGCATCCTTTCAAGTGTTTGTTGGCAATCTGTACATTTTCTTCGGAGAAATGTCTACTTAGGTCTTCTGCCCATTTTTGGATTGGGTTGTTTGTTTTTTTGATATTGAGCTACATGAGCTGATGTAAATTTTGGAGATTAATCCTTTGTCAGTTGCTTCATTGGCAAATATTTTCCCCCATTCTGAGGGTTGTCTTTTTGTCTTGTTTATGGTTTCCTTTGCTGTGCAAAAGCTTTTAAGTTTCGTTAGGTCCCATTTGCTTATTTTTGGTTTTTTATTCATTTCTCTAGGAGATGGGTCAAAAAGGATCTTGCTGTGATTTGTGTCATAGAGTGTTCTGCCTGTGTTTTCCTCTTAAGACTTTCATAGTGTCTGGCCTTACATTTAGGACTTTAATCCATTTCGAGTTTATTTTTGTGTATGGTGTTAGGGAGTATTCTAATTCTTTTACATGTAGCTGTCCAGTTTTCCCAGCACCACTTATTGAAGAGTGTGTCTTTTCTCCATTGTATATTCTTGCCCTCTTTATCAAAGATAAGGTGACCATATGTGCATGGGTTTATCTCTGGGTTTTCTATCCTGTCCTATTGATCTATATTTCTGTTTTTGCGCCAGTACCATACTGTCTTGATTACTGTAGCTTTGTAGTATACTCTGAAGTCAGGGAGCCTGATTCCTCCAGCTCTATTTTTCTTTCTCAAGACTGCTTTGGCTATTCAGGGTCTTTTGTGTTTTATACAAATAGTGATTTTTTTGTTCTAGTTCTGTGAAAAATGCCATTGGTAGTTTGATAGGACTTGTACTAAATCTGTACATTGCTTTGGGTAGTATAGTCATTTTCACAATGTTGATTCTTCCAATCCAAGAACATGGAATATCTCTCCATCTGTTTGCATCATCTTTAATTACCTTCATCAGTGTCTTATAGTTTTCTGCATACAGGTCTCTTGTCTTCTTAGGTAGGTTTATTCCTAGGTATTTTATTCTTTTTGTTGCAATGGTAAATGGGAGTGTTTCTTTAATTTCTCATTCAGATTTTTCATCATTAGTGTATAGCAATGCAAGAGATTTCTGTGCATTAATTTTGTACCCTACTACTTTACAAAATTCATCAATTAGCTCTAGTAGTTTTCTGGTAGCATCTTTAGGTTTCTCTATATATAGTATCATGTCATCTGCAAACAGTGACAGTTTTACTTCTTCTTTTCCAATTTGGATTCCTTTTATTTCTTTTTATTCTCTGATTGCTGTGGCTAAAATTTCCAAAACTATGTGGAATAATAGTGGTGAGCGTGGGCAACCTTGTCTTGTTCCTGATCTTAGTGGAAATGGTTTAGGTTTTTCACCATTGAGAACAATGTTGGCTGTGGGTTTGTCATATATGGCCTTTATCATGTTAAGGTAAGTTCCCTCTATGCTTACTTTCTGGAGGGTTTTTATCATAAATGGGTGTTGAATTTTTTTTTTTTTTTTTTTTTTTTTTTTTTGTGGTACACGGGCCTCTAACTGATGTGGCCTCTCCCGTTGCGGAGCACAGGCTCCGTACGTGCAGGCTCATCGGCCATGGCTCACAGGCCCAGCCGCTCCACGGCATGTGGGATCTTCCCGGACCAGGGCATGAACCCATGTCCCCTGCATCGGAGGGCGGACTCTCAACCACTGCGCCACCAGGGAAGCCCATGGGTGTTGAATTTTGTCTAAAGCTTTTTCTTCATCTATTGAGATGATCATATGGTTTTCTTCCTTCAATTTGTTAATATGGTTTATCACATTGATTGATTTGCATATACTGAAGACTCCTTGCATTCCTGGGATAAACCCCACTTGATCATGGTGTATGATCCTTTTAAGGTGCTGTTAGATTCTGTTTGTTAGTATTTTGTTGAGGATTTTTGCATCTATGTTCATCAGAATATTGGCCTGTAGTTTTTTTTTGTTTTTTTTTTGGTGACATCTTTGTCTGGTTTTGGTATCAGGGTGATTGTGGCCTCGAAGAATGAGTTTGGGAGTGTTCCTCTCTTTGCTGTATTTTGGAAGAGTTTGAGAAGGATAGGTGTTAGCTCTTCTCTAAATGTTTGATAGAATTTGCCTGTGAAGCCATCTGGTCCTGGGCTTTTGTTGGAAGATTTTTAATCACAGTTTCAATTTCAGTGCTTGTGATTGGTCTGTTTATATTTTCTATTCCTTCCTTGTTCAGTCTTGGAAGGTTGTGCTGTTCTAAGAATTTGTCCATTTCTTCCAGGTTGTCCATTTTACTGCCATATAGTTGCTTGTAGTAATCTCTCATGATCCTTTGTATTTCTGCAGTGTCAGTTGTTACTTCTTTTTCATTTTTAATTCTATTGATTTGAGTCTTCTCCCTTTTTTTCTTGATGAGTCTGGCTAATGGTTTATCAATTTTCTTTATCTTCTCAAGGAACAGCTTTTAGTTTTATTGATCATTGCTATAGTTTCCTTCATTTCTTTTTCATTTATTTCTGATCTGATCTTTATGATTTCTTTCCTTCTGCTAACTTTGGGTTTTTTTTTTTCTTCTTTCTCTAACTGCTTTAGGTATAAGGTTAGGTTGTTTATTTGAGATAATTCTTTTTTCTTGAGGTAGGATTGTATTGCTATAAACTTCCCTCTTAGAACTGCTTTTGCTGTGCCCATAGGTTTTGGGTCATCATGTTGTCATTGTGATTTGTCTCTAGGTATTTTTTGATTTCCTCTTCTATTTCTTCAGTGATTTCTTGGTTATTTAGTAGTGTATTGTTTAGCCTCCATGTGTTTGTATTTTTTACACATTTTTTCCTGTAATTGATATCTAGTCTTATAGTGTTGTGGTCGGAAAAGGTTCTTGATATGATTTCAATTTTCTTAAATTTACCAAGGCTTGATTTGTGACCTAAGATATGACCTATCCTGTAGAATGTTCCATAAGCATTTGAGAAGAAAGTGTAATCTGCTGTTTTTGGATGGAATGTCCTATAAATAATCAATTAAGTCCATCTTGTTTAATGTATCACTTAAAGCTTGTGTTTCCTTATTTATTTTCATTTGGATGATCTGTCCCTTGGTGAAAGTGAGGTGTCAAAGTCCCCTACTATGATAGTGTTACTCTTAATTTCCCCTTTTATGGCTGTTAGCATTTGCCTTATGTATTGAACTGCTCTTATTTTGGGTGCATAAATATTTACAACTGTTATATCTTCTCCTTGGATTGATCCCTTGATCATTATGTAGTGTCCTTCTTTGTCTCTTGTAATAGTCTCTAAAGTCTATTTTGTCTGATATGAGACTTGCTCCTCCAGCTTTCTTTTGATTTCCATTTGCATGGAATATCTATTTCCATCCCCTCACTTTCAGCCTGTATGTATCCCTAGGTCTGAAGTGGGTCTCTTGTAGACCGCATATATATGGGTCTTGTTTTTGTATCCATTCAGCCAGTCTATGTCTTTTGGTGGGAGCCTTTAATCCATTTATATTTACTTATATAATTTATAATTATCGATACGTATGTTCCTATTACCATTTTCTTAATTGTTTTGTTTTTGTTTTTGTAGGTCTTTTCCTTCTCTTCTGTTTCCTGCCTAGAGGATTTCCTTTAGCATTTGTTGTAAAGCTGGTTTGGTGGTGGTGAATTCTCTTAGCTTTTGTTTGTCTGTAAAGGTTTTAATTTCTCTGTAAAATCTGAATGAGATCCTTGCTGGGTAGAATAATCTTGGTTGTAAGTTTTTCCCTTTCAGCACTTTAAATATGTCCTGCCACTCCCTTCTGGCTTGCAGAGTTTCTGCTGAGAAATCAGCTGTTAACCTTATGGGGATTCCTTTGTATGTTATTTGTTGCTTTTCCTTTGCTGCTTTTAATATTTTTTCTTTGTATTTAATGTTTGATAGTTTGGTTAATATGTGTCTTGACGTGTTTCTCCTTGGATTTATCCTGTATGGGACTCTTTGAACTTCCTGGACTTGATTAACTATTTCCTTTCCCATATTAGGGAAGTTTTGCACTATAATCTCTTCAAATATTTTCTCAGTCCCTTTCTTTGTCTCTTCGTCTCCTGGGACCCCTAGAATTTGAATGTTGGTGCATTTAATCTTGTCCCAGAGGTCTCTGAGACTGTCCTCAATTCTTTTCATTCTTTTTTCTTTATTCTGCTCTGCAGTAGTTATTTCCACTATTTTATCTTCCAGGTCACTTTTCCGTTCTTCTGCTTCAGTTATTCTGCTATAGAATCCTTCTAGAGAATTTTTAATTTCATTTATTGTGTTGTCCATCATTGTTTGTTTGCTCTTTAGTTCTTCTAGGTCCTTGTTAAACGTTTCTTGTATTTTCTCCATTCTATTTCCAAGATTTTTGATCATCTTTACTATTATTACTCTGAATTCTTTTTCAGGTAGACTGCCTATTTCCTCTTCATTTGTTTGGTCTGGTGGGTTTTTACCTTGCTCCTTCATCTGCTGTGTATTTCTGTTTCTTCCCATTTTGCTTAACTTACTTCGTTTGGGATCTTTTCGCAGGCTGCAGGTTCGTAGTTCCCACTGTTTTTAGCGTCTGCCCCCAGTGGCTAAGGTTGGTTCAGTGGGTTGTGTGGGCTTCCTGGTGGAGGGGACTGGTGTCTGTGTTCTCGTGGATTAGGTTGGATCTTGTCTTTCTGGTGGGCAGGATCATGTCCAGTGGTGTTTTGGGGGTCTGTGAACTTAGTATGATTTTAGGCAGCCTCTCTGCTATTGGGTGGGGTTGTGTTTCTGTCTTGTTAGTTGTTTGGGATGGGGTGTCCAGCACTGTCGTTTGCTGGTCGTTGAGTGGAGCTGGGTCTTAGCCTGGAGATGGAGATCTCTGGGAGGGCTTTTGCCATTTGATATTACATGGGGCTGGGAGGTCTCTGGCGGGCCAAAATCCTGAACTCGGCTCTCCCACCTAAGAGGCTCAGGCCTGACACCTGGCCAGACCACCAAGACCCTGTCAGCCACACAGCTCAGAAGAAAAGGGATAAAGAAAGAAAGATAGAAAAAATAATAATAAAATAAAATAAAGTTATAAAAATTTAAAAAATATTAAAAATACAAATGTAATAAAAAAAGACAGAAAAAAAGAAGAGAGCAACCAAACCAATAAACAAATCCACCAGTGATAACAAGCACTAAAAACTACACTAAAAAAAAAAAAGCAGACAGACAGAACCCTAGGACAAATGGCAAAAGCAAAGCTATACAGACAAAATCACACAAAGAAGCATACACATACACACTCACAAAAAGTAAAAAAGGAAAAAAAAAATTTTTTTAAAAAGGAAGAGCCACCAAATCAATAAACAAATCTACCAATGATAATAAACTCTGAATATTAAACTAAGATAAACGTATAACCAGAAACAAATTAGATGCAGAAAGCAAACCCCAAGTCTACAGTTGCTCTCAAAGTCCACCTCCTCGGTGCTCTGTGACAGCCTGGAGGGGTGGGATAGGGAGGGTGGGAGGGAGGGAGACGCAAGAGGGAAGAGATATGGGAACATATGTATATGTATAACTGATTCACTTTGTTATAAAGCAGAAACTAACACACCATTGTAAAGTAATTATACCCCAATAAAGATGTTAATAAAAAAAAAAAAAAAAAGTCCACCTCCTCAATTTAGGATGATTCGTGTCTATTCAGGTATTCCACAGATGCAGGGTACATCAAGTTGATCGTGGAGCTTTAATCTGCTGCTCCTGAGGCTGCTGGGAGAGATTTCCCTTTCTCTTCTTTGTTCACACAGCTCCTGGGGGTCAGCTTTGGATTTGGCCCCGCCTCTGCGTGTAGATCGCCTGAGGGCGTCTGTTCTTCACTCAGACAGGACGTGGTTAAAGGAGCAGCTGATTCGGGGGCTCTGGCTCACTCAGGCCGCGGGGAGGGAGGGGTACGGAGTGCGGGGCGAGCCTGCGGCGGCAGAGGCCAGCATGACGTTGCAACAGCCTGAGGCGCGCCGTGCGTTCTCCTGGGGAAGTTGTCCCTGGATCATGGGACCCTGGCAGGGGCGGGCTGCACAGGCTCCTGGGAGGGGAGGTGTGGACAGTGACCTGTGCTTGCACACAGGCTTCTTGGTGGCGGCAGCAGCAGCCTTAGCGTCTCATGCCTGTCTCTGGGTTCCACACTGATAGCGCAGCTTGCACCCGCGAGCTCGTTTAGGCGGTGCTCTGAATCCCCTCTCCTCGTGCACCCCGAAACAATTGTCTCTTGCCTCTTCGGCAGCTCCAGACTTTTTCCCGGACTCTCTCCTGGCTAGCCGTGGCAAACTAGCCCCCTTCAGGCTGTGTTCATGCCGCCAACTCCAGTCCTCTCCCTGGGATCCGACCTCCGAAGCTCGAGCCTCAGCTCCCAGACCCCGCCCGTCCCAGCGGGTGAGCAGACAAGCCTCTTGGGCTGGTGAGTGCTGGTCGGCACCGATCCTCTGTGCGGGAATCTCTCTGCTCTGCCCTCTGCACCCCTGTTGCTGAGCTCTCCTCTGTGGCTCCGAAGGTTCCTCCCCGCTTAGCCCCTGTCTCCACCAGTGAAGGGGCTTCCTAATGTGTGGAAACTTTTCCTCTTTCACAGCTCCCTCCCAGAGGTGCAGGTCCCATCCCTACTCTTTTGTCTCTGTTTTTTCTTTTGCCCTGGGGAGTTTGTTGCCTTTGGGGAATTCTGAGGTCTTCTGCCAGCGTTCAGTAGGTGTTCTGTAGGAGTTGTTCCACATGTAGATGTATTTCTGATGTGTTTGTGGGGAGGAAGGTGATCTACACATCTTACTCCTCTGCCATCTTGAAAGTCCTTCCCTCCCTCCTGGTCTTGAGGGCGAGGAATGTGTGGGACAGTTTGAAACTGAATTTCCAAAGTCACACTGGAGTTTGTAGCAAAGCAAAGTAAAAACAAACAAACAAAATACCCAAAACACAGAAGGGTATTTGATGCCTGGCTCCCCAGCGGCCCATAGGAAGGAAAGTGGATGCCTCTCCCAGCCACTGGGTTTCTTGCACCTTCCTAAGGTTCTGGCAGTTTCCCCTGCAGAACCTCCCTCTTCACTACCACCTCCACGCAAGCCTTTGGTTATCTGAGGGCAGCCCTATTAAATGGATTTGGAGAGCTTCATTCATCCATTCTCCTCAGCCCATCCACAGCAGCAACCTGCACCCACAGGGGCTCACCCAAGCCATGGGAACAGGAATACGGGAATGCGATGAGACTTTTATATTTGGACGTTTATAGAGAACTGACTAAGGAGTCTGCAAAAAACTGAAGTCTACAAGGACTCGTTGGTGAGCTGGGAAAGTCTTTAAATCCCCTCAAAACCTAGAAACTCCCAAAGCAGAGTCCAAACTGAAAACTCAGCCTAAGCTGATAGAAATGTTGGAAGGAAAGAGGCATCTCTGTCTTCCCTTCTTGCACATATGGCTTCAAAGAAGACGAAGAAAGAACTACAAAGTAGAGAGGGAACCTGCCAGATGGAAGATTGGGGTGATGCAGAAGTTACAGAGTGGTGGCACCTTCGGGGTACGTTTTCCTTGATGGGGGTAGCCAGAAACCACATAGATTTTGCATGACCAGCCACAAGCCTTGGAAATGTATCAGGAAAACCAAGCAAGCAGTGTTCCTGAGCTCAACAAGGCGATCAACATTGGTTTGCTACCTTCTGCACAACAAAATACTGTAAGGCAAGACCATGAAGTAAAAGAAAATGTATGCATTTTGAAGCCAAATGAAATACTCTGGGCTGAGCTCCAGAGTATATTCCTAAATTCTTCTTTTGTGGGGGGAGGGAAGAAGGGGCTAAATTTCATTAGTTAAAATCTTTTAAAGCATCCTTTCTATTCAGCTTTTGAAAATGAAGAATTTGCCTTTTAATGACAAATCTGCATTTCATCATCAAGATGGAACATGACATCCTTGGCTTGGTTATTCTCCAGAGAAGCAGGCCCTTGTTTGTACAGTGTGCTTAGAATAGAGTAGAGACAAAGTCTACAGCAAATCTATTTCAGGCACAAGAGAGTGGTTGCATACAAACATATGAAACTAGAGCCATGAACAATGTAGCTTCTATTCCAAGTGGTCCAAATCCCACTTAACAAAACTCTTGAAGGAGTTTCATTATTCTATTGTTTCCAATCACAATTCCAAAGACAGGACAAGTCACTAATGTAAGAAATATTTTAGAATGACTGAAAAAAATATTATCAACCTTTGGATACTGTAGGCCCAGTATGTCAGAGGCACTGTGTTAGGAGTAGTTGTGTCAAAAGCAAGTTTAAATAACGGGCAATGGCAAAGGGTTGGGTATTACATGCTACTATTGTAACTGAAAGTGGAGGTCCGGCTGCTTGCCGCTCAAAAGCCAATTAAGAGGCAAGGTTAGTGGAAAGGAAAGTTTGCTTTATTTCAGATGCTGGCAACTAGGGGCGAGGGTGGACTCCTGTCCAAAGGCCGACTCCCTCCCACTAACAACCAGTGGACAAGAGCTTTTATAGATGGAGGGAGGGGGCAACATGCAGAAACAGCACAGTCAGCTCTGACAGTCATCTTGAAATTGGTCATCAGTGGTCTGACCAGCATCATCTTCATTGTTTTAAGTACAGTTAATCTTCAGTTTCAAGGTCAGTTTGTTCCCATTTCTTTGAGGCCAGTTCTTGGAATTGTGGCAGCTTATGTCATGGCTACAGTCTGGTCATCATGTAGTTAACTTCTTCCACCTGATGGGGGGTTTCAGTATTTACAAGACAGCCCACAGGATATGGCTCAGAATACTATCTATAGACCTTGAGAAGGAACTAAAGGTCCTTGACTTTGCTTAGTACTAAACTATTATTATTTTGTCCTATTTGACTGTTTTCCTTTGCTTCTGCATTTTCTCACTTCTCTGATTGAACTTATTCTTTGGCTAAAGTTTTTCCACAGACAAAAGGCAGGCTGAGGACATTGGGGGAAGGACCATAGGGTCCTGCTCCATTTCACTATCATGCTTCAAAATACAATGCCTTTACAACTACATAATGAAATATTATTTATAGCCTGATTTTATAGTACCTTTTTCAGATTGCAAGTGAAAGAAGTTTTGCTACTGTAAAGAATAACTAAACCAGACTGAAGTGGTTGAGACTGACTGAAGAACACCTCAGGCGTGTGTGTGGTCATAACACAATTATAATCAGCTCCACTCACAGCAACTCATCTTGAGACCATCACTCTTGTGGAAGGCACCGAATTGGTATCCAAGAAGGAGAACTCCAGGAACATGCCCTCTGCAACTGTTCCGTCCACCAGCACCAAGACTCGATGAGAAGGAGAGAAATGGAACAATATCTGTGATTGGAGATGGATATTTTCCCATGAAATATCCAGATAATATTGGCAAAGGTATCAGTGGCGAGACTGGCCCCTCTCCCCGGCACCAGTGAGCGTATGTTCCCCATCCCTTCTGTACTGAGGAGGGGCTTTGGGACCAAGGCAGTTAAGAGTGGGTATATATGCTCTGTACACTCTTTTCTCTCTTCTGTTTTCTGTGGTTACCTTGGAGGCCACGTGGTGGAGATGGAGGCGATAGAAGACAGAAAGAGACTGGACCCCGGCTGGTTTCACAGTTCAGAGCCTCACCCTTCCTCCCACATCATATAAGACAATGATAGGAGGAACAAGAGACCTCTATTATGTGAAGGTGCTAGAATTGTGGGGTTCATTTTAACAGCATTGCTTATCCAAATACTGTATACTCATCCTGAATCAATGAGATAATTAATGCAAATAGCCTCTCTGCCTAAAACTGTGGACAGAGCCTGAGCGATACTGAATCCAAGCCAAGGGATAGTTCTCAAGCGCTACTCAATGTACAATCCAGCCGAGTGTGGCGACCATTTCCTCAGTTATCACCGGTCTGCTCCTCATGTTCTTTACATAGAGTAACGCTTACATGTGAAATCTAAAAAACGCTGGCACAAATGAACGTATTTACAAAACAGAAATAGAGTCACAGATGTAGAAAACAAACTTACGGTTACCAAGGGGGAAGGCAGGGGGGAGGGAGGGATAAACTGGGAGATTGGGATTGATATATACACACTACTATATCTAAAGTAGATAACTAATAAGAGCCTACTGTACAGCACAGGGAACTCTACTCAATACTCCGTAATGACTTATATGGGAAAAGAATCTAAAAAAGAGTGGATATATGTATATGTATTACCAATTCACTTTGATGTACAGCAGAAACTAACACAACATTATAAATCAACTATATTTCAATAAAAAATTAATTCAATTGTAAAAACAATTTTTTCATGAGCAACCTGGGCACAGGACAATCCAGATAACTACATCAAAGTCAGTCTTTGATTTCTCTCCAAATAAACTGGTGTGTGTATGCGTGTGCGTGTACGTGTGCACATGCAGGTGTGCACATGTATGTGAATATGTGGTTTGACAATTCAAAGAGCCTTTGCTTTGGGACAAGGTTCATACATCCATTTAAGGCAGGACTCACCAGAGGAGCCAGTTAGAAAGTTCTAGGGGATACTTTGAGAAGTCGTTCCCTGAATTAAAACATATGGCTTGACCAAAGCATCAGTGTGCAAACTCATAGAGGATATCAAAGTGCGATTCTTCTTACTCTTCTGAGAGGGAATCATATCACTTTCCTAGACAGCCAAGTTTAGAGATGACCAGTTGGCCAACAGAAGCCTCGTCCACAGCAAGAAGAGGGACTTGATCCCTGGCAGTGAAAACAGCTACTCCACTACTACCCCTTGAACTAAAACCAGAACAAGTTTGCAATTAAACCATTCAAAATGCCATATACATCCAATCCTGTGCCTGGGCCAGGCAGCTCCCAGGCCAGATGGTGTGCAGTGTTCGAAAACTCGGTATTATTTAAATGAAACAAGCATTCCAGTGCTCTCGATCACACTGAACAATGAAGACTTCACACCCCACGATTCCCTCAGTGGCACTTCCTCTGTCTCCATTTGCAGCCTTGGACAGATAAATAAATACTCTTTAGATCAAGTTATCTGCCTGGTGTTGCTCAGAGGGATGGAGATTCTTAACGATCAAGTTGGTGTAGCACTGGGTCATCACGTCTTCCTCTGAGACCTGCTGCTCCAGAGCAAAGTGTTCAATATGCTGTGATACGACTTGAAGAAAGTATGAATGTGCCTAAGATGAGTTAGAATTGCCAGCCTTCCGGGTTGTTTTGGAGGACATCGGAAGGCACGAAGGAATGTTTCCAGGAGATTACAGGTATCACGGGGAAACTGTTAGTGAGCGCTGAGCACACAGACCGACTTACACACTTGCAAAGATCAGAATCATTGAAGAAGGAGGAGGAAAAGATAAAAGACAGCCAGGATGCTGCACCCCATTCAGAATAATAGCACCCTCCCCTTCCAATGCCCCTCTACCATATTCCAGGTTCTCTGGCTGACTGGGTGTTTCAGTTCTGTCTGGCTCATACTGGGTTGCCCTCTTTGCTGAATAACCTCAGTGATGAGCTGCAAATGACTGGGATCCTATGCTTATGAAAAAGCAGGCTGAGAGGCAAAGAGCGTGGAGGAGGGGGCAACCCTGCATCCTCCCGGAAACCATCCCCACATCCGAGGAGGACAGAACCTGACATTAACTCCTCCCTCGATGGTCCACCCCCTCCTCCTTGGCACTAGGGATTAACACTCCTACACTTTTGCCAATTCTTGAGAGGAAGCCTTACTCTCCAAGGCTTCCATGGGTGGCCACTGTGTTTGCTCTGAAGACAAGGACTTCTGGGTAGCACGGGCAGAAGAGACAGGCGCCTACAAGACCCAGGCTGTGACAGCCAGGAAGCTAATGTGTGTTACCACGGAATCCACCAAGGGGAAAAACTTTGAAACATTTAAAAAATGCAGGTGCACAAATGACTCATGCCAGGAGCAGCGGTGGCACTTTGTAATAAAATCTGATGTTTATTTTTCACTGTTGAATACACATACCTTAGTGCTCCCAGAGAGAGAAGCCTGCAATGCTGTCCAATGAACAGTTTGCAGATGGATTAAATACATGTACCAATGAAATAAAACGTGCAGATTTGGGGTTTTCTGCTTCCTACCTTAGCTCTGGGCCCAGAGCTTCCCAGTGATGACACGGGAGGTTTGTGTAAAGATCTGAAGTCTAGAAGGATTAGTTTAAAGAGTCGGATGGAAAAAGGACACAAATGAAAATACTTCTGCATGAGCCTGAAAACCAAAACTTAGCAATGAGTGATTCTAGCTTTGGAGCCCGTGACAAATGATAGCAAAGCGAGGAAATTTCCAGTGGTCTCATGGTGGGCAGGGCAATGACCACCCAAGCACGGTGGGATTTATCAGTCAACAGGACTGCCGGCTCTTGAGGCAGCTTTGAGAGGGGAGAGCATGGGCCACATGTAAGGGTCTTTGTTTTTAATATTTTTTTTCTGAGGCATAGAGTTTTCAGGGACAAATCTTCAAGTTACTACTTCCTAAGAACTGATTCATTTTAGCCAAAATTTATTTCAAGCCTAATAGTTGAATAGCACGGTTATTGGCACTGCAGAGAGATGTCAAAATGTACAAGAAGGGGTGCCAGTCCCCACTGCACTAATTACCTAGAGAATTTCACCAGTCGTGGGCTGCGTGGCAGAATTCTATGAGATATTCCTACAGTAGACTCCACAGAGGGAAGGGAGAGGTTCCTCTGGAAAGGTGATCAGAGAGATTATGAAGTGAGGGCAGGCCAGGCTCCAGGCTGTAGGGAAGATGCACGAACCAACGCTCAGGGAGAGAAGAGGTACCTGGGTTTGGGAAGGACAAGAAGACTTCCACAGCTGCACAAGGATTTGGTCAGGAAGGGGGAGACGAGCACCCTGGCGATGTCTATTGTCTGTGCTGCTACGCTGGCCCAGAAGCATAAGCCATGACTTATGGGACCTCTTTGTTCTACAGACAGCTGTTTGGACCCTGGGCTTCTATTCTTTGGATGGGCCCAGCCCGCTGTCCCTGGGAGCCCCTCAGGTGACTATTCGAACTGGTAACAAAACTCCAGAAGACAGGTTGAGTAAACACCACGTGTGCAAGACACACACACACACACACACACACACACACACACACACAGACATCCCAGTGCTACCCTGGCCACTCCCCATCCCCTCCCCCCTCAGCGAGTCTGGGGCTGGGCTGCTGTGGCAGCTACCCTCCTTGAGGAGAGAGGATGGCAGATTCGGGCCCGCCGTGCAGGGAGTTGGCATTCTGTGTGCCTATTATCCTAGGAAGGAGGGAAGAGAGGCCACAACACGAATCTCGATTCGTGTCAGCAATCCTAGCATGGACGCCCAATGGCCTACCTTCCCCTAGCCTGCTGACAGAATTTGCATCTGCCACAAAGGGGAGCCCGATCTCCTGTGTCTCCAAAGCGTTCAGTCTGTTTTGATTCTCCAGGCCCTCCTCGGAGGCGGGTGGAGGTGGAACCAAACGTCGTCCTCCTCGGGCATGACACACCAGATGTTGCGGTGCAGGGAGGGGCTGGCCTCGCGGTCGCCTCACTCTCTCCCCCAGAGGCCAAAAGGGACAAGGCCATGGAGAAGAACCCAAGAGCCATTTCCTCCCTGCTCTGCGCGCCGTCCCCAGCCTGCTCGAAATCAAGTCATTGGCGTGTGCAGATAGATCCGCAGCGCAGTGTGGCTCGCTCAGCGGGAGGATTGGCTGCGGCATCTGGACAGACGGGCCCACCGGCGTGTAGGACCCAGCGAGCCACCCGCAGCCATCTTGCTTTGTTTTCTGCTAGTTGGTTGGTTGGTTGGTTGTTGGGTTCGTTGGTTTGTTTCAGCAACCACAGATGAGAAGGAGAAAGAAAGAGGAAGAATACACCTCCACCCCCTTCTCTCCTGCAGGTGTGTCCAGAGGTTTAGAATCTTCTTTCCCACTCCAAGCACTCTGGGCCGTTTTCAATTCTACTTGTGCCCACTCTTCAACTGGGATGGGGTTGGCGTTGGCATGTGAGCCACCACCTGCTGGACGTTCTTTAATTCCTGTTTGCTGTGAAGCTCGCTTTGAGTCTTGTTGCCTTCATGGCTCGTTCTGTGGAAGAGAAAGGAGCGTTTGGGTCTTGAAGTAACTCCTGGTAGGTCGCTGGCTTCCTCCCGATGGAGCTCTGACCTGCCGTAGCCTCTGTGAAGATCAGCTGTCTCCAGCTTTAGTATTTTTCTCTGTCTAACAGGCAAGAGCCCTGAGAACGACTGTCTTGGAAGAGGGAGGCAGAGACGGGGCTGAACACTGCCATGCGGGGAAGGGAGCCGTTTCTAAGGCCCTTCTGAAACGTGCAGCTGAGAACTCAAGATACGGATGGCTGTGGAGCTTCCAGCAGGTGAAAACATGAGACGAAAGGAAATGGAGTAAGTGCTGACGGACTGGGGAATATGACTCAATCAGTGGTTAAAATCAATGGTCGAAGGCTGCCTGCCCCCAGCAAAAATCAATGGGAGAAAAGGACTACTGGCCCAGATTCCTCCTAGCTTTGTATGTGTCCCAAGACCCAACAGAACTCTTCCTGCTCTCCTTGTGCCCTGCCTCAAACGATACTTTAGGCTAGAACTTAGGCTGCTCTCCGAAAATATCCTGGCAATCTAGCCTCCTACCCTGGATTAAGGAAGAGGCGAGGGCTGTTGTAATGAGCAACCTCCAATCTCAAAGGATGAACACAGTAAGACTTCAGGTCTCCCCCCTCAAAGACCAAGATGGTGGCCCTCCTCTGGCAGTTCTCCTGGGGGGCCCTTTCCCAAGCCGTGACTCAGCATCCAGGCTTCTCCCTCCTGGGGAAGCTTCCAACTTTAACCCAGGGCCTGTAGAAGCATTAGAGAGGGCTGGGAAGGCGCATTGGGTACTGGAGCTTCTCGGCCTCGAGGTGACGCTTACTACTTCTGCTCACGTTGTATTTGTCCTTTGGCCCCGTGTAGATGGGAGGAGTCGGGGAAATGGAAGCCCTGGTTAGATATCTTCGGAGTTTGGATATTTGGCTGTGCCACACCCTCCTCAGATACCACCTATATCCCCTCACAAATAAAATCCAGAATCCTAGACCCACCTATTGAAAATGTCTCCATATTCCTACCTCTCTGGACCTCCTCTTTGTTGCTTCGGGAACCCAACCATCACTTCCACTTGCCTTGGTCCAGTTTAGCCTGTCCTGCCATCTCTTCCCTCTTATTGCCTAACTTTTATTAAACTTCATGGGACCTATTTTCCTTTGTCTTTATACTTTTTGGTTGTTCTCTGGAACTCCTCCAGTTTCTATGCCTGTAGGGTTGGTTCCTGTCCTTAAGGTAAATTATTTGCCTTAGTTGTTACAGAACCACTTCCCATTGTGAGCAGTTTCAAGCTGCAATTTAACAAAATTCCTGAGATTAGAACTGCAGCTGATATTAAAGTGATTATTTTTTATTCCTGCCTTCCAGGGCCCCAGGAGGTTTTTCTGAGATGCCATATGAAAGCTCAGGTTATCCAACAGCAGATGCCCCAGCTGAGACACAGTTTGTATCACAGTGCCCAGCTCAGATCTTACCCGTGATCTGCTGAAGATGTCTATTGAACTTAAAGATGCTGAGATGCCAAGAAGTTATTATCAAAGAAGTAAGACATTGTACTCCTCCAGGGAGAATCTCCAGCCTTCCTACCTACTCAACAAATCATCCTTAGACTCCTACTTTCCATTAATGTTTTCTCTATAAGTTACCTTAAATGGAACCATAATGTCATCCCCTATTTAAAAACCTGTAATGGGGCTCGTTGATAGTATCAGCAAGGCCACATTCCTCTGATGTTTAGAGGACTCCACAAACTGGAATGCCTTGCTCATGAATCATTCAATCACCCACCCACCAAAGAAATGTTTACTGCCCACTACGACGTGCACAGTTTGAGGCATCAAGGAAGTAAGACTGGATCAACATGGTTTTTTGACCTCAAAGAGGTCCTAGTCTCATACAGGAGATAGGTAGAAATGAAGACAACTGATTCTACTACAGTGCAAGCCCTATCTTTTTGCTTTGTTCAAGACACCAGGTTGGTGCAAAATGAAAACTTGCTTAGCTCTGTTTTGGAAGGGAAAAGATTGGAGACAGTTTTGCTTCAAGGAGAAGATAATACTTCTGTTGGGTCTTGAGAGATGAGACAGAATTTTCTTTATAAACAAGAAGGGAAAGAACAGGTAGGAAAAGAACAATCAAGTCTACAAGAATAGTCTTTGCAAGGAAATAAAGGCATAAGTTTGTAGTGCATAATGAAAAAAAATCTCAGCGAGATAGGAGCTTGGAGAGTATATGAGGATGCAGGTGAGAAGGAAGTGGGAAATGGCAAAAATAGTTTTAGGTAGAAAAATCTAGAATCCTGACTGCTGTGGCTTAGGATCTAACAAGGCTTTAAGAAGAAGAGAAGGAGGACAAGCTACTCTTCTGAGTAGCTTCCACCGTGAAGAGGAAGTCCATCCGTTCTATTATCCAGGATGCCCATGGTGGTCCAGCCATTCTGCTCTCTGCCCACATATTCATAGCTTTCATTCCCAAAGCCCCTTCCTGCTCTGTCCCTTTGCAAATGATACCTTCTCCACATCCCAAACCTAGCCAAGTCTTTCTCAAACACTCCATTCCACACTGATTGCAACCAGAGTGACCACAGCCATGCCTAATGGCCCTACACCCGAAATCCCAGTTCATGTGGAATCAGCCTCATGCCGTTTGTTCCTGACTTATATCTAATACTTTCAACTTGAGAAGCTTTCCTTTCCCTAACTAGATTGCAATTCTTCCATGGGCTGGGCTGAGTTATCTTCTACCAGTGGTGTCTCTTGCTACACTCAGCAGAGAGCTGGCCAGATAGAAATTGCAAATATGTATCTATTGATTAATGAAAAGGGAACACTTGTAAGGTCATCTTATGCTCACCTACATTAGAATTACCTTGGGTGGTGTTAGAGTGCAGATACTGGGAGCCCAGTCCAAGATCTGCTAAGTCAGCTGTCTGGAGGGGGTAATCTGAATATTTAATAAGTGCCCTAAGTGATTTTTATGAACATGGAAATTTGAGAACCAGCGGCCTAGAGCAGGGTTGGCAAACTTTTTCTGTAAAGGGCCAGATAGTAAATAATTTAGGCTTAGTGGACCAGATATGATCTGTATTGCACATTCTTCTTCTTTGCTTTTTTTCCAACCCTTTAAAAATGTAAAAACCATTCTTAGTTTGTGGGATGTACCAAAACAGGCCACAAGATGTAGTTTGTTCACCTCTGGCCAAGAGGATGGATTCCTCAGTCTCCTCGAGAGTCTTCAAGGACATGTGAAATCCAACGGCTCCAGGTGTGGACAGACCAGAGAGAAAGCTCCACTTATCTTCCTTGCAGGGAGCGGGGCATCCTTGCCCTACAAACTTTCCTTGATCCCTGGAATCTTGGGAATGTGTCCAGGCTTCTTGGTGGAATGTCGTCCAGTCCAACCAGCACCATGGGACAGCTCATTCCCTCTGCCATTCCTGGGGCCCACACCCCTTGGCTCACATTAGGTCTTCTCAGTACTGTTACATTAATAAGGCATAGGATGCACAGAAGCCACAAAGGAGACTGCAGGTCCCAAACCCCCTGTATCTCCCAACCTGTACTTAGCAGATCCCTTTCTGCAGGCATCTGAGTGTCAGTTTCTAAATGGGCTCAGGACTACCTGTCAAATCCGCCCTCCACCATTCCCTGCTTTAGGTCCTCCATCAGCCGTTTCTTTGGGGAAAGCGGAAGCCCCATGCCATCCTGCCACGCACAGAGTTTGACGGTGGTTAAAAGATCACTCTCCTCTTTCAGCTCCTCAGTGAGGTGTAAATTTGCACAAGATGATTCAATATATTTTCCTTGTGTGTTCTTCAGTATATCCAGGCTGCTGGGTGAATTTCTGACAGTTCAGTGTGTGCTGTCAGCGGCCTGTGTTAGGGACCTGCCCCTGACCCTGGGTAGGACTTTTAAGCAAGAAGAGCCAGAATAAACACACACAAACAACCCTTTGTAGCGTGCGTCTGTGCCCAGGTAGCCCTCGGTTATCTGCGTGTTCAGTACTCCCAAGGTGCTGATGAAAAGGGTAGTGAGTCCTCCTTCCAAGGTGGTTTGTAAGCAGCCCTGCCTGAGGCTGGAGGTGGACAGAATGACCCCTATGGTCCCATCCAGCCTTGGGATCCTATGATTTCTCACCTGAGTCCATTTCGTGCCCTGGGCTTATGCACATCAATTAGAAACACACAGTTGTTGCTTCTAACAGGAGGGAAGAAAATGAACTATAGCCATCTTCCTATCCGAACCAGACCTCATTTTTCCAAGTCACCACCTTACTCTCATCTGTAAAGCACTAAATGGCCTGAGACCCAGTTATCTTTGTGACAATCTCTCCCCAGGTGCTCCGTCATGGTAATTACGCTCAGTGGGAAGGCTCTAGCTGCCCATCTCTGAAGTTAAACTCATTAAGACGAGAGGCTGAGAGATCTCCACAGAGGGTCCCCGCCCTTGAAAGGATGGGCATTCCCCTTCCTCGGCTACCGGGACTGGGGGTTGGGGGAGTTTGGGGTCGGGTGGAAGGCTCTGGATTGCCACAGAGCTTGCTTTAACCTGGATTTGCTGCTCTGATTTGTACTTTGAGGAAGAACCTTCCTATCGGGTCAGGATAGAGAAAGAGCAGAGGGAGGCCATGAACAGCTTCTGTTTTATGAAAGGAAGTGTGGTTGAAACAAAACCATCAAGGCTGCTTATTCCAAACATTGAATATGACGAATATGTTAATCTGTCCATGTTTCTCAAAGAACTAACTAAAAAGGAGATTTTCCTCTGTGACATTTCAGAGGATGGCACATTTCCCCTCTGCTCTGTGAACAGAGTAAGTTTCAAGAACACATGTCGGGTAGATAGGACTGGCGGCGAGGCCATCTAGGGCTTGGGAGGAAGGAGAGGGTTCTGCTCAGAGAAAGGCAGCAAAGGACAGAGCAGGGCACAGAGATGCTCCCTGGGCGGAGGTCCTGAGCAGACCAGGGACCGGACTGGACTGAAGTTGAAGAGAGGGAAGGGGAGGGGAGGGAGAGCAGGAAGGAGTGTGAACAGCCAGGGGCCAAAACGGAAACTCTAAACTGAACAGTAGGAACAGTTTGGTTAATAAAGGATGAACAGTCTTTTTTTTTTTTTTTCCGGTACTCGGGCCTCTCCCGTTACGGAGCACAGGCTCCGGATGCGCAGGCTCAGAGGCCATGGCTCACAGGCCCAGCCGCTCCGCGGCATGTGGGATCTTCCCGGACCGGGGCACGAACCCGTGTCCCCTGCATCCGCAGGCAGACTCTCAACCACTGCGCCACCAGGGAAGCCCAAACACTCATTTTTAATGGATTTGTGAGAAGGAAAGGAAGTTTCTGAAGGAAAAACAGTGAAAGTTCAGATACAAGAAAATCAGAGCCTGGTATAGGTACTTCGTTATGAAGAAAGAAATATGTTCAAGGAAGAGGAAGAAAGAGGGGAACTAGAGGAAGATCTAAGGTATTCTCTAGGGGAAGAAGAATGTTCTGGTGTCTCAGATTTTGATGGGAGGTTGGGTAAGACTTCTTAAGAGAAAATTTTAAAAATTCTTCATTTGTCTTGTCTAATGAAATGAAATGTCAGGGATGACCTGTGCTTAAAGATAAGAAGTGAGAAGCGTCTCTGCGGTTGTGTAACGTGTAGCTTTTCCGGTCAAAAATAAATGTCATAAAGACCACATCCTATGTGTCTAGGTTGGACACCAATATTATTCTTATAATGGTCAAGAAGGGACCACCCTACTTGAATATCCATCTGTGACAATACCTGGAAGAATCCTTCTACACGAGACTTTATGAAGACAATAAAATCATTAATTGAAATGACTGAACATATGCTATGAAATGAGAACTATATGCAATAAACCATAAAGTATAATTATATGCAAGAAACCGTAAATGAATCCATACTGGAAGTCTGCTATCAAGTTCCATTTATTCCACATAGAAGAAATAGTTACAAACAACAACTTCATAGATGGCTGTGGATAAGACTAGTCTTTGTTCTGATTTGGTTGAGATTTCTTTTCTTTTGCATGTCCAAGGCTTTCTAAACCTCTTGAATGTGTCGCATAAAAGTCCTCCCTAGAATTATTGCAAAGTACTGGGTTTACTGGCTTTTAAATTACTCTGGGTAACTTAGAGCAGGAAGAAGAGAACCCAAGGTATTTCTTCCCTGTCTTTCTGCTGCAGGAGGCTTTTCTGCCGTTACCGCTGTAGTCCCGGATCTTCGGGACAGTCCCCCACTCTGTGACTCCAGTCGCTATTGACCTCTGGGTTCTGGAAACACTGCTGCCTCCCTCTGACCTTTAAGACCTAGAGGCTTCCTGATGTTATAAATCTCTGGTTTGCTTTCCCATCACCTGTATTTTTGTTTTTGTTTTTCAAAACTTCCAATCCCTTTGTAACCAATACCTCACATAAAATCCCTCTGCCGCACTGATGCAAGCTTTGTTCTTCTGACTAGATTCTGGCTTGACACAGACACTTAGTGCTATTTGCAGAAAATGATTTGATAGCACATGTGATTTTTCAATTAAAAAAGCAGGGGCTATACTCGTTTATTGCTAAAGAGCATTTGATTTTCTCCAATGCCCACTTCAAAATACCTGCTGCCAGAGAAATATTACTGGGGGATGTTTTTTTCCACTTTGGGGATGGCTTGTCTGTCACCTGAGCTGTATCAAGTGAAGATGGATCTATACTGTTCCTCCTGTTGGAAGAATAACTTCTAGCAAGGACCAGGACTCACAATGCTTCACTCATTGAGCAGAAGTGCTGAGTCTATGGCATCCCCTATGAATCACTGTTAAAATCCTCCATGGCTAAACGATTGGAGTTTTACTGTCTTGCCATTTCACACTCAAGGTGGGCACAGAAGCCACCTGGGTAGTTTGTTGAGCAAAAGAAACAGAGACAATTTCCCAGTGAGGAAATGTGTGTGGGGGGGACTTCCCTGGTGGCGCAGTGGTTAAGAATCCACCTGCCAATGCAGGGGACACAGGTTCGAGCCCTGGTCCAGGAAGATCCCACATGCCGTGGAGCAACTAGGCCTGTGTGCCACAACTACTGAGCCTGCGCTCTAGAGCCCGCGAGCCACAACTACTGAGCCCGTGTATCTAGAGCCCATGCTATGCAACAAGAGAAGCCACCGCAATGAGAAGCACAAGCACCGCAACAAAGAGTAGCCCCTGCTCGCTGCAACTAGAGAAAGCCCATGCACAGAAACGAAGACCCAACACAGCCAAAAATAAAGAAATAAATTAATAATAATAAAGAAAATGTGGGGGGAGGGAAGAAAGAGGGCCCACCCCCAGAATCTGAGAACTTTTTTGAGATCCCAGGAGAACAGAAGACACTGACCACCTGAAAGATATGCTGGTGTGTGTAGTGAGTTCGGAAAAGGTAATGTTTAAGAGGCATTTCACTAAGGCACCCCAGGGGAGATGGACACAATCAGAATGAGAAGGGATGATCAGAGGACCACAGTCAATAATTCTAGTCAATAAACACTTTGAGAAACACCTTCTATATGCTAGAGATTGTGCACTGGCTCAGGGAATAGGGAGAAATAAATGAAACTGTTTCTGCCCTCATGAACTAAATAAAAACTGAGTTGAAAGGGATCACAAAGAATTAGATGAAAGGATACAGATGGCGTGTAACATACTGTGGAAGTCAAGGTGTGAAAAAGAGAGAGGAACTGAGGAGACAGAAGCAAACCTGGGTATAATGAAGACTTTAGAGAAGAACAGAAAATAGAAGCTTGACTCCTCCCAGCAAGATGGTCAGGAGAAAGATTCTCATTCTGACACCAGCACGTCTTGTACATACAAAGTCAGATGCTTCTGTTTGCCCACGTGGCCATTCTTGTATAGCATCTTGCCAAGCATCTTTGTAGTGCGTTCTTGTTCCAAATGGAACTCAATGTGGAAGGATGTACACAGAGGGGAACTGGCTTGTTTGGGGTTCAAAACCCCAAGTTTTGTTCCCTGGTATCCTACCCCCCAAGAAAAAAATACCACGAAAATCCTCATGTCCACTAGCTGTTCTGTGTTCTCGGACACGTACCTCATATTGACATTGTCAGTAATTAGAGTTAGATCCACATGGAAACTGTGTGTATTTATCAAGGACCGAACAGAATAGAATTTACTCTTTAGTACATAGGCACGGTAGGTCACCATCTCCATACATACAACTCTGGTTTGCTTTGTGTGTAGATTTTAGAGATTTAATTCTTAATTATGAGTTTCTTTACTTTGCCAGTTCTTTCTCCTACTGTGAGGACCTTTGCATGTAGTTTGCATAGACTATTTTTGTTATTGCAGACTCACATACTTAGGAGTTACTTGTTTCATAAGACAATTGAAATAGTGTAATCATGTGTTTTTAAAGTTTAATGATAGACCTTTATGTAGGGTGACACAATTATGACATCTAATCTGGTTGTAAAGTTTCTGCTTAAAATTTCAGGAGGGAAAAAAAAGAATTTTCCCCTTGAGTTTCAGGGTCTCAGGTGTATTCGTATTTCTTTGGCAAATTGCTGAAAGGAACATATCTGCTTTTGATACTCAATAAATGGGAATTTTGAAGAGCACAAAAGGGGGTGAATGTTCGATTTTCATCTTATTTTTAATTTATATAGCTGAAAAAATGACAGAACTTTCCTTGCATTTAAATTCACTCCCCCTTGAAATCATAATACAGGATGTCAAAGTCAAAGAGTCTAGCGTGAACGTTTCTGTTATCTGAGTTCATTATTGAGATGGGATAGTTCCTTATTTCTTCCTAATTTATACCCCCTTTGGAATCTGCCTTTGCTTTCACTTAGGTCTAGACTATAAATCAGCAACACAGATACAAGAATAACAAGAACTAGCATCGTTGAGCCTTTACGTGTTCCAGGCACTGTGTTTTAGGGACGTTATCTCAAGGCTCAGAGAATTCAAGGTTTTAAAATCTGCAGAGTTGGCCTTTGGGCACAGTTCAGACTGATCTCCAGTTACACCTGAACTGGGGAAGAGACTGTATTTTACTGATGTGTGATTCTCAGACAGCCCCACTGTTTACTTCTCATGACGGAATTGGTATTTAACATTCTCAGCACAGGAATGCCAAGTAAAGTCACGTAGCTTCAGTGGCCGATTCCCCTCACTCTGTCGAAGGCCTTTGTTAGAGCTTATTGACGCTGAAGGAAATTTGCCCCAGTGGGGGCTTTTAGGGAGGAGAGGCAAGGGGCAACTGCAGCCTGAGTGCAGGAAGTCATGAGGATGCAGTCGGCAAAGACGTCACCAAATCCATCACCAGAATGACGGTGTCCTGAACTGGTGTCAGGTTATCTTTTAGGCTGTGGGTGGGTGGCTCGCAGAAATGCACTTGGCCAACTGCAGGATGCCCAAGCCCTCACGGAAGGGAAAGTATAATCCCCGTGGCTCCTCGTGAATCAGCCATGTAGTTTGCACGATGGCTCTTCCTCTAAATCATGGCTGCATTATGTCAAATAGAATTTGCCGGCCATCAGCTTGCTGAATGCAGTAATTGATCATTATTCCCCAAGAAAGGTAAAAAAAGCAACAATTAAAGAAGCCATGTGAGAATTTATTAAAGCAAGGAGGAAAGGAAATCTCCAAAAGCCTTTCATCAAGTTAACTGCAAGGAGACAAGGAGAAATATAGAAATGGTACTTCAGGTCCTTCATTGATTTGCTCGGAGGCAAAGCCCTGAAAAAGACAACTGATCAATTCAGGGAAGGATCGGTTCTGCTGGTTGCCTGGTCATCGTCCCCCTGTGAATGGCAGCATATTAACTGCAGCGGTGTTGGCTCTGAATGAATTTCTTTAATGTTCATTCATTCATTATTTGTTAATTCATTATTAAGTGTGTCGTTCGATTATAGGGGCTGGTATCACCTAGCTACTGTTGCATTCTGTTCCACCGGTACCACTAATGCTGGGTGGGCTCAGAAAGAAGAAACAGAGAAAAAGGTGCACTGAATTTTCTTACAGTTTTAGATTGGGGTGTAATATCAATAACTTTAATGGAACTGGAGTTGGTGCCCTGATAGGAGCCCTGCTGCTCCTCAAGTAAATGGCTTCGCTCCACCTCAGCATTTATCTGCCAGGGCTCAGCTTTATCAGGGCACCAACTCAGATTCCATTAATGTTATCTCTTAATTAGCTATGCGATTAACCTGTGTTACTCCTGCACGATAATGAGTCGAAGACAGAACCAGTGAAGTTCAGCTGCCTTATAATTCCCTCTCCAGAAGCCAAATCATTCTGGAAACCATTCCAGGAAAACAAACACAAAAACAAAAAAAACAACTCAAAGCCGTTCTGATTCTTTCTTGCCTTGGATACAAGGGCAAATTTTGCACTCTTTGGAGGGGAAAGCAATTGGGATTTTAGCTAACACTTATGACACTTGGTACCAGACACTGCTCTAGTGCTTTCTGTTGATTATCTCATCTACTCTTTACAGCAGGTCTGTAAGGTAGGTACTATGACTATCCCTGCTTTACGGAGGAGGAAACTGAGATACAGAAAGGTCAAAAACTCTGTCCCAAGGTCACACAGGTGGGAGATGACTGAGCCAGGATCCAAATGCCAGCAGGAGACAGGACTCCTGGGCACCCAGCCACTTCTCTGGGACGCTGAGTACAGGACTCAGCAGGAAAGGAGTCAGCAGCAGCAAATGCAGCCCCCGTGCCCCCTTTGATGCAGACTGTCCCCCAGGACCCCCTAAGACATCTCCCTCCCCCAGGACACCTCTGCATCAGGCACACTCCCCGCTGCACAGGGCTAAGAAGAGCCCTAGCAGCTTAGATTTTCTGCCTGTAGAAATTTCTCTCCAGTACATCTCAGGGGAGCCAGGGCTTGCACTAGTGGACTTGGATGGCCCCGAGCAAAATGTAAAGATGGAAAAATACCTTGGCTCGCCTGCCTTTCCCCTCTTTTTTCTATGTCGTTTGTCCCCTCAAAGTCAGATCCCCTCCCTCTGCTGTCTTCTCCCTCCTCTCCCCCTCCTAGTCCCACAAACACAGGCCCCGGCCCTCTTTTCTGCTGAAATTACCCAAATCATCAGAAACATACTGTCTGGACAAGTGAAATTGAAGAGATCGTGACCTCATCGACACTGCCACTGGTAAGACCAACCTGCCCCCTTCCCTCCGGCCTCCTCTCCTTCTCGGTGAGGGGCAGGGAGGGGTGTGAACAGAGCCTCATGTTGGTGGAGGGGACCCTGGATGAAGCCCCTAAATTTATCCCATTGCACTGCCCCTTTCCCCTTCCTAGCCACGCCACAGACCCAGGCCCCTGCACCTAGAACAGGACACTTTGGACGTGATGGAGACTTGCTCTGGCCAGAGGAGAAGAGGCTCTGTTGTCACCTCTTCCTCCTGCTTCCAGTCCTGGTCCTGCTTCTCCACAGTCCTAGCCCTCCCCCATCCAGTGGAATACCTTTAAGTGGTTTTTCCAAATACGTTTTAGTGCTTGAAGCCCCTTTGTTAGACCACTGACCTCCCTTTTCTCCCTACTTGGAATATCCCAACACTTCAGACCCTTCCAGAATCCTAGGGCTTCTGATTATTTACTATTCCCCCTATTAAGATCAGACCTATAATACTCTAGATCAGTCCATCACATTATAAAGAGATGCGATGGGTGTCTGAGTGTCCCATTTTATGAATTGATGTCAATTCACATACAGGCCCTTAAGATGCCAAAGTCAGAGATACAAAGGATCGGTTCTTTCTACAAGCAGGTTTCATGTAAAGTGCATTGCTTTTAGGTGATTGCTGTAGTAGTATTTCATATAAAATATAAAAATTAAAAAGAATCATCCTTTGGAGCCATATTAAAAACCAATGGCCCTAAGGGATACAAAGATCTTTCTTTGTTGTTGTTCTGTTTGAGGAAACACCCAACAGTTCTGCCAGGAATTTATCTAACCCTTGACTAGACCTCTGTGGCCTTCCCCCACTTTTGTTCCCAGGCTGGGAAAACATGAAAACAGCTTCTGTTTTATAGTTTCTATAGGCAGCCTTCTAGGCAAAGCCAGAAAACACTGCTTCTGTAGGAATTAAAGGAGAAGAAGAAGATGCAGATGAAGAAGAGGACAGGGAAGAAGAGGAAGCCGTCTCCATCACGTACAGAGAATATTAAGCACAAAAGACACTTTAGTTCACGTTTTGATTCCATTTCTGCAAAGGGTGGGATAGAGAGGGAGGGTGGATGCATTTGACCGCGTGGTCAGGACAGACCAAATTCATCCCTTTTCAGCTAATGGAGAATTTCGAAGAAGGTAAATGCTGCCTGTCTGATATTTACATAGGGCATTAAAACCCACAAGTCTCTTGTGTGTGTGTGTTTTTCCCAAAGACTCAAAGACCAGTTTATCATCTAAGACTGGATTTATTTTCAAAATAACGTCTGCCTCTGTGAACACATTTTCTCTCTGAGAGCCTGAGCTTGTTTGTAAGGCAACGTTAATGACTAACGGTGAGTCATCCAGTTCTGTGGCTTGGTACAGTAGTTTATATTTATGTAATAGCTTAAAATTCAACTTTGAGCAATGTCCACAGCAGGGAAGGACAATTAGTAAATTCATTAATTGTGCTTTTGTGTACACTTTTTATTCTCAAGGCTAATTATTTGTTTAAATTATTTTGCCTCTATCAAAATTGTTACCACATGAAAATACTTCAGCTTAGGTTTCTGGTATGAAATATAAGGCTGGGGAAGTTCAGACGTTCTTCTGAAATGTAATCAGCTGGCTAACGACTGGCACTCAATATGGAGCCTTTCATTTAAGCACAGAAGCAAGTAGTTTGGGGAATATAAGTGCACCAAGAATTATGGTTCACGCCGCTGCCTGTCCTTCTCTGATGTAGACAGTGGACATCTTCCATGTTTGACGTTTAAATATAGTCAGACTCTGGCGTGCCATATGCTGGAGTCAAGCAGTCTTGTGCAAAGTAATCTACAAAACAAAATGCATCACTTGCCAGGCCAATACACCAGTGTACGCAGTAAAAGTGAGGCTTCACTCTTTTTTTCCACGGAGAGGGATGAAAACCTCCACCTCTCTTTTCTAAATTCTCTGGAGGTCTGGGCTGTAGCTATAAGATGAACCAGCTGCCACTGGAGCTGATGCTTTCCAGTTCCCAGTTCCAGGTGTGTGGCCTGAAAAGAGATTGATGACGTGGCGTAGGCACACACAGTTTTCTCCACCAGGTAGAAGGGAGCCACGGCGGAACGTAAAAACAGGCAGCCCTTGCTTCTCAAGCATCTTCCCAGCCTGGCTGAGTCCTCCGGGAGATGCACAGTCCAGGCCGCGCAGAAGGAGACAGATGAGAAGAGCTTGCTCAGCACCTGCTGAGTCCCGGTGCCGGGCTCGGCATTTGACCAACAGGTACAATCATCGCAACCTCCCTATAAGGCGGGCATCATTGAGTCCCATTTTCCGAAAGAGGAAATGGAGGCCAGAACATGGATTGGAACCAGAACGGTGTGACTGCCAATCCCATGGCCTTTCCATCATACCGTGTAGCTTCCCTGGCATCTAGCACGTACCTTGCCATAGTACGTGCTCCATTCATTCATTCAACACATATTTATTAAAGGCAAGCTACATGCCTGAGGATAGAGCAGTAAACAAGTCAGATAAAGATTCTTGCCTTCAAACATTTTAGTGATAACTAGATGGATGCATCCCACTCTAGTGACAAATGTGTGTTGACTGAGGTTTGGACAACTGCAGGCCAGGCCTGTGGCAATAATACTGTAGCCTCATTACCATCTCACAACCGTCTGTGCCCCTGCTGTGTCAACTGTTTTCACTCCAGCTGAGAAAAGCTGAGGACTCTTATCAAGCCCGTGGACAAGTGGGAAGTCTGCGGCCCTGTCCCAAGGGCCCCAGTTACATGGAGGGCCAGTTAATGAAGGTGCCGGTGGCCGGGTGTGGATTCACTCCCCCTTCACGTGCTGGCGGGACTCATGTAGGAAGCGCCGTCACCTGGGCAGAGTGGGCTCTAGAATGTGCTTCTGCCGTCGCCTCAGGAAAGCAGAGCTTCCCCCAACCGAGGAAACTAAGGAAGGCATGCGGCCCGCCCCAAACATCGGAGAGCACAGAGGCAGACTTCAGGCTGAAGTTACAGAGAAGGAGGATGTGTCTGTCACTCCACAAGGGTTGGCTTAGGTGTTCAATGTTTGTATTTTGAGTCTGGTCACCCTCTAAAATTGGGTCCGATATTCACCAGAATAAAGATAGGAAGGACCTAGGAGGTCATCTAGCCGAGCACGGCCTGCGGAGGGTCCGTTTCCACACAACACTTCTGGGGCTCTTTCTCCTCCTGGTTTAGATGTCCCAGGGGTTGGTGCTTCTCCCTGTACCCCAGGAACCAATTCCAAAATCCACCTGTAGTACATCTGAGACTAAAGATGTGGCCTGGGTGGGTGTCTACTTTTATTTATCCAAAGCACTGAACAGAAGCCTGGTGTCATGAAAATTTCCTGCACCCTCCCCTTCTCCCCACGGCGCTGTCCCACCCTGCGCCGCGGCTCTCAGCCGGGAGGCCCCAGCCGGGTAGCCAGGCTCAGAGCAAACACAGTGGCGCCTGGTGGTGTCAGTTCCAACGCAGCTCAGCAGGGGGAGCCACGGGCTCCGGTTGGTCCTGCCTTCTAAGCCCGTGCAACCAGGAAAACAACTTCTCAAGCAAGCTGCCATCCACGCGCCTCCCACAAGCCTTACTTCTCAACCCAGTCTGCACACCCTTCCTGCAATTAGAGTAATCGTGTATGTGCCCAAGGATTTAGCTACAAGATGTTCATCACAGTATTGTTTATGGCTGTGAAAAATTCAAAGAACAATCACCATGCACAGTGATAGAAGACTGTTTAAATAAATCATGAATAAGCCATATGGTGTAGCGCAGCGGTCCCCAACCTTTTTGGCACCAGGGACGGGTTTCGTGGAAGACAATTTTTCCACGGACCGGGGTGGGTTGTCGTGGGAGACGGTAATGTGAGTGATGGGGCTCGATGGGGAGTAGCAGATGAAGCCCCGCCCCTCTCTCGCCTGCCACTCACCACCTGCTGTGCGGCCCGGTTCCTAACCCGCATGGGTCTGCGGCCCGGGGACTGGGGACCCCTGATGTAGAGAATATTATGAAGCCATTAAAAACAACACACCAGAAGAGTACTAATGATATAATGTTTTCATCATACTACTAACTGAAAAACATAGTGTAGTTACAAAGAGTTTCTGTAGCACACTTACTCTTTCTCTAGTTTTTTATAAATGTATGCACAAAGAACAGAATATTGACATCATTATCTCTTAGTAAAGGTCTGACAGGTAATATTTTCTTCCCTGCTACTTTTCAACCTTTTCTACAATGAATACTTGTTACTTTTGCAATTAGATATAGAAATGTTATTTAAAGACATTAAAATGTCCTTCCTCTGGAAATGCTGCATTCCCCACAGTCATTAACAGAATCCCTATAATCAGAGGAAGAAATGGGAAGACAATTAGTCCCTTTCTCCTAGCTGGCTGCTGGGTAGCCTGGGTGTGAGGACGTTTCTAGGAGAACCATGCTGATGACAGCTGCAAGCTGAGAGTCAACCACTCAGCAGCTCCAGCTTCATTTACTAAATGGACTCCTGGAAGGCCCTTCCCGCTGCAGAGAACATTAGGACTAAGGAGTTTCATGCTCATCTGAGGAAACAAGAACACTGGCCCAGGTTTTTCTGAAGTTGCATCATATGTGCAGAGCCAGATGGGACTTATTGAAGATCTGTCGGTAGCTTTTGTAGCATACTTTCCCTGAAAAGGGGAACCTGAGCCACTGCCTTATCCTTGCACATACAAGTAACGTTGGCCAAGCCAGGATAGGGCCCTGAGATTGATTCTAAACTACCCCTGTCCCCAGTGTCCTGTCCCTCCCTTATTTGCCCACCAAACTCCTACTTATCCTTCATGGCCTGGACCAAGCATCACCTTCTTATAAATTCTCCTCAACTCCCTAAACAGAGTTGGTCTTACCTGTCTCTTCTCACTGTCCCTTATATACAATCCAACGGTTGCATTTGCTGTACTACGCTGTCATTATTATTTGACCTTGAGTCTGGCTCTCTTACTGGACTTGAGGGTAGGCGTTCTCTCTTATCTTTGTATTCCTAGTGACCAGTGTATCACAACCATTTAATAATAAACCCAAAGGTTGAAAGCCATTACAAAGCTATAATCTGCCACTGTTTCTAAGAGTGGGGAGGGGGGAGAAGAAGAGGTTACGTGCTCCTGACTGAGAGAGGGTGCACCCGAGTGTCCTGGAGTCATGTGCCCTGTGGTCAGGGGGCTGCCTGAGGGGATCTGGGGGCAGAAACCTCTTTCCTGCTGCTACAGGAAGATGGGGGTTATAGAAAGCTGAAGCTTTCTGATAGGGGACTGCCTTGGAAATAAGTCATTAGGAATATGATGGGGTAGATGGGCAGTCACATGACATTCTAAAAAGATCATAGCTTTGGAAAAAGATGCACCAGAATTTGAATTCTAAGTCTGCAACTTAGTAGGACCCTGGGCACATTATTAAACTTCTTTGAGTCTCAGTTTTCTCACCTGATACTGCTATTTACTTTGCAGGGTTGTTAATATTATTAAAGATCATGGTTGCAAAATCCCTGGCACATAGTAGGTACTCACTAACTAATGGCCTTCGTTACTATATCTTCTTGACTCCACAGTAAATCAGGAGCCACATATAGTGCACACAGAGTTGTTCCTCTAGGCAGAAGCCAAGATGAGAGGGCACAAGAGAGCCTCAACTGACCCTCAAAGAGAAGGGAGCCCAGGAAAGAACTCGGGACCCCTTGAGCTCAGGTGAAGGAGCTTAGCACAGCACATTATTCTTCTCACTTTTCCAGAAACAGAGAAAAGGATGGGAGTCTCCCTAGTGACGCTGACCTGCTTGCGGCCACTCAGGAGACTAAGGCAGGGAGTGAATGATTTCTCTGAAGTGACAGCAGCAGGGTGGCCCCAGAGGCCAGGGGTGGTGCTTGGGGCGGTCCAACGGCACTGCCCACCTGCATGCAGCAGAGTCCCGAAGGCCCCGGCCACTGCACTGGGCACTGAGCAAGCCACAGGCGGGAGGTGGTGTCGACCACTCATCGGAGGAAGGACGCTCAGCCCGTGTCCCGCCCTCCCCAGGGCCTGGAGCGCCGTACCAGCCAGGGTGTCAGCAGCTCATTCGGAACCCACGTTTTCTGTGTCAGAGCGGCCCCATCTCACAGCCAACGGGGAGCAGGGTGGGCAGAGGCTTGAGGAGGATCTTCATTAGACAGGCAAGCGGACATATCTCTATCTTTTTCCCTCTGGGCCAGTCCCTCCAGTAGGACCTCCATCCTTCAGTCTCAGCTTGAGTAGCACCTCCTTGCGGAAACCATCCCTGACCTCCTAAAATGGGGGTAGCTTTCCTTCTTAAGCCGCCTTCGATGACCATTGCATCTGACACCTCCACTGTAACAGTCTGTTTATCTGCCTATCTTTCCTGCCGAGATTGTAAACACATACAGGCAGGTACCGTGTCCGTATCCCTGATACCCACCACAGTGCCTGGTACATAATAGTCACCCAATAAATATCAACTGAATGAGTGAGTGAATGGTGAAAGAACTTTGTAAATTGAAACCTACCACTATATCTACTGATAATACCGATATATTATCAGTAGATATAGTGATTGGAACATTATAGCACAGGGAGCAAGCATGCACTTCTTCTTTTTATTTCTCTCCATTAAGACACATATACACATGTACCCACATGTACCCAAGCAACCATAGGACCAAAAATTTAAGAACACTTCAATTAAATTAAATTCAACAAATATTTATTGGGCATCTACTAGCTACCAAGCACTTTTTTAGGTACCTAGGATACATCATTGAACAAAACGACAGGCCCTCTGATGAAATATGTCATTCTAATTGATTTCTCTGAAAACCTGCCATACAGCCCGGACAATTATCTCCTACTTTAAGTTTGTATTTAGAGTTAGACTCCTTAAGGTTCTGTTTTGGTTCAGACATTTCTAGCAGTAGAGTTCATCATGGAATCTTGAAAAGCAGACCCATTGGGAGATGATTTGTCCTTCACTACAGTGAAGACAGTGACTTTCTGTGGATGACACTGATTGTAAAAATCCCCAGGAGGTGCCTGTTTGCAAAACCATTCATTGGACATACCCCCTTGACTTTCAGTGTTCTCCTCTGATATGAGCATAAGCAAATGGCTTCCGTTTTTACCTCTGTTTAACTTTTATTAAGTGAGGACTGAACTCATCTGTCTTCTTTTCCTAACAAATGGAAATACAGCTTCTGTGAAGATCCTCTTGAGTTTATCATTCAGCTTCTAAAGAAACTGACTCTCATATTTTCCCCTCTCCCAGCTAAGATAGGGACATGCCCATCTGTTGCTGCCTTTCTGTACAGTGGGTCCATCTACTGACATCACGAAATTGCTTTCAGTGAGTCAGTTAGCTTTGTGTACAGATGAAAATTCTATTGCACTCCTGCTGAATGAAGATGTAATCCAATCACTCATGGTTTACATGTAAGGAACTAGTCAAAAGGAAGAATGGGATTAAAGATTATAGGTGCTCTGTGACCACCTTGATCACTACTAGGAAAATGATTCATAGTGCCTGCTCTGTTCTTGGTAAGTGAGTGATACTGTCCTCCCGTGTAGACTCAAGTCATCAAGAATTTGTTGTTAGTAAGTGTCCAAACCTGGGGCGAGCCCGTGCACTATAGGAGAATCGAAAGAAGATGACACAGCACCTGCTCTCAAAAAGGGTATCACACTTCTACTGAGGAAGCCAAACTTAAATAGTTGAACAACTAGGAGATGCTTAAAGATATATGGATCTGACTGTAAGTATTTGGAGAACTAGAGGAAGAAGAGATCTCTGGGCTGAGGCAACTCACAGAAGACTTCACAGAGCAAATGGGACTTGAAGATGGACCTTGAAAGATGGAGAGGTTCGGATTGGAGTGAGTTTGAAAAGAGGACAAGCAAGAACATGGTGAGAAGAGTTGTCAGATGGGGAGGGCAAGGACATCATCCAGGCTGCCGTGGATGGTTCCTGTGCAAAAGGAATCAGTAATAAGTTTAGAAAAGATAGTTTAAGTCAAACCATGGATGTTACTAAATGCTGGGCAGAAAAGTTTAGATTTCATCTGATATGCTATAAAAAGCCGATATAGAGTCATGAATGGAGTAGCCATATGATGAAAGTGGCTATAGAAATATTCAGTAGACAGCAGCCTTCACAGTGGACTAGAAAAGAGAGTGGAGATTTTTTTAAAAAGTCAGTCAGAGGGAAAAGCTGTTGAGAAGTTCAGTTAGAGTCCCAGCATTGTGATATGAAAGAGGAGTTGACACGTTTAAGAAATTGTGAAGGAACAGGATTAAAAATTAGGATTGCTTAAGGATATAACAGGGCAGAATACAACACAATTCTAGAAGGGCAAACAGCAAATTCCAAAATACAGCACTTACAGCAGTCACAAGATAACCTCGGTAAAGTTTACCGAAAAACAAAACAAAACAAACAAACCAAAAAATCCTTACAAACCAACAGTGAAAATGTAAAACGTATTAGAAAAGTGGGCAAAGAATACGAACATAAAAATTTCCAAACAAAATCTAAAAGGCTATTAAACATACGAAGTCATGTTTAACCACACTAAAGAATGCAAATAAATAAAAAGATACTATTTTACCTATCGATGTGGATAAAAGTAAGAATAATTTTTCTATTAGAACACCTAGTGTTTGCAAGGAATACGCTGTTCATGGGAAAACTGATGTACACCTCTGTACAGCGATTTGACAGTATCAAAAAAAATCTAACAAACATGCTTATTCATCGTGAGCCCAGGTTTTCTACTTCTCATGAGTCATTTCTCCTGTATGTATATCAAAGCCTTTCTCATGGGTGATGTATTTGAAAATAAGCTAAATGTCCAATAATAAGATGTTGGAGGTAAGGAGTATGGAATGTTGTACAGACCTTAAAATCATTGAAGAAAAATATTTAATACATGGGAAAATGTGCATAAGAGGTTAATTTAAAAGGCAGATTATAAACAGCTTGCACTATATGTTCCTAATTTTAAAAATTTTGTGTATATAAGTCAAATAAAGTATGTAGACTTTGGATTCTAAATCAAACAAGCTAACTGTAAGAAGACATTTTGGAGACAGAGAAAATCAAACATGGACTAAGTATTAGATGAAACTGAGTATTTGCTATTAGTTTTGTTAGGTATGATAATGACATTTCAGTGTTTTTTTTTAAAGTGTTCAGTGTTAGAGACACATACTGAAGTGTTATAGGGTGAAATTATATGAAATCTGGAATTTGCTGCACAATACTCAAAAATAAATGAATTAGATAAAACAAGAATGACAAAATGGTGATAATTATTAATTATATAGTTTTCTCTATTTTGAAAATTCCCATAATAAAAAGAAGTCCGAATGCTGCAACTAAAGATCCCACATGCTGCAACGAAGATCCCACATGCCACAATTAAGACCCAGTGCAGCCTTAATAAATAAATAATGTTAATTACAAAAAGAAGGCAGAATGCTGCCACACTTTAAAAATAATGTATGTGTATGCATAGAAAAAAATTAGATACAATGATTATTGCTGGTTAGACAATTAGCTCATTTTCACTTTCTTGTTTTTTTATAAACATATTTTTCAAATTTCCACAATGAACATATAAAAATTTTATAATCATAAAAGAACTCTATATGTGCCTTTTAAAGTGTCTTTTGTTTTGACTTTAAAGAGGTAAAAGGAATGGTGACACCAATAGCTGAAATGGAGAAGATGAGAACCAGAGAGGGTGTGGGAGGGAAACATACTCAAACAGAACTTGTAGAAGCAGCAGTGTTGGCAGACATCTGGATAGAGCCCTGAACTTAACTGGAAAAGGGAGCTGAGATGATGACGGAATTGAGAAGGCAGCGACCCTGAGTTTAAATCTTCGAAGTATGTTAATATTACATACAACAGCATTGCAAATTTACCTTGGGAATAACGATTTTGAAAACTGAAAATTTTTTTCTCTCATTTATTTATTCTACATGATCCAGGTACTGTTCTGGATGCTAGGAGCACAGTGGTGAAATAGAGGGTCTTGAAAAAGTCCTCATGGACTTACAAACTAGCCGCAGAGAGAGAGAGAGATTAAACTAAAAGCTACACAAATAGTCAATGGTAATAGCTATTACGAAAGAGAAGTACAAGAGGCCTTGAGAGCCCATCACAGAAAGACTCACCCTACTTTTTAGGCATTCTGGGAAACTTCCCTGAGGAAGCTTTGCTCCTGAAAGATAAACAGGAGCTCAGCAAAGAGTGGGGTAGCAACGTTCAGACCAGGGGACAAGGTTACCCAAAGGCCTTGATGCTAAAACAAAAATGATCATTTGAGGGACAGAGAAAGCCAGAGTGTCAGAAGCAGAAAGTGAGGGATAGAGGGGCCTAAGATGAAACTGGAGAGGGAGGCCACAGAGAACATGCAGATGTTTCTGGTCATGATAAGGATCATTACTGTTCCCTGATTTTATTCTAAGCATACGGGAGGCCATTAGAGAAGGTCAGGTAGAGGGTGGTCACTGCAGTGCGTGCACCTGAAGAGAGGTCTTTCCAGGAGTATTCAGAGGCCCATGAACAGTCAAGGTGGAAGAAGTCGATGCTTTGGACTGGGGTACTGGCAGAGCAGGTGGAGAGAAGTGGGTAGTTTAAAGAGACTTAAAATTTCCAGAAGGAGCAGGTAAACTGGCAAAGGGGACTGGGAAGCAGCTAGAGCAGTAGTAGAAAGATCAGGAAACCAGCATCAAGGGAGGCCTGTTTTCTGGAAGGAAGGCGTGGTCAAATGGGTTGGATGCTATAACGCTGTACAATGGATAAGCCATAAGCAGATCCAATGTCAGGTGGACCCATTGCTATGAAATTATCTATGGATATATATTTTGGTGACATTAGGGTATTAGCACTTGCAGAAATATGGCTATTCTTATGAAGCACTTGTAGTTGGATCCCAGCTCTAGCACTTCCTGTTGGTATGACTACCAACTATTTAGTCTCTGGACAGTTTCCTCATCTGTAAAATGGGTATAATAATCCCTACTCATAATACTGTTGGGAGGGTTAACATAATGTATACCACATTCCTCCTGCACTGATGGTGCTTAATAAATACGCATCATTTCCCCAGCCCTTCCCTTTCTCACTGTTTAGCCTGCTGTTATCAGCTCCCCAAATAATGTGACCCCAGGGACTCTTCACTCATTTCTTTTCTACTGCCCGAGAACAAAGGGAACATAATCTAGAGTGGAAACATTATTTGATATGTGCTTCAAAAACACACTGTGTTTGATGTGTGATGCGGATGTGTACTACTCAGTCTATTAGATATGAATATTAGACTGCTGGCTTTGTGCTGTTTATATTGGTAACACGACCCTGACCAGACTCCCAGCTGTGAGGATTAAAATGTGGGCTCTCAGTTGTTATGGGGCTTTTTCTTCCATCTACTACAGCCAGGATGAGGTTGAATAAGCATCCAATGTAACAGCCTTCAGCTGAGTTTGCTGAGTTTTTAAAATTCAAGAATCGGGTCTCTCTTGTGAATTTTTTGTACCTCAGATGGCTTCCACATATCCAGGCTACCATAAGGAGTTCCTTGGATTCTATTTCTTAGCGTGGGTTCACCATCTGCACCCTGCACCTGCCCCCTCTGAAAGCTCTCCGACACCTGCTTCCCGATGAAGGAAGGGAGGTTAGGCAGGGGAAGACGGGAGAGGAGGAATTGCAGAGGAGAAAGGGGGAGAAAGGGGCTGGGTTACGGTTCCCAGGGATAATGGTGAGGAGAAGAAATAAGAGGAGGAAGAGGTGGAGTGAACTGGGGAATGGGGGAGAGAGGGGAAAGAGAAGAAGAGAAAAGAAAGGGATATGAGGAATTAATGTACACTGAGCAATTGACTACTACTCATCTGTTCTCAACCATTTCATTTCATTTCCACAACAATCCTACAAAGTGGGTCCTTTGGTACCATAAGGATCGATCTCCTTTCTGTGACTCCTGTCCTTTTCCCAAGAAATTCTGGGCATCAAAACTATCTTTCCACCCCACAGAATGAAATCCAAACTCTGTAGGATGCCGTTCAAGGTTTCATAGGAACAGCTCCCCAAAGGTGAGGCGACAAAGTAATACCAGCCAAACCCAGACTCTTTTGAGAGTCCAAGCAGGTGCCATGTGTAATGACGCTGGGAAGACAGATGAAAACTGAGGCTGTCATGGGCTAACTGGGATGCATGGTCAGCCCCACCCCCACGTCCGTCCTAAGCCACCCACCTTGCCAAGCTACTGCCTTCCCCAAATCTCCCACGCTTTGTCATGTGTGTGGAAAGCTAAGCAAACCCCACTCACCCCGCGCCAACCTGGAAAACTCATCCTTCAGTAGGGAGCTCAGAAACAACTGCCTCTATGTTGTCCGTCTCAAGTTCTCACGGCCAGTTTCCAGAGTGCTTAGAGTCCAGACACTGGACCCCTGTTGAACCTGGGGGTTCAAACCCCAGGTCCACAACCTGCACGCTGTGTATGTTTGGGCAAGTCACTCAAGCTCTCTCTGTCTCGGCTCTCCTTTCTGTACTATTGAGATAATAGTATCTCCTTCATGTGGTGGCTATGAGGACCAAGAAAGTTCACAAGTGGCAGGGACTGGCTCTGCATGGGGACTTCAGGTGGAGTATGTGACGCAGAAGGATCTCGCCAAACCTGGGGGCACAGGCGTGCATACGCTCATCTGCACACCTGAACCCCACCTGGGAGGCACGTATTTTCTCCTTTGAGGAAAAGCAGAACAAAAATTGTCAAGTGCAGTGTTAAATGCTAAAAAGTTCACAGATCATTTTGTCTGTAATAACCTTTAGTTTTTCTTATGATGATTTCAACATCATCTTAATCAATACAACATGTTAAAATTTCTAACTTCCCTTCCAGGACTCAAACAATTCTCTAAGCTATCCCGCGTAGGCTTCTTCCTGGCAGGCGCGTGGCATGGTCCCAGAGTGCCTTCAGTGAATAAGAAGAATAGGCTTCCATGCGTGTGATGCTGTTTCAGAGTCCAGTAACATTTATTTTACCTAAGATTTGGCTTATTGAAGCGCAGATACTCCTGAGATCAGTAACTGGTCTTTTCTATCTTCAGTTATTTTTACCTTAGTGTGAATACATTTCAAATCCTTAGAGAGGAGGCGTGAGAGAAGACACTGGATATTCCTAAGGGGTGGAAGCAGGAACTACGAAGGCTAAGAAGGGCGTGGAAAGGCAGGACTGCAGATGCCTAGGATGAATTCTGTCCATGTCACACTTTTCGCTCAGAGCAAAACACTTTTGCAGGGGGACTAATGTTTAGTGCACAGGCTGGGTTGAGCCTTCTGCTAGGAGGACCTGGAGTTAATCCCTCCAGCCCCCGCCCCTGCCCCCAATGTACCCCCCAACACACACACACACACTCACTTGACTCATTTCAATGTCATCTGCCTGCCTGAAGTCTAGGTTTACAGTGACTTTTGTTGTTATTGTTGTCCTTATGCTCTGGCTGTCATTTTTGAGGCTTTTCCCCCCACAGATTTTAATTGAATGTTCCAGAGGGGAGATACTTTAGCATTCATTTTGAATTTTTGCTTCATATTGTGACCAATTAAAATATGACTAACCACAGAATACACTTTTCTTTTCCTTCAAGCATCACCCCGAACAGAGAGAATGGAGTTTGAACGCCATATTATTATTTTCCATGCTGATTTGACTTAAGAGAAAAGGTTTTTGTTTTTGTTTTGATAAAGTTCTTTGAAAACTTTTTGACAACCCCAATTGGGGTATCTTCCCCCATTCCACGTACATCTTGGGTGGAATTCTCTATAGCCTGCTTTCTCTCCAATCCTCACATCAAACCTCCTTGCGTAATGTAAAGCAGTGATCCCCCCTGCATGACTGAAAAGCAAGCTTTGCTGGATGACTTTAAAGGTGACACCAATATGCTGACAGAGTGCAAATCCATCTGAATCCAGCCCGGCCTGCAGCCCTCCATTTCTGTTCTCTCGTGACTTTTTTCCCTTTCCCACAAATCTGTGGCAAGTCCTCAGGCTCCTGGCCACCTCTCAGTGCACAGCCTTGACTTCTATTGTGCAAGGAATATAAGAGCATATTGTTGGTGAAGCGCCCTCTCCTCGTCTGAAATGGATCCGTAACGGCGCCCTTTCCTCCCTTGGAACCTCATCCTCTTCGGGAATACCTCCTCCTCCTATGCAGTTGATTCCTTTCCTCTCTTGCTTCTCTGGCATTCCTCTTCTGTCCAGCACATTTTTATTCTCCCTCTCTTCACCATCTCTCAAACTGAAAATATATGCACGATTCCTCCCTCATCTTAACAAACCTCCCTGCAACCCCTCCCGCTGCCCCGTGGCTGTCTTTCTCCTCCACCACCAGATTTCTGGAAAGAAGAGCTCTTGTTTTTCACTGCCTTTTCAACGTCATTCACACACTGACTCACTGAAATCTGGATCTCGCCAGATTCCATTCTAGTGATGGTGTGATGAAGATTCAGACACTCAGACCAGAGTCAGGAAGACCCTTGGATTCAGGCAAGGACTTTGGTAATGGGCACAACATAGTAAAAGAAAACAAAAAAGAAAATGTAGCTTACAAAAATTATGTGCCTCTTGTTGAAAAAATAAAAAATTTGAAAGCAGTTTGTATGTTTCTTGAGCCAAACCTGGTCTGAAAATGCCTAGACCCAGAGACGGCAATAAATAGTACACCTCAGTCGGGGAGGGGGGGGAGGCGTCAGGGTCCACACCTGTCCTTGACATTGACCCCAGGGACATAACAAGAGCTGTGGATGGAGACCCTGCCGTCCTGTAAGAGCATGGAGCCAGCTGGGAGAGAATCAGACAAAAGAGAAACAGCGGGACATCCTACCGCTTGTCCTCAAGAATCTCGCGTGAATGTTTATGTGTGCAAAGAAGAAAGGGAGGTCTCCTCCTCTAAGTATGTTCATGCCCATGCATCCCTCTTCTGCTCCCCTTCCTGTGTGTTCTCCAGTCCTCTCCTCACTTTAGCTGAAAGAGCAAAAGCAGTCTCCTCTGCACAACATGACCCGCATCATTTACTACTGGCAGTTGTCTTCTCGCCTCTGGTGGATAAAGTCCCCAAAGTGAATGACAAACCAGGAAGTCCACCACTTCCCTGCATCTGGAAAGAGGTATCTTCTTTGTAGTCAAGAAGATGGAAGGTTAAGACAACATCTCTCTCTCTTTCTTCCCAAGCAACTCATGCCTTTCTCCCTTGCCCCGCACACATATTCTCTAGGAGGCAACGTCAGTAAAGCTGAGTCCTTCCAGCTAAGGCCTCAGCCTCTGTGCTGAGAATGCCAACCAGTGTCTGGCAATGCCCTTCCCACGCGGACTGGCGAGTGCGCTGAACCCATCAATCCATTTGTCATGAACCATGCAGCAGCCAGCAGATGGCCAGTATCAGACTTGTCACTATCGACCCAGCCTACCATTGAACTTTTGACCTGTAGGTAAAGAGCTTTATGTTGCAATAATAATGCCTGAAGTGTCTAGGGGCTTTCGAAATCCTTACTTTTTAAATGAATACCTTGTCATTACCATTTTACACATAGGGAAAGAGGGAAGGTCAAAGGCTTAATGCAAACTTGGTTTCCCACGTATCAAGAAATAGAGTCTTAGCAATCGACAAACCCTGTGGCCTCTGGAAAGCTATTCATTCTAAGATTCAGTTTCGTCATCTGCAAGTAAGGATTATAGGGTGTTTGTGAGGATAAATGAAATAATACATATAAGATCATTGCACAGGGGGCTTCCCTGGTGGCGAAGTGGTTAAGAATCCGCCTGACAATGCAGGAGACACAGGTTTGAGTCCTGGTCTGGGAAGATCCCACATGCCGCGGAGCAACTAAGCACGTGCGCCACAACTACTGAGCCTGCGCTCTACAGCCCGCGAGCCACAAGTACTGAGCCCGCGCACCTAGAGCTCGTGCTCCGCAACAAGAGAAGCCACCGCAATGAGAAGCCCATGCACCGCAATGAAAAGTAGCCCCCACTCGCCATAACAAGAGAAAGCCCACGCGCAGCAACGAAGACCCAAAACAGCCAAAAATAAAGAAATTAAATAAAGAAATTAAAAAAAAAAAAAGATCATTGCACAGGACCCAGCTACACAGGGCTGCTGCATTGCACAACTCCACCAACGTGGTGTGGCCAGGCATATAAAACACAATATGCGCAAGGCCCCCTAGGGTTATTCAATCAACAGCCATGCTGGCCACAGTCTGACACATCATACTTTCTCTGTAGTGTTAGCCATCATTATTAGTTTGGAAGTTTTTCTTCTGGTAACAGCAGAGTAGGTGTTTCAGAACAATCCTCTCTCTGATCATAAGAAATATTGAAAAGAAACATCAGTTTAATGACGCTGACAAGTTACCAAGGCAGTAAGAAATCACACTGTCAAATCCCAGAGAGGAAGGAAGCCCATTCAAGGCTGCCTTTCCCCTAGAATGGTGGTTCTCCAAATGTGGGCACTGAGTAAGCAGTAGCACCTGGGAACTTGTTAGAAATGCACATTCTCAGGCTCCACCCCAGATCCACTGAGTCAGAAACTCTGAAGTGAGACCCAGAAATCTGCTTCAACAAACCATCTAGTTGATTCTGATACACCCTAAAGTCTGAGAACTGTGGCCCATCAGGCACCTGTAATTCTGAAAGCACAGTTGAGAGACTGAGAACTGGGCAGGAATTCTGCCAGTCTCCAGGGTCTGGGGACTCAAAGCTTGGAGCTCAAGGCCTGCTGGGTAAGCACCCCAGGCAATTAGCTGGGAAACCAAAGGGCCATACCCAAGAAGTAAGAGTGAACTGGAAATATATGCATCTTCACAGGGGCTAACGTTTCGTATCATATCCATTCCTGATTGGATGAAGGACCTGGGATTGCTAGTGCCCTTAACCCAGCTCCTTTCCAGCAACAGTGACAAATCCTTTCTGAAGGAAAAAAACATTATCCAGTGTCTCAAATTTTCTCTGTCAAACACTCAATCAAAAATAAGTGAGCACTCACTTCCATCCTGCTCCTTATGCCATTCACTCTGGGAAGGCAGACTCTGTGTCAGAGGGCTCTCAAGCAGCTCTCTGGAGAGTCCACGTGCTGAGAAACTGAGGCCTTGGCCTTCTACCCACAGCCACATGAATGCACCAATTTGGGAGGGGATCCCACAGTTCCAGCCAAGCCATGAGATGACTACAGCTTTAGCCGATACCTTGATTATAAACTCATGGAAGCGCCCTAACTAGAACCATCCACCTAAGCTGGCCCTGAATGTCTGACTCATAGACACTGTGTGATAACAAGCGTTGATTATTTTTATTTAAACACTAAGGACTCAATAAAAAAATAACTGGGCATACAAGAAGATAAGACTTGACAAACAACCAAGATTGTTCTAAATGGGTGATATAAACAAACCCATAGGCAATAGAGTATTTAGGGAGAATTTTCAAATAACTGTGCTTAATTTTTCAAAAATTATTACTGTTTCACTATAATTTCATGACCATCCACCTCAAATGGGTCACGAATACTGTATCCATGTATCCATACATGGTATATTGGTCAATTCAATCTCTTACTTTCTGTGACTAAGAGATCTCCTCCACTCTCTTCCCCCACTCATAGCTTCCCCTTCACTTTCAGCCTATGATCTCATCCACTTCACACAGGAGATCGAGGCCATCCAACAAGAACGCATTGGCCTTCTGATCTACAAACCTACACCTGTGCTTCCCTCCCTCCTTTAAAGATGGAAAAGCTAAAGTCAATTCTTTGGCTACACTTTACCTGTGACCCCCTCCCATCCCCTTAGGAACCTCACACTTAACAATAATTCTTCTTCTTTGATATATTCAGACTCTTCTTCTCAAGCAAACCCTTCCCATTGGACTTGTTAAATCATCTTAAATCACATTTAATATTACTCTTCAACTTCAGTTCTGCCTCTCTTTTCTTCCCTTCACACTAAGTTCTAGAAGAATTTTTCTTAAGCTTACTATTTCCTCTTTTAAACACCTTTCACTCAATACTCAACACACTCCCACAGGGTTTCTGCCCCGTCACCCCAGTGGTAATACTCTTGTTGAAGTCTCAGGGACTAAAGTCAGTGGATGAACACTTTTCAGATCTCTTCTTCCCTGTCTTGGCAATGTTTCACAGAGTTGAGCACAACTCTCTTCTATAAGCCTTTCCTCCCGGCTTGCATGATATTCTCATGGTTTCCTTCCTATCTCTGTCATTTCTCATTGTTATTCTTTTTAACAGGCTCATATCCCTCTACCTGACCATTAAATGTTAGTGTTCTGCAGGTCTTGGTCTTTGGCTGTATTTTATATAAACTTTCCCCAACTAAGCTCACCCAAGCTTACATCTTCAATTATCATGTATACACAACTTATTTGCTAATTTATATATCTCTAGCCATGGAGAAGCTGGGGAGAGTATGCCCAGAACCTTCTCCCGAATTTTCTTATCAGGTAACTCACACTTTTCATGGAAAGGAAAGAGTAAGGGTAGGAAGACAGGCAGGAATATTGCTTTGACAGAAGCCCTCTCAAGGAAACATGAAGACAAGGGAATGGAGTTTCCACTAACAAACAGTGAAATAAAATTAATATGTAAATAGTAGTGGGACCTTATTTTCACCTAAAAATTTGGTTATTTAAAAATGTGAGCCAGTGTAACTTTTTTTTCCTGGTTAGTGGGATTAATGTACTCTTTCTACAATTTCCTTTGTTTATCTTGCTCAACTGTCCTATTATTTAATTAATCGTTATGGTTATGAATTAGCACTTTAGATTTTGTCATTGAGAGGGTTTACTTCTCTGGTAAACGGAGTGTACTTAGATGCATATGTGTCTGATGTTAACTTCCTGAAAGTTTTTTTTTTTTAATATGACAACATTTGCCCCTGTACTGGTTCAAGGCATTTGGTTAGATATACAGTGCTCATGCATTGTTTAGGGCTCTCGAAGTATGAATATGATTGTACAAGTTAGAAATACTTTCAGCTGCAAGTAACAGAATATCCGACTAACAGCGGCTTAAATATTCAAGACATTTAATTATCTCACGTACAGGAAGTTAAGATGTAGTTGCATGTTGATGTACTGATTCAACAAAGACATGAAGCATCCAACTTCTTCCTGTTCTTCTGTTTACCATATTTAAAGTGTTGACTTTTCATTCTCGGGCTTGTTACCTCATGGTTGCAAAATGGTCAGTATGGGTCCCAAACATCCTAATGATGTTCAAGGCAGGAAGAAGTGAAAGGTTCAACAACAGTGCACTTTCTCTTCAAACACTGTGCCTTTTATCAGGAAACAAATCCCTTCTCAAAGATATCTGGCACACTTACCAGTACAGTGTCACATGACCCCTCCCGGCTGTAACAGAAGCTGAGAAATGGGAGTATGAGTGTTCTGATTATCTTAGATTTAAGATTAAAGAGCTACGACTGGGCAGGTTACTGTACTGAATAAAATAGGAATCTCATTGGTAAAGAAGAAGGGAGACATTGGATGGGCAACTAACAATGTCTACCATAGTACGTCTGACTCAAATCCATCCCTGAAATTGTTCATTATACTAACAAGCCTCATGAATTCTGCTGCTGATAATAAATAGGGGAAATGGTAGAGTGAAGTCTTGGAGCCGTAAGTAATAAGCCCATCTAGCACTTGCTCAAACCTGGCTAGTCGTGAAAGTGTTTCAGGGTAATAAGGACTATCGAATATCTGCGAGAAGGGAGAACAGATTGTGAGGACGGCAAGCCTGGCAGAGGAGGCTACATGGTTGAAGGGAGCCTCCAGTGATGGGTCGAGTAGGAGAGCCAGAGACACAGAGTAGAGCAGAGCTGAGGGGCAGAGAGAGATGTGTAAGGAGCTGCATAGGGGGGGAAACAAATTCTCACTGGAGAAAAAAGGGGAAAAGAGGGAAGACTGAGGCCTGAGGGTGGAGCATTGGAATGCCTGGCTGCATACGCTGGAGCTTATTCATTAGGTAGAGAGGAGCCCCACACAGTTTTACGAGCAGAGTGACAAGATGATGAAAGCAGTACTTTAGAGAGATTAATTCGGTGGGAGGGAACAGGATAGATTAGAGGGAGAGAGACAAGTGGGGAAGCTATTGCAATGCCCAGGAGGTGTTGGGAGCCTCAATGAGAGCATTATCATTGGCTATAAAAATGGAGCAGAAAACGTGGGTATAAGGGACATTTTAACCTCATTTAGGGATATCCCCTCATAAAATACAATAGAGGCAATAGTGAAAAACACAGACCCTCGTAAGTGGCAGTAGTCAAACGTTTAGTCGCCATGCTCCCTATTTCAAGGGCTCACCTGTAAAAGACATTAATTTTAAATAATGAAGGGAACCATCAGGGGGTTTCACCAATAGTAATTTTTCAATTCTCAAGTCACTGCTCTTCTAGTTAGTTACTCATGGCCTGGTTTCACAGAAATGGGCTGCAGGCATTCTGGGAAATGAAGAGTTGTTATAGGAAGAGCCAAGACTCCTCCAATTTCACCGCTCAGAGGGCATCTGTGTTCCCCCTCCCATGAGGAGGTGTTTCACCTTGAGGGGCGGTGGGTGGGGAGCAGCACAGGTGGCCTGTGTGGATCTGATGAGAAATCAAAGCTCACACAGAAGCTGAGAACCTCACACCTCTCCCTGCTTTTGGTGCCACCTGGAAAAAGCCTGAGAAAGTATAGCCCTTTCAGTTGAAGATTCTAAGGGTGGTTAATGCCCACAGACGCACAGCAGAATCACCACTCCCAGAAAGCCCACTGCCTGCAAGGTGCTGGGGGTTGGACGTTCTGTTACTTGCAACCAAAAGCATTCCTGACACAAGAGCCTTTGTTCTCCTTCTCCCACGGAATTCACACCACAGCTCAAGGGGACCTGAAGCAGAGGGCACGCCCCAGAGATCAGGTGATTAACGCATAAGTAAATGAGTTACAGGCACCTTCATCATTCCTATTCCAGGGTAGTAAGTAAACCATGGGCTCTGGAGCCAGACTGCTGCCACTTAACCGCTCATGACCTGAGGCTTCTTTATGCCAGAGTCTCCTCATCTGTAAAACAGTAACAGTTCATACTCCATAGGTATGTTTTAACGGCTCCATGAGATCATGACTATAAAGTGCTCAGCTCAATGCCTGCTACAGGGTTAGCACCCAATAAATGTTCAGCACCGTATTCTTTTACAGATGAGGAAACAGTAATCCGGAAAGGCTAGAGAATTGGCTCAAGGTCACACAGATAAATGCTGTGTGTGCTTATTTTCATGGACACGTCTTTTCTGAGCGGTACGTCAACAAGTCAGCAAATGTTTATTAAGTGGCCGTGAGGTTGAGTTCTGAACTAAACATTCAGAATTTATGCTCAAGGATGGGTACAGTTCTTATTCTAGTGAAATTTACTATCTGTCAAGGATGTTTCATTTTTCACAGTCAGCCCAGCTGCACACAAGGCTGGCCTTACAGATGACAGACGGAAGCCTCTGTGGTCCTGTTTGAAGGGTCCTAGGAAGGCCACTCGAACAGCACACATCAATTGGCAGTGGGATAAACTCAGTGTAACAGCTTTGTATTGGCCTGAGCTTTGTCTTCCTAGAGAATGGATTCGCCAGATCTACCCATTTTTCTCCTTCCTCCTTTGTAAGTCCTCTGCAGGAGAAAGAGTTCCCCCATAGGCCCTTAACTGATGACTGAAGTGTCTCCAGCCAGTGCTAGCCCCTTGAGTGTAGCATTGCTTCTTATCACCTAGAATCTTTAAAACTGCAAAAATCCCTGGCTGATACCAATGACATATATTTTTAATAAATAAATATTTATTTTGACATGAAAGAAACACACGTGTGTGTGTGTGTTTCTTTCATGTCAAGTGAGTCGCCTTGAATAGAGGAATGAGGTCTCCCTCTTGGGCAGCTAAGATAGTTTGGTCCTTAGGACAAAAGCAGCACCAACAAGAGCAAAAGGAAGAAGCAGGAGGCAGGCGGGATGCTCTGGTACCCTGTGGGTCCGGCCTGCACTCTCCTTTCTTACCAAGGAAGTCAAGCCTCTGCCTCTCTCTACAAGCCTTGGCCTTACTCTACAGCTGCCACCAGGCTCTGTCCCCTGGGGCCACACACCACACAGCCAGGTGGCAGAATAGGATACAGTCTTCCCAGGAGCCCTCTTCCTTGCAAAGCTGAGCGCAAGCACGAGGCCCCCCTTCTCTTGAAAAGCTCTTCTACAAATCACCCGGTAGAGACATACAGGGGGATGGGAACATTCACCATGTGGGGATATCATAAAAGTCTCAGAACTTTATAAGATTCTTACAGGCTATGGATCCCAATCCTTTCCTGATTTTGTTTCTGGAGAATGAGCTCATCAAGTAAAACTTCTCCTTCTGACCCGACTTTGAATGAGGCCAACTTATGTCCCCTCCCCCTCACAAAGGCAGCCCAGCCTTGCGGTCATGGACAAAATTTGCCTTCTGAGTATCTGCGGAGTGACAACACCTGAAAACAAGGCCACTGCTCGTCCTGGAGCATGAGTCCCCTCGGACATTTCCTCCCTTCCCCGCGGTAGGAAGGGCCAAGTCCTGGCAGGCTGGCTCCAGGAACCCCAAACGTAGATAGCCTTGACAAGATCATTCACATGCAGTTTTCCATGACTTTAAAAATATTTTAAAATATGATCATAAAATGATAGCAGTGACTTTAAAAATATTTCCCCTCCCCAAAGAAATTGCATTCTGAGCACAATTATTTAACAAATTTTTAAAATTCTCTACCAATGGACATTCTCTACACGTGGGCTGGTTTGAGGGAAAGGTTTGTGCAGGCCCCGGGACAGGCATGACTGGCGATCTATTCATGCCAAGACCAGCACTCACAGCTGCCTCCGAGTGGCATAAAATGCCTGCCTGCCAGGCACCATCTAAGTGGATTTTACCAAAGGGCAACTCACCAAATAGCCTGACTGGAGAAAAAGAGGCACAGTGGAGACATGGGAGAAGCACCTGTTCCCACCTTCGGGAAAGCAATCACCTGGTTGGCCGCTGAGATGTGATACATGCCAGCCCTAACTGTCAACGGCCATGCCGTGGTCGGAAACATGACCTTCCACTGAGCCTGCCTCCAGGTTGCCAAAAGCCTGCACCTGACAAGCAACCGGGGGTGAGTCCTTCCGACAGCCAGCCGGAGCGAAAAGGAGAGACAGCGTTTGAGAACAAGCCCGACCCTGTTGGTCCTTTGAGAACAAGGACCTGGGAAACCACTCCTGCTAGGAAAGACAGAAGGAGAGACAGAGCTCTGACCCCACTGGCTCTTCTGACGGGTCTAAAGGTCTCCCACCTTGTGATTCTGCAATACCTCTGCCAGCCCTGGCTCTGTAGGAAAAAATTACATTTGAGAAAAATGGGCACAATAAAATCAGAATGTGTGCCTTTAAGGAAGAGTCCCCTCAGATAAGGGTTGCTAAAGTTCCAAATATACAGCCCGTAAAGCACAGAGGATATTTGTACTGTGACTAAGGTTCAACATTGATCATCAGTAAATGATCATCACTAACAAATCAACATGTGACATTAGCCAGAAGGGCTACTGGATGTTAAAGAAACTCAAAAATCCCAGGAAACAGCCACTTGATGAGCCAACAGTTTAATTTAGTGTCACTCACAGGAAATAGACAATAGCATTATTAAAATTGCAACAATGTAGCCATTTGCAATTCATTCACATTTCACATTAGATGCCCCTGCTCCTTCCAGCTAATGTTGACTATTACCAGTAAAATGCACAATAACAACCATTAATTGAGCATTTTCAGTGTGCCAGGCACTGTGCCCTGAGCTTCAGAAGCATTCTGTGACTTAACTATAATATGGAACACTTAAACAGATCTTGCTAATGTGCCAGATATCGTTCTCAGCATTTTATATGTCTGAGCTTCCTTACTCCTCACAAAAACCCTGTGAGGTAAGTACTATTATTATCAGGTTTTGCAGATGAGGAAACTGAGGCAAAGTGAGATTAAACAATTTTCCCAGGATTACATACTTAATTAAGAGGCAGGGCAAAAATTCAAAACCCATGCAGTCTGTTCCACAGTTCATGCTCTCAACTCTTATCTCATAATTGCATCTTCAAAATATCTCCAAGAAATATATGTTGCAATCCTCTCTTTTCATAAGTAAGGAAACAGATTTAGAATGATTAAGTAACTTCTTTAATCGCACAGCCAGGAGGTGGCAGAGCCTGGACCAGAACACAGACCTTTCAGGTACCTAAAGCCTAGAGGCCAGAGGTTTCTGTTATTTCTTGTATCCATTGTGGTTCGTTGGCTCTGAGTATATAATCATTCTTCCTACTTGGACATCAGGTCAGTATATTTGAATGGCTATTGAGTTCTAGACACTGTGCTGCCAAAGATTAGGTGGTCCCTCCCTTCTAAGAGCTTACACTCTAGTGGAAGTGCTGATGCTGAAGCTGTCATTCAAGTATATGGAGAGGCTGAAAGAACAACCTCTTCCCCATGCTCTTTGTCACTTACAGACTCCTTGTGGTTGGTGTCCGTAACTATGGGTATAAAAAAGAACATTGATGATGTCCCCTACTCAGTCAAAAGTATCTCTCATAACAAATCAATGCTTTTGTTGATGCTAATTACCAAATTCTCTAAGCCATCTCATGTTGCTTGAAGCTACTGTCAACATATTTTTGTGGCGGTCTCACTTTCTTCTGCCCATTCTGAGTGAAGGTCCTTCCGCATCTCCCCACTCTGGCCTTTATGGTTATGGCTGTGATGGGCCATTGAGTTGTGTTGCATAAGGCGTCACTTCTAGAAGTGACCATGCTCAGGACCTCAACAACAGAACTGAGGGACATTAACAAGATTTCTAAGGACACTAACAGTGCCTCATTGGGAACCTCGAGAATAACCTTCCTGAATCTGCCACTTATTGTCCATGGGATCTCTAGCTACCCAATTTCTGTTTCCTCTTGTATTATGTGGATAAAAATAGTTTCTCTCACTAGAGTTTTTGTGAGTATTAAATAAGCTAATACATGTAAAGCACTTAAAACAGTGCCTGGAGGGTTAATGCTCCATAAATGTTAGCTGGTACTGTTGCTTCTTCTCTTCCCCCTCCTCCTCCCTCCCCCGCTTCCCTCTCATCCTCCTCTTCCTTCTTCTTCTTTTTCTACTTCTTTTCTCCTTCTTTCCCTTCTTCTTCCTCTTCCACTTCCCCTTCTCCTTTTATTCTTCCCCTCCTCTTCTTCCTCTTCCACTCCCCTTCTCCTTTTATTCTTCCCCCTCCTCTTCTTCCTCTTCCACTTCCCCTTCTCCTTTTATTCTTCCCCCTCCTCTTCTTCCTCTTCCTCCTTCCACTTGTTTCATTATTATCAGCATCATTTTTTTTTCTTCTATAGGAAATTTTCACAAGCTTATATAAGGGTTTGATATCATAATAGCTTTTTTCTTGAATTTTATTTTATTTATTCTTTTATACAGCAGGTTTTTATTAGTTATCCATTTTAGACATATTAGTGTATATATGTCAATCTCAATCTCCCAATTGATCCCACCACCACCCCACCCCGCCCTGGGCACTTTCCCCCCTTGGTGTCTATATGTTTGTTCCCTACATCTGTGTCTCTATTTCTGCCCTGCAAACTGGTTCATCTGTACCATTTTTCTAGGTTCCACATATATGCATTAATATACGATATTTGTTTTTCTATTTCTGACTTGCTTCACTTTGTATGACAGTCTCTAGATCCACCCATGTCTCTACAAATGACCCAATTTCGTTCCTTTTTATGGCTGAGTAATATTCCATTGTATATACATACCACTTCTTCCTTATCCATTCATCTGTCAATGGGCATTTAGGTTGCTTCCCTGACCTGGCTATTGTAAATAGTGCTGCAATGAACACTAGGGTGCATGTGTCTTTTTGAATTATGGTTTTCTCTGGGTATATGCCCAGTAGTGGGATTACTGGGTGATATGGTAATTCTATTTTTAGTTTTTTAAGGAACCTCCATACTGTTCTCCAAAGTGGCTTTATCAAATTACATTCCCACCAACAGTGCAGGAGGGTTCCCTTTTCTCCACACCCTCTCCAGCATTTGTTATTTGTAGATTTTCTGATGATGCCCATTCTAACTGATGTGAAGTGATACCTCATTGTAGTTTTGATTTGCATTTCTCTAATAATTAGTGATACTCAGCAGCTTTTCATGTGATTCTTGGCCATCTGTAGGTCTTCTTTGGAGAAATGTCTATTTAGGTCTTATGCCCATTTTTGGATTGGGTTGTTTGTTTTCTTAATATTGAGCTCCATGGGCTGTTTATATATTTTGGAGATTAATCCTTTCTCCGTTGATTCATTTGCAAATATTTTCTCCCATTCTGAGGGTTTTCTTTTGGTCTTGTTTATGGATTCCTTTGCTGTGCAAAAGCTTTTAAGTTTCATTAGGTCCCATTTGTTTATTTTTGTTTTTATTTCCATTACTCTAGGAGGTGGATCAAAAAAGATCTTGCAGTGATTTATGTCAAAGAGTGTTCTTCCTATGTTTTCCTCTAAGAGGTTTACAGGGTCTGGTCTTACATTTAGGTCTCTAATCCATTTTGAGTTCATTTTTGTGTATGGTGTTAGGGAGTGTTCTAATTTCAACTTTTACATGTAGCTGTCCAGTTTTCCCAGCACCACTTATTGAAGAGACTGTCTTTTCTCCACTGCTGTATATCCTTGTCTCCTTTGTCATAGATTAACATAGGTGAACATAGGTGCATGGGTTTATCTCTGGGCATCCTATCCTATGCCATTGATCTATATTTCTGCTTTTGTGCCAGTACCATACTGTCTTGATTACTGTAGCTTTGTAGTATAGTCTGAAGTCCAGGAGCCTGACTGCTCCAGATCCGTTTTTTTTTTCCCCTCAACACTGCTTTGGCCATTTGGGGTCTTTTGTGTCTCCATAAATATTTTAAGATGTTTTGTTCTAGCTCTGCAAAAAATGTCATTGGTAATTTGATAGGGATTGCATTGAATCTGTAGATTGCTTTGGGTAGTATAGTCATTTTCACAATATTGATTCTTCCAATCCAAGAACATGGTATATCTCTCAATCTGTTTGTATCATCTTTAATTTCTTTCATCAGTGTCTTACAGTTTTCTGCATACAGGTTTTTTGTCTCCCTAGGTAGGTTTATTCCTAGGTATTTTATTTTTTTTGTTGCAATGGTGAATGGGACTGTTTCCTTAATTTGTCTTTCAGATGTTTCATCATTAGTGTATAGGAATGAAATAGATTTCTGTGCATTAATTTTGTATCCTCCAACTTTACCAAATTCATTGATTAGCTCTAGTAGATTTCTGGTCACATCTTTAGGATTCTCTATGTATGCTATCATGTCATCTGCAAACAGTGACAGTTTTACGTCTTCTTTTCCAACTTGGATTTCTTTTATTTCTTTTTCTTCTCTGATTGCCGTGGCTAGGACTTCCAAAACTATGTTGAAGAATACTGGTAAGAGTGGACATCCTTGTCTTGTTCCTGATCTTCAAGGAAGTGCTTTCAGTTTTTCACCATTGAGAATGATGTTTGCTGTGGGTCTGTGTATATGGCCTTTATTATGTTGAGGTAGGTTCCCTCTGTACCCACTTTCTAGAGAGTTTTTATCATAAGTCGGTGTTGAATTTTGTCAAAACCTTTTTCTGCATCTATTGAGATGATCATATGGGTTTTATTTTTCAATTTGTTAATGTGGTGTATCACATTGATTGATTTGCATATACTGAAGAATCCTTGCATCCCTGGGATAAGTCCCACTTGATCATGGTGTATGATCCTTTTAATGTGTTGTTGGAATCTGTTTGCTAGTATTTTCTTGAGGATTTTTGCATCTATATTCATTAGTGAAATTGGTCTGTAATTTTCTTTTTTGGTGGTATCTTTGTCTGCTTTTGGTATCAGGGTGATGGTGGCCTCATAGAATAGTTTGGAAGTGTTCCTTCCTCTGAATTTTTTTGGAAGAGTTTGAGAAGGATGGGTGCTAGCTCTTCTCTAAATGTTTGATAGAATTCACCTGTGAAGACATTTGGTCCTGGACTTTTGTTTGTTGGAAGATTTTTAATCACAGTCTCAATTTCATTACTTTTGATTGGCCTGTTCATATTTTCTATTTCTTCCTGGTTCAGTCTTGGAAGACTATACCTTTCTAAGAATTTGTCCATTTCTTCCAGGTTGTCCATTTTCTTGTCATAGAGTTACTTGTAGTCTCTTAGGTTGCTGTGTATTTCTGCAGTGTCTGTTGTAACTTCTCCTTTTTCATTTCTAATTTTATTGATTTGAGTCCTCTCCCTCTTTTTCTTGCCCAGTCTGGCTAATGGTTTATCAATTTTGTTTATCTTCTCAAAGAACCAGCTTTTAGTTTTATCAATCTTTGCTGTTGTTTCCTTTGTTTCTATTTCTCTATTTTTGCTCTGATCTTTATGACTTCTTTCCTTCTACTAACTTTGGGTTTTGTTTGTTCTTCTTTCTCTAGTTCCTTTAGGTGTAAGGTTAGGTTGTTTATTTGAAATTTTTCTTGTTTCTTGAGGTAGGCTTGTATTGCTATAAACTTCCCTCTTAGAACTGCTTTTGCTGCATCCCATAGGTTTTGGATCGTTGTGTTTTCATTGTAATTTGTCTCTAGGTATTTTTTGATTTCCTCTTTGATTTCTTCAGTGATCTCTTGGTTATTTAGTAATATATTGTTTGGCCTCCATGTGTTTGTATTTTTTACAGATCTTTTCCTGTAATTGATAACTAGTCTCATAGCATTCCGGTCGGAAAAAAATACTTGATACAATTTCAATTTTCTTAAATTTACCAAGGCTAGATTTGTGACCCAAGATATGATCTATCCTGGAGAATGTTCCGTGAGCACTTGAGAAGAAAGTGCATTCCGTTGTTTTTGGATGGAATGTCCTATAAATATCAATTAAATCTATCTGGTCTATTGTGTCATTTAAAGCTTGTGTTTCTTTATTAATTTTCTGTTGGAATGATCTGTCCATTGGTGTAAGTGAGGTGTTCACGTTCCCCCCTATTATTGTGTTACTGTCGATTTCCTCTTTTATAGCTGTTAGCATTTGTCTTATGCATTGAGGGGCTCCTATGTTGGGTGCATATATATTTATAATTGTTATATCTTCTCCTTGGATTGATCCCTTGATCCTTATGTAGTGTCCTTCTTTTTCTCTTATAATAGTCTTTATTTTAAAGTCTATTTTGTCTGATAGGAGACTTGCTCCTCCAGCTTTCTTTTGACTTCCATTTGCATGGAATATCTTTTTACATCCCCTCACTTTCAGTCTGTATGTGTCCCTACGTCTGAAGTGGGTCTCCTGTAGACAGCATATATATGGGTTTTGTTTTTGTATACATCCAGCGAGCCTGTGTCTTTTGGTTGGAGCATTTAATCTATTCAAGTTTAAGGTAATTATCTAGATGTATGTTCCTATTACCATTTTCTCAATTGTTATGGGTGTGCTTTTGTAGGCCCTTTTCTTCCTTTGTGTTTCCCACTTAGAGAAGTTCCTTTAGCATTTGTTGTAGAGCTGGTTTGGTGGTGCTGAATTCATTTAGTTTTTGCTTGTCTGTAAAGTTTTTGATTTCTCCGTCGAATCTGAATGAGATCCTTGCTGGGTAGAGTAATCTTGGTTGTAGGTTCTTCCCTTTCATCACTTTAAATATATCATGCCACTCCCTTCTGGCTTGTAGAGCTTCTGCTGAGAAATCAGCTGTTAACCTTATGGGAGTTCCCTTGTATGTTATTTGTCATTTTTCCCTTGTTGCTTTCAATAATTTTTCTTTGTCTTTAATTTTTGTCAGTTTGATTACTATGTGTCTCAGCATGTTTCTCCTTGCGTTTATCCTGCCTGGGACTCTCTGCGCTTCCTGGACTTGGGTGGCTATTTCCTTCCCCATGTTAGGCAAGTTTTTGACTATAATCTCTTCAAATATTTTCTCAGGTCCTTTCTCTCTCTCTTCTCCTTCTGGGACCCCTATAATGCGAATGTTGTTATGTTTAATGTTGTCCCAGATGTGTTTTAGGCTGTCTTCATTTCTTTTCATTCTTTTTTCTTTACTCTGTTCTGCAGCAGTGAATTCCACCATTCTGTCTTCCAGGTCACTTATCCGTTCTTCTGCCTCAGTTATTCTGCTATTGATTCCTTCTAGTGTATTTTTAATTTCAGTTATTGTATTGTACACCTCTGTTTGTTTATTCTTTAAGTCTTCTAGGTGTTTGTTCTTTAATTCTTCTAGGTCTTTGTTAAACATTTCTTGCATCTTCTCAATCTTTGCCTCCATTCTTGTTCCAAGGTTCTGTATCATCTTCACTGTCATTATTCTGAATTCTTTTTCTGGAAGGTTGCCTATCTCCACTTCATTTAGTTGTTTTTTGGGGGTTTTATCTTGTTCCTTCATCTGGTACATATCCCTGTGCCTTTTCATCTTGTCTATCTTTCTGTGAATGTGGCTTTTGTTCCACAGGCTGCAGGATTGTAGTTCTTCTTGCTTCTGCTCATCATTATTATTATTATTACTAGTTATTATAATCAAATTCAGTGTTTGCTAGGAGTTTCCTTTTTCTTAACAGTTGATAGTACACTGATAGTTCTGTCTTTCAGTGGAGAAAGAACATGCTGGTCCTCAATTTTATTTTCATCAACTCTTAGCATACCTGAGCAGAATTTAATTTTAAAAATATTCTTATATTTTACATTGTCTAAGTAATCATCGGTCTGAATAATATTTGACTGTATTCCATAACACCTCAGTAGTGTAAATGGATCTAAAAGGACTCCTGAACTGTGTTTTGTTTGTGGAAATATGATCTTTAACTAAAAGAAATACAGAGAAATTCAAACTTGCCAAAAGGCAAAATAATAAAATAAATGGCCTGTCTTTCATTTAAAACTCTAGATTCCCATAAATCTTCTGAAATCAGAAAAAAAAAATGGGTTGAGAAGGTGTGTTATTGTTGGCATTGTTGAGTGTGTTGATATATTCAGGAGGTGAGCAGAAAAGTTTAAAGTCACCCAACCCAGTAGCATCTATCAATCTCTGTTCATGTGTGAGCAAGTGTCAAAATTAGCTGCTATCCGGTTTTCAACTAGATGTTTTTCTTTGATCCTCTCATTAAAGTCTTTCTCTTTGGTCACCCTGTGTTTACTGAAAAGCCTTTGGTTCTTACTGACCTACATTAACTTTATTACTTCATCCCCCATGACTCCAGGCTGTGTTCTAAACCACAAACCCATTGTTTCACATCGTGAAAAATGTTCTTGACTATCACAACCTGAGGTAAGAGAGAGGCTTAATATCATCTTGATATGATAGCACCTGATAAAGGTGCCATTAGTATGTATCAATACTAGAAAAGTAGCAAATGCACCATGGTTGTGGTTCTTTTGTTTTCTAAATTAATTGACTGGCAAAAAGGACTACGATATTGGACTCTAAATCAAAAGGAGGTATCTCTAAGAGGTTAGGGACAGCACGGCTTCTGGTAACAGGGAGCCTGAAGAGAAATAAGTGACAAACCTCTAGGAGGTCAGACTGAGCCTCACTGAATGGGACTCAGCAACGAAGGAGAAGAAGAAGAATATATCACTTACCTATAGCTTAGTAACAAATTACCCCAAGAGTTAATGACTTAAAACAACAGATCTGGGATGACGGCTTGTGACCATGCACTTACATGACCCTAAGAGTGAGTGCCTCCTTAAATTTTGTACCCTAGGCTTGCCTCACCCTGGCCCTGGCTGTCGAACACAACGAAAAATATTTATAATCTCTCACAGTTTCACTGGGAGCAACTCAGCTGGATGGTTTTCACTCAGGGTCTCTCATGAAGTTGTAGTCAAGGTGCCAACTGGAATTGCAGTTATCTGAAGGCTTGACTGGGGCTGGAAGAGCTCTTCCAAAGTGGCTCCCTCCCATGGCTGGCAAGTAAGTGGCAGCTGTTGGCAGGAGGCCTCAGTTCTCTCCCCTTGGGGCTCTCCATAATCTGTTGGGTGTCCTCGTAATATGCCAGCTGAGTGAGCCAGGAAGGAAGGTGGAAGCCACGAGGTCTTTCATCATCTATGCTCATAAGTTACACACCATCACTTCCGCCACATTCTTTTGGCCACATAGGCCAACGCTGACGCAGTGTAGGAGGGGATTACGCAAAGGTGTGAATAATGGACGCTTGGCAGCCATTCTGAAGGCTGCCTACTTTATAAAGAAAGAGGAGGAGGAGAGAAAGGGGAAGAAAAATGCTTAACTGAGAATCTTGCTTTATAAGGATGGCTTTGGCTTGAGCTTTTGGATAAAGATTAAGTCAAAATAGCAAACTGTGGAGGAGAACTAGGACTGGCTATATTATCGAATAATCCAACTCCTTACTCAACAGCTGTGTATATGTGTAGGGAGTGCTGATTGGTGGGAGGGCTGAGCACAAAAGCTTCATCCCAGACACAGCCTTTCCATCACGTGTCCACCTAGGAAGGATGCCAGTCCATAAAATCCCAGCTAGTGTGGTACTGAATGATATGGGCAGTAGAGGGGATATAATAAAGTCTCTTAAAAGATAGCTTATTCCATTAGAGTGGCTTCGTTCACAGTCTCTAGGGCTTCATTTACTTATTCCTGGGTCATCTGTGCTTAAGTCCAGTCTCTGTGATGGAATGATATCCTTGTTCTTCACTTGAGTTAAATACAAAGTTAGCATAAATAAGTACCACAAATTTTCCTTTTCCCCCAAAGATTAATTCGATTATTTCTAAAAAGAAGCCCTTTTTGATTTTTTTCAATTCAACACTTTCTATCAGTAAGGAGAACACAGGCAAGCAGATCATACTACTCTCTTTCTTGTGTGGTCAACATCTCTCCCTCAAACACCAAACCTTCCAGAAACTACGTGGTACCTTCAGCCAAACAACGACCCTGAAGTTAACACATGGATCTTTCTTTTCACCCAAGAGGGCAATGATTTTTTCAATGCAGAGAATGCTGTGTGCCAGGGACTTCACTCCCAAAGACTCACCTCATCTCCAGCTCCTGCTCTCCTTCTCCTCTACTGATGGTCCCCAGCCACCCTGACGGGGGACCTGCCCTCACACCCGGCACTGCCCCTGGCTGACGCTCCCTGGAGGCCCTCTGTAAGAATGAAGGGAATGTGTCGTCTTTAATACTGAGATTGTCCATCAGAACCAAGCGTCAGTGTGCAGACACCCTTCCCTGCTCTTTTGTCCCTGTGTCTTATCATGACTCTCCAGCAGGGCCTTTGATTTCCACACCTCACTGGGGGTGTCTGGGCTATTTTTAGCTTGCACCTCTGTTTGCAAAGATATGTATCCAATTCCGCACACAATGAAAGAATAACAACAACATGAATTACAAATGTTATGATGCATTATGCTTTGATTAAATAAGAAATGTGATCGGCTGAGGCCAAAATGATAGAACTAGAATCCCGTCAAGAGAAAAGATGAATGAACAGAACTACAGTGACATCTGCTGGTCCCTCCCATAGAGTTGTTGGTTTAAGTGTCACCAGAAGTGGGTGGTGGAAGGAAATAATAATGATGATAATCTCATGCTTTAAAAATAAATCGTTAAGATGTGCTTTTATGCAAAGATGTGTTAAGTTCAGCTGTTTTAATCTGTAGGTTGTGAATGAGAAAACAAAAGTCTTTGGAATAGACGGTGAAAATTGTTTACTCTGCAACTGCTCATGACAGGAATGGAGAAGACCACTCGTGTCATCATTTCAGCACACGATCCCTCACACCCACACGCCACGGCAGGTCGACTTGTCAGTCTGGACAAGAAGGTAAGTATGCAAAACAACAGGGCTCTACTCAGAAGTAGAGTCTTAAAATACTGGCTTCCTCTTCAGATGTTCCAGGAGAAGCTGGGGCTCCAGGGCACACGAATGACCCTCCCCGCCCACATGTACACCATGTTGCACGGTTTCTCTGTCAAGGAATGTCCACAGCTGCAATGCTGAGGCACATTAGAAAAACATTAAGATGTAATCAGGCACTCCCTGGGGGCCGGGGCTTCGGGGGAATCAATAAACTTTGCCACCCTGTTGGCTTCCATTCGGGCAAATCTTCAATCATCAATGTTCGCTGCCCTCTTTGCCAAAAAAAATGAAGCGAGAGCCTGCTCTGAGGTCCAGCGTCCTGCACACAAAATGCCCAAAGCTGCCTCCTTGGAGCCTAAGTCTCAGCGAAGCTTTCCCTCGAGCGTTTCTCGGCCCGTGTCTTTTGTAGACAGGGCAGGGTTTTTGTTGGACCCCCAAAGCAGTGTCACAAAGGGAGCCGTCATCTGCACTCTGGATAGTGACCATTCTGTTTTCAATGAAATACAAACCCACATGGATATTTTTTCCCTAAGCACAGCCCTAAATGCCTTCAGTGTACGGTGTCCACAACAACAGACTGTAAAGCTTTGCTAACAGCCTTACTTACCCCCCAAATTAGGAGAGATTACGTTTTTCAGAAATTATCCAAATCATTTTAAAATGGCCTGCATGTACCTTAGTTTTGGGGGCCCGCATGACAAAAGAGGAACACTGCGTTAGGAACAAAGGAACTTTTCGCTTCTGTCTCGTGCTTGGGCTCTGAGTGCGGAAGCATGGCTGTCATTGTGCTGTGCTAAAAGCATCCTTATCCCGCATCTGAATAAAGGACAAAGAGGCCCCCATCCAGGCAGCATGTGGGGATGTGCACATCTAACAACAACCGTATATTGTGTGGAAGTACAAGTGTGGACAGTCTGCACTTCTTAGAAGCTGAGCCGCGTTACAGCTATCTGGGTTCCTTTTAATGACTCTGAGGGACAATGCATCACCTACAAGTCTAAAGCACATTCGATAAAACATCGTGGAGCCGGTGCCTGTGGAATTCATTTTCCAGAGACAGCCAGGCTTGGGGATTTGGTTTCCAAGTTTTTTTTTTCCTTTTTCTTTTTCTGTGTGTGTTTAAACTGCAAAGCTACTTTCTTCCCCCCCCATCATCTTTCGGCCCTGGTTGAGTCTGCACAATTCATCATTGTTTCAGCAGGTTTTCTACAAGGGAAGATTACTAAACCAATTGATTATTAATTGATTATCATAATAGTCACATTCTATTTGCAGTGATTCCTGAAAGCAAGGTATGCCCCGGGTCGTTCTCAACAGTCAGGGATTTGCAGACCCGGAGCCAGGCTGGGGCATCCCCAGGGACCCATCCATTTTGCTCTGACGGTGCCACATGCATTATTCCCACAAATAATGCTAAGGGAGGTAGTACCGGGTGGAACTGAGAGTATCCTTTCCTGCAGTTTCTTCCGTTTGCAAGAAGTCGGGTGCTTCTATTTTCTGAATAACTCCTCTTCTGCGAGAAGAGGAGGAGTTCTTTTCCAGAATCCTTCTCTACCTTCCTGTGGCCACACACTCCAGGTGCTTTGGACTCAGGGGACTACGGTCATGGTCCTATCTCCTGACACATGCTTCAGCTTATGACTGAAACTCCGTTACTATTAAAGAGCAACATTGTCACATGCATTCATGCAGCCCTGCGTTGTGTCATCAAAAGCCCTTTCCTGGGTGCCCACCATACCTTAGTCCCTTGTTCAGGTCCTGGGGACACAATAGTGCACAAGGGGTGCCCTCGGGCTCATGGGGCAGAAGAACAATTATCTCGACCAGACACCAGGGTGTCATTTGTGCTGTGACAGCACAGAAAAGGGGGGCCGGAGTTAGGGAAAGCTTCCCAGAGGAAGGGATATTTGAGCTGACTTTTCAAGGATGTGGAGTTAACTGGGTACAGATGGGACAGTATGTTCCAGGCAGAGGGAGCATCAGAGAGGAATGAAACCAGAGCTAAGTTCAAATAAACAGTTGTTCCCAAGTGGCCGGAGGGAAGGTGTATGTATGGGGAATCTGGCAGTGATGAGGGGAGTGTCAGGAAACAGGAAAACCCCCATATGTGGGATTGTTGGTCCTCAAAGGTGTAGCTTCATGGCACACTTTAGTTAACGTTTGTTGAGGGTATACAGGGAATGGGCCTACATGCTAGGCAGGATTGGGAGGAAAACCATCTCTGGTCTCAATAACGAACACACATTGAGTGCCCACTGCATACCAGACCAGTGGTCCTTTTGCTGTTCTATTGAACCCTCACAACAAGCCTGCAAAGTAGGTACCGTCATCCCAGTTTTGCAAATGAGGAAACTTGAGCCCTGAGGGGCAAAAATGACGTGTCCAAGATCAAACATGTGGTTTGCAACTCAGCTGGGCTACAACTACAGATAAGTCACAAGAAGCTTGTGAGCAAAAGTTTCCAGTGACACAAAACCACAGAGGAGAGGGAGGGGAATGCAAATATTTGGGAAAGATACTCCCCCTGGTCAAGTCAACATATCCCATTGTACCGTAAAGGAGCCCTGGGCTCAGCTTTTCCGGAAACCCCTGTGTGGATTCTCCAGGCAGAATCCACAGGAGAGCTCTACAGAGATGGCTTCTTTTCCTGTAACCCCTTCTCTCCACCCCAAGCCACTCTGCCTTTGAAACACTTCCCTCTCTCCTGATGTAGCCCCACCTCTGCCCTATCAGCTGCTGCGCAAGGCATAAGCCCCCTCCTGGGTACCGTAAATTCCCCCGGCCTCTGGCATGGGTGGCAATTCCCACCAATTCCCACTTCAGACATTTCTCAAGCTGGTCAGAGGGAAGCAGAAAGATTCACAGCCAAGAGAAGGAGAGACTATTGGGATGATTCTCAGCATGGGCTGTGGTTTCCCTTATAGAACTTTTATTTAGTCTCAGTTCGCGCTGGTTACTTTTCAAAATATTAAAATCCATAAGTAAACATCTTACCCTGTTAAGGTTAGTCTCCTGCCAGGAGCCCTTATCAGACTTATAAATTCTATTCTTATCTCCCCCACCTGCTCCCCACTATTCTCTTAAGCTGACACCAGAAGGTCCAATAACCAGTCACCCAATTCCTCGGTTACAGCCTCTCCAACAAGGGGAGAGGGTAGTCTCACTAATACAGAAAGCAAAGAAGAGGAAAGAATGATCAAGGGCTTCTTAAAGCAACTAAAAGTGGCAAAGCCTGTTTAGAAACAGAATGCTTATGGAGACATAAGAAACAGCACGTTTGAGGGTAGACCTTCAAGATGGCGGAAGAGTAAGACGTGGAGATCACCTTCCTCCCCACAAATACATCAGAAATCCGTCTACATGTGGAACAACTCCTACAGAACACCTACTGAATGCTGGCAGAAGACCTCAGACTTCCCAAAAGGCAAGAAACTCCCCACGTACCTGGGTAGGGCAAAAGAAAAAAGAAACAACAGAGACAAAAGAATAGGGACGGGACCTGCACCAGTGGGAGGGAGCTGTGAAGGAGGAAAGGTTTCCACACACTAGGAAGCCTGTTCGCGGGCGGAGACTGCGGGTGGCGGAGGGGGAAGCTTCGGAGCCACGGAGGAGAGCGCAGCAACAGCGGTGCTAAGGCAGAGCGGAGAGATTTCCGCACACAGGATCCGTGCCGACCGGCACTCACCAGCCCGAGAGACTTGTCTGCTCACCCACCGGGGTGGACGGGGCTGGGAGCTGAGGCTCAGGCTTTGGAGGTCAGACCCCAGGGAGAGGACTGGGGTTGGCGGCATGAACACAGCCTGAAGGGGGCTAGTGTGCCACGGCTAGCTGGGAGGGAGTCCGGGAAAAGGTCTTGATCTGCCTAAGAGGAAAGAGACCACTGTTTTGGGTGCACGAGGAGAGGGGATTCAGAGCACCGCCTAAACGAGCTCCAGAGACGGGCGCGAGCCGCTATCAGCACGGACCCCAAAGACGGGCATGAGACGCTAAGGCTGCTGCTGCTGCCACCAAGAAGCCTGTGTGCAAGCACAGGTCACTATCCACACCTCTCCTCCCGGGAGCCTGTGCAGCCCGCCACTGCCAGGGTCCCATGATCCAGGGACAACTTCCCCGGGAGAACGCACGGCGAGCCTCAGGCTGGTGCAACATTACGCCGGCCTCTGCCGCCGCAGGCTCGCCCCGCACTCCGTACCCCTCCCTCCCTCAGCCTGAGTGAGCCAGAGCCCCTGAATCAGCTGCTCCTTTAACCCTGTCCTGTCTGAGCAAAGAACAGATGCCCTCAGGCAACCTACATGCAGAGGTGGGGCCAAATCCAAAGCTGAACCCCAAGAGCTGTGCGAACAAAGAAAAAGGGAAATCTCTTCCAGCAGCCTCAGGAGCAGCGGATTTAATCTCCACAATCAACTTGATGTACCCTGCATCTGTGGGATACCTGAACAGACAATGAATCACCCCAAATTGAGGAGGTGGACTTTGGGAGCAACGAAATATATATTTTTTTCCTTTTTCTCTTTTTGTGAGTGTGTATGTGAAACACAAAAGAAGAAAAGGACCTACAAAAACAAACCCATAACAATTAAGAAAATGGTAATAGGAACGTACATATCGATAATTACCTTAAACGGAATGGATTAAATGCTCCAACCAAAAGACACAGACTGGCTGAATGGATACAAAAACAAGATCTGTATATGTGCTATCTACAAGAGACCCACATCAGACCTAGGGACACATACAGACTGCAAGTGAGGGGATGTAAAAAGATATTCCATGCAAATGGAAATCAAAAGAAAGCTGGAGGAGCAAGTCTCCTATCAGACAAAATAGACTTTAAAATAAAGACTATTATAAGAGAAAAAGAAGGACACTACATAATGACCAAGGGATCAATCCAAGGAGAAGATATAACAATTGTAAATATTTATGCACCCAACGTAGCAGCACCTCAATACATAAGGCAAATGCTAACAGCCATAAAAGGGGAAATTGACAGTAACACAATCATAGTAGGGGACTTTAACACCCCACATTCACCAATGGACAGATCATCCAAAATGAAAATAAATAAGGAGACACAAGTTTTAAATGATACATTAAACAAGATGGAGTTAATTGATATTTATAGGACATTCCATCTAAAAGCAACAGAATACACTTTCTTCTCAAGTGCTCATGGAACATTCTCCAGGATAGATCATATCTTGGGGCACAAAATCAACCCTTGGTAAATTTAAGAAAGTTGAATCATATCAGGTATCTTTCCAACCACAATGCTATAAGACTTGATATCAATTACAGGAAAAAATCTGTAAAAAATACAGACACATGGAAGCTAAAGAATACACTACTTAATAACCAAGAGATCACTGGAGAAATCAAAGAGGAAATCAAAAAATACCTAGAAATAAATAACATTGAAAACACGATGAACCAAAGCCTATGGGATGAAGCAAAAGCAGTTCTAGGAGGGAAGTTTATAGCAATACAATCCTACCTTAAGAAACAAGAAACATCTCAAATAAACAACCTAACCCTACAGCTAAAGCAATTAGAGAAAGAAGAACAAAAAAACCCCAAAGTTAGCAGAAGGAAACAAATCATAAAGATCAGATCAGAAATAAATGAAAAAGAAATGAAGGAAACAATAGCAAAGATCAATAAAACTAAAAGCTGGTTCCTTCAGAAGATAAAAAAAAATGATAAACCATTAGCCAGACTCAACAAGAAAAAACGGGAGAAGACTTAAATCAGTACAATTAGAAATGAAAAAAGGAGAAGTAACAATTGACACTGCAGAATACAAAGGATAATGAGGGATGACTACAAGCAACTATATGCCAATAAAATGGACAACCTGGAAGAAATGGACAAATTCTTAGAAAAGCACAACCTTCTGAGCCTGAATCAGGAAGAAATAGAAAATATAAACAGACCAATCACAAGCACTGAAATTGAGACTGTGATTAAAAATCATCCAACAAAAAAATCCCAGGACCAGATAGCTTCACAGGCGAATTCTGTCAAACATTTAGAGGAGAGCTGACACCTATCCTCTCAAACTCTTCCAAAATATAGCAGAGGGAGGAACACTCCCAAACTCATTCTATGAGGCCACCATCACCCTGATATCAAAACCAGACAAAGATGTCACAAAGAAAGAAAACTACAGACCAATATCACTGATGAACACAGATGCAAAAATCCTCAACAAAATACTAGCAAACAGATTCCAACAGCACATTGAAAGGATCATACACTGTGTTCAAGTGGGGTTTATCCCAGGAGTGCAAGGATTCTTCAATATATGCAAATCAATCAATGTGATACACCACATTAACAAATTGAAGGAGAAAAACCATATGCTCATCTAAATAGATGATCATCTAAATCAAATTTTGTTTGATTTCGACAAAATCAACACCCATTTATGATGAAAACCCTCCAGAAAGTAGGCATAGTGGGAACTTACCTCAACATAATAAAGGCCATATATGACAAACCCACAGCCAATATTGTTCTCAGTGGTGAAAAACTGAAAACATTACCACTAAGATCAGGAACAAGACAAGGTTCTCCACTCTCACCACTATTATTTAACACAGTTTTGGAAGTTTTAGCCACAGCAATCAGAGAATAAAAAGAAATAAAAGAAATCCAAATTGGAAAAGAATAAGTAAAACTGTCACTGTTTGCAGATGACATGATAGTATACATAGAGAATCCTAAAGATGCCACCAGAAAACTACTAGAGCTAATCAATGAATTTGGTAAAGTAGCAGGATACAAAATTAATGCACAGAAGTCTCTTGCATTTCTATACACTAGTGATGAAAAATCTGAAAGAGAAATTAAGGAAACACTCCCATTTACGATTGCAACAAAAAGAATAAAGTACCTAGGAATAAACTTACCTAAGGTGACAAAAGACCTGTATGCAGAAAACTATAAGACACTGATGAAAGAAATTAAAGATGATACAAACAGATTGAGAGATATACCATGTTCTTGGATTGGAAGAATCAACATTGTGAAAATGACTATACTATCCAAAGCAATCTACAGATTCAGTGTAATCCCTATCAAACTACCAATGGCATTTTTCACAGAACTAGAACAAAAGATTTCACAATCTGTATGGAAACACAAAAGACCCCGAATAGCCAAATCAATCTTGGGAAAGAAAAATGGAGCTGGAGGAATCAGGCTTCCAGACTTCAGACTATACTACAAACCTACAGTAATCAAGACAGTATGGTACTGGCACAAAAACAGAAATATAGATCAATGGAACAGGATAGAAAGCCCAGAGATAAACCCACGCACATATGGTCACCTTATTTTCGATAAAGGAGGCAAGAATATACAAAGGAGAAAAGACAGCCTCTTCAATAAGTGGTGCTGGGAAAACTGCACAGCTACATGTAAAAGAATGAAATTAGAACACTCCCTAACACCATACACAAAAATAAACTCAGAATGGATTAAAGACCTAAATGTAAGGCCAGACACTATAAAACTCTTAAGAGGAAAACATAGGTAGAACACTCTGTGACATAAATCACAGCAAAATCCTTTTTGACCCACCTCCTAGAGAAATGGAAATAAAAACAAAAATAAACAAATGCGACCTAATGAAACTTAAAAGCTTTTGCACAGCAAAGGAAACCATAAACAAGATGAAAAGACAACCCTCAGAATGGGAGAAAATATTTGCCAGTGAAGCCACTGACAAAGAATTAATATCCCAAATTTACAAGCAGCTCATGCAGCTCAATATCAAAAAAACAAAAAACCCAATCCAAAAATGGGCAGAAGAACTAAACAGACATTTCTCCAAAGAAGATATATAGATTGCCAACAAACACATGAAAGAACGCTCAACATCACTAATCATTAGAGAAATGCAAATCAAAACTACAGTGAGGTATCACCTCACACCAGTCAGAATGGCCAGCATCAAAAAATCTACAAACAATAAATGCTGGAGAGGGTGTGGAGAAAAGGCAACCCTCTTGCACTGTTGGTGGGAATGTAAATTGATACAGCCACTCTGGAGAACAGTATGGAGGTTCCTTAAAAAACTAAAAATAGAACTACCATATGACCCAGCAATTCCACTACTGGGCATATACCCTGTGAAAACCGTAATTCAGAAACAGTCATGTACCACAATGTTCATTTCAATACTATTTACAATAGCCGGGACATGGAAGCAACCTAAGTGTCCATCGACAGATGAATGGATAAAGAAGATGTGGCACATTATATACAATGGAATATTACTCAGCCATAAAAAGAAACGAAATTGAGTTACTTGTAATGAGGTGGATGGACCTAGAGTCTGTCATACAGAGTGAAGTAGGAAAGAGAAAAACAAATACTATATGTTAACACATATATATGGAATCTAAAAAAAATTGGTTATGAAGAACCAAGGAGCAGGACAGGAATAAAGATACAGACGTAGAGAATGGACTTGAGGACACGGGGATGGGGGAGGGTAAGCTGGCACAAAGTGAGAGAGTACCATGGACATATATACACTACCAAATGTAAAACAGATAGGTAGTGGGAAGCAGCCGCATAGCACAGGGAGATCAGCTCGGTGCTTTGTGACCACCTAGAGGGGTGGGATAGGGAGGGAGGGAGGGAGATGCAAGAGGGAGGAGATGTGGGGATATATGTGTATGTATAGCTGATTCACTTTGTTGTAAAGCAGAAACTAACACACCATTGTAAAGCAATTATATTCCAATAAAGATGTTAAAAAAAAAAAGAAGAAACAGCACGTTTCAACATAAGCTGAAATGTAATAAACACATGGAAAAAAGTCCTAGGGAAAGAATGCTACAGAAACAGTCATGGAAGTGTCAAGCTAGTACACAGGGAATACGGCTGGATTTTTCTAGAACACTATAGGTCTTATTTATGCCTGCATTCCTCTGGTAAAATTTCCCTGTGGCTGATCTTTGCACCCTGAATCCAACTAGTCAAGGTCAGCCCCTCGCACCTTGTCTGGAGCTCCATCGTTTCAGAGAGTGTGTTGTGTGTTTGCTCATTGCCTCTTTGTTCTTTGAGTTCTCCAGGATTCACACAACATTGTATTTCTGAATCTGTAATACATCACATCACAGAGGGAAATAGAAAAGGAAGATGCTGAAGGGAACATGAAGGGAGAAAAAGACAGAAGACTTTGTCAGGAGTTTTAAACTTTCTTATTGAGTTAGAAGAAGACCCTGGGAGAAGACATTTTAGATGTTTAGTCCTCCTGGGAGCACTTTTGCCGTAGAGAAGAAAGTGCATGATGATTTAAAAGTGGTAGCAACACAGGAGAAACCCAAAGAGACGACTGGGGGAAGGTGTCTGTCTCACAATCGCTCTTTTATGTGGGCATTAAGGCTGTGACCGATATTGTCAGCATTTACAGGATATATTTCTTTCAGAAAAGCATGAGAAATCTTGGCTTTTGACTGTATAAAGAGGAAACTTTCCAGCTTTTACCTAAAATCTCTTATCCCATGATTCACAGCATTAAGAAAAGGACTTGGGTACTTAGGGGAAGGAATTTCCAATTTGTGCTGCCCTCCTGTTTTTGCTTTGTAAATTTTGGCAGATTTCCTTACTTCACTGATTTTACAATATTAACCATTTGCAGCCGGAGCACAAATGATGGGGGAAGTCATAAATACAGAGGTGGCATTGCTCTATTAAGTCATCCAAATGTTAGGAAAGACATTCTTACATAGGGATCCTGACTTTTAGAACAAAAGACCCCGAGATGGCTGGAGGTGTTGACAGTGAGCAGGAAGAAATGAGGAAATGAGATGAATAATCTCCTCTGTTAATTAACTGTCGAAGGAGTTAACTGTGTCAGAAGTTTCTCTTATGTCTCCTCCACTACCCCAAATGCCAGAGAGTCAATGAAAAGGGAAATGTGAGATGGGCTGCCAACTCGTGAACATCAGTGGGGTCTGCCTCAAAGTTTGCCCAGCTTAGCACTTACCAAGGTACCTCTTACAGGCTGAACTGTGTCCCCCCAAATTTGTATACTGAAACCCTACCCCACCAGTACCTCAGAATGTGACTGTTTGGAGACAGACCCTCTAAAGAGATAATTAAGTTAAAAATGAGGTCATTAGGGCGGACCCTAATTCAATATGACTGGTATCCTTATAAGAAGAGGGAATTAGGACACAGACACACATAGAGGGAAGACCCTGTGAAGACATCAGAAAAAGATGGCCATTTACAAGTAAAAGAGAGAAGCCTCAGAAGAAACCACCCTTGATCTTGGACTTCCAGCCTCCAGAATTGTGAGCAAACAAATTTCTGTTGTTTAAGCCACACAGTCTGTGGTACTTTATTATGGCAGCCCCAGAAAACTAATATAGTGCTTATAATAGTCTGTTAAGTAAACAAAAGAATCAATCTCTCAATGATGACTCTTAGGAAACCTGAAATCTGTAGACATGTGGTGAGTAATTGGCACTATGAAGTACGGCTGAGGGTCTGGCATTAGCTCTTCTGCTCATGATCCTGATGACCTCAGGCAAGTCTGCAAACCTCTCTGAGCACCAGATCCTTCTTTCGTGAAATAAGGATAATGATACTTGATTATATACTGTGTATTTATGGACGAAGTCCTCCAATATGTACTGGCTATATAAACATGAATGATATCGTCCTGTTCTGGTGATGCTTATTAAAGTGATTCTAATTAAGAGAGAGAGATGCTCATAAATGAATAATTACAGCACAATGGGACACCTACTCCAACAGAAATACGTACATGCAATTCCATAGAATTATGTGCATGTGTTAAGGTTGCATCAGATTAACTTTTAAAAGTGAAGTCAGGGAAAACTTCACAAAGTTAATCATCGGGCTGGCTCTTAAAGTACAAGTTCAAATGGCAGAAAATCAGACAAGAGGGCTTTAGGATAAAGAAACATGCGCCAAGGCAGGGGTGCCAAGAAGGGCAAGACAGGCTGAAAGAACAGTAAGTGGTTAGGCATGATTGGAGAGCACCACCAAGGTTGGCAGAGCATGAGGCAGGAAAGCTACGTTGGTGACAAATCATAAATGGTCTTGAACACCTAGACAAGCTGTCTCAGCTTTGTTCTATTAGGCATTAGGGATCAGAGAAGGTTTTTAAGCAAGAGAGTGGTATGAAGAGATCTGTCTTTTGGAAAGCATATTTTGAAGGCAGTGTGGAAAATGGATGTGATGGGAAACGTTTGGAAATAGATACCAAGTAGGTATGCTATTGCAATAGTTCACGTACTTGAAAAACCCCGGGCGGGAGAAGGGGAGGAATGAATGGATAATCTATGTGAACTTACTCTTTAAATAATAATACTAATAATTGTGATTATTTTTGAGGGTGAGAATATTTAAGACCAGAATTTGTCAATACGTGTCAACTGTAACTAGATTTTCAGGGCCGTTGTGAGAAATTAGTTAAGCTTTTAACAAGCATATGATACCAGGAACTTTTCTTAGTTGCAAATTCCTCGATTTAACATTCAAATAACCACTCACTTTGATATAACAGCCAACAAATTTGAAGAAAGAAGTAAAGAGTTTCACCAAGATGACTTTTCAATTCATTTCTATCCAGTTTCAATCTTTACTGAAAGTTACAGTCACTTTTGGTAGCAATAAGAACAAGTCTGTCCCCACGTTTAGAATAAACCAGAATAAACCAAGGGTTCAAACTCCACAGGTACTGGTGTTGAAAGTCTGTAGATTATGAAATATAAATATCAGTATGTTTTAGAAACTGGATAATATACTTTCTTCAACAACATGTTCCTCTCTTTCTCTGCACCCCCTACCCCAGCTGCCTAGCAGAATCTCCTGCTACCTCTGCGCTCCCAAAGCCCTTTGTTTGGTATTGCACGAATCACACTGCGGGAAGGAATATACGTAAGCCTTCTGTCTCCATTGCTAGATCACAAACTCCTTGTCTTCCTCATCTCTGGTTCCCTAGAGCCTAGCACAGGGCCTGCCTGGCCACAGCAGATGCTTGACATTCAGTCACTGAATTGCTTTAAGGTTACTCCCAGGATGGTGTGTGTGTGTGTGTGTGTGTGTGTGTGTGTGTGTGTGTGTGTGTGTGTGTGTGTGTGTGTGTGTGTGTGTGTGTGTTTCTGTTATAAACTCAGAGTGAAAAGTGATAAAGTGATGTGGATTCCACTTGATGGCCTGTTCTATAAAGTAGTTCTCTTTTTGACGTAAAAACCCCAGTGAAGGAACTGACACATGCCAGTTTAAGTACACATGCAAAAGCTCTATCTTGCCAGCCAGCTTTGGTGAGCCCAGCTCTGTTTGAATTAAAGTGTCTGATTCATAAGTGCTTGTCCTGCACCATTGCCCAAGTGCAGATCACGTTTATTTGTTTGACTTATGCAGGACTAGTATGTATACGTCTCCTATACAGGATCTCATTATACCGAGGCATAAAGTGGTTTAATGCACACTTTGTACTTTTGACATCTAAATAATCCAGTTATCATCTTGACGTGGATATTGGAATGTCTTTGTTCTAGTGGCCTGATATACTCAACTTAGAATACATACATCAATGATTTCACAACACAATGTGCTCTACAGATATCAAACCTTCCTCACTGTGTTTCAAACAATGCAGTCAGGACAGTTCATTATATAGGGGTAGGGGAATAAATTCCCTTTCATTCTCTTTGCTTTTCTTCTGTTGACTAAGGAAGCATCAATAAAAGGCCAGGTGCTCTGTACCTAATGTTTTCACGGACAGCACACATACTCAGCTCACAGACTTGCTGTCATTTACTATCTTTTTGCTGGGATGTTAATAAAGCAATAGGATACTTTAAAAAGGGTCTTCTTGTTCTTCCACTTGCTTAAATCATACTTAATATTGAGATATCTTAGAAAAGCATTCTATTTCAATAACAGCTGACTTTTCTTGAGAACTTATCATTTGCAATGTGTCACACTAGGTACTTTAAACTCTCCCTATAACACCTCACCAGCCCTACAAGGTAAGTATTATTTTTTTCTCTCCTATTTGCAGATGCAGAAGTCGAAGCAAAGAGTCACTTTCCACCATTAATGGGATACAGATAAGAGCCTGTGTCTCTCTGAGTCTAGCTTTACACGCTGTACTATACTGTCTCAGCCTTTTGAGGTAGCATAAAACCCTCTGTTTCTGCTAACTTCAGTGTGAAGTTAGACTTCTAACTGAAAGTCTGCAATCGTTTCCAGCACGAATCTGGAGCTCCATATATGTCAATGAATGACTAACGTAGCACTAATCACTAACCGTAGGTCCATAGGGGAAGATTCAGAAATACCAGAGATAAGAATATTTTTGCACCTGTGTAACAATAGCATCAACAGTGGTAATAAAGATAATAACATTTAGTTCACTTCTGGAGAAAATATTACAAACTAATCTCAAAGCAGGCGATAAAATTAAGGCAATTGGTGGGTCTGAGATAGCAGTTTTAATATATTCACTTGGTAGTATGCTATGGCTCAACAAAGATGCAGGAGACTTCTTAAGCAATATCGAAGGGAAAATGACAAAATGTTAGATAAATCATTCCAGAGCTATCACAGAGAGACTCACTCTGCCATATGGAAAAAGTGGTTAGGGAACAATTAACTTCAACAGTGTATATTGCCCTGGAAATAAAACTGGGTTAAGCCACCACAACTGCAACCTCTATAAATTAGTCAGCAATAATGGGCATAGTTTGAAACAATAAAAATTTTGAAAAATAGAATAATTGCAAGCCACCACATCATTTATAAAAAGCCCAACAACAAAATCTAAGGTAGACACATCCAGCAACTCTTTTCTACTTAATTTGTCATATTTATAGCTGAAGTAAAGTAAATGTTTGACGACTGTGAAGGTTCCGGTGTAGTGAACCAAGATAGAGTAATTGGCATTAAAATTATTGCAAGAGTTTTTAATACAAGAAGCCTTGTTTATGAAGTGTAGAAGATGTAAAACAAGTGAATATAAGTGGAAACACAGTGCTTGCATTGCTGTGTGTTATCAACAGACATAAGAAAGCTACTAAGATTATAAATCATCAACTGGCCTTCAAAGACAAGTAAATAGCAGAATTGACATAGAGCTCCGTTGAGACCACAAAACAGGTAAGTAAACATAAAATTTAAAACACAGCATATACTGAGATAGAGCCATAGTCATAGACCAACAATTTCTGGATAAAAGACCAACAGGTTGCTACCTGCTCAAACCCATGAAGTAAATGGGATCATGGGCAGGACCCAGAAGAGGCAAACGGCCAGAAGAGGAAGGCGTGCATGTTTTGAAGAGCAACCTAGGTAGCTCAGCAGCCGCAGGTTTAATAAGGCCAAGTTTATGTTATACTTTAGGGACAGTTCAGAAAATGATCACATTGGATTTCTATTCCAAAAACAAATTAACTTAAGATTTGTATATAACTATGAAGATTCAGTCAATATAATGATTGCACACAACCTTCCTAAGAATTTTTTTTTTTTTTTTTTTTTGGCGGTACACGGGCCTCTCACTGCTGTGGCCTCTCCCGTTGCGGAGCACAGGCTCTGGACGCGCAGGCTCAGCGGCCATGGCTCACGGGCCCAGCTGCTCCGCGGCATGTGGGATCTTCCTGGACCGGGGCACGAACCCGTGTCCCCTGCATCGGCAGGCGGACTCTCAACCGGCAGGGAAGCCCTCCTAAGAATTTTTAATAATAAATTTGAAGAAGATGTCTTGCTTATTTAAGTGCTTTCCTATGCTTTATATAACTTCATTTTTACAATAATTGTAACTTTTATTCTTAACACCACACAGCAGATGAGAAAATTGAATCTCAGGAGCAGTGAAATAATATGTGTAAGATAACACAGGGTGTCAGTGGTAGAACTAAGATCAAAACACAGGGTTTCTGACTTCTACAGCTTTTTCTTCTCATGGAATCAGCCTTTCAAGTTTTAAATCAGTCTGAAATGTAAAATACCAGTTGATTATAAGAAAAACATGTATCCAAGTTGGGAGATACATTTAAATCCCATTAAACTAACGGAAAAATTCATGAGCAAATGCATGGATAATTTGTTTCTTATTAAAACATTAAACTTGTAGAGAATATTTAGCTGTTCAAATGTCAAGTAACAGGATAGCTGTAGTAAGTTAATTAGGTACCAATTCATTGCTAAAGATACTTAATTGACATTTAATAAGCATATTAAATACCAATTAACCAACTATATTTAGTGCTAACTGTATTTAGTCAAAGCTGTTCTGTTAATTGCTTGCTCAGTGCCTTAGTATCTATGGTCAATAGATTATAACCTAATTAAATATATACATTAATGTGTTCGCATATATGTCTCCCCAGTGGGGAGTGCTGCCCAGAAGCCCACATATGGGTTTAACCATCATCACCCATCTTGGTGAAGAAAACATCGTCCAGCAAGCTGCCCTGGCTCATGGGAGACCCTCTGTACGACAAAAGTCAGCCAGTATCCAATGACAAGGGTACAGCACTCTCCTGTCACCGCTGAACTCGGGACACGGAGGAATTAATGGGTGCCGGTGACAGGGGCACAGTGCTCTTTGGGGCAGAGCTCAAACCCCTTTGAGCCCTCCGTAGAGGGACTGTCTCGATTCAGAAGCCACAGCCACGGTGTTTCATAAATACCATTTTTATTACCATCTGCAGGAGGGAGGGACATACTGACTGTGATAATTGCCTCCAGGATCTCATGACTTTCCAGGGCTCAAAAGATCTTGGGCAGCGTTCTTTTGGGCTACTTGCTGAATAACGCTGTCAGTCACATGCTGGGGGACCCGTATTGTGTATTCTGGTCACAATGCATTCCTGCAGACATGATGCTTGCAGCACAATAGAGAAAGGGACACGTGAAAAGAGATCAGGGACCAGAGCACATTAACCTTGGTCGCTCTTCCCTGACCCCACGAAGGCATTTAATGTGTCTGTACGTTCCGACGCCACTGGGGGTCCCTCTCAAGGTTTGAATACACAGGAGTGCTAAACCATGGTGTGAATCTCGTTCCTCAGGGTCGAAGGGCAAGGCTGGTGGTCACTCAGACTATTCTTTCAGGCAAGATGCACCCAAACAAGCCTCGCCTCGACATGGCAAGACCACTTAACAGACATTTCCTAAATGAAGGTGAATTCGTATTTTGGAAGTCAATCCAATCTTAAAATTCGGGGAGCACTTTCCATTATTTAAGTAATCCAGTTGTTATCCCCAATGTGATCACTGAGCTTGGCCAGAGCTGAAGTCCAGGGGCATGAACATTCAGTGGTGAGGTCTAGGTGATCACATTTGCTCTGCAATCCAGAGGAGTCAGCCACCTGAACAGTGAGGCAAGCCATTAGTTTGGGGAGTTCCCAATTCATGGGCGGAACTTTGCCAAGGGCAGTCTGAATTCCAAAGTCCAGGAAAACGTGAGTCGGGACATGACGGCTGACGACATTACGGCTCTGGGACACAGGAGTCAGAGGACAGGAATAATCAAAATTATGGCAGGAACACCTTTCTTAGTGTCTCGGCTGGATGAAAGCCCTGCAGCTTCTGTCTGAGACTGTCTTCAAGTACAGCTGCTCCAACTGCGTAGGCACAACCAAAAGAAATTCCCTAAGGTAACTACAACTCAAACATGTTAAGACTGGAGGAATAAAAATAAATTGTGGTGAGGCTGTATTTGTAGAACAGAATATAGTAAGGCATCCAAAATAGCAAGAGTAATACTTGGAAGTCCAAACAATTACACATGTACTGGGTGTGATTATAAAATGACGTGTGTGGCTATAAACAAACATGTATTAATCAGATACTAAGTTGAGGGGGTGCCTAGACCTGCTGACCCCAGTTGACCTGTTCTGTCATGTTTCTCTCCACGTGAACAATGCTTTTGAGTCCTTCTTGCCCAGTAAGTATCAGCGGGGCTGCATCTGTGTGTTGGGGGGGAGCGGTAAGGGGGAGGATGTCTCCCTCCTTCAGAAAAGGACACTGGGCTCTGATGAGAATCTGCCCACCATCTTGAGACTTGGCAAAGTATTAATATGTAACACCATTTAAAGTGTCCCAGGGCAGGTCAAGTAATGCAGTTTACCTCATTTGGCTTTTGTATCGAATTTTCCATTGGAAAGACTTGTGCACTTTGCATGTTTTCAGTTAATGAAGGATTGCTGTGTGCCCGTGAGCTTTGGTTGAGGATGCCATGAAATGGGGGAGAAAATTAGTATCCAGAGGGAGATAATTGTTGCCCTGAATAAATCTGATCAATAAGGGAAAGGGATAAAGAGATTGTATGTGAAATTTAAATTCTTCAGTATGAGGTGCTCTTGGGTAAGCAGAACAGTCAAGCTAAGGTTTGTAATGAATTAGTTAACACAACAGAAGAAGAGAGTCTGACTCTATAGACTGAGCCAGCATTTCAATTTTCAGCTCAGTAGGCAGTGGAAGTGAGCTGAAGAGGGGGCTTGGCATAAATCCTGAATTCCAGGATATTGTACTACAGCCTTCTAGGGGGCTGGGTAAGCCACAGTTGACATATAGATTTGAGGTTCAGAATCTAGTTATGGTGTTTAAAGAGAAAGATAGAGCTATATTTGAGGGTAGGAAGAATGCAGGAATTCAAGATAACAAATTCTCTTCAGATTGAAGAGAAATGGACAAAATGGGAATGTTTGGTTCTAAAAGTTGGTGATGCAGAGGCAATCTGAACGAAGTCTTAAACTCGGTATGTCTTATAAATTTTTGGTTGACGGTCAATTTGAGTTTATGAGGTAGATCAGAACAAAAGGACATAAATGCAAATCAAGAAGGAATGTATTTAAAAGAAATTTAAAGAGATATTTTATGGAGAACGTGATGAAATTTAGGATGAATTTGATCACTACATGGATTTCAGTAAATTAAAAAGAGTTTAATTGGTTATACATGTGAAACTCCCTGAATCTCAATGGGTCTCTATGTTGCTCTAGGAAAGAGAATAGCGAGTTTACTTTAATTTGAGAATCCCAAGCTGTATTTGTCCCCTCCAGGCTGCTACCTTCAGAGACACCCTCTCCACATACATGCTGGGGGGAGGGGAGGGGAGGGGAGTAGTGGAGGAACATTTTCTATTTCCTGGCCCCCAACCCTTAAAAGCTTATGTGCACTGTGGTCTGTGGTTCAACAACATCACCTGGGAGCTTGCTGGGAATGCAGGCAGGATCTTGGGCCTGTGGAATCAGAATCTGTATGACTCATGGGTACATTCATGTTTGAAAAGCACAGGTCTAAAGCCACTGACCACAGCTCTACCTCTGGTTAAGGTAGGATTTAAACAGGCTTGGATTTGAATCCTGTCTGTCCCCCTCACTAGGCAATATTGGTTAAATTATTTCATCTCTGAGTTCCAATCTCCTCGTATGTAAAATGGAAATGAGGACAATAGTAGCTACCTACTTCAGAGTTTTAATAGCATGAAATGAAATTAGGGTTGCCATTCAAAGCCCAGACTCTGAAACCAGACAGTCTGGCTCAAATACTGCTTCTGTCACTCACCAGCTGTATAACTTTGGGACAAATCATCTAACTTCACTTGGCCCCAGTTTTTTCATCTCTAAAGAGAAGGTAATAATCGTACCCATATTATAGGCTTGTGGTGGGACCCAGCGATGTAACAGATGTAAACCTTTTAAAATATCTCTGACACCTAGATGCACTATAGAGGTGTTGGCTAGTATTACTGTCACAAACGCAGTGCCAGGAAGACAACAGGTTTTCGGTAGATGCTAGCTATTCTCTGTAGTACTGCTTGTCCAGAAAATGAATTATTGTTATAGAAGCAGCTGGATTAAGGAAGACGGAGAGCAACAAATTCAAGATTTAAGTAATTATAAGTTTGTGGTAGGATTTGCCTTGACCTTCTAATAGAATAATATGGTTTCTGGCAAAATGTTCCGTGAAACTACAGTAGGCTCGCTTGCCTATACAGGCAAGTTGGAAAACAGGACAAGTTAATTCACATAATTCGGTTTTAAAAACACAAACAGCTTTTCCCAAACAAAACAAAGGGATATCCCCCACTCCACTGGATCCTAACCCCAACTGGTCTGGATTAACTCGTTCTTGTCTATGTAAACTGAATTTTCCTAATTCAATCTCCATTTCTGTAAGCCTGCATCCCTCTGGTTATGTAGGCACCAAGCGAGAGCAATCAAATCGTGGGTGAGGGCTGGAGTGGTACTAATTCAGTTTTCTCTTTCTTTCCCCTTTTGCCGCCCATGACCTTCCTCCAGGAATCTCAGTTCATACCGGCTCCCTCTAGCTAGTTTCTCAAAACCTCTTCTAGGAAGGCTGGCCACCCCTCCTTCCCCGTGACCTGGTTTCTGGCTCTTGGTCTCCCTGTGACCTCAGCTCAACCCCCTTTCCCTTCTCACAGCATCAGTTCTGAGCCCTGAGGTCGCCAAGGACGATAGCTTCCAATTCCACTTTTACCAGCCTGTGCAACCCTGAAATAATTTGCCTCAAAACCAGTTCTTGGAGAGAGAGGCCTGGTCAGACAAATGAAGGCCTGGATTGAATTTTGTTCTTGCAAGAGAATGCCCACGGCAACGTCCGTTTGTAGCAACAAGATTGGGATGTTGTTTTGTGCTTCATGGTTGCCCATTCTGGTTCTTTCCTGGGTGTACTGTCTTCCCTGGAGGGGTCACCTCGCAGAGTTTTCTCAGTGGTCTGGTCTTCGGTGCTAAGAAACTCATAACTAATTACCAGGACTTCAATTCTTAACTTGACCAGCTGTATTGAAGAAAGGGAGCTTTGGTCTCCCAGTGCTGGAGGATCTATACTTCATCCTCCATAAAAAAGGCAATATTGGGGCAAAAATGACATTTAAAAATCATAAAATAAGTAGTCTGGTATTTACCTAAGATGTTCTTTTCCTCCCTTCATTTTATATACCATGTACTGTATCGTTTGTTTTCTTTTGGGTACTGTGAGCACCTTTGTGACAGAGAAATGCTCTCCTGTTTCCAATGGCTTCTGGGTAAGGGAAAAAACAGAGCCACTGAGAAAAGACAGGTGGAGGCAGCTCGGAAAGACCTCTGCACACACTCTCCTTGCAGTTTTGATCTGGTGAAACAGGTTAAGTTAAAGGACTGAGCCACACAATTTAGCCTTCTTCTTGATTTTAAAATGGCGCTGTAAATTTTTATAGCAATACAGATTAAAGAAAGGTTAAAACCACAAAGCACAAACGGCTCACCGTTTGTAAGTGGCAAATATGTTTGTATCCCTCATCAGGATGGTGGGAACACTGTCCCAACACAGCACCAGCCCCAACAGAAGACAGCCACCAGCCCAATCATGGGAAGGCAGAAGCAGGGGCCCCTCTGTGCCAGGCAAACTGATTCAAAGCCTCAGGCAGCATCAGTGCGAGTCCTCCAGCCTTCTTTGTGAGAAACTGGATTAATTCCCCCCACCATTCAGAGTGGGGTAACTATTTTTAAAGTCGTGTCCTCCTGGTAATCTCAGGCAGCTCATAAACAAAGGACGCTGGACCCTTTCCTAAGGTGTAATGGCAACAGGCATTGGCAAGGAGGCCCATTAGCCTTCCATGGAAAAATGCCCATCAGTGAGCTGGAAGGGGAAATGGTCACAGTTTGGAGATGTAGGTCAGTGACTCTAAACTAATTTGTTAACAGAACACTGGGGAAGGAAGAGAAACCTACAGAGATTTTACTCTCAGGCTATTGCATAGACATCAGAGAATTCAGTATAATTTCCTTTTATTCAACCAGAATTTGTTAAGCATTATGTGAAGCAAGTAGCAAGCCAGATTTAACTGTGCTAAAAGCAAGATGGGATAGGTAGAGAAGACAGTACACTTACTCACGCACTCTTAAAACTTTCTGGTCATTTAATATGAATAAATTCAGAAGGGTGTACGTTCTGTGTGTGTACGTCTATAGAATGTATGTGTGTGCGTGTGTGTGTGTTTGCTAACTAAAAAGTGTAATAGCAAAGTTCCGGGCCCTGTCACCATAATGGGGTATTTAATAGTGTAACTTGGAAAGTAACCAAACAACTATTTTCAACATGTTCACTCAATTGATAGAGTGACCAAATGAAAGGTGAGGAAATTGTGGAACACAAAATATTCATACTTTTAATTCTATCATATCATAACTTATAATATATGTACAACCTTCTAGATCTTGAACACTGACCTGAAACACTGGCCTCATAGGGTAGTTGTGATCTACAATGCCTCTCTCAATAAAGTTAAAACTCCCCACACAGCTCACCCAGAAAATACTCCTCAAGTGTGGGAGTCTGAGGGAAAAAAATCTATTAGAATAAGTACGACTTTTCCTTCTGCACTCATTGGAAGATAAACAGTAGCCATCACTGAAGATTAAAAATGTATTGAAGGAAAAACAAAATTGAAAACATTCCATTTATGAATCTTTTATTTATTGTTTGAATTTTATTATTTTTGAAGTACAAACTCTAGGTCTAGTTCATAAGACTGTGCTGTTCTCCAAAACCTAATGATAGCACTTAAAATTTATCGTGTGCTTATGAAATGTCCAGCAGTGGGCTAAGCCCCAAACATGCATTATGTAAGTTAATCCTCATATAATCTTCTGAGGAAGGTTCTCTTCCCATTCCCATTTCACAGATGCTGAAACTGAGGTTAAGTTACACCGTCAAGGTTGCATAGCTAGTCAATGGCAGAACCCAGATTGCAATGCCAACTTTAGACTGTGAGTCTGTACCCACCAAGCGCACTGCCTTTCAAAACATAGTTTGGGAACCACTGCCTTTGGAATTCATTAAAAGTAAATTAATTCTAAGAGGGAAATGAAAATTTTTTTCAAGTGAAAGTTATTATGTTTTTTTGCCAAAATCCAGGGTGATCCGTTATTATGTAATGTTCATTGAGCCAGGCATTTTTCCTCTTGCATATCTTATTTCATTCTAGCCTCCCAACAGCCCTCTAAAAGAATAAATACCCCATTCTGCAGATGCATAATTGTCCAAATCATTTATCCAGCGTTACATAGCCAGTAAGCAGTAGAGCCACGTCTTGCTTTTTAGCCAATCTGAAGCTAATGCTCTATGTAACTCCACCAAGAGCAGCGGTAGGAGAGGAAATATATTGATGCTGTTGACGGTCATCAGTTGGAATTGGCAAAGATCAGTGATACAAATGGAGAAGATTATACCTCCTGGTAATGGATGGATCCTTTCAGTAACTAGCAGGAATAGAACTAAGGAGAGAAAAAGAAGTTCAAATGATGAAGACTCTGTGTTGAAGAAATCAGGGCTCAGAGCCATTGCAGGCAGCACATGAAACTAACACAGATCACCAGAGTGTGGATTAGCAGAGTTTACAGCAGTAGCAGAACAGGTGGTCCAGAATCAGAACCAGAAGAGAGATTATCTCTATACTCTAGTCATGGGGTCCTCAGATCAGCAGCTCTGCATCAGCTGAGAGCTTGTTAAAAATGCAGAAACTCGAGTCCCACCCCAGACCTACTGAATCAGAAAACTTGGGGTGGGGCCCATCGGTCTGTGTCCACAGGCCCTTAGGATGCCTGCTTCAGCTGAGGACCACTGCCTTAGCCATCTCCAGCTATATTTGTAAGGAGATCGAGGTAGTTAACCCCAGAATTGCATTGTAGCTATAGCTGCATGTTACATATATGGCTGATGGGAGGAAATGCATATGTGTACACACATTCACTTACATGGCCTTGAAAGGTGGAAACGGTCAAATATAGTATGTTCCATGATGTGATTCCCATCATTCTCCAGTCCCAAGAAACATAAGTTAATTGCTACCACTCAAACTGAGAGCACAGTATTGAATTCCCAGAGGAGCCATGTGTTCAGGCAGGACCTCACTGAGAGCCTTATCGAACAGGCTGTGACCCTGAGCAAGTCTGCTCCCCACCTTCCCCCGGGCATAGGAGGAAGGCAGGGGATGGACCACCAGCATTGTAAAGCTGTGTCCGAACCATTTTGCTTTTTTTAAGCTTACCTTTTCTGATAGTCTAGCCCAACTCCCCTGTCACCTACCCATCTTCAGTCATTCATTCTATTTTTTGTCTGCTGATGCATATGGGTTAGAGGATCTCTCCAGATAATGGGATCTATCAGCTCAAATGCTGACAACTCATTCTCCTCATCTCATTTGTCTCCAGTTGTCTCCCCCAAACCGTTGTAATATGTGCGTGAGGACAGCAGTTCCCAGCAGGGAGTACCTCCACCTGTGCTTGCATATCTTCCTTTTGCTCCCCCAGTCTCTTCCACCCTGCTCACTGCCCCGGGAGGCTGACAGTGTGACTACAGCAAAGATTCTGTCTTCTAGACCTCCAACTGGCTTCAGTTAATGGAAGAAGGGAGGAAAAGAAGGTCTGGCTCTCTCCCTGCAACTTCACCTCAAATCAGTTTTGTCTCTTGATCAAAGGTTGCTGCTCCTCTCACGGTGGCCTGGTCCACACTCCCAGGAGCCATTCCCCCTGCTGACCCCTTTGAGCTTTAGGGTGGCAACAGCCTGTCTGCCTTAGCCCCAGAGGACTGCACTCTCCCTTAAGCATCTCCTACGCCAGTGGTCCCCAACCTTACTGCTCCTTAGATCCCTGGGAGTTCTTTAAAATACCACTGTATGGGCTTCTCCTACGGCCAATTAAATTAAAATTTCTGGAGTGACTGAGTAGGCACTGAACTAGACACTGAGGGATCCAAATGGAAGAGGTTTCTGTTCTCATGAAACTTACAGTCTCAAGAAAGACAGGCATTGATAAAATAAACACAGATTGTTATAAAGTGCTACAAAAGGAAAGACCAGGGACACTGATGTTTTATAAAAGCTCTCCAGGTGACTCTAATGTCAGCCAAGGTTGAAAATCATTGTCCTTACCAACACATGTGTAAACAAACCTTCCTAAAATTGTCCTATTGCGACGTTTCATCTCTTTCCTGACCCATGCATCCCTTTATGTCTTCATCTTATGTTCACCAGGGGGAGACAGTAGGAGAAAATTGTTTAGCTAACTCTTGTTTTAATCCTAAGCCTGTATCTCCAAGAAGTGATGGAAGATAGACTATTCAGTATTTCAAAACGAAAAACATTCACCTACGCACTTAGACAAGGGCGGTAGAACAGCAAAATTGGCTCTCACTTCAATATTTACACTGGATTTGACAACATTCTAGTTGAAAAGGAGACTGAGAGTGTGTATTCATGGGGCTACCAGACACCGCTCCCTAATTCACTTATTTTCATACTTTCTTTTTGGTTGATCTATGTATTTATGGCTATAACGTTTCTTCTGAGTACTGTTTTGCTTTATCCTTTAGATTTTAATCGGTAATGCTTTAGTTACCAATGTTTTGTAACTTGAGTTTTTATTGACTCAAGAGCTTTTAGAACAACTTTTAAATTTTCTAATGAAGGGTTTTGGATTCTTTTATTTTGTTTTTAAGTGTTAGCTTTATTTTGCTGTCCTTCTTAACTTTTGTCCAACTGAGAAACCCTTTCAGTGTGTTTCCATCTTTTTCTCCTTTGTTTTCTATTTCTACTTTATAAATAGTGATAATGTGGGATTCGGTGTACACTTATCACGACTGTGATATCTTCATTATGCATTATTGCATACTTTAGTAGCACAAAATTCCTTTTTTGACTTGACTGATGCCTTTGGCCTGCATTCTACTTGTCTGATTTTATTATCTCAATGCCTGCTTTCTCCAAATGCCCCATATATATTTTTGCCCATTAGTTTATTTTCAACCTTTTGGAGTCACTTTATTTTAGGGTTGTCTCCTGTCCAGAGCTAGGTTTTTTTTAAGTTAAGCTGGAAATATTTTTTTTTAGTGGGAGAGTTAAGCTTATTTATATTGATTGATGTAGCAATCTTAGTTCTGTCATATTATTTTATGTTATGTTTTCAATTTTTCATAGTTTCATTGTTTGGGTTTTTGTCTTTGGCGACTCCAATTTTGTGAATTTTGGATTGCCCCTTGTATTCCATATCCATCTTTTTTCTCTTTATTCCTTTTAAACTCTTATTTTGTTTCCATTTATTTTATTAGCTTTTCTGTTTTCTTGTTCCTTACTATGTGTTCAGTGGTATCAATTTTTTACGCTCCTTCCAATTTCGCCTTCATTCCTGTGATGTTTGTTTTTTCCTTCTACATCTTTCCTGCTAGCATAATTCATCTCCTTGCCATATCTTCTCTGATTTCTCCCATTTTATTTTGGGGTCTTCCTTCAAAAAGGCAATTACTTCATTTTTAAAAATTACGGCAAAATGTTTAGTCATAATTTTTATACAGTCCACAGTGACAGATCTTGGATAGGTCTTCTTTCTATTGCTACTGGTTTCACCTGTTTTCTTTGGAATCTTTATATCAATGTTGTGCTAATTTATTTTTATTGCTCATTATTGAAAGAGTTAGATTTCCCTCAGCCAGCTGTATCGAGGAGTATCCTCGAAGGTGAGAGAGAAGTAAGGGTAGTCTTCCATTTGGCAGGTTTTATAAACTAAAGGTTTTTCTTCCTTACTACAGAGATGGAGGTTTCCTGCCAATATAGAGAGTCTATGTGAGTCTCTGTATGGTCCTGCCTCCTCTGCTTTCCTGAGAAAAAACAGGTTCAGAGAGAAGTAACATCTATCTTCTGGGAAGGAGCCTCTTGCCACAGAGAGTATTTTCTTCTGGCACTTTCTAAGAACTGATATCACTGGGTCTTCTCTCTAGTCTCTGTGTTTCTTCTCTTAACTTTCTCCCACGTGGCTTCTGCTACATCTCAGCTCGTTTCAACAACTCTTTCATACATTTTGGAATCCAGAGATTGCATCCATCTTCTAGTTTCACAAATTAAAAAGGTTGGGGGGGGGGGCTTCCCTGGTAGCGCAGTGGTTGAGAGTCCGCCTGCCGATGCAGGGGACACGGGTTCGTGCCCCGGTCCGGAAAGATCCCACATGCCACGGAACGGCTGGGCCTGTGAGCCATGGCTGCTGAGCCTGTGCGTCCAGAGCCTGTGCTCCTCAACGGGAGAGGCCACAACAGTGAGAGGCCCACGTACCGCAAAAAAAAAAAAAAAAAGGGGGGGGTGGGGGGAGGAGAGGAGGGATAGTTGAATTAATTTTCTTTATCTGTGTTGCTATAGGAGGTGATTTCTAAGAAAGAATGGAGAAATGTTGATTTATCCAGCCATGTCTGTGTCAGGAGTTCCTAGGGCTTCCAGATAAATGGGTGAATCCAGTTAAACAGACAATTCAAGTCAACAAGACATTGTCAACTTTTTGCATCAGTTTTTTTTTGGTCAAGTTATTTAGCATCATGAAGATAAGGACAAACTAGATACTTTTCTTTCCTCTCTTCCCAGGCAATCACATCCACTCTCATGGTTTTAAATACCATCTTTATGCCAATGTTCCCAAATTTTTATTTTCTCCCCAGATCTATGTAGTAAACCAGCAACATGACATCTTCCCTTGGTATCCAAGACATCTCAAATCCAACCTGTCTCAAATTCAGCTTTCGGTCTCAGGCCACCAAATTTGTTCCTCTCCAAATCTTAATCAGCATCACTAGAGAACCTGTCTGTGCAACCAAGCACTCACGGCAGAAATCCAAGACTTATTCTGATACTGCCATCTCACACTCAGCATTTAGTCTAACTCTGAAGACCCTCATGATTATCTCCAAAATAGTTCTTCAATCAGTCTCTGTTTCCCCATATCTAACACCTCCCCTACAAACTAAGACTCCAGTAACCTTCTCACTGGTCTCCCTGATTCCACACTCTACTCCTTCGAACTCCTTATCCAGAGAGATCTTTTTCAAATGATCCTTCTCTCCCCTGATTAAATACTATCAATAGCTTTCATTTGTTTTCACAGTTAAATATCAATTCCAAACATGCTCTATGGAGTTCCCTTGACCATCTCCCCAAGCTCACCTCATATCTACCATTCTTCTCAATGACTAGCTCATTCTTTTCCAGCAGCCCTGAATAAGCTTATCCAACATAGAGATAAGCTCATTTTTCTTCAGATCCTTTGCATGCAGTTTCCTCTAGCTGGTGCATTATCCCCACACTGCTATCTCTTTTGCTTTCCTACCTCTTACCCACTTCTTAGGTTTCAGTTGAAAATCACTTCTATGAGTTCCTGGCTCTGCATTCTAAATAAAGTCAATCGCATGAGTTGCCTTCTCTCATAGCACCCTATTCTTTCCTTTCAAAGGACTTATCACTATTGCAAGGACACATTCCTATGTGATAATTTTATCAACGTCTATCTTCCTCAAGTCTTCATGTCCACCTGGACTCCCCAGGTTCTAGCTCAGTGCCTGCACATACAAGATTTTCAATACATATCTTTTTGAATGAAAGAAACTTACCCAAACTTGTCTTTGGTATTGCTAGTGAAAAGTGGCTTATTTTAAGGACATGTTTGAAAGTCTTGTTGTTTTCAAAGTAAAGCATTTCAAAAGGAATAAGCTTAAAGTATATGTCTGGCTTTACCTGCTCTAGGAAAAGTGAGGGCTTGGGAAGGTTGGGACCACAGGCCTGGGGATCATTGATACTGGTACCCGAAGCAGGGTGGGGCCTGCTGAGAAATCTTAGGGCAGATCTGCTACCTTGGGAGGCAAAAATAAGACTCTTCCACTAAGGAGAGTGATGCTGGAGCAGATTGGCATCACACGAGAAGCATTTTCATCAGCCAGCCCCAGTGCAGAGGTTAAGACTGTGGTCTATGCATGAGGGGGGCAGATGATAAGGGGCACTGAGCAAGAGAGTGGGAATCTCTGTAGATGCTCAGGAGACGCTTCCTTCTGCCCAAGACCCAAGGAAAACTAAGAGGCCTTAGAGGCTCCTCCCGTCCCCAAAAGACTGCAGACCTTGGACACTATTCCTCAGATTCTTCTATAGGAAAAGGAGTAAAAAGTAACCCCAAGACCATACTTTTCAGGGACTAAGACACAGGTAGAACTTTTGAAGGTCATTTGGGAATTTGAGGAGGGGTTTTTGTTCTGGCTGTTAGATACTGGGCTATTTTGTTACATTAAATTTCAAGTGTAGGCAGGACACAGAAATAAAGAAGTCCTGGAAGCACGAGAGGAAATGGGACTAGGAAGAGAATGAGGAGTCGGTGCAAAAAAAGGAAGTAAGGGAACTGCTCTGAAGCAGGTTGAAGGCTAAAGCTGTGAGGATGAATGGGCTTTCCCAGTGATAGCTACTTGATTAAGACATTTGAGAAACACTGCATGGGTTGATTGCTTCCTTAAAATAAGAAAAAAGAGAGAAAGTAAAGCTGCTTCAGGAAAGAACTAAAATGTGTTCTAACCTGTAAAAACATGAACAGGAAATTCTCCACAGGAACACTTCCAAATGAATAGGCAGGATTGAATTTCCCTCACTGGTTCTCAATTTTGAACTTTGTAAGTGCTGAACCCCAAATGAACATCAAGGTGGATTTTCTCTTTATTAAATGGAGAAAGGAGAAAACATAATATTTATAAAAGTGCTTCTTGGTAACCTGATTTTTCACTTTACAGTAAATCACATTGCAGAATCTTAAAATCATGCCAGTTACTCTCCCTTCTGTGATCTTACAGAACAGAAGTCCAACTCTGTTCCAGGCATTGCATTCAATTAAATTCTACAGTTTCACTTTTATAAAACTGCATTCTAGTATTTTGAACCAGAAACCAGGGAAATTTAATGGTGACAGAGACTGAGTATGTTCACGTAAAGCTAAGTCTAGTGCACCAAGAGTGATACTCAGATCCATTCATTTGTTCCAAAGATATTTATTGAGTACCTACTATGTGCTAGGCACTTCCCTCAGAACTGGGGCAAGAACAACGAACAAATCAGAGTAGACTCTTGCTTCCCTAGAGCTTAGACTCACGGGAAAGACAAATTAAGCAAGGAAACAACAAACCAGACTCTCTGAGTAACAATAAATGCTATAAAGAAAATAAAACAGGGTGATACAATCAAGACTGTGACTGTGTTAGACAGGGCAGTAGGGAGGTACTGGAGCTTAGAATTGACTTATACAAAGGAACCAGCCTTTCTAGGAGTCAGAGAAGACAATTTTAAGCAGATAGAAGAGCCCATGCAAAGACCTGAAGCAAAAATGAGCCTCCTCATGTGAGGAACAGAAAAGAGAAGCAGGTTGGAGTGTGCTCCAGGTCAGAGTCCTGAATGGATTTCAGGTCACTGCAGGGAGTATGGATTCCAGAAGGGCAACCAGAGTCACCCTGTTAACAACAAGGCCCACGTGGGTTACCTGGCCACCTCAAATGAGTCCTCATGTCTCCTGGGCACAGCAGACGTGAACCTGTGTGTGGGTTAGCCCAGGTTAGCCAGCTGCCCCTCAGCATCCACGCCAGACCTCGTGGAGGAAACAGAGGATCAGTGAAGCCGCCCAGGGGTCCCCCATCACCAAGGAAGTGTGGATGTGGCCTGGCCCCACTCCTCCTATGAATCAAACCCTTCCCAAGCAGCCGGCACAGTGGGCAGCCCCAGGAGGTGCCCTTGACCTTCTCTCCTCCCACCCAACTCTAGCCCCTCCTGATGTCCCCACCACCGCCGTGGTGTCCTGCACACACTCTGAACCAGAGGACCAGCTGGCCCTGGGACCTCCTGCCAGGTTTCGCTGCCCACAGCCCCACCCCACGGTGAGCTCCCAGAGAACTGTCAATGCTCCACCCTGCCTGCTCTTTTGCTTTCATGTATTCATCCAACAAACATTCACCGAGCTACTACAAATGTCAGGGCCCTGTGCTGCTTGTTTTCTGCTGCACCTCCCTCCTTGAAAAAAGCCAAAAACAAAAACTGTAGTACTTACTCTCAGAGTTATCCCAGTTTTACAGTCACCTATTTATTGGGGACTCCTTAACTGTCACTCACACTAGAACAATGATACACCTGCTTCAGTTCCTTCTTCTTCCATTGATCTCACATCTCATCACAGGATAATAACACTCTTCTCTTTGGGATGGGATAGAGCCATGTGACTAAGGGCACGGGCTTTACAGCCAGGCCAATCTGGTTTCCAATTCCACTTCTGCTAACTCCTGCTCTGTGATGTTGGAACCTTCACTGTACTATATTTCAATCTCTCCCTCCATAAAATGTAGAGATCATGATTTCAACCTGAAACAACTGCTGTAAGGAAGAAATAATAGCTGATAAACTATATAAAGTACCTATCACACTGCCTAGCCCTGTAAGCGTGTGATAAAATGTCACTTCCATTTCTCTTTTGTTACAATCCCCAAGGTTTATAAGCAGGGTCTGACTTTTCTTTATACCTGTGTTCACCCTCTGATCATTACACATTTAATGCCCAGAAAAATGTCCTGCTCAGAGGAGATGATCCTGAATGCTTCATGCTAACCAGTCAGAGAACAAGAAAAGAAAAGTGAGGGAAGAGGTGAAGGTGAAACAGTAGAAACAATTAAGACCCATGGAAGGAATACTCTGTGCCAAGCACTCTTTTATGTATGTTAGACCTTTCAATAAACTTTCCTCACAAGGACCTCAGGAAGTAGGCATTATTATGGAGCCCATTTTGGCAGAAGAGGGAAGTAAAGTACAAAGTTGAAAGAATTTGACCAAGGTCACAGTCAGTAAGTGGTAGAGCTGAGATTTGAACTCTGGGAGCCTGGCTCCAAGATCATGTTCTTAACCACTAAGCTAAGCAAGAACTAAAGCTGTGAAAGAGAAAAGGATGCAAGGATGAAGAAGTCAGCAGTTTGATTCTTAAGGATCAACACAAAGGTCTAAGGTCATTTGAAAATTTTGCAGGACACAGGCACTTCGGGAAGGAGACCTAAAAGCTTCTCAACTAGAGTCAGAATTGATGGTGAGAGAAGGAAACCCTCAATCACCAGAAGCTGGGGTGATCAAATGCAGAGGGGTTGAAAGGAAGGGGCAGAGCTTTTACAAATACATCAGAGAGCAAAACAGGAAATATCAAGGAGAAAGTGGTCCCATTAATAAATAAGGAAGGCAAAATAAATCAATGAAGATCTTTCAGTGGCTGCACTCCTCAACTTACTTTTCAAAACTGGATTTTAAGGAGAAAAGCAAAGAGGTAGAAGCCAGAAGGAGCTGAGTAATACCTTGATGGGAGCTATAAAAGATAGCAGGTGCAAATGAAGGAGGCCCTATTTACTTGAATTAGGGAATATACAACCGAAGGAAACAGGTTAAATCTCAATAAAGGACAGCAAGGGCAGAAGTAGAAACGATCCATGTTCTTGTCAACTTGTGTTGTTTCACTTCCACAGTTTTCCAGCTCAGTCTCCACGGATACCCCTTCGCATTTACTCATTCATTTACTACATATTTATTGACTAAGAATGATTAAACCCCCTCCTTTGCCCTTGAGGAACTGGTGATCTTATGGGAAAAGCTGACGTGTAAAAAAATCATAAATATGCAACGTGAGAAGCCCTACAATGGAGAAACATATAAGGGGCCTGGGAATCCAGAAGAGAAAAACAGTGAACTCTGCCTGGAGCAGTCAGGAAAGGCTTCACTGCAGAGGGAATCTTTGAGCTGAGATGTAAAAACAGAGCAATATCCCAGGGCACGTGGTGGAAGGAACAGCACACGCAAGAGGGTGGCTTGTTGAGGGAGCTAAAAGCAGCTTGGTATTCATGGTCACAGGAGACAAAGGGGAGGTGGGGGCAGAAGAAGTGGATGGGAAGGCTGGTGGGTTCATGGCATAAAAGGCCCTCTATACCATGTAAGGATTTTGAGCCCATTTGGTTGGGCTACGGAGAGTGATGGAAAGATTTTAAGTGGGAGAATGGCTTGATCAGATTGTTTCAGAAAAATAACTTGAATAGCAGTAGAAAGAGTAAAACCAAAGCCATTAAGGGAACTATTACAAGAGTTCAGGGGAAATTTGAAGAGGGTCTGGCATGGCCACAGGGACGGAGAGAAACTAAATGATTCGAGACATATTTAGAAGATCGTGTCTAATGCAGCAGAGAGGCACATTAAGACAAAGGCTGGAAATCACCCATTGGGTTTGGCAATTAGGAGGTCACTGGCGACCTTAGCCAGAGAGGTTACCAGGAATTGCTGTTCAGAGGGGTGGGGCAGGCAGAAGCCAGATTGAATGTATTGAGGATGAAATTGGAAATCAAACTCCGAAGGTAGAAGTCTGACTGTAAATTAAGGAAGAGGGAGCTAGGGCCAGAGCGAGATTTATAGGAGAAGCCTGACCTTGGACCACAATTATAGTTATAGGTAAAAACCTGGAGGCAAAGCAGATGAAGACGTGTCATAGAGGGATGAGCTGCTAGAGCAGGAAGCGACAGGAGAAAGCATGCGAAGGTGTGGGTGTGGATCAGTTTCTCAGCTAGCAGTAACTGAGGCTTGAAAGACTTTGGGCCCAGTGGTTTTTATTTTTTCTGTAAAGTAGGAGGTGGTGGAAAGATTGCGGGAAGGTTGAAAATCAACATAGGTGACTGAGGAACTACTGACTACAGATGGATAAAAGGACTGTTGGACTCTGTCAAGGACCCAGCTGACACCATAAAACAAAATTTGCGATGGTACCACTTCTCATATGTGCGTAAATTTCCTCAAGGGTATCCAGCAACCCTGCTGTGTTTGGGCTGCACAGCTCTCCCTCCCATCTCCAATTTCCTGAGGACGGCAGCTCAGCCTGTCCTTTCCGTTCTCGTGGGGATGTGAGTTATTTGGGGAGCAGCCAAGTTTATGCCACCTGGTCCCACCTTTATAGGCACAGTTGATTGGCCCTGGGGCAATAAGCTGATCCAGTCTGGGGTATCTGAATCTCTTTCTCAGGAATTTAAACCTGGACCTCAAAGCTCCCATCTCAGTCTACCTTCACTCAAACTGTGAATTCAGAAGTTATTCCTGGTAATCACTTCTTACCACAGGACTGGAAAAACAAAAAGAAACTGCAGCAAGAGAGAGGCATGAAACAGAAGCATAAAGGGACATGGAGCTGATGACACAGAAGATGTCCTTGATTTCCTCTGGGACTCCGCTTCTGCTTCTAGGCAACCCGGAGGCTTGCTTTCTTTTCTTTTCTTTTTTAACATAGTTATTGGAGTATAATTGCTTTACTATGGTGTGTTACTTTCTGCTTTATAACAAAGTGAATCAGCTATACGTATACGTATATCCCCATATCTCCTACAACTTGCTTCTCCCTCCCACTCTCCCTATTCCACCCCTCTAGGTTGTCACACAGCACTGAGCTGATCTCCCTGTGCTATGCGGCTGCTTTCAACTAGCTATCTATTTTACATTTGGTAGTATATGTAAGTCCATGCCACTCTCTCACTTTGTCCCAGCTTACCCTTCCCTCTCCCCGTGACCTCAAGTCCATTCTCTACATCTACGTCTTTATTCCTGTCCTGCCTCTAGGCTCCTCAGAACCACTTGTTTTTTTTTTTTTAGATTCCATATATATGTGTTAGCATACGGTATTTGTCTTTCTCTTTCTGACTTACTTCACTCTGTATGACAGACTCTAGGTCCATCCACCTCACTACAAATAACTCAATTTCGTTTCTTTTTATGGCTGAGTAATATTCCATTGTATATATGAGCCATATCTTCTTTATCCATTCATTTGTCAATGGACACTTAGGTTGCTTCCATGTCCTGGCTATTGTAAATACTGCTGCAGTGAACACTGGGGTACATGTGTCTTTTTCAATTATGGTTTTCTCTGGGTATATGCCCAGTAGTGGGATTGCTGGATCATATGGTAGTTCTATTTTTAGTTTTTTAAGGAACCTCCATACTGTTCTCCATAGTGGCTGTATCAATTTACATTCCCACCAACATTGCAAGAGGGTTCTCTTTTCTCCACACCCTCTCCAGAATTTGTTGTTTGTAGATTTTCCGATGATACTGATTCTAACTGCTGTGAGGTGATACCTCATTGTAGTTCTGATTTGCATTTCTCTAATAATTAGTGATGTTGAGCAGCTTTTCATGTCCCTCTTGGCCATCTGTATGTCTTCTTTCGAGAAATGTCTATTTAGGTCTTCTGCCCATTTTTGGATTGGGTTGTTTTTTTTTTTTAATATTGAGCTGCATGAGCTGTTTATATATTTGGGAGATTAATCCTTTGTCAGTTGCTCTGTTTGCAAGTATTTTCTCCCATTCTGAAGGTTGTCTTTTCATCTTCTTTGTAGTTTCCTTTGCTGTGCAAAGGCTTTTATGTTCCATTAGGTCTCATTTGTTTATTTTTGTTTTTATTTCCATTACTCTAGGAGACGGATCGAAAAAGATCTTGCTGTGATTTATGTCAAAGAGTGTTCTTCCTACGTTTTCCTCTAAGAGTTTTATAGGGTCTGGTCTTACATGTAGGTCTCTAATCCATTTTGAGTTCATTTTTGTGTATGGTGTTAGGGAGTGTTCTAATTTCATTTTTTACATGTAGCTGTCTAGTTTTCCCAGCACCACTTTTTGAAGGGACTGTCTTTTCTCCATTGTAAACCCTTGCCTCCTTTTTCAGAGATTAGTTGACCATAGGTGCATGGGTTTATCTCTGGGCTTTCTATCCTGTTCCATTGATCTATATTTCTGTTTTTGTGCCAGTACCATACTGTCTTGATTACTGTAGGTTTGTAGTATAGTCTGAAGTCAGGGAGTCTGATTCCTCTAGCTCCCGTGTTTTCCCTGAAGACTGTTTTGACTTTTTGGGGTCCTCTGTGTCTCCATACAAATTTTAAGATTTTTTGTTCTAGTTCTGCAAAAAGTGTCATTGGTAATTTGATAGGGATTGCATTGAATCTGTAGATTGACAATATTGTATTTTCACAATATTGATCTTCCAATCCAAGAACATGGTATATCTCTCCATCTGTTGGTATCATCTTTAATTTCTTTCATCAGTGTCTTATAGTTTTCTGCATACAGGTCTTTTGTCTCCCTAGGTAGGTTTATTCCTAGGTATTTTATTCTTTTTGTTGCAATCGTAAATGGGAGCGTTTCCTTAATTTCTCTTTCAGATGTTTCATCATTAATGTATAGGAATGCAAGAGATTTCTGTGTATTAATTTTGTATCCTGCAACTTTACCAAATTCATTGATTAGCTCTAGTAGTTTTCTGGCGGCATCTTTAGGATTCTCTACGTATAGTATCATGTCATCTGCAAACAGTGACAGTTTTACTTCTTCTTTTCCAATTTGGAGTCTTTTACTTTTTTTCTTTTCTGAATGCCATGGCTAGGACTTCCAAAACTATGTTGAAGAATAGTGGTGAGAGTGGACATCCTTGTCTTGTTCCTGATCTTCGAGGAAGTGCTTTCAGTTTTTCACCATTGAGAATGATGTTTGCTGTGGTTTTGTCGTATATGGCCTTTATTATTTTGAGGTAGGTTCACTCTATGCCCACTTTCTGGAGAGTTTTTATTATAAACCAGTGTTGAATTTTGTCAAAAGCTTTGTCTGCATCTATTGAGATGATCATATGTTTTTTATTCTTCAATTTGTTAATATGCTGTATCACATAGATTGATTTGCATATATTGAACAATCCTTGCAACCCTGGGATAAGTCCCACTTGATCATGGTGTATGATCCTTTTAATGTGTTGTTGGAATCTGTTTGCTAGTATTTTCTTGAGGATTTTTGCATCTATATTCATCAGTGATATTGGTCTGTAATATTCTTTTTTTGCAGTATCTTTGTCTGGTTTTGGTATCAGGGTGACAGTGGCCTCATAGAATGAGTTTGGGAGTGTTCCTTTCTCTGCAATTTTTTGGAAGAGTTTGAGAAGGATGGGTGTTAGCTCTTCTCTATATGTTTGATAGAATTTTCCTGTGAAGCCATCTGGTCCTGGACTTTTGTTTGTTGGAAGATTTTTAATCACAGTCTCACTTTCAGTGCTTGTGATTGGTGTGTTTATATTTTCTATTTCTTCCTGATTCAATCTCAGAAGGTTGTGCTTTTGTAAGAATTTGTCCATTTCTTCCAGGTTGTCCTTATTATTGGCATAGAGCTGCTTGTAGCAGTTACTTAGGATGCTTTGTATTTCTGCAGTGTCCGTTGTAACTTCTCCTTTTTCATTTCTAATTTTATTGATTTGACTCCTCTCCCTCTTTTTCTGGATGAGTCTGGCTAAAGGTTTATCAATTGTGTTTATCTTCTCAAAGAACCAGCTTTTAGTTTTATTGATCTTTGCTACTGTTTTCTTTGTTTTTATTTCATTTATTTCTGATCTGATCGTTATGATTTCTTTCCTTCTACTAACTTTGGGTTTTGTTTGTTCTTCTTACTCTAGTTCCTTTAGGTGTAAGGTTAGATTGTTTATTTGAGATTGTTCTTGTTTCTTGAGGTAGGCTTGTATTGTTATAAACTTCCCTCTTAGAACTGCTTTTGCTGTATCCCATAGGTTTTGGTTTTTCGTGTTTTCATTGTCATATCTAGGTATTTTTTGATTTCCTCTTTGACTTCTTCAGTGATTTCTTGGTTATTTAGTAACGTATTGTCTAGCCTCCATGTCCCTGTGGTTTTTACTTTTTTTTCCCTGTAACTGATTTCTAATCTCATAGCGTTGTGGTCAGAAAAGATGCTTGATATGATTTCAATTTTCTTGAATTTACTGAGGATTGATTTGTGATCTATCCTGGAGAATGTTCCATGCACACTTGAGAAGAAAGTGTAATCTGCTGTTTCTGGATGGAATGTCCTATAAATATCAATTAAGTCCATCTTGTTTAATGTATCATTTAAAGCTTGTGTTTCCTTATTTAGTTTTCATTTTGGATGATCTGTCCATTGGTGAATGTGGGGTGTTAAAGTCCCCTACTATGATTGTTTTACTGTCAATTTCCCCTTTTATGGCTGTTAGCATTTGCCTTATGCATTGAGGTGCTGCTACGTTGGGTGCATAAATATTTACAATTGTTATATCTTCTCCTTGGATTGATCCCTTGATCATTCTGTAGTGTCCTTCTTTGTCTCTTGTAATAGTCTTTATTTTAAAGTCTATTTTGTCTGATATTAGAATTGCTACCCCAGCTTTCTTTTGATTTCCATTTGCATGGAATATCTTTTTCCATCCCCTCACTTTCAGTCTGTATGTGTCCCTAGGTCTGAAGTGGGTCTTTTGTAGACCGCATATATATGGGTCTTGTTTTTGTATCCATTCAGCCAGTCTATGTCTTTTGGTGGGAGCATTTAATCCATTTATATTTATGGTAATAATCAATATGTATGTTCCTTTTACCATTTTCTTAATTGTTTGGGGTTTGTTATTGTAGGTCTTTTCTTTCTCTTCTGTTTCCTGCCTAGAGAAGTTCCTTTAGCATTTGTTGTAAAGCTCGTTTGGTGGTGCTGAATTCTCTTCACTTTTGCTTGTCTATAAAGGTTTTAATTTCTCCGTCAAATCTGAATGAGAGCCTTGCTGGGTAGAGTAATCTTGGTTGTAGGTTTTTCCCTTTCATCACTTTAAATATGTCTTGCCACTCCCTTCTGGCTTGCAGAGTTTCTGCTGAGAAATCAGCTGTTAACCTTATGGGGATTCCCTTGTATGTTATTTGTTACTTTTCCCTTGGTGCTTTTAATATTTTTTCTTTGTATTTAATTTTTGATAATTTGACTCATATGTGTCTTGGCATGTTTCTCCTTGGATTTATTCTGTATGGGACTCTTTGCGCTTCCTAAACTTGAGTGACTATTTCCTTACCCATATTAGGGAAGTTTTCAACTATGATCTCTTCAAATATTTTCTCAGTCCCTTTCTTCTTCTCTTTGTCTCCTGGGACCCCTAGAATTCAAATGTTCGTGCGTTTAATGTTGTCCCAGAGGTCTCTAAGACTCTCCTCAATTCTTTTCATTATTTTTCCTTTATTCTGCTCTGCAGTAGTTATGTCCACTATTTTATCTTCCAGGTCACTTATCCGTTCTTCTGCCTCAGTTATTCTGCTATTGATTCCTTCTAGAGAAATTTTAATTTCATTTATTGTGTTGCTCATCATTGTTTGTTTGCTCTTTAGTTCTTCTAGGTCCTTGTTAAACGTTTCTTGTATTTTCTCCATTCTATTTCCAAGATTTTGGATCATCTTTACTATTATTACTCTGAATTCTTTTTCAGGTAGACTGCCTATTTCCTCTTTATTTGTTTGGTCTGGTGGGTTTTTACCTTGCTCCTTCATCTGCTGTGTGTTTCTCTGTCTTCTCATTTTGTTTAACTTACTGTGTTTGGGGTCTTCTTTTCACAGGCCACAGGTTCATAGTTCCCGTTGTTTTTGGTGTCTGCCCCCAGTGGCTAAGGTTGCTTCAGTGGGTGGTGTAGGCTCCTGGTGGAGGGGACTAGTGCCTGTGTTCTGGTGGATGAGGCTGGACCTTGTCTTTCTGGTGGGCAGGACCATGTCCAGTGGTGTGTTTTGGGGTGTCTGTGACCTTATTATGATTTTTGGCAGCCACTCTGCGACTGGGTGGGGTTGTGTTCCTGTCTTGCTAGTTGTTTGCCATGGGGTGTCTAGCAGTGTAGCTTGCTGGTTGTTGAGTGGAGCTGGGTCTTAGCATTGAGCAGGATATCTTTGAGAGACCTTTTGCCATTTGACATTATGTGGAGCCCAGAGGTCTCTGGTGGACTACTGTCCTGAACTTAGCTCTCCCACCTCAGAGGCACAGGCTTACACCCCAGCCAGAGCACCAAGACCCTGTCAGACACACGGCTCAGGAGAAAAGGGAGAAAAAAGTGGAAAAAAAAGAAATGAAGGAAGAAAGGAAGGGAGGAAAAAGTAAAATAAAAAACAAAGTTATTAAAGTAAAAAATAAAAAAATTATTAAAAATTAAGAAGTAATTTAAAAAAAGGAAAGAAAGAAGAGAGCAACCAAACCAAAAAACAAATCCATCGATGATAACAAGCTTAAAAATTATACTAAAAAACCCCAGAAAAACCGGACAGACAGAACCCTAGGACAAATGATAAAAGTAAAGCTATACAGACAAAATCACACAAAGAAGCATACATATACACACTCATATTAAGAGAAAAAGGAAAAAAATATATATATCTATATATTTAAAAAAAGGAAGAGAGCAACCAAATCAATAAACAAGTCTACCAATGATAATAAACTCTAAATACTAAACTAAGATAAACACAAAACCAGAAAGCAGTCAGTCACATACAGCTATCCCCAAGTCTACAGTTGCTCCCAAAGTCCACCACCTCAATTTTGGGATGATTCATTGTCTATTCACGTATTCCACAGATGCAGGCTACATCAAGTTGATTGTGGAGATTTTATCCACTGCTCCTGAGGCTGCTGGGAGAGATTTCCCTTTCTCTTCTTTGTTCACACAGCTCCCGGGGTTCAGCTTTGGATTTGGCCCCTAGGTCACCTGAGGGCGTCTGTTCTTCGCTCAGACAGGACATGGTTAAAGGAGCAGCTGATTAGGGGGCTCTGGCTCACTCAGGCTGAGGGAGGGAGGGGTACAGAATGCAGGGTGACCCTGCAGCAGCAGAGGCCACGTGACATTGCAACAGCCTGAGGCGCGCCGTGTGTTCTCCCAGGGATGTTGTCCCTAGATCACGGGACCCTGACAGTGGTGGGCTGCACAGGCTCCTGGGAGAGGGGGTGTGGCTAGTGACCTGTGCTTGCACACAAGATTCTTGGTGGCTGCAGCAGCAGTCTTAGTGTCTCATGCCCGCCTCTGGGGTCCGTGCTGAGAGCCACAGCTTGTGCCAGTCTCTGGAGCTCGTTTAGGCGGTGCTCTGAATCCCCTCTCCTCACGCACCCCCAAACAATGGTCTCTTGACTCTTAGGCTGTTCCAGACTTTTTCCTGGACTCCCTCCCAGCTAGCTGTGGCACACTAGCCCCCTTCAGGCTGTGTTCACGCAGCCAACCACAGTCCTCTCCCTGGGGTCTGACCTCCAAAGCGGAGCTTAGCTCCCAGCCCCAACCCGCCCCAGCGGGTGAGCAGACAAGCTTCTTAGGTTGCTGAGTGCTGGTCAGCAGCAATCCTCTGTGCAGGAATCTCTCCGCTTTTCCCTCTGCACCCCTATTGTTGCACTCTCCTCCGTGGCTCCGAAGCTTTCCCCCACTGCCATCCCCCGTCTCCACCAGCGAAGGGGATTCCTAGTGTGTGGAAACCTTTCCTCCTTCACAGCTCCCTCCCAGAGGTGCAGGTCCCATCCATATTCTTTTGTGTCTGTTGTTTCTTTTTTCTTTTGCCCTACCCAGGTACGTGGGGAGTTTCTTGTCTTTTGGGAAGTCTGAGGTCTTCTGCCAGTGTTCAGTAGGTGTTCTGTAGGAGCTGTTCCACATGTAGATGTAGTTCTGATGTATTTGTAGGGAGGAAAGTGATCTCCACGTCTTACTCCTCCACCATCTTGAAGGTCTCCCCTAAGAGTTGTTTTAATGTCTCTGTACTGTTCTGCCTCTGGCCAAACCCAGCTGGGACAGAAAGAAGGATGCATAAATTCAGCCCTGGTGTTCACCTCAGCGTGCATCTCGGACCAGCTGGAAGCAGTGGGCATGATGTGCAGAGGCTGAGAACTGACCCCAGAACTGGCCAGAGTCAACATGACACCCAAGGTCCATATGGACTTGCCCTTCACACTGTTTAATCCTCCTCCCCAACAAGTACCTTCTTCTACCCAGAGACCCAAGCTTTCTACAGATTGTGCTTCTCCTACAAAGCTGGCTTTTCCTCTCCACCTTACTGTCCTGTTCCCACCATCATCCCATCAAAATTTTTCTTTAGGAGATGCTTTTTGGAGAGGATCTGATGCTTAAATATAGGTCAAAGTGAATGATTACCAGGGTTAATGTATTCTTTTCCCCAGGGGCTTTGCATCTTAATAGGGAATCATATCTTAACCCAAAGGAAAGAAATGCTAATGGTGGGCTCCCAATAGTTATGCACAAGCTAAAGAGGATGGGGAGGGCCTCCAGGCACATCTCAAATCAAACCACATGGGTGGCCACCTTCTTTAATTATGACCAAGTGTATAGGACCAGCTCCCAATAAATAATAGACACTCCACTTCTCTGCCTGACTCCAACACTGCCTTTGAAGCTGTGAATTCCAGCTGCTCCTCCCCCAGCAGGTACTGCCTTGCTGTTGAGCTTCATACCAGAACATCCTCACTCCCACCTCTCATGTCCCTGATTTAGGGAACCACTCTGGCCAACTTCCTGTCAAATCTCACCAGAGCCACCTGCACCAAAGGAGGAAGCCCAGTCACAGGCATCTTTTTAAGCCAGACCTGACACCTACCTGAATGCGTGGAGAGGAGGGTGGAAGAGTTGTGTATTGGCAGCTGAGAAATTAAAAAGCTTAATAGCTACTCTCCGCATTTAACTTTTATGATTCTGCAATCCTTGAAACATTAATAATCTATTTGATGGCATCTGAGATCCACCCCCACCACCCCAAGTTCTAGAAATCTCAATGCTTAAAAGGGAGCTATCAGGGAATTGGCAAGCAAATTTTTGTTCTTTTTTTTTTTATGACTTTGCACTCCTGCCTCTGTCAGACACAGTGAAACATTTTCCATTGCATAGACGAGTTTCCTCTCATTGATTGGAACCTTTTAGCTGGGCATCAGGCACTATCATTCCCCAGCACTACACTGGACTTACTGACAGCCAAGAAGTATTCTGATGGTCAGCACACCCATCAGCAAGAAGTTTCAAGATTCCAGATCACCTCTTTCCAATGCAATAGCCAGTATCTCCATCCTTTGCCTGTGGAGCCAGGCTGGTCTATGGTCTTCTCACTAAAATGTGCCATCAGGAAGCACTGGTGCTCTTATATGGTCACCTTACCTTTGGTAAAGGAGGCAGGAATATACAGTGGAGAAAAGACAGCCTCTTCAGTAAGTGGTGCTGGGAAAATGGACAGCTACGTGTAAAAGAATGGAATTAGAACACCATACACAAAAATAAACTCAAAATGGATTAAAGACCTAAATGTAAGACCAGACACTATAAAACTCTTAGAAGAAAACATAGGCAGAACACTCTATGACATAAATCACAGCAAGATCCTTTTTGACCCACCTCCTAGAGAAAGGGAAATAAAAACAAAAATAAACCAATGGGACCTAATGAAACTTAAAAACTTTTGCACAGCAAAGGAAGCCATAAACAAGACAAAAAGACAACCCTCAGAATGGGAGAAAATATTTGCCAATGAAGCCACTGACAAAGGACTGATCTCCAAAATTTACAAGCAGCTCATGCAGTTCAGTATCAAAAAAACAAACAACCCAATCCAAAAATTGGCAGAAGACCTACATAGACATTTCTCCAAAGAAGACATACAGATTGCCAACAAACACATGAAAGGATGCTCAACATCACTAATCATTAGAGAAATGCAAATCAAATCTACAGTGAGGTATCACCTCACACCAGTCAGAATGGCCAGCATCAAAAAATCTACAAACAGTAACTGCTGGAGAGGGTGTAGAGAACAGAGAACCCTCTTGCACTGTTGGTGGGAATGTAAATTGATACAGCCACTATGGAGAACAGTATGGAGGTTCCTTAAAAAACTAAAAATAGGACTACCATATGACCCAGCAATCCCACTGTTGGGCATATACCCTGAGAAAACCACAATTCAAAAACAGTCATGTAGGGCTTCCCTGGTGGCGCAGTGGTCGAGAGTCCGTCTGCTGATGCAGGGGACACGGGTTTGTGCCCCGGTCCAGGAAGATCCCACATGCCGCAGAGAGGCTGGGCCCGTGAGCCATGGCTGCTGAGCCTGCGCGTCCGGAGCCTGTGCTCCGCAACGGGAGAGGCCACAACAGTGAGAGGTCCGAGTACCGCAAAAAAAAAAAAACAAAAAAAAACAAAAAACAGTCATGTACCACAATGTTCACTGCAGCTCTATTTATAATAGCTTCCATTTACAATGGAAGCAACCTAAGTGTCCATCGATAAAGAAGATGTGGCATATATATACAATGGACTATTACTCAGCCATAAAAAGAAATGAAATTGAGTTATTTGTAGTGAGGTGGATGGAGCTAGAGACTGTCATACAGAGTGAAGTAAGTCAGGCAGAGAGAAACTAATGCCGTATGCTAACACATATATATGGAATCTAAAAAAAAAAAATGGTTCTGATGAACCTAGGGGCAGGACAGGAATAAAGATGCAAACGTAGAGAATGGACTTGAAGCCATGGGGAGTGGGAAGGGTAAGCTGGGACGAAGTGAGAGAGTGGCATGGACATATATACACTACCAAATGTAAAACAGATAGCTAGTGGGAAGCAGCCGCATAGCACAGGGAGATCAGCTTGGTGCTTTGTGACCACCTAGAGGGGTGGGATAGGGAGGGTGGGAGGGAGACGCAAGACAGAGGCGATATGGGGGATATATGTATATGTATAGCTGATTCACTTTGTTATAAAGCAGAAACTAACACACCATTGTAAAGCAATTATACTCCAATAAAGATGTTAACAAAAAAAAAAAGCAGCATCGGTGTTCTGAACCATCTTTAAGACGGTTTTTTGGGGACTTTCTGGAAACAAAATGAGGTAAGAGTAAGTGGTAGAGAGTGAAATGACTAGCCCTGACTGTGTTGTTCCCAATACTCAGCTACAGTCCTGGTTGAAATAGATGGCTGCCTACAGAAGAGAACTTCTATAATTCAGTGAGTCCCATGTTCCCAATTTACAGTCACCTAGCTCCCGCACACAGCAAGTCACAATCAGGTGATGACTAGGGTTCTCACCTCAACAACAAAATGAAAACAAAATGTTCTAACCAAAGGAAAACAGGAAGAAGAAACAGAAATAAAATAAAGAACTAGAAAGACATCTACAAAAATAAATCCAGCAACTCCACTCCTAGGATATACCCAAGAGAACTGAAAACGTATGTTCACACAGGAACTTGGAAAAGGATGTTCAAAGCTGTGTTATAGCATAACAGCTAAGAAGGAGAAACAACCCAGATGTTTACCCATTGATGGATGGGTAAACAAAATGTGTATATCCATACAGTGGAATATCATTAAGCCATAAAGGAGAATGGAGTACTGATACATACTGCAACATGGGTGAACTTTTGAAAACAGGCTAAGTAAAAGCCAGACCTAAAATATCACACATTGTATGATGCCACTAGTTTGAAGTGCCCAAAACAGACAAATCCACAGAGACCGAAGTAGGTTAGTGGTTGCCAGGGGCAAAGGGAAGGGTAGAATGGTGAGTGACTGCTTATGTGTACAAGATTCCTTCTGGGGTGATGGAAGGTTTCTGGAATTAGATAGTGATGATGGTTGCACGACTGTGTGAATATACAAAAAAAACACTGACTTGCACACTTCAAATGGGTGAATTTTATGGTATGTGAATTATCTCAATTTTAAAAATATTTTAAATTAAAAGCCATTGTAGTACAAGTAGGACAGACAAAGAGAGGGACATGAGGAATGAAGAGTGACTAGGACTAGGATCACTCATTTATTCAACAAAATTAAATAAGCACCTACTATGTCAGGCATTGCTCCAAACAGAGCTGACTTAGAGTGAATGAGGCAAAAGTGATTCCTCCTCTCTTGAAGTGTATCACATGGCAGGGGAGACAGACACTAATACAACAAAGATACAAATAAGTATGAGATTATAGTAGATGGATGGATAGATTGATGGTTGATTGATAGACGATAGATAAATAGATGATAGTCAAAAGAATGAAAGAGAGGGAGGGAGGGAGGGAGGGAGAGGGAAGGAGGGAGGGAGGGAGGGAGAGAGAGAGAGAAAGAAAGAAAGAAAGAAAGAAAGAAAGAAAGAAAGAAAGAAAGAAAGAAAGAAAGAAAGAAAGAAGGAAAGAGAGAGAGAGAAAAAGAAAGAAAGAAAGAAAGAAAGAAATTACAAACACTTTTTAAATGTGGAATCCTTGTATTCTATGCAATATCACTTAATAAATTCTTTTTAGTCAGACTCCTTGGATAGTACAAATGAATCATCAATAATGAAGACATTTGGGGTGTTCTTAATCCTTAAGTCAAAAGCATTTCCCCTGGAGACATCAACAGCAATAAATGGAAGAGTAGTAGAGCCATCATCATTCTTATCAGTGACAGGACAAGCCGGAGTGGATGGTCATCTCCTACTCTGTGAGCATTGGCAGAACCAGTAGGCAACTACCAAGATGATATCAGAGAACCACAGGGAACCACAGACTTGCTTTAGAGCTGGAGAAAATCAGACCCTGAAAGTGAAGTGGATTCCAAATTCAGTCAACTTGTAATGATAGAGCTAAGACTTGAAAGAAGATCACAGGAAGTCTATGTTCCAAAGTCTGAGCTCCTTAGACACTGGCAGTGGTGCTCACCTGCTGGAAAGTGAACCATTCTAAAGTAGTAACAGATAATTGTGGGCTAGTGTGTGTTCCCTTCAAGGTAACCTATTATGTCTTTCAAATCAACAGAGGTCTTATGGGAGAAAAAATCTCAATGGAAGATGGAAACTAAAAGAACCTCTGAGGCCAAAAAGACAGACTTGTGTGGTCTGGCATGCCTTTTACTCCCCCTGTCCCCAGACCATACATCGAAGCATCAAGGCCACTTGGGGCTTGTTCCTCTTTAAGTCTTTATTAGTTGCTCATTTAAACAGCACCTGTACATTCCTTCTATTCAGCAGCTACATGAAGTTGGACTGTAAACTTTTTCAGTGGTTTAGGCTCCCTTATTGAGCAAATGCACGAAGTCTCCTGGTATCAGCCATCTTTGTGAATTCTTTCAGGAGTGGATGGAAGACAGGGAGGACCACCAGGGGCCTCAGAGCCTGGACAAGTCCTCAGCTGTCTGTGTAGAGAGAACCCCAGCCTGTTCCTCAGCCTAGTTCTTGGTCACCAGACACCGATTCTGCAAAGCTGGCTTCTGGGACTCATTCAAGTGAGTGAAATGTAAGCTTTATTGAGCACCTACAAGTGCACTGGTCACGGAGGGAGCATGGAGATGAATCCAACCCATCTCTGTCCTCGACAAGGGTGCTGTCATGGAGTGATTCATGCTGATGCTGAGTGTAGATACAAAGGTGGCTTCCTAAGAAGGGATAGTTCCCTTGCTACACACTTCCCTCTTCACTGACTGTGTATTTTGCCATTTGAAACACTAGTGCTACAAGGTACTCTATGTAAAAAGCAATCTGTGGGCATGTCTGACTGGGAAATGTAATGTCAGCTTGAGAAAATGATAAGAAGAAAGCTATCTTCCCCACCTGGCTGGGGGAGGTTTGATGCATATTTTAATCCTGACTCTTCCGTTAATTGGCTATGTGAACTTACAATTCATACAATCAACTTTATATTTTCATACATACAACTTTATAATTTCATTTCCAGATTGCTCTGTTAGGAAGTTTGTTTGTCTGGTACTCTGTCAACCTAACAAACCACTTTCCCCACCTTTCACTCCCTTTCTCTCTCCCCAAGCGCACGCACGCGCACACACACGCCTCTCTCTTCTAACGCCTCTCTCTCTCTCCCCAAGCGCATGCACGCACGCACACATACACGCCTCTCTCTTCTAAGGGTTAACCAGAGGGACTCTGAATGAACTGCTGTGTCTTTCATAACTGCTAATTGACAATGATGGCGATGCCTGCTGGGCTTTCTAATCTACGGCAATCTTTTCATTTTTCGCGGGCCACCCTGCTCTCCCAGTCCCCATAACAGCTATTCTAAAACCACACACTTTGCAGCCTTCTATTCACCTCTCAATGGCAAAAGAACTCGTAGCATGGCCTAGTGAGTGGTTCAGAGCACTAGACTTTGAGTCAGGCTGCTTAGAGTCAAGTCACTTGAATTCTCTAATATTTGGTTCCTCATCTATAAGACATGGCTGATCATTGATGCAACTAACAAATAGCGTTTCAGTACCTATGTGCTAGGTACTCATCTCAGTGGGACTGTCTGACCCCTGGCGGTACCACAGGAAACGAGATAAACAGGTCCCTGCATTCACTGAACTTGCATTCCTTTGGAATGGTTACGATAACACTTATCTCTTAATATTGAGATGAGGTTAATGAGATGATCCCTTATCTCATTTAATCCAGATTTAGGACTGTACTTTTCCCATAATAAGTATTCAATAAATGTTAGCTTTTATGATAATTATTACTACTACTTCATAGAGTTTACTTAGGCATAAATTCCCCCGTAATTTCATAAACTTGGCTTCATCCACTCCTATCCTTACTGCTGTAACAAAAAAGTTGTGATCCGCAAAGCCACCTGTGGGAGGTGCGACTAGACCTTCCACTATGGCCATCACCTTAGCCCTCAGCTCCAACCTCCTAGGCTATAGTAAGGAGTTTTCCCCTTGCCGTAATGCTGGAGGGAGGAGGGAAGGACAAGTACCTTGAGTCCTGAATTGGTCCCGGAATATTATAAACCATTATAAGGGTGATAGAAACCAGAGCATCTGTTATCGTAAAGTTTGAGCAGTTTTCTGATTCGCTGGAGATGGATCCTGGAGACTACCCGTCAGCAGCCCATCCATATGATTTATGGACAGTGCCTCAGTGGACATTTTAGCCATGCAAAGGTGAGGCAAAGAGGTTCTGCTGGAATAAAGATGTCCTGAGACACTACTGCTCCAAGGAGCAGGGAGAGGGGCTAATAATGGCATCAAGGAGGTTGCTGCTTCTGGAGATACATGTTAGCTGAGGGGAGAGGAGAACAATCAGGGACGTTGAGGTCTCTATTCCCTACCTGCCCCCTTGGACTGGATTGGAGCCCCATGCTTAGATGTATGAGAGCTAGAAATGGACACATCCATGAATTTGAGAGTCTTTCAGATTTGAGGCAAAAGTAAATACCAGAAACTGTTCATGGGAGATTCTGAGACTCTGGGCATAAGCAGAGTATCCTTAGACCCAAAGAACAGATTGAGATCCAGAGGTACAGGGTCTCACAGGTATAGGAACAGGCTATCCTGCTTTTTCGTCTGCACAGACCCAGCTTCTCTCTTGCATGCTGAGGGCCACAGCCCTAGAAGCACCCAGCCTGCCCACTGTGGCAGTGGTGAGTCTTCCTTGAGTAGCCTGATGGAACTGGACCCCTTCAAAGGCAGCAGGAAAAAAGGAACATGGTGAGTACCATGGAGACTGCTGGTGGCCATCAGTGGGTTCATCCTGTGGGTGGGTGCTGCAGAATAATAGGGAGAATAATTGGGAGTTATATGCCTACTTGACTGAGAAGGGGTTCTGGGCTATATAATTTTGAGATTAAATTAATGAAGGTTTAGAAGTTTACATGTCTGCCCTCATGTTTTAGTACTCACAAGTGAAGCAAGAAATTAAAAATATTTATTTCCCTTGATCCAAGAGGAACAGGAGATTCTTCTGTTATCCAAAGCTAATCTCCTACTTTTGTTCTGTATCTTGCCCAAACCACACTGCTTTACTAAACTGGTGAATTGTAACTCAGATCTGTGTGGCTCCAAAGCCACCCACCCATGGAACAGCACTTGTCAATCTTTACTCCATGTGGTTGGTGTTCATTGCTGCCCTCCCACGAGACTGATGGCAAGCCCCTGACGGCAGAGAATCCAGTTGCTATGTGTGAGTACAGCACCTTGATTATCATAAGTACTCAACGAATTAACGAGTCAGGACATGGCCTGAGCTTTAAAGAATGGGTAACAATTGAGATGGACTGAAGCTGTAAATCAGGGTTCCCCAAACTGTCAGCGTGCATCAGAATTGTCTAGGAAGCTTATAAAATGCCCATTCTCAATTCAGACCCAGCAGGTCCTACTGGATCCTGAGATCTTCATCGTTAATGAGCATGATCAAGGATCCTCTTGAGTTGGTCCACAGAAACACGGCCACAGCACTTTCTTTAATTTTTCTGGCCCTTCCTGAGCAACCTTTCCTCTGAAATCACTTGTGCTCCCAGTCTGTGCCACAAAGGAAGAAGTGCTTTCTTAGGCTGTTCTTCATGCTTCAAGCTTTCCATGAGCTGATCATTCTCTGATCCCCCATACCACTGTATCTGTGTTTCTGCTAAGATGCGTGTACTTGGTACTAACAGTGTTTATACTCGTGCCTCATCACCTCCACTGAGCTATAGACATCTTGAGTTACCAGAAGAAAAGGGAGTTCATACTGAGTGGGTGCTGTGGTGCTCAGCAGATGTTGGGGACAGGGTATCGCCTGCCAACAGCCTGCAGCTGGGTGCCTCCCCAGGAATTGCCCTCTGCTGAAGGGAGCTGCCTCACCCAAGCTGATGTCTCCTCCCTCTAGACACAAAGTCAGTGGAGGCCAAAAAAGGACAAAAGCCTGTCACCCTTGACTCAGGACGTCTCTGAAGGGCCATCAGCCAGGGACCTCCCCAGGGGCTGGCTGAGCCCTCAGTTGCAGGCCGGCTCCTCCTTTCCCGTCCCCACCTCCCCCAGCAGGATTTCCTCTGAGCACTCCCTGCACCTCTGCACCCAGTGGCAGAATCTTAGCGTCTGTTTCCAGGAGAATCGGATCTACAGGACACCTGCTACACACCAGGCACCAAGCTAGGCAGTTTGTATGCAGTCTCAACTAATCCTCACCAAATTCAAAAGGTGGACCTCACTCCTTTAGCATAGCTGAAGCTCCTGAGACTCAGAAAGGGGGACTCATTTACTGAAGCCCACGCACGGATGGTAAGTGCGGTGAAACAATTTAAATCCAGGTCATCATACCTTGAAAGCAAGATCTAGTCGATTTATCTTTCTTTTTCTTCAATTGCGATATAACACCATAGTAGCTAAGTGTATAACAATTCAATATTTTTATACATTGTGAAATGATCACCACAGTGTCTAGTTAACATCCATCACCACACATAGTTACAATTTTTTTTTCTTGTGATGAGACCTTTTACGACCAGTCTCTTAGAGACTTTGAAATATATGATACGATGTTAACTACAGTCACAATGCTGGACATTACATTCTCCCCATGACTTACTTAGTTGGTAATAGTTAAATAGTTAAAATGGACATTTTGAGGTTCTGGAGGGTAGAAACTATGACTTCGATTTGTGAAATTTCCCCCCTAGCTGAGTGCTATGTTGCCAAATACCCTGATGGCATCTATGGCTCAAAGAAGCACAGTGTTCAAGTCCTGCCATGGTGTTTTAGTCTCTACTGAAATATTAACAGACCTACAACTTCTTTTCCTTTTATGTTCGCCTAGTTTTACTTGAAGTTGAAGGTCTGTGCAAACATATATATGAGGGCCCTTATGTGGACACCAGACTGCTACTTATCCCTTGTCCGTCCCCACACTTCAGGGGCAGAGACCACTTGTTCAGATGCGGACAGCTTGCCAAGAGGCTCCACTGTCTTCACGCATACCGTGCCACATAGCTGAAGACCTCAGTTTTGTTACTAAACACAAGTGTCCAGAGAAGGCACCCAGAATTCAAGCACGTCTCAGAAGGCGGTACTCTGGAGCACAGCGAAGGCTGTATCTACTCTTGATTACCACCCTGGTAGATCCCTTAGCTCATCCTGCTAATTCTCACAGAGGAAGAATTCATACCAAACCTAGATTCTGGATTCTACTTCAGGCTTTATTAGATCATGATGCAGTTTGCTTGGTGTGCGCATGTGTGGTGTCTTAATTTATGCAGTGTGGCTGTGAGAACATCTTTAGTGAAGCTCTGTCTGTGTCTACCTCTGCTCCAGGATACTGTTAGATCTGGGGCAGTTCTACCTACACACTTGGAGGATTTAAGTGGGTCCCTAACATAGAGACATGCAGCCACTTCCCCAGCTAAGGAAGCAGCTCAGAAACTAAAGAACACCTGACAACCCCCAGGGCAGGGACTCAGGTAGTGCTGATACCAGAGGGTGTGATGGTGTGACTTGCCGGTATGTTTGTTCAAAACAATTTTCCATTAATATGGGTTCTGCGCAACCTGAATAGAAAAACAGCGTTTCTATGGAATCTCCAGGTTGTTTTTTTCATCTGTCTACAAAATGAACCACACTCCTCTCTTAACGAAAATGCTACTGAATTACTATGATTTTATTAACAAGACAAGTGTAGCTATTTAGTGTCTAACAATGCAGAGTTATAATTCCAAGGGGATTGTCAAATGCTAATTCTAAATTCAGAATGCAAAGCAAAAGTTTTATTAGCCTCTTCCCTGCAAAGAATACTTCTACTCTGTGCTGCAAAAATATTTGGATTTGGTGCCTGGGTGATTAAAGTCTTTAAGGTTGCAATAGTCATCAGCACATTATAAAATCATGAAGAATTTAACAGCTGAAAGTATTTAAAATTTAATCTTGGTTTTTGTCCACATGAAGCAAGTAGACCCAAATCTACATGAAGCAAGTAGACCCAAGTATATTACACTATGTGCCTAAGATGTGTCCCCCCCACCCCGCCTCTCCATCTGGGTTGTAGCATAATAAGAAGTAGGATGGGACTTCTACTGTCTCAAAATCTAGGCTCAAGTCCGAAGACCCATTGCAGGCCCCCCAACCATGGGTTTGGTCTGAGCAAAGGAGAGGGAAGAAGTTTTTAACTGGATGTGAGATTGAAATTTTAAACATAACTGAACTGGACTGCTTAATAACTGAAAGTGAATCTTAACTATGCAAATCGGACTTTGCCTAGAACCAAAAGTGACTGTGAGGGCAAAGGATCTCTCAGAGAACTTACAAAGATGCAGGGAAGGGATATTTGCCCAAAGATATTAGGAAATGAGGGTTGAGAAAAAATAAAGTCATTTCCTATGTGTATCCTGTTGAGTTTAGTGCACTTAATATACAAGCTACAGAAATAAAACAGATCCAGTTCAATATTGCAGAAATTTCCTGAATAAGTAATGTGTAGAGGCATAGTGCTAGGAAAACAGTGAGGAAATAAAAGATGAGAAATCCTATCACAGCCTGTATGAAAGTTATAATTAAAAATGGAAAACACTTGCAAACAACTGCAAGTACAGATCATAGACTCTAAATAGAAAGACAAAAGAGGAGGGGCCGTCCACCACCCATGTCCCTGGGGACCCCTGGCACATCCCCCCTCACCCCGTGGCCAGCAGGGCCCCACTTGACAAGTGGACAAATTAACTTGTCACCTCTTCTCTCCACTTTACTTTGTTTGAAATCTAAATCAAACAACTTTATGAGAAGTCAAAAAAATTTTTTTGACGAAGTTTTGTTATATTTCTGGATGAGAAATGTAGCTGCTGGAAACCAATGGATTTTCTGTAGGATTCGATCATTTATGGACAAAAGAGTAATGAACATCTTAATCTGTCTGGTTCCCACAAATTTAGGATATAACACAAGATAGAACTTGTTCCTGCAAAAGAATTTAAGAAATTTTCAAGAAGGGGAAGGCACTTGATCCTGACTTCGAAGAGTTTTAGCAAACACAAAATAGGAGGTAAGACAGTGAAAGAACATCTCGTGCGTTCAATGTCTTCATCATGACTTGGTTGAACAAGCTTCTTCTTATTTACAGCAAAGAGTCCAAGGGATCTATCTACATGTGAACACTTAGTTAATCTCTCTACTACATAGAAAATAGCCAGTAAAACCAAACTTATTGCTGGTATATTTCAGTTTCCCCATTGGAAGTTCCCTGTGTCTGAGAATTCAGCTTGTTTCCTTCCTGCCACAGAACATTCAGGAATAACTGTAGCCAAGGATCAGAGGAGCTGGACTTAGGCTTTCAAAAGATGTTGGAAAAATTAAATTTACTTCATATCATGTTTCAAACCACCACAGAATCATTTTGCAGTCACTTCACTATTCTCTATTCTAATCCCTTGACTTACATTCTTGTCATTCTCTCCTGCCTTCTGCTGTCTTTTTTGGACGCCTTTCTTCTGAAATCTGTGACATTTTTCTGTGCTTCTGATGAGTGCCACGAAGGATTTGACAGAGAAATCTAATAAGACTATAAATTCCTGGAGGCAGAGGCCTTTCCAGTGTAACTCCATTGCAGAGTTCCTAGTGCATTGCTGGGACATGTGTTTAACAAAGGTTTTCAAATTAACGGATTAAGCGCCACCGCTGAATGGGAACGATTAATCATGCTAACTAATAAAAGACTATACAGGATGTATTTCAGCCAAAGAGCTTTGTAATACATGCTGAATAATTATTGGAATGATAATAAGTAACTTAAGAATGTTTTCAGGTCTGCAGAGTTGTTTGGGCTACCCCACAAGGTCAGAGCACCTCATAAAAGTGATGGATGCTTTCTGCCTTCCGCTAAGCTGACAGCCCTCATCTCACACTGCAGTTTATGGTTCCTGACCCCGCATTCCACAGCCGACCTGGAAGGGCCGCATTTCTGTGAGCCAGCTCCGATAAGCCACCTGAAAACTTCCCTGGGAGGCAGGCGGCAGGCAGGCAGAGAAGGGTCCGCTTAAGCCAGCTGCCCCCTCCCTGTGCCTTCCCCAGCCTTCCCTCAGATCCGATGGTGATGTCTGTGACAGACAACAGCACTCATCTCTTCAGGAACACCCCAGAACACAGAGCTCATGTGTGCTTCTAGGCTGGATTTTGCAGAAAATGGGAGATGGCACCCAACCCCCTCTGGCGTGCCAAGAGTGTGGCTGGTCTATGTGATACCCAGGCAGCTGGCACACACTGGCACTCTCTGGGGCCACCGCAGAAGCTGTGAACCGTGCTCTGTCTCCCCCCAGAGTATCTGGGGGAGTGGAATCTGCATTACAATATGTGCTCTGATGCTGTGGGGAAGGATCGTACACTTTGTCCAGGATGCCACTGGGCACAGAAGCCACCATCTCTAAGATTTGTCGTTCAACATCCACCCATAGGTCTGTAGTCCAGAAACCTGCCTCAAGTCAGGAGTACCAACCACATGGGCCGTGTGTGAAAGCTGTCCAGCGGTCAGACTCTTCCCGGCCCTGACGGAAGGCCCGGATGTGCTCAAGGAGCCGCATATGCCATTTGTAAAAAGGAAGACCCCTTGCTAACTGACAGGCCTGCAATGGTGTGGCCCTTTAAATTACCTTGGCATTGATTGCCTGGACAGGTTGTTCACTCAAATTGCCCTGGCTCGCTAATAACCCAAGCGGGCTGGTGTTGTAAATGACCATGGCACTAACGGCCCAGGCGGGCCACTCTTTCACATCGTCCTGGCACTAATGGCCTGGAGAGGGGGCTTGCTCTGCAGATTAACGAGTGTCCTCCAAATGGCAAAGGATTATGGAAAAAGAAAGAAAAACAAGCATTTGCAAGGGAAATAAGAAAAAGGTTTTACTTCTCCCTTCTCAGCATTCCGTGCCTTGTGAATAGCGCTGGAGGGCTCTGCCTTCTCTAAGAGAGCATACACTTCCACCTCCCTCTTTACTTTCCTTACCAACCACAGGCCACCATTACATGTTTTTTACTTTAAAAATATATATCTAGGGCTTCCCTGGTGGCGCAGTGGTTGAGAGTCCGCCTGCCGATGCAGGGGACACGGGTTCGTGCCCCGGTCCGGGAAGATCCCACATGCCGCGGAGCGGCTGGGCCCGTGAGCCATGGCCGCTGGGCCTGCGCATCCGGAGCCTGTGCTCCGCAACGGGAGAGGCCACAGCAGTGAGAGGCCCTCGTACCGCAAAAAAAAAAAAAAACATATATATATATATCTATAGTTCACTGAAGAAGAAACACGTCCTCTCATTCAGCCACAGTTTCTCTAATTTTGGTTTATTGTTACCCTGCTCCCATCTCATCCCCAAATCATTTATTCACCAAGCATTGATTGATTGAATTATTACCTTCTATGTTCAAGGTACCTGTAGAGTCTGTGGGGACTGAGATATGGAATCATAGACCCCACCCCTAGAAGCTCCCATTTAAGTCAGGGAAACAGAGAGCCCTTTACAAATACTTGCATTGCACTGTGGTCAGTCCTGTGAAAGTCTGCAGTCCAAATGGGCTGCAAAAGCTTCACACTACAGGTGAGTTTGAAGACAATAGGATGAGTTCCTCAAGACAAGGAGTGGAGGAAGAGGGGGACTTACAGAAAGAGAGACTGTGCACAAAGGCAGAATTCATGAAAAAGCACAGCTGCAAACTATAGCTCATGGGCACAGTGGTAGGCAAGGCTGGAACGGTAGGCTGGAGCTAGACTGTAGAAGCCTTGGGAAAGAAGGGCGGGGTTTGAGAAAACTTCCCAGATAGAGTCTCCTGGATCTGAGGACTGGGTGTATGTGGGGTGGAGGAAGGCTTCTGGCTTCGGATACCGAAAACTGGGTACATCGTGCTGCCCTTCACAGAGATGAGTTTACGGGAAGGAACCAGATTGGGGTGGAGAAGGAGGGGCATTAGAATGTATCCTTTTTGAAAGATATTGGTTCTCTGTTCCTCTCTATCAACTGCATTTCACCAGTCCATTGCGTAGAGATGCATGAAGCAAACAGCGTTGGATGCACTGAGAGAGATGCCTGTTTCCCGGGGGATATCCTTAGCTTTCACCAAGAGGACCATGTCTCCATGCAGCATGAGGGCTTGGATCTTTAAAAAAATCCAGAGGGTTTTTTGCAATCCAGTGCAGAGGGTTTGATCCCCAAAGTTAATAAGAATAAGACAGCCAGTCTAACAGCAATCCCCTCCTTCCTCCTCCCGCTCTAGCTCACGTTCATGGCAATCCAACTTGCAGTGGCTCTCTCAGGGGATGGTTTAGTGATGGGTGGGTTGTGTTTTTTTTTTTAACTTTTTGCTTTCTGCTTTCTCTTCTCCCTGTGATCAGGGAAGTAGGAGAAAGAGGAGTGGTTTTAAAAGGACAGGGTGTCTATACAAGATTAACTGTTATTGGAAATCTAAATGCCACCAATGTATTTTGACAAGTGAAACAGAAGTTCAGAAATTTTTTTACACATTTGCAAGATTGACTGAATAAATGGAGAGAGTGATTGGATGAAAACAAAGGGCTTTTACAGAGTTGACTGAATTCATTGGAATAGAGATTAATTGAGAGCCTACCATTTGCCAAACCCTGCACTAGGCACTGTGGGGTCTGCAGAAATGAACAGAGTGCAGCCCCTGCTGTCAAGGAATTTAATGTCTCAGGCTGGGTTACAACCACTACACATTGTATTGAAAGCTGCTTCTAATGTGAGAAAGAGCCCTTCACAAAGACCAGCCTCTCCAAAGTGTGACACAAACGTTTCTCTTTGTAGAAAACGCAGCTCCCTTTGAAAGGAAAGTTGTTCTTTCATCCAACCATCAATAGACATAGTGTTTGCTAAGTGCAGGGCACCTTGCTGGGCATTATGGGGGGCTTAAGATGGTAGGACATGGGTCCTGGCCTCCAAGGCTTTGCCTGTGAACATCTAAAGCCCCTTAATGTCAGAGGAAAGGTATAGCAACTTCAATATATATTTTGTTAAAATAAACTCTTCTAGGATGTCTTTTAACCCAAGTAATGGTTCTTAACAACAACGCATATAGTTTGGGAGCTAGAAGCGAGCCTAGAAGTCACCTAATGTCACACCCATTTATAAAGAGCAGAGCCAGAGACATTGGATGGTCTGCCCAAGAACACACAGGTGGTTGGTGGCAAATCCAGAACTGGGACTTAACGTCATCCTCTTTCCTCATCTAGTACTTTCTTTGTGTAGCCTTGTCTCTGGTATCAACAGATGCAATGATACAAACGCATAATTTAAAAACAGACGGAGAGAGACAGGAACTTCATGAGGCATAACGCAAGAAAATCTAGGCACCTCCAGTGAGGCCTTTAGGAAAATAGATTTGTAACAGTCATACAATGGATGTGTCTTTGCCAAGTTCATTAATAACACGCATAGATATGTAAAAAGAAAATCTTTCAGCAAAGGTAAGAAGTTTGAGACCCTGTAAAGTTGCCTTAGTGCCAAAATCAAAGAGAAGGCAAATAATTACAACTAGTAGCCCCAGATTTTTCTTCCAGCACAATGTGGAAACATAGAGTGGCTTTTTTCCTTATAAAATCTATTTGGCAATAACCCTGCCTCTGGGTCTTTATTTTACCACCTTCCACTTTTTTTAATATTCAAGAAACCAAATTTGTCTATGTTTTTCTTCTATTGCCTGTGCCTTTGGTGTCATATTCAAGAAATCAATGCCAAACACAATGTTGTGAAGATTTTGCCCTGTATTTTCTTGGAAGAGTTTTGTTGGTATAGGTCTTAGACTTGGTCTTTAATCCATTTTGAGTTAATTTTGGTATATGGCGTAAGATAAGGGTCCAACTTCATTCTTTTGCATGTAGATATCAAGTTTTTCCAGCATCTTTTATTGAAAGAAAACTATATTTTACCCACAAATGGTCTTGACACCCTTGTCAAAAGTCATTTAACCATATAAACAAGGGTTTATTCCTAGGCTGTCTATTCTATTCCATTGGTCTACATATCTATCTTTATACCAGTGCCATTCTGTTTTGATTATTGTGGCTTTGCAGTAAGTTTTAAGATCTTGAAGTGTGAGTCCTCCAGCTTTGTTCTTTTTCAAGATTGTTTTGGCTATTCACAGTCCCTTGAGATTCCATATGAATTTTAGAATAGTTTTTTCTATTTCCGCAAAAAAAAAATCACTGGGATTTTGACAGGGATTGTATTCAATCTGTAGATTGCTTTGGGTATTATTGATATTTTAACAATATTAAGTCTTCCAATCAACGAATGTGATATGTTTTCCTTTACTTATGTCTTCTTTAATTTCTTTCAGCAATGTTTTGTAATTTTTTTTTTTTTTTTTTTTTTTTTTGCAGTACACGGGCCTCTCACGGCTGTGGCCTCTCCCGTTGCGGAGCACAGGCTCCAGAGGCACAGGCTCAGCAGCCATGGCTCATGGGCCCAGCTGCTCCATGGCATGTGGGATCCTCCCAGACCGGGGCACAAACCCGCGTCCCCTGCATCGGCAGGTGGACTCTCAACCACTGCGCCACCAGAGAAGCACACATTCTTTATTTTAAATTCTATTTTATGTGATATGAGTATTGCTATTCCAGCTTTCTTTTGATTTCCATTTGCATGGAATATCTTCTTCCATCCCCTCACTTTCAGTCTGTATGTGTCCCTAGGTCTGAAGTGGGTCTCTTGTAGACAGCATACATATGGGTCTTGTTTTTGTATCCATTCAGTGAGCCCGTGTCTTTTGGTTGGAGCATTTAATCCATTCACGTTTAAGGTAATTATCGATATATATGTTCCTGTTATCATTTTCTTAATTGTTTTTGTAGGTCCTTTTCTTCTCTTCTGTTGCCCACTTAGAGAAGTTCCTTTAGCATTTGTTGTAGAGCTGGCTTGGTGGTGCTGAATTCTCTTAGCTTTTGCTTATCTGTAAAGCTTTTTTTTTTTTTTTTTTTTTTTTGCGGTACCCAGGCCTCTCACTATTGTGGCCTCTCCCATTGCAGAGCACAGGCTCAGTGGCCATGGCTCACAGGCCCAGGCACTCTGCGGCATGTGGGATCTTCCCGGACCGGGGCACGAACCCACGTCCCCTGCATCAGCAGGCAGACTCTCAACCACTGTGCCACCAGGGAAGCCCTGTAAAGCTTTTGATTTCTCCATCGAATCTGAATGAGATCCTTGCCAGGTAAGTAATCTTGGTTGTAGGTTCTTCTTTTTCATCACTTTAAATATATCATGCCACTCCCTTCTGGCTTGTAGAGTTTCTGCTGAGAAATCAGCCGTTAACCTCATGGGCATTCCCTTGTATGTTGTTTGTCATTTTTCCCTTGCTGCTTTCAACAATTTTTCTTTGTCTTTAATTTTTGCCAAATTGACTATGTGTCTCGGCATGTTTCTCCTTGTGTTTACCCTGTGTGGGACTCTCTGCACTTCCTGGACTTAGGTGGCTATTTTCTTTCCCATGTTAGGGAACTTTTTGACTATCAACTCTTCAAATATTTTCTCAGGTCCTTTCTCTCTCTCTTCTCCTTCTGGGACCCCTATAATGTGAATGTTGTTACGTTTAATGTTGTCCCAGAGGTCTCTTAGGCTGTCTCCATTTCTTTTCATTCTTTTTTCTTTATTCTGTTCCACGGCAGTGAATTGCACCATTCTGTCTTCCAGGTCACTTATATGTTCTTCTGCCTCAGTTATTCTGCTACTGATTCCTTCTAGTGTATTCTTCATTTCAGTTACTGTATTGTTCATCTCTGTTTGTTTGTTCTTTAATTCTTCTACGTCTTTTTTAAACATTTCTTACATCTTCTCGATCTTTGCCTCCATTCTTTTTCTGAGGTCCTATATCATCTTCACTATCATTATTCTGAATTCTTTTTCTGGAAGGTTACCTATCTCCACTTCATTTAGCTGTTTTTCTGGGGTTTTATCTGGTTCCTTCATCTGGTACATAGCCCTCTGCCTTTTCATCTTGTCTACCTTTCTGTGAATGTGTTTTTTGTTCCACAGGCTCCAGGATTGTAGTTCTTCTTGCTTCTGCTGTCTAGCCTCTGTTGGATGAGGCTATCCAAGAGGGTTGAGCAAGTTTTCTGATGAGAGGAACTGGTGGTGGGTAGAGCAGACTGTTGCTCTGGTGGGCAGAGCTCAGTAAAACTTTAATGCACTTGTCTGCTGATGGGTGGGGCTGGGTTCCCTCCCTGTTGGTTGTTTGGCCATAGGCGACCCAACACTGAAGTCTACTCGGGCTCTTCCATGGGGCTAATGGTGGACTCTGGGACGGCTCACGCCAAGGAGTACTTCCCAGAATTTCTGCTGCCAGTGTCCTTGTCCGCACGATGAGACACAGCCACCCCCCATCTCTGCAGGAGACCCTCCAACACTAGCAGGTAGGTCTGGTTGAGTCTCCTATGGCGTCACTGCTCCTTCCCATGGGTCCTGATGTGCACACTATTTTTTGTGTGCCCTCCATGAGTGGAGTCTCTGTTTCCGCTAGTCCTGTTGAATTCCTGCAACCAAATCCCGCTAGCCTTCAAAGTCTGATGCTCTAGGAATTCCTCCTCCCGTTGCCAGACCCCCAGGTTGGGAAGCCTGATGTGGGGCTCAGAACCTTCACTCCAGTGGGTGGGACTTCCATGGTATAAGTGTTCTCCAGTTTGTGGGTCACCCACTCAGCAGTTATGGGATTTGATTTTATTGTGATTGCGCCCCTCGTACCGTCTCATTGTGGCTTCTCCTTTGTCTTTGAATGTGGGGTATCTTTTTTGGTGAGTTCCAGTATATTCCTGTCGATGATTGTTCAGCAGTTAGCTGTGATTCCAGTGTTCTCGCAAGAGGGAGTGAGACCACATCCTTCTACTCCGTCATCTTGAAGCAGTCTCCTTCCTTGTTTTTAATGTAAGCATTTGGAGCTTAAATTTTCCCCTTAGCACTGCTTTGTGACATCCCATAAGTAGTGGTATGTTGTATTTTCATGTTCATTCATCTCTAAGTATTTTCTCATTTTACTTGTGATTTCTTCTTTGATCCATTAGTTGTCTAATCTCCATAATTTTGTGAATTTTCTAGTTTTACTACTGTGATTGATTTCTAATTTATCCCACTGTGGTTAGAGAAAGTACTTTGTATGATATCTACCTTTTTAAATCTATTGATACTTAATGTATGGCCTAATATATGGTCTATTCTGGAAAATAGCTCATGCGCACTTGAGAAGAACATGTGTGTTGTTGTTAGGTAGAGTGTTCTGTATGTCTGTTAGACATAGTTGGTTTAGTGTATTGTTTAAGTCTTCTATTTCCTTACGTATCTTCTGTCTGGTTGTTCTACCCATTATTCAGAGTGGAGCACTGAAGTCTCCAACTAATACCATGGAACTGTCTATTTCTTCCTTCAATTCTATCAGTTTTTGCTTCATGTATTTTGATGTTCTGTCATTAGATATATAAAATATTTATAATTGTTGTATCTTCTTGCTGTATTGAATGTTATATTAATATATAATTTTCTTCTTTGTCTCTTGTAACTTCTTTTGAGTTAAAGTCGATTTTGTCTGAATGCATTTTAAATTTTTAATCGTTTTTCTCATGCATCTTCTCTCCAAAACTAAATATAATCCATGAAATAAAATCCTTCGTACCACCAGCACTTGTTTGTTGGATGAATAGGTGAATAAAGTACAAATGCAAATAGTTTCACATTTAAAAGGCAACAGTATATAAAAAGAAGGCAAAAGCAATAGTAGAAAAACACAAGAGTCAGCAAATGGTTCATAGATCTTGAAATTTAGGACTTGTGATCCTATCTGAATATACCTTTATGTCTTTTGTGCAAGTAAGCTATTTAACTGCATTTTAAAGTAATCAGTTCTTAAGGATACACAAAAAGGCGTACTCAATTAATTTTCCATATATGAACCTCTGAAACATCTTCCTCTAAGTAGAAAGGAATGCTTTTGAAACAAACTATTTTAGAAATTACATAGTCCAGATGGAAACCATTGAGATGTCAGGCCATGCTAGTCTACTGTCTTCCTGAATTGGTTTCCGTTTGTTAGTGAAGTAATTGTATAAGTTTAAAAAGAAAAAAAAACAAAACTTTATAATACTTCTTAGTAATGGGCTCAAATTAGCTTTTGTGATAAATATTGCCATGAAACCAGTAATTAGTTCTAATGATCTTGCATTTTTTATCAGCTGTAAAACCATAAACAGATGAAGATCTTGACTCCTTAGCAAATTCTTTTTGACACAGATACCTGGGAAAGAAAAAAAGATCTTTTATGATGTCCCAGGCCATGGAAATCTGGCAAGGAACTCATGTGCTTCCCCTCTGGGACATGCAGCAATTTATCTACCCATATTTTTGATTCCCTCCAAAATTGTGACTAGTGAATGAGACTTTTTACTGATTTAGTCCCGAAGAAAGAGAAAAAGGACTGTCAGGTCTATAAGATGTTTCTTTGACCTGTGAAACAGAAGAAAAGCTAAACCAATAAACAGTAAGCTCTCCGAAAGCAAGGGAAACATATCCTATACCCTACTTAGATTTTTTTTTTTTTTTTTTTTTTTTTTTTGCGGTTCGCGAGCCTCTCACTGTTGTGGCCTCTCCCGTTGCAGAGCACAGGCTCCGGACGCGCAGGCCATGGCTCACAGGCCCAGCCGCTCCATGGCATGTGGGATCTTCCCAGACCGGGGCACGAACCCATGTCCCCTGCATCGGCAGGCAGACTCTCAACCACTGCGCCACCAGGGAAGCCCCCCTACTTAGATTTTATACGGTAAATTGGGATGTAAGAAAGTATGAGAATTTGTTTGTTCATGCCATTCAACAAACACTTGGAGGATGTTCTATATGCTAAGCACTGGCCTAGTTGCCTGTATGCAAACATGAATTAGATACTGTCCTGGCCCTTGCAAAACTCACAATTTGGTTGCTGGGTTATGAGGTTGGAAAGAGAGAGAAATAAAACAATCAATGCAATACATCCCTTGTCATAACAGAAGTCTCTCCAAGCATTATGGAGGCAGAGGAAAGAGCTGCAACCTCTGCTATGGGAGTTAAGAAGATTATAAAGATAAAGTGAATTTACCATTGAAAACATCTTAATGGATGAGTAGGAATATTTAGGCAAAGGAAATTAAGGTGAGTAAGAACAAGACTAACAGGATACATTGCTGAAGCAAGAGCTCTGGTGGCCTGAGCAAGGGATGTACATAAAAGTAGCAGCAAGTAAGTTGGGACAGAAGTTTTTGTAGTGTCCATTCAGCAAAAAAGGCTGACCAGCAGGTATTACAGCATAAATATTAATGAGAATTCCAGAAACGATCTGAGAAGTAGTCATTGAGAACAGAGCCAACTCATGCTTTTAAAAAGTAGACTATTCCAAGTTCTTAATTACATCCCACTCAGAAATAACTTTAACTTCTCACTAATAAAACAGTCTTGGCAACATAGGGGAGACCATGGGAAAAAAAAGCACTGAACAGATGTCACGGGACCCTAAGTATATTTCTCCTTCTAACACATTCTGCTTTTTTTGACACATCTTTTCACCTATCTGAATCTCAAAGTCTTCCTTTTTGACATGAATTAGACACAGAATTCTTAATGTGGGCCCTCTGATGAGCTTCAGAGGGTCTGTGGATATCCTGAAATGATGTATAAAATCTTTTGTGTGTGTATTGGTGTTCATCTTCCTAAGAGAAGGTCCACAGCTTTTCAAAGGCTCAATGACCCTGACAACCACTGAATGAAATTATCTTTAATGTGAGCTAGAAAATTCTCTAGTTCTCTGAATCTGTGTTTGATATAAACCCTTAGTTTTAGGCTGCCACCATATTGTCAACTTTTATAAAACTAGTAGACTTGTCATTTTCAAAAAGATTGCCACAGCCTATGAGTGTCTATCAAATCATTTGCATGGTGATGGGTTCCTAAACCAAATAACTTGCTGAAGACCCCACAGAGATAGGATGACCTCGTGGTTTATCACCCACACCAGCACACTTGTGAGCGTAAAAGGAGATACTATCTGATGGGACCCAGAGCAGCGTGCCGAAACGAGGGCTGTCCCAGGCAACCCAACAGCATGGTCTTCCTATAAAAGGAGCAAATACTGCTGGTAACTAACCAAGTACCAGTTCTACTAAAAATTTGTGTCAGTTCTTTGAAATAATGCCATTGGCAATGACATGGATGGACCGAGAGATTATCATACTAAGCGAACTACGTCAGGAAGAGAAAGACAAATACCATATGATATCATTTATATGTGGAATCTAAAATACAACACCAATGAACATATCTACAAAACAGACTCACAGACTTGTGGCTGCCCAGGGGGAGGGAAAGTGGGAGAGGGAAGGATTGGGAATTTGGGATTAGCAAATGCAAACTATTATATATAAAATAGATAAACAACAAGGTCCTACTGTATAGTACAGGGAACTACAATCAGTATCCTGTGATAAACCATAATGGAAAAAAATATGAGAAGGAATACATATATATAGATAGATTAGATAGATAGATAGATATATTGATCTGAATCACTCTGCTGTACAGCAGAGATTAACACAACACCGTAAATCAACTGTGTTTCAGTAAAATTTTTTTTAAAATTTGAGTCAGTTCTACAGCATCAGATGACGGCTTTCAAATTGACGAGGTTTATACTGGCCATAGTGCTTCCCTAGATTGATAGGTTGTGAGGATTTATTCTATTTTGGAGCAACCAAAAATAGAGAGCCCTTAACAGAAGGACATGACTATTACTGAAGGTGGCATTTAAGAGCTGGAAGGATATGTATAACCTGAAGAATGCTAGTGGGCAACCAGGGAGGCCCCACAGGGTGAGAGCACTTTTGCAAGATCATCTCCTGGTTCAGTATTCATTTATAAACTCCGAAAATCAGATTCTCTAATGGATCTGGAAGTAATTGGCCTCCAGTGCAAAAGATATAGTCACGATTCACAGAAGAAACTCAAGGGACCAATGAACAATGCAGGAAAAATTACCCTCACTTGTAATCAGGAAAATGCAAATTAAAGCCACAAGGTGATACCACTTTTTGCCAATAGATGAGCAAAACTTAAAAATATTGGCAAAAGCTCATACTGGAAAGAGAAGTGTAAGGTCTTAAATCTATCTACCTCTGTGTTTTTACAGATTATATTCAGGCATTTTGTAATTCAGAAAAACTAAGTTAGAAAAGAAATAAAACAAAAATGATGAACAGAGGAGAGCAAGAGAGTAAAGAGAGGAAGCAGTGGAGAAGCACATAGAGAAGGGGTCAGGGCAACAGAGTAGAGTCTTTGGGAAAATGTGAGCGGAGAGAGACTACCAGTGACAGAGTTGTCACAGAATCTTTATGAAGATGAATGTATACATCCAATCTTAAGTGTTTTCACGTCTCTGATATAAAACCTCTCCTTCACCCCAAAACTTCAGTAAAGTCAGCCACTCACAAAGGCTTTGTGCAGTTGTTCTTACAGTGGTGGGAGCAGAGGGAAGGGCTAAGCCCCAGACTGGAGACACAAATAGGGTCAGTAGCTGAGGAGGGGCAGAAGTTCAGAACCATCACGACCATGAGAATCCAGGCTCCTGGAGACTTACAGAAATCTTAAGGAATAGGGCTTCCCTGGTGGCGCAGTGGTTAAGAATCCGCCTGCCAATGCAGGGGACACGGGTTCGAGCCCTGGTCCGGAAAGATCCCACATGTCGCGGATCAACTAAGCCTGTGCATCACAACTACTGAGCCTGTGCTCTAGAGCCTGGGAGCCACAACTACTGAGCCTGTGTGCCACAACTACTGAAGCCTGCGCGCCTAGAGCCCGTGCTCCACAACAAGAGATGCCACCGCAGTGAGAAGCCCGCACTTGTCTCAGCTAGAGAAAAGCCCGCGCGCAGCAAAAAAGACCAAACGCAGCCAAAAATAAAATAAATAAATTTGTAAAAAAAAAAAAAAGAAAGAAATCTTGAGGAAAGCTTTGCAATTACCACAGGGCATGGGAGAAGGGATCTGTGGCAACTTTAGCTAAATCTCAAAAATACGAATGACTCCAGCTGATGGTTTAGTGATGAGTATTAACACAAGAACTTCAGGAGGCACTCTCTCTTTCAGATGATTTTGCTCATTTCTGCTTTAATCTGTTATACTGAAATTCTGTGTTAATGCTCAGACAGTGATCTGATTTCCAAGTCCTTGGGGCTACACCTCCTGATTGTCCCCATGTACCGACCATGAGCAGGGGGTACATTTGCCATAATGAGTAGTTTTTATTCTCTGCTTCCTATAAGACCAAAGTATCTGGTAGATTAATAAGGTTACTTAAGGCACAAAACTCACTGGTACCACCATTTATTATTTGGATCTTTAAACTTTGCAAATGGAAACAATACCTGGTGTCAGTAGAGCATCTTGTAGAAGGGAGTTTGCCATGCACAACCACAGGGTAATCTGGCATATTTCTAAGTCGATACATAGCAAGATTATGGTGCAGGTGCACTGCAGGATACTAGGGATATAACAAGAATGCAGCGTTGTGCCTGCTTTCAAGCCGCTAACAACCCACAGTTGGAGGGGTGATGTCCAATCAGTCGGGGTGATGCGGCACAACAGGTGCTCCAAGGGCCGAGGAAGACAGCCTAGAGGGGACCAACCTTATTCAGGGCGGGCTGACTGATCTCTGCACTGGACATTCTCCATTGCCCCCATCCGCACTGCTCCATTCTCCACCTTTTTCTGTACCCCTATAGGCTGCCCCTCACAAAATGTATCACCCAGGCTCACGTTCCCCCTGGTTCCTGGTCAGGTCCCTATGGGAGGTGCGCTTGGGAGACCGGAGACCAGGAAGAGGGAGGGGTATGGGTACTTCTTCCCTGCTCCCTCTTTCCTGGCAGGAGCTGTGTCTCCCTTCCCTGTGGCTTCTCTCCATGGGACTCCAGCAACACCATATCTCCTCCTTGTCCCTTCAGACCCAGGGTGGCAAGGGGTGCTGGCTGTCTCTAGTCTCTGGTGCCTCCTAGAGCTGGTCCCCCTAGTTGGTTCTCTCAACCTGTTCACACCTGTCAGTAGCACCTACCTTAAATCTCTTCAGTTCAACCCCCTGAACAGAAATCCTGACAGACCTCGATTAATCTACACTGAAACAAAGATTCGTTTCTTGCCTGAGCTGTATGCCCACCATGGGTTAGCGGGCAGCTCTGCCCAGGGCCTGAGGCTGACAGATGCTCTGACGCCTCAGCATGAGACCTGCACGTTTGAGAGAGAGAGTTGGAAGGTCTAAAATGGTTCGGCCAGAAAGTGAGACATATCACTTCTTCTCACAGTCCGTTGGCCACTAAAAGTCATGTTTCTGGCCGCACTTGATGGCAGGAGGCTGGGAAACGTGGAGGAGCACATGGGTGTTTGGTGAGCGATCTATGTCTCCCCACAGCCCCGAGCTAAAGGAGGGTGTGGCAAGTCCCACTCTGGAGAGGGAGCAGTAATGGTTTCAAGCAAATCTTCAGGGATTTGGAGAAATACGGTTCAGAAAACTATAATACTTGTAACCATGTTCACTAGCACGTGCTTCCACGTGTTCATATGAGATGTAAGATAACTGCAGCTGTGACGCGTCAGTAACTGATAACGATAGCTTCTGCAGAGCCATCTTCCAGAGCTCTGGGTGCCGTGGATGCTGAATTTTTGAAGAGTTTGCACAATATTGCTCGGAGGCTTTCCATCTTGAAGATAAACATTCCCTAACTTCATGATTCTGCCTGGGAACAGCCCTGCTTATATTCCTCCAGTCATGCTTACCAAGCACTACAGCTCTTTGGGGGGTGATAACCCTGGGGAGAGACAAGTACACCACCCTGAGATAACTTCATGTAGTGAAGAAACGATCCCCATGGAGTCAGATCTTCTCTCTACCCACCAAGGAACCACCTAAAGGACAAGAATCAAGCTCACTTGTTTTCCCTAAAACGAAGTGTTTAGTTCAGCATAGCAATTGTAATTGGGGCTTCTCGGTTATTCATGCAAATATTTATTGAGCTCCTATTCGGTGTCAAATGCCAGGCGAGGCTCTAAATACTGAAAATACAGCAGTAAACAGACAGGCACAGCAACCCCCTCCTTGCCCTCCTGGGAAAGATGAGCCTTAAATAGTGAATCACACAATAATGTTTTTAGGTTACGGATGTGATAAAAGCTACAAGAAGAAATGCAGAATGGGATGAGAAAGTTAAGAGGGCTTTCCCAAGACCAGGAGGTCAGGGAGATGTGGCTGAAAGGGTCACTGGTGACGTCTAGCCCGGGATGACCCTGGTTTTACACAGGGGCTAGGAAGGGGCAGGAGAAGGTAAGAGCTGGGGTGGTCTTATCTCTACAGGCTATCTATGCAGAAGAACATGCACCATCAGGCTCTAAAGCCTAAGCTTTACCAGTTAGCTATTAGAGCTTTGCAAATGGGAAAAAGATAATTCTAGCAATTTTGTGCCCAGTGTCTAGACCTCCAAACCCATGTAGAAAGGGCTCTGGCTTGAACTGAGCTGCGTCCACCTCCACTTGGGCAGCTCAGCGTGTTAGACTGGCTCAGGGCAGCCCACTGGAAATTTACTTGCCTGAGAGACCAGGTCACTAGCCTTCTAAAAAGACTTCTGGATGGAAGAGGGACTCAGTTAGACAAGTGGGGTTCTTTTTTCCACTGATGGTAAATCTTCTATTCGTTGGGAGAGAGAAGTGAATGCTGAGTGGAAAGGAAGGCTGTAAATAAAAACTGACCAAAATCTTTAATCAGGGCCCCTATAGGCCCATGTATGGGAAAGCATCATACATAAAGGTAGGAGGTATCCCGTGCTTCTAAAGGGGGCAGAGGGCACAGAACAGCCAGTGGCCATGCCCCAAAGCCATGGCAGAGCCCCATGCGCCGGAGCTCCATCAAGGCAACTCGCTGGGTGTCGAACTCATTGACGAGGCAGGTCCACACTCCTTGGCAGGAGGCAGAAGTCTCAGCAGCAGGCATCAGTGAAGGGGGCCGGAGCAGAATAGAAAAAAAAATGGATGGACACTCCTACCTGGGAGCTGACAGTAGTTCTTCACAAGCCCATGAGCAAATCCCCCTGAGAACCCCCAGGAATAATCTGAAGGGAGTCTGTGAGGCATTGAAGAGCCTGCAATAGTAAGTGCGGTGAATGCCAGCAAAACACAGATAATTACAAGATAAGAAAGTGGACGATAATTTCTTTGGTGACTTTACAAAGCACCTTTGGGTCAGAATTGTGGAATGACAGGGTTTCAGCTACCCAGATACCTATGGAAAAGATAAATCGGCCAGCCAAAATGTTCAAATCAATCGTTGAGGGTGTCAGGGGAAATTTTCTATTACAGAGGGCATAGAAAGCCAAATGACGGAGGGAACCCACTCAAGAATCTGAAAAGGGAGACGAGAGAGACTGTGGAAGCAACCATAGGAAAGGTCAGACACCAGAGTTTAAGGAAAGGAGAGAAGTTAGCAAATAAAGACAATGAACTCTAGGAGACCCCTTTTTAGCCAGCTTACTGGGTCTAGCAGGAAGACTGAAAACGGGAGGAAAGGCTGAAAGACAAAGGAACTGGAAGGACCTGGAAGCTCTTCAAGCAAACAGACCTGCAGGCACAGGGACAAGCCAGACCAAGGTGTGAAGGGAGCAGAAAGCAGTGAGGTGCCAAGTTGGCTGCACGCGGATCCCTGCAGAGACCTCAAAGGCAAATGGGGCCAGATTGCTACGGAGGGGCTGAAAGAAGCAGCATGATTATACGGGGACGAGAGAGAGAGATTTCAAAGACAACTTTCCCAGAAAAAAAGCTTTCCCTGGAAAAGCTCAGCTGAGACCCTTCTACCATGGACCGAGCCTGAGGCAGCATAAGGTGGGGATCTGAGCCCCTTTCCCATCCACCTTCGTCCCCGTGGATGTGGGGTAAGGCTTGCTGCCCTGGACACCAGGAAGCTGGCCCGCCATCACTGGCTATCTGCAGGGAACAAGCTACTCACTGCCCTTCTGAGCGTCGGGGTTCTTAACTGCAAGCAACAGAAATCAACTCTGGCCCAGTTAAACACAAAGTTTTATTTTTAAGATATTGATTAGTTCACAGAAATGTTAGAAGACTTGGAGAGCCAGATTTTGGGGATGATGTCCAAAACCCCACTCCTGTTGAGTTCCTGTGGCTGGACTAATAATAAAATCGACACAAAACAGATTAACAGGAGAAAAAGAAACAAATTTTAACTCATGAGCACGGGACTTTCCTGGCAGATCAGTGGTTAAGACTCTGCCCTTTCACTGCAGGGAGCATGGGTTCGATCCCTGGTAGGGGAACTAAGATCCAGCATGCCATGGTATGGCCAAAAAAAAAAAAATGGTTAATTCATGAAAAGGGAGGTCTCGTAGAAATGGGACTCAAGAAGTGGCCAAAGCAGGCAGCTTTTATACTTTTTAGACAAAGAAACAAGTTTGTGAGGAATTGACAGGACAAAGAAACTTAGGCTTTGGGTGCTCAATGAGTGAAGAATCTAAACAGAGTCTGGGCTTGCAGTAGTGAATTAGTCACAAGGTTTGTTTATACGGGCTTCTCACCCAAACACCCTATCTCTGATGCAAAGGGTATCCTTCTACCTCAGATGCAGGGAGTGTACTTTTCACATGAGAGATTTATTTCCTGCTTTCAGGGAGACAGAGAAGAAGGTCAGAGTGTCCCTCTTTTGTTGGCCATTTCTTTTCTTTTTTTTTTAATTGGGGTATAGTTGCATTACAATGTTGTGTTAGTTTCTGCTATACAACAAAGTGAATCAGCTATATGCATACATATATCCCCTCCCTCTTGGAGCTCCCTCCCAGCCCCCCCATCCCACCCATCTAGGTCGCGACAAGGCATCCAGCCGATCTCCCTGCGCTACACAGCAGGTTCCCACCAGCTATCTGTTTTACACATGGCAGTGAACATACGTAAATCTGGGAATGTAAATTGATACAGCCACTATGGAGAACAATATGGAGGTCCCTCAGAAAACTAAAAATAGAACCACTGTAGACCCAGCCATCCCACTACTGGGCATATACTCGCTGGCCATTTCTTAAGTCACTTTAGTTCAAAATGATCAGTATGCCATTGTGGCATATTTGGGGGCAGCCTGCCTGGAGTCCCAACACCACCACAGAGCTCTCCCGGAGGGTCCCCCCCCCCCACCGCCGCCCGCTGCCACTGCCAGGCCCAGACACCGCAGCCAGTCCCGCCAAGACTCCAAGTGGCCTCAGTAGTCCCAGGAATCCCAACGCCTTAAAACCAGAGAGAGCGTCTCCAAGGACCCCAGGCTCCCGAAAGGGGAGCATCCACGCGTGTTACGTACTAGCTGCTGGGAAACTGGGAAAGCGAGTGTTTGGCTTGTTCAGCTCAAACCGTAGAAGGCAGCTCTGCCTGCCGGGAGAATGCACAAGGTGGAGGCTTCCAAACAGAGGACGGTTCTTCCGACACTGAGGGCCGGGAAGAACGAGGCGCGCCCACCACGGTGACCCTCGGCCTGAGGAGCAGCCTCATTTGTGACAGGCAAGGTCTTATTCCTGTCGCCGTTTGCTGTGCCCCTTCACCCCGCTCTGCAGACCTACCCCCACCTATCAGCCCGTCTCAGCACCTCTCTTCATGGCACAGTCTGCAGGGAGGCCTTAGGGCAGCTGAGCTGGTCTCCTGCAGTCAGTCAGTCGCGGGGGGATGCGGGGAGGGCGGCGGAGGGCGGGAGGGAAGCTGTCTCTCTCTGTGCCCAGGAGGGCCTGTGGCTTCTGCCCTCCCTAGCTTGAAGGGGAGGAAACAGACTCCACGAACATTCCCCAAAGTACAACTGTCCATCTGTTACACTTGGATGTAATGGGGGTGTTCTTCTTTTTTTTTTTTCTTTAATCATTTTGGTACATTTTACTGGTAGCTTCCATGCTGTTTAAGCAGGTAATCATCTATTCCTTCAAAACCCTGGCACAATTTATCAGAGAGTCTGCTTGGCTTTCTAATGAGTGATCATAATAGCTGTGCTTGCTGGTGGCTCCTTCTTTCATTTTCAGATTTATCAGGGTCTGATTTAATTGCCATAAACAAGGAAAAACAAGATCAAATTAGCAGATGAAATCACAGGGTTGGGAGCTGATACATATTAATGAGCGCTTACTTTTGTGATCTGGCTAATGATGACCTCAGATCTTGATAAAATTAGCCGAAAGGAAAACAAACATATCAGGGCACTGCAGTGTTTGGATGCTTCTAGGCTGGGAAGCCACCAGATGCAGAGAGAAGCTTTCTTGGTGAGCCAGAGGGAGTGGGAAGCAGGAAGGCAGGATGAACAGCCTCCCTCGCCCCCAGCCTGAGCCTGTGCTCCATTTGGGCTAGAAGGTGCCTGCCTGTCCTGTGAGCCGCACAGTGTCCACTCTCCCCTCGCCGCCCAAACCCCCAAGCAGCTTCCTTTGGCAGTGCTCCAGCCTGAGAAATCAGACACAGTATAAGCCACTCCTCGGTGGAATTCTCTTCAGTCCTTTTAACAGGCTTGAAGTATTTTACATCCGTAGGAAAACCACCTTTGAATTAGTGGTTTTGTTCTCTGAATTGTGCTTTGTATTTGCTCTAATCAAATTCCCTCTCACCCCGATAAGCATTAAATGTGGATCACATCAGAGGCAAACACTTGCAACTCTCTGCCTGCTCTTCTCGGAGAGGAGAACTTGCCTTTGTTATGGAAATGTTTCTCCGGAGTGAGCGACTCAGAGAAGCAGGGACCAGCCAAAACACACCCTTTCCGCCCTTGTGTGTCTGCACGGCTTCCTTTTGAAACCCTGTGACCGCGGCAAGGAGTCCTCTTATTGGGGATGAGAGTTATATTTCTACAGAAGCACATCGTCAGGTTTTTAAACAAGCACCTGGGCGGAAGTGTTTCGAGGCAGTAAGGATGCCAGCTTGGAGTCTGAGAAATTGAGTCCAGCTCCAGCTGGGTGACCTCAGCCAAGTCACAGGACTTTGCTCAGCCTCACTTTCTCCATCTGTACAATGGAGGAAATAAAAGTACTTACCTCCAAGGATTTGACAACGGAATGAGGTAATGTATATAAAGTACATGAAACAGTTCCTAATACGTGCTTAAAATTTTATTTCACTGCACATGTTTTTTCCCTATTTTATCAATAAATCTCTACATAAATATTCTACAAGTAAGATTCTACATCCCCATTGATGGTGTAAAGCAGTCGTTTACAAGTGCGGTCCTCAGACTAGCAGCATCAAGCATCTTATTGGAGAACTTGCTAGGAAAGCAAATGCTCTGGGGCCCTACCCCAGGTCCCCAGAAACTCTAGGGGTGGGCGCCAGAAACCTGCATTTTCACAAGCCTTGTGGGTCACTCAGATGCACGCTCAAGCTTAAGAACTACTGGTACGGGGAAAATACGGTCTAGGAAACTTCTCTTAGAGGAAATGTTGCCCTATAAGTCTCACCTGCCCAAATCTCTGCCTTTTAATTGTCGGCTATTTATATTTCTTTTTATTGGGTTGGCATTTACAAAAGTGACTTCCGTTGGTGTATAGTGAAAGACGTAGAAAACCTAGCAGGCGTGGAAGTTGAAATGAGCCACATTCTGCTTCCCTTACTCTGAGATTTTCCAAAAGCAAGTTTCAGAGAGAGTCACAACTTTGTGTGTTCCATCAAGGTACCAGAAAAGAGAATCACTGAATCACAGCTCCCACAGAAGAGGGGAGGCTTCGGATAAATCAAAATGACAGGAAGCTATCTTTACATGACTCTGTTGGGATTTGGGACAGACAAAAGAGAAAAAGCTAAGGAAAATTTAAATCTTTTTATCCCAAAAGCTCCAGACAATACTAATGATAAACACAAGGGCAACTGCATTTTTTTAAAAATGATAAAACCACATTCCAAGGCTATAGAACTTTTGTGCAGTTTATCTGCACAAAAGATAGGCCTTTAAAAATGGATCAAATTTTCCAATTGGAATTCAAAATGCAAATGTTCACTTTTTATATAGGTACCTGTAATATTTTAGGTTTACAGAGGAAGATTTGCAATCTACCACCTTAAGAACTAGCATTTTGCCCTAGGCCATGATTTGGATCTAAATATGCTCTAATTATAAGAATCTCTTGCTTTAGAGGTTGTGTTATTATTACTGTTAATATAAGTGAATATTTATCTTAATAATTAGGCAAAACCAATGCTTTCATCTACTCCCAGAAGGTGCCATGGGGCCTGAAGTACCATCCGGGGCTATCTGCAGATTTTATATCTTGAATTACTTGCACCCAACACTTACAGCAAAAGTTCCTTTCAGGAAGGTTTGGCAATGATTACATTCCCTCACCAGGGTCTGACATCTGTCAGTTCTATTATACCCTATAAGCTGTGACTGCTTTATGGAGGCAAACTGTGGCTAGTGCATGGGCCGCATTACTGAACAGTCCCCTCTCTTGGATTTAGAATCCTTTAACGATTAGAATTTCTCTGGATTGCAGAACCATGTGCATAAAAACTCAGTAAGGATTACATAAAATCATTCTTCCCTCTATCTAGATGTTGGCTGAAAGCACTTTTTATTTTTCCTGGTGATTTTAGTCTGTAGCAGGACTAGTGTTTTAGTTTAATTTCCTATTCCTCTCCTCATAATTTCTCTCCTCGTATTTTAAAATTTCTTTACATTTCAATTTTTAACATTATAACTGTATTAGCATAGTTAGGGTCTACAAACAATATCCTGAATATATAAATTAATGCATGGCTAGGCTTTTGTTAATTGGGAAATCCTGTTGATTTTTGGCTTCAGTTATTAAGAAAAAGAGACGGTAATGGCATAGCCATTACCACTGGGTAGCTAGATTCTCTCCAGTCCCTGAGACCCTGGTGGATAAGAATCAGCCTCAAGAAGACACATAGAATAGGTCATTTAGGTCTAGTTACACCTCGACTAGGGACCCAGTTAGTGAAAAGCAATAGAAAGCAGAGAAATAGTGTGAAGAGGAATGAGGCATTAATGATAAACACAAGAACACAGGCAGAGCTGTAGATTGTCTCTTTCTCCAGGGCTGATTTAAGAGGGGAAAAAAAGCCAGAAAAAATATAAGTTCTCTGACCTTCCTTTCTACCCACTTCAGCTTCCCTGCCCTCCACCCTTGTTAGACATAAGAGGTAGAAAATTGCAGCTAAGTATGAGGGTGGTGGAATCATACAGACACAGAGCCAAGTCTTGGTTTGTTCTGTCGCTTACTAGCTGTGCCACCGTGGGCAAGTTACTTAACTTCTCTAGGCTTCCATTTTGTCGTCAGCCACGCGGAGATAATCAACAGCACCCACAGCACGTGGGAAGCAAATAAGGAACAGCTTGGCACAGAGTAAGTGCTCAATTAGTACTATTCTTTTGCCACAGGGTCCTGCTCTCCATTAAGCTATGGATGAAATAGGCAGTGTGACATGGGAGCCGGGAAGCAAGGCACGTGGGGGATGTCTAGCCGGTAGAAACACTGAGCTGAGATTTGCTGATTCTTCTCCGTTTTTCACCATGACCTTGTATGATTTTCTGGTCATTTGCTTCTCTTTTCTTTCCCGCATCGCGATAGTTGTGGCAGACAGCATAATAGCTCCCCAAAATGTCCACATCTTAATCCCTGGAACCTGTGAATATGTTACCTTACATGGCAAAAACGATTCTGCATGTGTGATGAAATTAAGGAGTTTGAGATGGGGAGATTATCCTGGATTATATGAATGGACCCAGTGAAATCGCAAGGGTCCTTATAAGAGGGAAAGAGCAGGGTCAGCGTCAGCAAGGGGATGTGACAACAGAAGTTCTCTGCTTTGAGGTTTGAAGGTGCTACACTGCTGGCTTTGAAAACGGAGGAAGGGGCCACCAGCCAAAGAATGTGGGCAACCTATAGAAGATGGAAGAGGCCAGAGTATGGATTCTCCCCTAGAGCCTCCAAAGGGAAGGCAGCCCTGACGACACCTCAGTTTCAGCCAAATGGGACCCATTTCAGACTTTTGACCTCTAGAAATATAAGGTAATAAATGTGTGCGGTTTTGAGCCACTAACTTTGTGGTCATTTGTTACAGCAGCAACAGGAAACTAATACGATGGTATACTGTTGTGTAATTCTACCTGGCAGTAAAGAATGGCAACCCAGCATAACCAGCAGACGGATTTGTTCATTCCAGCAGCTCCACAGACTGCTCCATTTTGGCCTTCAAAGAAAACATAGCAAAACCAAATTTTTATTTAAAAGTGAGCATGATTCACTCAGGAGAAATAATCATGGATCAGAGGAGAGAATTAATTGCCTGGGGTCCATTTGAAATACGGGGGAAGGGGTGGAGTTGGCATTAAATCTTGGCTTTCGTGCAGCTTTCAGTTAACAGACAGTGGTGTCCCAGGAGGAAGTTACTAGAGCACAGCCAGCCCCCGTCTGTCACTCAGCCTTCCTGCAGCACGTTGGAATGGCTCGGAAACTCCAGTGGACAAAGCTGAGGGACAGCATCTTGATTCCAGGCTACAACTCAATCCCCAAGAGGGGCATCACAATGCAATTGCCTAGTTACCTTCTCTTATAGCTCAATCTCTCTCTCAAGATCCTTTGCCTCATTTTGAACACATCTTTACTCTTCTGCCTGGATCAGAGTCACCTGACATTCTTACAGTTTTCATGTTAAGTTTTGTTTTTGCAGGAATAAAAGCTTTGCCAGAGACACAATCTAGGACTCTCAGACTAGGGCTAAAGAGCACACCAAATTGATGGATTGAAAATTGGGCCCCCAGTAATAGACGTAATCCCTAAGTAACTGTCCAGATTCAGTCCTTACATAAAAGGAAAAAGAATCATCCACAAGCCACAAGATTAGGGATCATTTCGCTCCATTAGAAACAACCACACACCACCAATTTGTAGCCCACAAAAATAAAAATAAATTTTATTGATTATAAATTATATTCCACCTATCCGAATCTCCAGTTCCTGGTGGACCCTGCATCAAAATGTGTTGGTCTTTTTGTACAATCCTTTTCAAAGGGCAGTAACTCACAACTGGGACACAGTGGACATATGTCCACTAGAAAACCTCAAAGAGGTGGGTGATATTACACTCATGTACTCAACAGATACGTAATAAGCACCTCTTCCACGTTGCGTGGGGACATTTTGGGGAGCAAGTCGTATCCAGAGATTCTCTCTGCCTCCCAACAGTCTTCCCCACTCTTTATCCTCATTCTGCAAATTCTAAGTAGGAAGCAACGTCCCTCACAGTTCATTCCCTCTGCAAATCTCTCCATGTGTCAGCAGCTTCTTCCCAGTCGTCGCAATGATGTCCGAAGCCCATGGAAACCTACTCACAGACAGAAGAGAGCAGAGAGGGCTCCCAGTCACTAAGGGGAGTGGAACGAGGCTGGGCCAAGTCTCCTGCCCACGGGAGGCCATCTCCCTGACGCACCCCATCTGCTGGTCTTTGTGGCTACCCTGTCCCAGGATTCCAAGGAAAGATCCAGTCAGTGGTCAAGTGCGGATTCACCCGGGCCTGGAAGAGGCTCTGGCAAGTGAAAGACAACCTGGCTTCAGAAATGTCTCCCAGACTATACCTATTAGGGCTTTCCCGTCAAGAAACAAGAGGGGAAAGGAAAGGAAAAAAATCGGTAGGGGTAGGTGGGGACTAGATAGGGTTTGTTCAAGACCAGATTTAAACATTCTGCTTTTTTTGAAACAACCTACTTTGTAATCATTGCCTTGGCACCTGGCCCTCTCTCATTTAACATCATCTGCCTGACTTTGAATTCATGGAACAGATTTTCACTGCCTTGGACTCCAAGCAGTTGGCTGGTAGAGTGTTCTTGGATGTTACCAAAAAAAGGCATTTGATACCATTAATCATATTGCCATATGTAATAAATTGGCTGCCTATGGTACATCGCCTAAAATTGTCACATGGTTCCAATCAGAGCCCTGCCAACTGCAAGTGGTTACTGGAAAGTCTGACTCTCCCTTTCAAGCATGCCTTCTCCATGTTCCACGGGCCCCTCCTGTTTGCACCGCCCATTAATGACCTGCTGGCTCATCGTCCGCACAAAGGCCAGCCCTTGCGAGGATGCACGCGTCTGGGGTGCTGCTCTAGACGGGCAGTAACCTGCGTGGTAGCAAAATCACATCGTTACACTCCGTCTCTGACAGCCAGACACTTGAAGGCTAACCGATACATCACTTAATTTGCGATTTTGCATCTGCCTCCGTCCAGATTCATTATCTTACTGTGCCCCTTTCCCAAACTCTACGCATATATTGACTTCAGGGGAGCAGCGTCCTCCGTGCAGAATGCCGCTGCCTGTACTCATCTTGGCCCGCAAGTGGAGTGCCTGCCACACGGCAGTGGGGATGCACAAAATCCATGTGAGAACAATTGATTTCGGCAAGTGTGTGGGAGGCCGTGGGCAAAGACGGAAGGTGTTGAAAGCATCGTTATCATGCCACCACCGCGCCTGGCTTTAATGGGTTACATTTGTGGGCTGTGGGCTTCTTTGTTTCTTTCTTTTTTCCTCTAGCACGATTGGGCCAATCTGCATCAAATAATAAGGAACTAAACCTTTTTCCTCAAATCAGATTGTTGTTCTGTTCAGTCTTGAAACTCTGAAAGGCCTTTACGAAACATTTTGGAATTTGACTCCATTTATTTAATTGACAAGTATTGTGTGTGTGTTTTAAATAAATTAAATAAATAATTTTGTGAGTCTGTATGATGCTCCTTTGTGGGTATTTGCGTGTTTGTGTGGGAGACTGCGTGCACACGTGTCCCCTCTTGGTGTACATCTGTGTATCCAGATTCCAGCGGGGACCAGGTACTGAAATCCTGAAATACAGTTTTTGTCTCATTTCCAGCAACTCTAAAACAGGAAGTACAGGAAATCTTAGTCACCCCCCCACACCATGCCCCATCCTGGAAAAAAGTTCTATCCTCATGAAATTTGCAGGCTGATATCTCCTAGCAGACCCAGGAGGTTCCAGAAGTTTGGGTAACGTTCGTATAAACATCCCTGCCACCATCTGAAACCCATAAATAAGGCCACTGGGGGGAAAAAAGAAACAAGGTCCCTCCTTTTTTCACACCACATCTACATCTTTTATCTTCAGTACGACATTGTTCAGTGGAGTTGGAGAGCATTTGGGGAGAGCCTGAGCAAGAATTTAATAGATGGCCTTAAAAATAAGAGCTCTGGGTGAAACAGAGTGCGTGGCGTGCTCAGGCTCACAGAACCCCAACCAGAGCCCAAACTGCCTATGAGAAAGGGGAGGTCTGGCATCCCCGCTGCTTTGGCGAAGTGCCGGCGAGATCAAGATCCAGGGCTCTGCTGATCGCAGTCTTTTCCCGTACAGGTGGTACGGTGCACATATCACAAGGCTGACCTTTGGTTCTGAGAAAAACAAATAATAAAAATGAACTACGTGGCAAGGTCTGAAAAGAGTTAGTGGTTACCAGCATATCCTCTGAATCGACAATGCTCTGGGGACACATAAAAATGCAGTGATACACCCAAATGTGCAAAGGATTTCCCCCCACCATTTGCCGTAGTAAAAAATTCAAATCTAAATATTCATTGCATATATATTCAGGGGCTTTGTTTCAGAATTGTGGTTTGAGGATACAAAATGACTGAATTTCTTTATCAGCTGGTTGTGTTTTGGACTGACAAGTGGGCTCCCTTGCAGAACCCCAGACGCACCTACACTGAATTAATCAGAGTTGGTACTTGATCGCGCCATACTTTTGAAGAACTCAAAGCTCCTGCAAACACTTTCCTGTCCTCCTCTTTCAATCAGTATTTATAGAGCATGTGGTAAAACCAGGGGTGGAGGATAGAGAAGAAATCTCAAAGGTCATATAGTTGAGCTCAAACACACACACACACACACACACACACACACACACACACACACACAGAATCACATACCTTTAATTTATGCATTGTGTGTGTGTTTTACTTTCCATAAAACTCCTTTGCGTTTGCATGTGTTTTTAAATGCGCTGTGTCACAGGAGCTACGGGCTTTTTCTGATCTACTTCATGAGCATCTCTCTTGTTGAGGTCACTTGTATTCGTGTATCTCTAGTTCCTAGAATAATGCTTAGTACCCAGTAAGCACTCAATGAATATTTATTCAATGAATGAGTTAATAAAAACAAATTGACACGGCCTGTGAGAGATAAAAATAAATAACTTTCTGATTATTCCCCCTGAGCCTTCCTTATTCAACGTGCCAATTACACTAGTTTTTGATACCTTATGGTGCTTAGAATGGTATATTACACATGAATCCAAAAGTGTAGAAGACTGGAGTGTCACGAAGACTTCTTTTTTTTTTTTTTTTTTTTTTTTTTTTGCAGTACTTGGGCTTCTCACTATCGTGGCCTCTCCCGTTGCAGAGCACAGGCTCCGGACGCGCAGGCCCAGCGGCCATGGCTCACAGGCCCAGCCGCTCCGCGGTATGTGGGATCTTCCCGGACCGGGGCACAAACCCATATCCCCTGCATCGGCAGGCGGACTCTCAACCACTGTGCCACCAGGGAAGCCCACGAAGACTTCTTGTAGGAGCTGGAATTTAGCTGGATCTTAAAGGGTTGGTTGGACCTAGAGACACTAGAAAAGTCTTTGAACAAAAGTGAAAAGCCAAGAAGGTCCATGAGGTACCCACTGAACTATGAATAGATATTCATTTGCCTAAAGCAGAGGATTTTGTAGAGGGAATAACACTTAGAAGGGAATGCAGAGGACGTTCGATCACTAATGAGAGTAGGTCCTGATGCTCCTCTCCTCAAACCTATGGGTGGAACCAGCCTTCCCACACAGCCACAGTTTCAAGTTAACAGAACAAGTCAGAGACAAATGGGTCAAGGCTGAGGGTCAGACTTTAAGGACATTCATACCTCCAGGAGGAGCACAGTCAGTGTGAGGTTTTCTGGTGACCAATGAAGGCATCCATGAGGTCCACTATGACATTGGACGAGGAATCAGAACAGATGTGCACTGCAGTCCCTGGATCTTCAATACTTTACGACTCTCTGGTTTTATTCCCAGAAGGAATCTTTCACAGCTTGGGGAGAGTTGCCCATTTGGGATCTGCTGTGTCCCAGCAGCCTCTGAGCCCCCCAGCCTCTCACTGGCCGAGGCCAAGGAAGCCAGTCATTGTTCACAGTCTTTCTGTGCTAAGCAGGCTAGCCTCAATGCTCCATTTGTTTGCATCTGATCCCAGGAATTTTGCTTGGATGTGAGATTCACTGTTGACCAGTAAGCTCTTTCACTCCCCACCTCTGGACAGTTTTCTCGGCTTCAACCGTCTCTGTAGCCTTTGACCAAGATCACTGTATCCTGCCCCCATATTAGGGGAGACAACGCAGCTTGACGCTGCATTTTCTTCCCAATCTTTCCTTGACTTGTGCATAAATGGACTTTTAGTCTTCATCTTTGACTGCTGCTTACAGTTAAGCTTACCATCCTTTCTGATGGGTCCAAGCCCGTGTAAGGCTTTCTGCTTGTTAGGTAAGAATCATTATCCTGTTTTGTAATCCTTTTGGCCAAAATCTAAATTGATCAGATCCCCCCACACACACACCCTTTATTCTCTTTTCTACAATTATCCTTTATACCTTATCACAATTTATTGATGTTCATTATAATATTTATTTATCCATATGTTTATTTAATGGTTGGGTTATTAAACAAACTGACTAGTCTATAAGTAACCTGAGGTCAGAAAAAGTCTGTTTTGTTCACTGCTATATCCTCAGCACCTCGAACAGTGTCTGGACCATCAAATATTCAATAGAAAGTCATTCAGTAAAAATTTAGCCCCTCTCAGGATGAATGCCCTTTCTCCCTCCCTTATCTGAACAGGTTGCCTGTTGCATGACCCACTTCCCACCTGACATATCCAGCTCCTTGCTATGGTCTGCAGGCCTATTCTTGGTCCATCATAAAACATTTTCAACACTTAGTTATACAAGCCACTTTTTAAAATTCGGCTACAGGCACAAAAAGTAAATAATTACAGAACATATCATAAAGAAATTCCTTTTTTATTAAAAAAAAGGGGGAAAAATCAGAAAGAGAATCATTTTTAACCACCATAGATCCTTCCTATCTAGCACATCAAGAGATGAGCCCAGAACATTTCTTGAACAGTGTTCGGAAGCTCACTGAGCTTGGACTGTGATAGCTGGAAAGAAGACAGCAAGTTCCCCAATCTAAGTCCTCTCAGAAAAACAGCACAGCTCTAGACAGCCTTTCCCACTGGGATCTTCAGACCACCAGAAAGAGGGTTCTTCTGCTCTGCTCGGCCTAGAGGTGTTGCTTATTTGATGAGTGTCTTAGGTGTCTGAGGAATTCATAATTCACCTTGGATCACATGTCCTAGCATATCTTTTGTGTGGAAATTCATTTCTGCTGTGGTCACATGAATTACTTTAAGGGCCCTGGAGCTGGCAATCTGTCTATAAGGTTTTTTAATCCCTTTTCCTGCTTTACCAGGAATTATAGACCAACTTCACCCTGACCAAAGAGTCCTGGGTTCCTGTAACAGGCAACCTTCCTCAGCTGCCTGGACACCAATGTCACATAGGCTTGGACCAAACCAAAAACAAGTCTCCCGGGTTAAGAGACTACTACTTCTATTGCCTTGAGAACTTCTGATTCTGACCCCTATAGAGACTATTTTAGACAGAGCAGCTATGTTCATCCCTTATTAGTATGCCATTTAAGAGCTACATGCATACTGTGGCTCTTTCTGGTAAAGTTGTCTGTATTTTTAAGTGCCATTGGGTTCCTTCTCATTGCATGTTTACTGCAACCTTTATAAATTCCTTACACAAATTCTAGGGAGGATTCCTTCCTCAGACTGATGTGTGAGCATTGATGATTCTGATGCCTGCACTTTCCCACCAGAGTTTCTGATTGAATTGGCCCATGGTGGAGTCTGGGCATTAGAAGGTTTAAAAACCTTTCAGGTGATTCTAATCCTCCAGGTGATTCTAACAGAGGTGGGAACCATTGATCTAGAGAGGCTCATCTCAAAATCTAATATGCATGAGATTCAGCCAGGAAGCTTATTTATAATGCTTACTGATGCAGAATTAGTAGGTCTTAGGTGAAGCCTGAGACTCTGCATATCTATTAACAAGATTTCAAGTGATGCCAGTACATATTCCTAATCCACAGACCACACTTCAAGGAGCGAGGTTCTTTAAATAACATGTAGCAATTCAAACTGAATTTGAAGTGTTTTTACTTTATGAAGTAAAATTGAATGAAAGTAATAATTCAGGTCCTTGGTCGCACTAGCCACATTCAAGTGTTCAGTGGTCACCTGTAGCTAAAGGCAATTGTCTTGAACAGGGCAGAGTAGTTCTACTGGACAGTGCCACTCCAGACCCTTCCTTTTCTTGTATTTTACTTTTCAAGAAATTGCATTTGCCGAGCCTGCAACTAACGTGCGTCTGCAGCACCAAAGGGCTTTAATAACACATGTATTTTGTATGCATTTTTGCTTTGGACTTTTAAAGGCAAACTTCTTCCCAGAAGATACTGGGAGGCCCCACAGAAACCTGTGATTTCAGGACCAGCTTTAGGCCTAAGTAGTTGATTTACAGTATTATTGTTTTTGTCATCACTGCTGTTTTTGTTAAAGCAAACTTTCTTGAAGACTTGGGTGAGTTAAGTTATCCTCTATGGTTATTTTAAAACTTCTTTTTAGGAGGGACTTTCCAGTTTCTCTTGCCAATCTTTTTTACTGGCACTTCCTGAAAAACACCTCTGTCCTAGTGTTTGTTTACCTTCCGTCCACTCTGGTCCAGCCACCTACTTCCCCATCCCTTTCATTCATCCCACAGCATCAGTACAGGGTACTTGTAGTCCAGCACTATTCCACGGCAAATGGTGCTTCCCCCTCATGGAGTTTATAACTGAACAGAGGATCTGGATGAGACAAGTAAAACTCAAAATCTCATTAAGTTGCTAGCCGTGGCTAGCAAGTGGTAACACGTTAAAACATTAAAGCAGATTAGTTTCTCACGTTAGCCAGCTATCACTGAGCAAAGGGCAGTGTCCAATAAAGTGGTACATGGGAGAGGGCAAATTTAATGGAGCGGGGGAGAGACCAAGGGAAGGGCAGGGCAGGGCTAAGATTTGAGAGGGCTGCTAACTGAGGGGGGCGCAGACCTGCCCCAGGAGGCAGGCAGAGTGGGGAGGAGAGAACACAGTGAGGTGGAGGCATGAAAGAGAAAGAAATGAAAGGTCAGTGGAAGGGATGGACAAACTTCAGCTGGTTCACGGTTCTATGGAAAGCCATAAGTAAATCGGCTAACCCTTTCATTGCACCTCCATCGAAGCAACTCTACCCTCTGATGAAGAGGATGTAAGTGTGAGGAAGGCCGCAAGGATGGAGATGGGTTCTTGGAAGGAATGGGCTTTACCCTGCTGCCTCCTGATCTGCCCAAACAAGGAAGGTGAAAAAGAGCTCATGTCTCCAGAGCACAGAGCCCGCAGGGCTGAACCGGGGGGGCGGGGCTCCACATTCCCTTCCCAGCTCCACACGGTGAGTTTAGGATGTGCCTGCTCTTCTCTGGGCTCATTCCCACAACTGCACCATAAAAGAGTTAAATGTTCTTTCACCTTTGAACCGCTGGGGTCTCTGATCCTATATCCAGTGCAGTGGTTTGCAGACTGAGGGTGAAGGTGGCACCTGGGCACCGGCCCTGCATTGGCTTCGCTCAGAGCAGCCCCACTGTTGTCTGTTTACGTATCAGGTTCCATAGACTACTGATCAAGACATGGTATTTGATAGAATTGCCTCAGCCATCACTTCAAAGCTTCTCTTTGGTTCTTAAACTCTTACAGACATCTTAGAAATTTAAACGTGTGGCAGAGAAGTAGGTGGAGGGAGGGGTGAGGGGGAGAGAGGGGACGTGGGAGAGACAGAGAGAAAGAGAGTGAGAGAGCACGTACACTATGGCCCACCTGGGGCAGAAAGGAAAGAGACTGGACGTCTCCACTAAACCAAGCCACAGAGAGCCCTTTTCTGTAACTCATCCTTGTTGATGAGACAGGGTCATGAGGCTCACCCACCTGCTATGTACGGGAAGCTTCTAAAGAAAGTTGACAGATCAAAACTTGTGTATCCACATTAGCTATCATTTTGGAAAATTGTACACATACTTGAATGACACTCCCTCTGTTCAGCCACTTGGGGCCCTTTAAAGTCCTCCTTTGGAGCCTAATTAGTTCCCAAGCATACCTTTCCTAATCCTCTGTGAAACCGTTAGACTATCTTTCATTTTCTCAGCCATCAGCAGCTTACAGAACATGCCTCCCGGGTGAATGCCTTGTGGGAAAGAAGTGAGGCACGCTGATTTGAAAGGCAGGTGGGGGCCAATAGGTGAGGCTCCAGCTCACGTGCCCAGGGTCACCACCTTTGGGAAAGACAACCCTCTTGACACATGCCCTCAGCCAGAAGGTCAACACAGAGAACTCTGAAAACAGAGCCTTCTGGCTGAGAGAAAGAACCCAACCATGATTTAGAGAGAAGCCTATTTCTCTTTTCAAATTTTCCGACTTGACGTGATGCTGTAGTGCACTTCACATCTGATTACATTAGTCACATCGCATTACACCGTATCACCTGTGACAGGATACAAGGGACTGTGAACTGTGTATAAAGATGTACCAGCAGCCAATAGCTCCAACCCGTTCCTGATGCAGGAGCCGAGCCTCTACCTTCCCTTGTTAATTCAGATAAAACACCCGACTATCTTGTCAAAAAGGGGGTCCCATAAAACCTTACCTGAGTCATCAGCTAGAAGAGAAATGATTCTAGATCCTGTCTTAAAGCAGGGCTGCTTTTTCTATCTTAGACCAAATCTAGAATTTCGTCTCTCCCCAGCACTCCCAATAATCATGCCTTCACTGTGTGCAGCACGTTACAATGTGCAAGGTCTTTTCGAAGCCATCATCTTATTGACATTCCACATTCTTAGGAACCAAGACTCAGCAGAGACTTTTGCACATTTGGTTAGGTGAATCAGAATGTTCAACAGTATCTTTCCCTGACTGGGATCTCGGGGGCAGGGGTGGGGTGGGACATGGGCCACTATCTGAGTCTCCCTCTCTGTGGTGCAGAAATATCAGCTGACCATGGCCCTGAGTGAGAGCCCAGATCTTCATGATGGGCTGCTTGCATTTGGTGCTTGACTCAATTTTTCTTTTACTCTAAATACTGACTTAAAGGAAACTACTGGAGACACAGATCACAACTATCATGATCAGGATTAGAATAATTTCCTGATTTCCACACAGGGAAGAACAAAGAAAATGACATCGTCTTCCTAGAAAACATACATAAGTCTGACCAGCCACAGTACGGTTGAGAACCCATCTAATTCAAAAGTTGTATGTCATTCTTTTTCTTTTTTTTTTTTTTTTTTTTTTTGCGGTACGCGGGCTTCTCACTTTTGTGGCTTCTCCCGCTGCGGAGCACAGGCTCCGGACGCACAGGCTCAGCGGCCATGGCTCACGGGCCCAGCCACTCCGCGGCACGTGGGATCCTCCCGGACCAGGGCACGAACCCGTGTCCCCTGCATCGGCAGGCTGACCCTCAACCACTGCGCCACCAGGGAAGCCCTGTATGTGATTCTTAATACAGGTTTTCTTTCTTGCATCATTTTTCAAAGAAGTCAAAGAAACCTCCCTGGCCCATAAAAGATGGTTTCAGATGCGAGTATCGGAACTTGACACAAGTTGCTTTTAAAGAAATAAGGAAATGTATCAGAAAAAAAGAAGGTCCGGAAGTAGAACAGCTGCAGGATTGATTGATTCAGTTGGTGAATCTCATCATGAAGAACCCATTATCCTGGTTCTGGCTTCAACTGCAAGCCAAGGAAAGATCGTTGCTTAAGTTCCAGGCTTTACATCCCAATACAACAACATCCAGGGCAACAATACAGACTCTGTCTTCCTTTCTTTGAAGAGAAAAAACCCTTCCAGGAACCACTATCCCTACCCTAAAAGACAATCCCTCAAATGCATGGGTCAGGATTGTGCCACACATGCCTGTTTTTAAATCAACTTTTGGCAAAAGAATGGGATTTCTCTAATTAAACAAAAGAAGCAGCCACAGTAAGTCATAATATTCCATCAGCTATTGAAGTGAATACTGAGAAACACCACTTAGACAAGAGAAATGGGAAAGAGCAGGCAGAATGAAGCCCAGCTGAGGAAATGCTCTTGGTGAGATTCACCTGGGGTTATACTCCTACTTGAGGTGGGAAGGGTCAAGAACTAGGGGTCCACCATGTCGTTATCACATGACCAGGCTTTTCCCACCACCCTGGCCTGGCCCGCCCTCAGGTCTGGAGGGAAGCTAAGGTTTAACTTTCAAGAACAGTGCACTCTCTCCCCTTCAGGGCAGATCATCACCAATTCCTATTTGCACAATATCCACGTATTCTGCCTTTTACACATCAGACACGTATACAGGCTTGAAAATAACTGCTGTGACCTCCCTAAGATGACCCTTCTCCAAGCTAAATATCTCCAGTTTCTAAAAACATTCTTTTAATACCTAAGGTTGAACTTCCTTTTGGCTCCACTAAGTACAACCCAGGGCTATAACTTGAAGTTTATTTACTGGCTAACTGCCCCAAATTGTTAGCCATTGGCACTCTGGTGTGAATTAATTTCACCAAATTAATTTTTTCATAATGTTTCTGAGGGAGAACCAGGAGGTAATGGAGAAAATACAACCACAGCCTGACATTTTAAAAAGCCTGCAGAGAAGGAAGAGGTATTGAAGACACATCTTGTGGATGACACTAACTTACCTTAGATGCATGATATTTTGGTGTTATGTCCCAGCTCATGGTAGGGCAAAGCAGCCTGGACAAACTGGGTTGAGCTGAGATAGGCGGTTTCTGGGAAGATGGACTTTGCCAGCAAATACTGGAATGAAGTCCTGGCTGGCAGGTAGAATAAATTCATTCATTTACCAAATATTTACCGAATGCCTCTACGGTGCAATCACTCCACTAGATGTTGGATATGCAGTTCTGGGAAGCACGTAACAATAAACATCTGTTTGTCTAGGCTATTAGTTGTCATGAAGCAGGGGAGAGAGAAGATGGACAACCCAAAGGAGCAGAGGGTATCCCAACATCCATTCAAAGGATGACATGAAGAATCTAGAAATAGGCAATACCCAGTCCAAGAGCATACATTAAGTTATAGGGAAGGCTATAAACCTCTTGACTTTGGGTAAAGGACTGGCAATGGAAGACTTTGGTTCTGAAAGCACAAAGCAGAGTGAGAGCCATTAGGAGCAAAGCAAGGACCTAGCTACCATGATCAGGATACAAAGTGGAGACTGACTCTTCTGCATGTAGGAGAAGCACCTTTATGCAAACTGGAGTACAAGGTCACAGCTGAGTGGGTAGCAAGATTAACTTGGTGCTGAGCCCCAGAGTCAGACAACAGTGACCAATCCCACGCTGAGATCGGGATTGGTCATGGAGCCTGGAGCAGAACTGAGCTACATGCAGGTCACATGGTTCCAGAGGGTAGTATGTCCTGGTCCCAGGCCACCACTCTCCCTCTCAGCTACCCTGCTGCCAATCCACACTTCTTCAATTTGGGAGCTGTTGTGATCCATTGGATCAAACAGAGTGTAGCAATCTGCTTCCACAGGTTTTCTTCTAAGGAATACCAAGTTACACCTGATGGAGACATTTTGCTTCTCAACATTACAGGACCTACTAAGCAAGAAGAGATAGAATGACTGGAATCTAGAATTCAAGACACACACGTGATGCATAAATTGACTTCAAACCACACAAATCCAAGCAAAACTAAGATAGCTGTATCATTTAGCTGGCCTTACCTCCAAAATTTATAAAGTACTATTCAGCCCAAGTAGCAGGCATTTGATAACAAAGCACTTTCTTCTTGTATAACCATATTTTTGGTCTTGTCAACAGTTGCAATCTTCAGGCAACTAGTAATTTTCCAGCCAGCACAACATTCTAGAGTGTTACATAAATGCTTAATACTCATCAATTTTAATTAACAGCCTTGGCTGATTTGATTATTAGATTCTTGGAATTTCATACTCAAATATCAGCTCTTCATGATTGAGAAGGATATGTTTTCTCTCTTCTAACCAGAGCAAATTGCTCCAACGTATATGAACAAATTCTCAGCTTCCCAGAGCCAACGGCCAGTTCACAAAGCTCCGTAACACTCCTGCACGACTTGCTGCTGCAGCTGCATAATTACAAGAAAACTAACATATCGACCAGTTCTCCTCAGAATAGCGTCCATGAGTCATTGCTGCTGGAGAAAAGCTTGTTGCTAAAAGGGTTATGGCCAGTATCATTTTTATGATGAGAGAGAAAGAATTCCTCTGGCTTGCCTTGTCCAATCCACTCACAGATATCCAAAATGCTCCACTGGCTGGTTTTTTATATGTCTTGAACCATCATGAAAACCACAAGGAAATAGTTATTCAATGTACAGATTTACCACCAGAGCTATTGCTATATGCTCGTTACAGAGGCCCTCTGCCTCCCAAACTCAATCCACAGAAGGCTTATTTTTAGCAGTGACTAAAGGACTCCATGCTCTAATTTATGCACACATATAAAATCAATAATTACTTAGTTGACCTTTTCATTCGTCTAAATTTGGCCTGGCGTAATGGAAGCTGCCCACATTGTTCCCATTGAGAATGATAAATAGGAGACAGTGGTGCATCTCTGTTTTCTCTCTAAGGGTCAGATCAAATCAGAGGCAGCTCAAAACCCAGCCCGTGCTTGAACTGAGCCTCACAAACTTCTGTTTGAGGCAGATTCCATTGTGATGAGCATCACACCTCTTTTGAAAGAAGAATCCAAACTCTGACCATGATCCACCCTGGCTTGGTGCAGGACTCATGCCGTAAGTATGGTTACTCACTTAATTAAGGAGAGCAGTTCTTATAATGAGCACCAGCGGCAATAAAGAGTACGGTTCCCAAAATGGGCAAAAGGCAAAACGATGCTCCAATAAAAAGTCAGCTACAGGGCCCCCTGTGCAAGGTGTGGAACAAAATATCCATAAGTCCAGATAGACTTCTAAAACTATTTCTCCAGGCCTAACTCCTTCGAACCCCTTCTAGCAATTCTGGAAGTTTTTCTACTATTGTCCAACACCTCTACAAGGTTAATTTCCAACTGAGTGAGCAGTAATTGTACTCCTTCTTTGTTTTTAAAGACTGGATTTCTGGCTTCTAGAGTGGTCCTTTTATTTTTCCTAAACTTGCTCAGAACAAGAAAGTAAATTTCTTCATATTAGGAGAATTTTAAGGTAGAAATATCTAGGCTGTTTTTTTCTCCCCCCTCTCTTTGCTTAGGATGATTTAAACTCTACAGCAAGCTTATCTTCCAGGTTTAATTTCCCTATTATGGAGCAGAACAGAGACCTCCATGCCTCAGGTTAGCCACACTCAAGATAAGATAAAGAACTTGAGTTCTAAGCCATTGTTCCCATTGAGTGAGATACTGGAGCATCTCTGTCAAAAGGCTTGATCAGACAAAGCCAGGAACCCCCACAACCCCACCCCCATGAACTGTACCACAGACTTAGAACTTGCACTACAACTTCTCCTCTCTTCTCTGTGTTTACAACTTCATGACCTATTCTAGCTCCACTGAAGTAATTAAATTATACAGGAGCTGGTGGATTGGTGACGTGCCTAATAACAACAATAATAACAATATTACTATTTTAACTACTTTTTATTAAACATTTATTAGGTACTTAATACATGCTAGGTACTTTTTAAAGTTCCTTATATCTATTAACTCCTTGAGTCTTTATCACAACCCTGATGTGGGAAGTATTTCAATTTTGCTGGTAAAACAACTGAGGTAGAGAGGATGAGTGACCTTGCCCAAGGTCACAAAATAGTGAGTGGGAGAACTGGCTAAACACCTAAGCAGCCTGATTCCAGGGTCCCAGGTCATATACGAAGCTCTCGCTCTTCTAGAATTCTGTGTATATTATTTGATTTAAGCCTTATAACAGACTCGGTTCTCCCACCCCTGTACTGGATCCACTGCGCTGGAGTGCCTCTTTAGGTTTTCTGCCTGGTAATACAGGACTTCTTTAGAAGGTTTGAACAAAAGCTCAGCAGAGAGGACCTACTAAGTTCCAGACCCTCTCTGACACCACTCCCTGCGTTTGCTAACCACTCTTTAGGAAAGTTCAACATTTCTCAGCATGGATGCCTGGCATGTAAAAAGCACAGAGCACATTCAGCGGATGCTGACACAGGGAGTGGTGGAGAAAAGATCACACGGCCTAGAAGCCAGGACGGGAGGGAAAAGAAAGCAGAGAAGAGGACTTGGAACACAAAAGCCCCAGACTCTCAGGGGCTTGGTGGCCAGCTGCTCACATCTTTGCACAAAACACGGGCACAGGGCTGTTGGGGATACGGGTAAGTGTGGCTCCCCTACCCACTGCGGGGCAGCCACCGCGGGGCAGCCAGTGCCTTGGTGAGAAGAGTTCGGGGAAAAGGAGGCTTTTCTTTCGCATGTGCCTAAGGAGTGCATATTGTGCAGAGCTAAGGGGAAAATCAGAACGATTCAAGTGCTAAGACACTGCCTACGTTGCTTTAAATTCTCCTGGCAACATCTAACATCCTCATGAACACAGAGGGGAATCTAGCCACCTGTCAACCCCAAGACACACTACCTACTGTTCAGGGAGAGATTCTAGACAGGAAGGAGCCTTGCCACAATAATTACAGAGCACTGTGATGGCCTTAAACAGTACCATACTCGGTGCATTACCTAAGGTCTTTTGTCAGCCCCTCTGAAAGCCGTCATGTAACTAAGCATGCTTTACTGGCCCAACAAACTGATGTTTGGCTTTGGTGATTTGTGGGATCTAAATTCTCATTATTCTGAAAGTATTACAGTCCACAATTGAAAACCTCCAAGGAAGGCATGCCAGGTGCCAGAAATGACAGAGAAATCTAGGGACACTAAGATTGTTTAATTACACACACAGGATTTTTAATGGATTCATTCCACTTGAGGAATGTGCGAGCATTTTAAATTTTTAAATTAAAAATAAAACCTTAAATACTTTTATTCAGTGAAAGAAGGGAGCTTAAGAATTTGAAAATTATTTACAATATAATTAAAATGGAATCACTGAGTAATAAAAGTCTGCAAGTTTATAGAATGAAAATTCCAGATCATACGGCAAAGACTGGAGAAGATGGGACATAAGTCCTGCTCCTCAGGAAAACATGACTAGAAGAAAGATGTCTTGTTCTGGCCTTCTTCACTCCTACCCAGAGAGAGGACAAGATGCTGCAACCAGCACGACTGGGGAGTTCAAGAGGTTAATTTATGGGGGTACATTAAAATACTTAAATATGTATAGCCTGGTTAAATGATGACTGGCAGGGGATATAGTAAGTAAGTGTCTAGTAAATTTTGAAGGTGTAAACACTAAGAATATAAAGAATTGTTTACTTTAATTCTGGAGGACAAACAATTAGAAGTAAGGAAATCCTAGGATTGAAAAGTCTGGAAACTGAGAAATCCTTCATGATGGGAGGCCCAGAGGGAAGTGGTGAAGATATATCAGTTGAGACTTTTCAAAGAGGCTTTTCAGAATGCTCAAAGGTCAGCATAATCAGGGCTTGATATTACTGGGGAAGGTCATATGTATTGGTGGGTCCAAATCCTCAGTGAACATCAGAATAAAGACAAGTGCTTTCTGGGGCTTCCCTGGTGGCGCAGTGGTTAAGAATCCGCCTGCCAATGCAGGGGACACGGGTTCGATCCCTGGTCTGGAAAGACCCCACATGCCGCAGAGCAACTAAGCCCATGTGCCGCAACTACTGAGCCTGTGCTCTAGAGCCCACGAGCCACAACTACCGAGCCCACGTACCACAACTCCTGAAGCCCGCAAGCCTAGAGCCTGTGCTCCACAACAAGAGAAGCCATCACAATGAGAAGCTGGCGCACCACAATGAAAAGTTGCCCCTGCTCGCCACAACTAGAGAAAGCCCGTGTGCAGCAACAAAGACTCAACACAGCCAAAAATAAATAAATTAAATAAATAAATTAAAAAAAAAAAAGATGAGTGCTTTCTAAGATCACCTCGTAGATTCTGAATCAGTGGTTTTGGTAGGGTATTCGAATCTACATAGTTTAAAAGCTCCTTAGGAGTCTAGCAAGGCTAGACTTGCAGACTTACCTATGCACTATAATAAATTTTAAAACCGGACAAATTTTCAGATATTTTATAACACACAGAGAATGGGAAAAACAAGAAGGCGAGCTCCACGTTCACCTTAGCATTCTGCTTGGGGGCACTTATTAAAAGTGACTTATTAAATTTATTAAACTTATAAAACCAGCACAGGAGAATGAAGCCCAATCACAGGTCTCACTGGGAGAAGTGCCATGACAATTAAGTGAGATAATCCACGTAAAGCAGTTAACACATGTACTAAAATTTATACTGTAGTTATTATTAGAGTTCCTCTCCAAAATAATTATTTTCCCAGAAAAGAACACGGCCATCTTGCAGACTTCAGGGAAACTACTATTAAAGAGACAGAAATAATTAAATTTTTGTAACTATAGAAGTATAATTCATTTTGTTTTAATTGCTATATTGACATTTATTTAGAATATCTTTTATTTCTAAGTTCAATTAGAGTTTGATGTTGTAAAGGCAGCTGAAATTTGTGGGGTGAACACCACAGAGGAAGTAAATGCACAGAGAAGGACACGCAGAAATCTATATAGGGGTTCCCTTACATCTTTGGCCAAATATTAATCTGCGCACTGACAGGGTTAAGATTCTGTGAGACCTAGCAGAGAAAAACTACTGAGAAGTAGTGGATAGAATTGACATTCTCAAGATGCACAGGACTGGGAGATGTTAAAGTTCTGACCAACCAGAGGGGACATAACTCTTTGAAACTCTCCAGGCATTCAGTTAAGACCCTAGAAGTTCAAGTCTTAGTAGCAGGGTTGCTCTAGGCTTCTATAACAAAGCCCGAAGTGAAGCCATAGTAGGATCAACCTGATTTGCCATTAAATTACTGTCTGCTAGTCCAAAATTCTTTCTTTTAGAAGGGTAATTTAAAAATCCATATTTTCAATACTGTAATAACCACAATGTCTAACACATAATAAAAATTATTATTAGACACCCAAAAACAGTATAAATGGACCCGGAGATAATGCCATACTTATTGGAATTAGCAGAGAATTACTTTAAAACAGCTACTGAAGGTATGTTCAATAATTTAATGGAAAAGATAGACATATGAGAAAACAGACAGCGACCCTCAGGAGATAAATGGAAACTATTTTAAAAGAACCAAATGAAGATTCTAGAATTAGTACAACGTCTGAACTAAAACATTCAGTAGGTAAGTTTGAGAATGCACTAGAGACTGCAAAAGAGATCAGTGTACTTAAAACAGGCAAATAGAAACTATCTAAGCTGAAATACTAAAAGAAAAAGACTGGGGAAAAAAATGAACAGGTCCTCAAGGACCTAATAAACAAAATCAAATAGGCTAACATATGTGTAAGTTAATAAAAGGAGAGAATAAAAGGAGAAAGATATTGAGGCAAATTGGGGATACATTAGACCAGAAAAAATATAGTTCAAGAAATAATAGCCAAATATATTCCAAATTTGACATCAATTCACAAATAGAAGAAGCCTCAACAAACCCCAAGTAGGATAAATATTAAAACAAAAACAAACAAAAAAAACACAACTCTATGTGGGTATAATATAGTAACATTACTGAATACCAAATATAATAAAATCTAAAAGCAGCCAGAGTAAAAAGACATATTACATTCAGGGCGACAGTGATAAGAACAAAAGTTGATTTCTCTTTAGAAATAATGCAAAGCAGAAGACAGTGGAATGATATCATTTAAATGCTGAAAGAAAAATTGCTATCAACCTAGAATTCTATATCTAACTAAAAGTACCCTTCAAAATGAAAGAAAAAGGCCTTTTTAGATAAACATAAGCTGAGAGAATTCATCAAGGGGAGACTTGTTCTATAAAAAATTTTAAAGGAAGTTCTTCAGGATGAAGAGAAATGATACCGGAACTCAATCCTACATTAAAAAAATGAAAAGTGCTAGAAACAGCACATATGCTGGGAAACAAAAGAATTTTTCTTGTTTTTTTTTTTTTGTTAGTGGTTGATTTTTTAAAGCAAAAATATTAAAAATGTATTTCAGAATTTATAACGTACATGAGAGAAAGTATACTATAATAAGGCAAATGGAAATATACCCTTGTAAGGTCCTTATATGTGATAAATGGTAGGTAGGCTACCATCAAGGTAGGCTCTGATAAATTAGGAATACATATTGTAACCTAGAACAAACACTTTAAAAAAATAAAACAGAGATAGAGCTATAAGCCAATGGTGGACATAATATGTAATAATATAATTAATCCAAGAGAATGCAGAAAAGGAGAGAAAAGATTGCAAAGAACATATGGGACAAATAGAAAACAAATAACAAGATGGTAAATTGAAATCTAACCACATTAATAATCACAGTATATCTAAATGGACTAAACACTGCAATTGAAAGGCAGAGATAACAGACTAGATGAAAAGAAAGACACAAACACATACTGTTTAAAAGAGGTAAATTTTTTAAAAAAACATATTAAAAGTAAAAGAATAAAAACCATACATTATACAAACACTAATCATAAGAAAGCTGGAATGGCCATATAGGTTAGGTATCAGACAAAGTATAGTTCAAGACAAAACAGAGATGAAGAAGGACATTTCATGATGATAACAACGTCAATTTTTTTTTCAAGAAAAAAAGCCTACATGTGTATGCACCAAAATAACAGAGCTCCAAAATACTTGAGGCAAAAATTGTCAGAAATAAGAAAGAAACAGATCTACAGTTAAAGCTGAAGATTTTAGCACTCAGTAATTCACCCCAAAAATGTAGACAAGAAATCAGTAAGGATAGAGATTTGAATGACACTATAAAAACTTCCCCAGTTGAATCTAATGCTCTCCATTCTTGGACTTGTTTGAAACCTACTGACTTACTCCATCTCTTTAACTTGCAGCGAAATCATAGCAAAACCATTCCAACCAGACAAGTCACTTTAATTAGGAGACTAAATCCGGAACCTCTTCGAGTATCACATCTGGTTTCTAACCAGGAAATTCTTTTTTACAATCTGAAGCCACATGATTCTGCTTAAATACATTTCGTTCCCTGCAGTTTTATATAGAATAGACTTTTAGAAATAAAGAATTTTTAAAGATCACATAGTTCAAATGCTCCATTTTACAGAAGAAAATCTACTGATTCTCTGTCTCAGTTTAATTGTCACATCGCCATTTAAAGATAAGAAAGCAGTGTCTCAGAAAAGTAACTTGAACAAGATCACAGAGCCAGTAAGTGGTAGAGCATGGATTCTAACCTACACAGTCTAACCGTAAAGCCCACTATCCTCATAAGAGACTTGGTAAATGCTTACTGAATTGGAATAATCAAGATACCATAAGTTCCAATGATGTGACTGCTTTGATATAGATGATTATGGATGGAGCCAACAGTAGAACCCAGATCCTCTGAACCCTAACACCTTCCATTCTACTACATTGTCTAAAAAAAGGCAAATTAAAACAAGGGAATTAGTTTTTCATTCTAATCTATTTCAATCTAATCTCTAGTTTTTCAATCTAATCTCTTACAACTAACACTGTGATTGCTTCAAATCAGCTCAATCCACTCTGAAGCACAAGGAGATGTGTGGCATCCCAATTTTCTATTTTAATCTCATTGCACCTAAAATCTAACCAACTGACCAACAGAGATATCCTTGTCAAGCAGCAGTACTCACTATGGCTTTTCAACAGCAAGCAAACACAACTTATGATTGAACAGTCTGAACAGTATTTAGATACAATAGCTTTGTGTTCTCCAATGGCTGCCTTTACCTTGTCAAATCTCCATTTCCAGACCCCCAAATCCCAGCAAAATCCACAGCTTTCCAGGCATTCTCAGTTATCAAATACTCACCCCAGTATATTCCAACATTGTAATGTCTTCTCCAATTTAATATTTAACTTTTCTAGTTATTCTGAGGCAGCTTGGCTTCAGCCCAAGGGAAAAGTTACATAATCTTCTCAAATCTCTTCTTCCCCAAACTTAGAGTTGGATTGGGGGGGCATAGTCTTCTCTGGGACCCATCAAACTTGTCTTTCTTCTGGACATTTAACCCCTCCAGTGTGCTGAAGCAGGGAACAGGGTAGAAGAGACGGCAGATATTGTCTGATACAATGGGCTGACTTCTGGGATAGTCTTCCTCTGGCTTGGTCTGATTTCATCTTCTGTGCAGTGCATCCTGATGTATCAATGGTGTTCATGGTTTTTCCTGGAACAGCCTCCAGTGTACTAAGGACCTCTTTAGAGAGGGGACAGTCACCTTTCTTTGGACCCTGCCACTGTTCAGTGCCCCCCAAGCCCTCTCTGGGCAGGTGGGAGGAGTAACTCTTGTTAGTTCCCTGAATACCCTATGGTTCATGCCTCCTTTTTAATCCCCATGGTTATTCACTTGGAGTCAAGACGAGTGAGGATTTTCTATGCCCTCTAAGATCCTCAGGGAATTGGCCCTTGTTTGATGCCCCCATCTTCTTCCCATAGTCTCTTCCTGCAATTTATCCCATCAAGCTTCTTACCTTTGGAGATTAAAGAGAGACCAAAATGGGCACTGGTCACTGGGGTCATGGGTGCCTCCAAAACTCAGGAGAAACAGCAGATTCTTTCAAGAACGTTCTAACCATGCTTGCCTCACCTCCACTGGGAAGCACCAGGGCAGACTCTGTAAGTACCCAGCAAGAGGCTTGGATGACCGTTACCGTTACCTGTTCTTCCAGGCACATCCAATCCTTGCAAGTGATGCTCTTGGCACTTCCCTTACGTGCCTTGGAGGAAGAGGAGGTAAGCACCCCATTTTCCTCCTAACCATGGGAAAGGAAGAGAAAACCTCTTGACCACAAATATTGCTCTCCAGTTGACCACCTCCCTAGACCCCTCACTCCTTCACCCAGTGATTTTCTCATACAGATTTTGGGGTGGGGTGATTGGGAAGGTAGCAGAGAAGGGATGGCCACCTTTTGAGAAGCTCTCAGGAGCTATCTGGACATGACTGTCATTAGATCCTGTTATGGGATGAATTGTGTGACCCCTTAAATTAAATATTGAAGTCCCAATACCTAGTACCTCAGAGTGTGACTGTATTTGGATTTAGGGTTGTTGAAGAGGTAATTAAGGTGAAATGAGGTCATCAGGGTGGACTCTAATCCAATCTTACTGGTGTCTTGTAAGAAAAAGATTAGGACACAGATATGTACAAAGAGAAGACATGAGGTATGTACATGAGGTCACAGGGAGAAGACAGCCGTTTACAAGCCAAGTAGAGAAGCCTCAGAAGAAACCAACCCTGCCAACACCTTGATCTTTGGGCTTCTAGCCTCCAGAATTGTGAGAAAATAAATGTCTGTTGTTTAAGCTACTGAGACCATGATATTTTGCTATGGCAGCCCTGGTATACTAACACAGATCCCTGTAGAAGATGGAGATAATTAATGGTGATTTGTACTCGGGTTTGGGGTCTAGTTCTGAGGTCACAAAGAAAGTCCCACTCAATAATCAGGTGTAAGAAATAAAAGTTAGCGCATGTCAATACTGCAAAATACAGGAAGGAAGATGCAGTCAATGGCACAAAAGGAACGGGCTGCAAAAGGAATAATAAACTAGAAAAAAGGCTGGGCTGAGTTTTAGAAGATTATACCAGTGAGACAATGGAAACAGGAGTATAAACAAATCATCACACACACATGATGAAATCAATGCATGAGGTGAAACCACTGGTGAGGACACTGGCTGTGTCGGAATAGGACAACCCAGGTCATTCTGGGGCTGATGAATAGGGCCAGGTTTAGAAAGTCAAATGTGCTAATCCACAGAGAGCGTCAGAGTCACCAAAAGCAGGTCAGGTCTGGAACAGTGGACACACAAATGTCACCTAATGAAACAGGATTCTGGGACTATGAAATCAACCACATTTTCTTGGTCATGATCTGGTCCCAGTCAAAACTGGATCTACAAGGAAAATCAGTCCACCATGTGGCAGTACTTGAGGGACCCCCTTATGAGTGTGAACTTGATCTGATCATAAAGATCCTCCCTATAAACCTGTCTCAGACTGAAGACTTGACTCCAAAGGATTATATGTGGATAAGAGAATTTTAGCTGATTTAAGAAAGCATGTAACCTTGCAGTGATTACATGATGAAGGGTTAGTTGAGCATGGCCCTTGGTGAAGTCAGACACTTCTAAATTCCAACTCTGGCTCTACTCCTTGTTTGCTATGTATCCTTAGGAAAGTCACTTGGTCTCTAGGAACCTCAGTGTTCTCATCTGTAAAATGGAAATAACTCACATGCACAGCTGTGATCCAATGCGATAACATATGTACACCTTCTTAAAGGATGGCTAATCACCATAGGTACTCAGTAAATATTAGCTCCCCATTTGTTCCCCTTCTAGGATCATGGTGGCAGAAATCAGGACTTTTAAGGGCTAAGATAATGGATAACTAGATTTTAAAGGTAGGGCAAAAGGAGGGAAAGGAACCCAGAGAAACAGAACTGGCAGGAGGAAGGAGATTGGGAGTCAGGGAGAGGGACACCAAAATATATGTTACCAGTGTTGCCTGTTTCATGATCTTGTTTGGCCAAAGGCCAGTTCAAGGAAAAGCGTTTCTTCTCCAATCATTGGGTGAGCACTGCCATCAGGTTAGGATTCTAAACAATGATCCAGGGTTGGACCCAAGGAGATGAAAGCTGCCTGCTAATCAAGCTGGCTAGGCAGGCATCCCTTCCTGCTCAGTGTGCCGTGGGCAGACCACTCCCACATCTGCACCTTGCTCTGAAGGGTACAGCCTTCCCAGATAAAGAAAAGCAGTTCTCCAGGCAGTCATAGAGAATAGCTGCCTTTCTCAGCTAGAAACTCCTCCAAGTCCATTTGTCCTGACCTTGATCAAAGTTTCCCTGCTGTGGTTTGGGATACTGCAGTGCAGTGTTTGATAGAAAGAATTTACTCTATAGAGAAAAATTCTAGGATAGCCACCCAGAGGACACTGATTATAAAGTACTCATGTGACAGAGCCAGCAATCCTCACATCCAGATGTCCAAAGCTGGTTAATTAAGATTAAGACATTTTTGCTTTAGGAAGTCCAGTCAATCCAATTCCAGCATGGTTTTTTTTTACTAATGTTCATTTCTACAGAAATGTCTTTGTCTCTGTAGAGCAGCCATAGGTAGTAGGAATAAGCAGAATTTCACAACAGTGTTCCTCACGCAACAGTGAAGAATAGCTTATGTATTTGAAAAGAGAAGGGGAAAGCTTTAGGAAGGAATCAAATGGTCTAGTCGTCAATCTCCGGTTTTTAAACAGAAAGGCTTTGCCACAAGTGCAAGTAGTACAAAAGGTAAAGCTGATGGTTTCAATTGACCATAGATGCAATGGAGAAGGATGGAAGCTCAGGGTCAAGTCTCAGCCACATTTCAGCAGCGCACTTGGGCAACATGCTCCATCTGGACTCAGAAGGAAAGGTTTCCCCACCGAGTCAGTCATAAATGCTGCTGCTGACATTTCCATTTCTCTCTTTGCTTGACTATAGTACCAAGACCCAGAGAACACTGCTTGTGCAATTTGCAAATTAAGATGATTTTTCGTCAGCCATAAACTTCAAGCTGAAGAGGCTATTCAAAAAGGAGGCAGTAACAGTTTTACCTTTTCCATAAAATTCTAATGCATTGCAGGGAAAATAAAGAAACCCCAGGTATAAACATTGCTACTGTAAGTTCAGTATACAACCTCTGTGCTCTACCTGCAACAATGTTAAAAGCTGTTGAGTAAGGATAATGATAAAATTCTAAACAGAACTCATGAGAGGAACCAAAACGATCTAAAAAGAGAATTTTTCATGGGATTTATTAGCAAGGCCATCCTTGGGAATAATGGTGACATACATATAAGAGTTTTGCAAAGGCAAATTACACTATGTGGGGCATTACTCTACCTCAATTTAAAGGTAAAAGGCAAAAAACCAAAGGTCATCAGCCCAAAAGTATATTAATTTATATCTAATGTAGGGGTTTTTTCCGCACATGAAGAAGTCCAAAGGGCAAAAAATTACAGCTCCCACAAGAAACTTGCGGCAATAATCTTACATAATTTACAACATAAAAGGACACTTCCACGTCTAAGAATTGTGGCTCATCAGCATTGTAAGAATGGACCCATGCAACTCATTTCATGCAAAAGTCATATGAAAATCTTTGGGCAGCTGACTGCTTCACCAGCCTGTTCCTCCCATTGAAAGTCACCTTCACAACAGGTAATATTTGTGGATGCCTGAGTGGAAAGACAGATACAGGATCTTCAAGGAGAAAGAGGACAAACTAAAAGGACAAGCCCAATTCTCCAGATCCTGGAGAAGCATTGCTCAGTTACCAGCTAGGCCTGTGCCAGCCGGGTTCTCTATCTAGCCAAGTGCAGGCTCAGGGAAGCCCTGAACGATTTCATTATCTCTGCCTTCCAAAGGGAGAAAGAAGGAGGCTGCTTTCCTATTTCACAATAATTGGATGAAGAAATGTGGGTGGGAGTACAATTCATTTCAAAGTTTGATGAATTATTTACCAATTAAGGAGATGAGCCGAGGAAGGGGAGGGCTACATAACTTTGATATGAATGTTCCTTTTATTATATTATTTATACACATGAAATTGTTGCTTTTATTAACTATGAGGTTAATCACTTGAATGGGTTGCTTTGTGTCCTTTACAATCCGTACACAGGCAAATTGGCTAATTTTATGTTAGGAAAAGAACCTGGCAATTTTTCTAGTACTTATCTGTGTGCTGCAGTCTAGTAACATTTTATAGAATGAAAAATGGGTAAACTAGCTGGGCTGCTGGTGGTGCAAAGCCACTCGGTTTTAGTGGGGACAGGAAAGGAAAGGGTTCACGGGAAAATGGATCCCAAAAAAATTACCTTTTGCTGTCTATTGGGTGGCAACATGAACACCTGTAATATGTAGAATCAAAGCACAAACTGCAGGGTCAGAAGATGTGGTCAGAGACTCAATCCCTGCCACTCGCTCACTCTCCACGGACGCTGAGCACATCACCTGCTTTCTGTCATCTTCACTTGTAAAATGCAGATAATAATAATTCATTTATCCAAATATGTTATGAAAGCATTCTACGTACTCTCATTACACAGGGCACTGGGATTGCAATGGTGAACAAGAGTGACGAGATTCTTGTCACGCATAAAAAAGTAAATTAAACATTTGCAGGTTGTAAGTACTCTTAAAGAAAGAAATAGGAAGAGTTGGAAAATAACAGATACCAATGCTTGATAGGAGAGTCTGAGAAAAACCCCCTAAAGATTGATAGTTCAGCTAAGATCTAAGAGACAAGAAGAAATAAACAGTTTATAGAGCCAGTGGAACAACATTCTAGGCCAAAGGGATAGCAGGAGCAAAGGCTTTGATGTCTGGAAGACTTGGTTTGTTCTTTTAACTGATTTAATGAAGGCAAGGAGCCATCCCTGAACAGAAAGCAACTATCAAACTGATTACCGTAGACAAACCCAAAGTCTAATTAATTCCATGGAGCACTGAGCCTAAAAAGAAATTCACTACAGTTTATATGAGTCAACTCAATCAGGATCTCTGGTAAATTCCTGTTGGACGGTGGATAGAGTGACTCAGATAGGCAGTCAGACCACAGATAATTGCTGGACCAGATTCTCCCAAGCCCCTCAGTGTTAGCAAGTTAAATGTTTAAGGAAGTCTACTCATACTCTTGGGTTATTCGGATATTCTTGATACCTTCTCCTCTCTCAAGCCCTTTACCTTGCCAGGTAGAAGGCTGGAGAAGGCTGGAGCTCTCAAAGAGGCTATTCTGTTCTGGGCCAGATGCTATTTAAAAATAAAACTCAAAGGCTTCAGTCCTCACTCTGAGACCTTTACAAATTTAACATTGCAGAACACACTCTCCTTTCGATTACATGTATTTAACCAACTTGATTGTTCATCTTTTGTAAATAATCTAAGTTTTAACTTGAGTATGCTGGTAGAGTAGAGGAAGGTAAGTTGTGGGTCCTAGAAAAGTAAGGGGGCTGGCAGGGTAGGTGGCTAACGCTGTTCCGGGGGTCAAACTGCACTAAAGAGTTAAGGATTGTTGACTGCTTAGCAAATGACTCTGACTCTGGGGACAGTTTTGTGCAGCAAAAGGGCAAAGGCCATACATGGAGGTGGAAATGAGGAGCGTTAAAAAGCTCTGACTCACTGGGATGGAAGTGGTGTGAGAAAGGGCAGGTTGGAGAGATAGGATGAGGCTGAGGGGAGAGGATTTTGATTGTACCCATAAAGTTTTGAGACTCACTTCTTAAGGAAAAGAGAAGTCGTTAAAGGAATTTCTAGCTGGAGGGTGACTTGATAAAAGTGTGTGTGTGTTTTTTTCAAATTTTTATTTTATATTGAGTATAGCCGATTACCAATGTTGTGATCGTTTCAAGTGCACAGCAAAGCAACTCAGCCATACATACACATGTGTCTCCCCCAAACTCCCCTCCCATCCAGGCTGCTACATAACACTGAGCAGAGTTCCCCGTGCTATACAGTAGGTCCTTGTTGGTTATCTATTTTGAATACAAGGAGAGACATCAAGTCAATATTTAGGATGGACAGGAAGGAAGAACAACCATGGAAGGACATAAGTTTTGAGGCAATTGCACTGATCCACAAAAATCATTCTTTCAAACTGATTTCTATCTTCAGTCTCCCAAAATCACCAGCAACAGACGACCTTCCCCCACACAGCATATCCTTTATTTTCTCCACAAATACAGCTCCTTTTCTGAGCACCAAGAAATTGAAATGGTGACAATGAATCACTTCCTCCATGCTTCTCTCCTCTGTTACAGACACCTCTTTCTAGAACTAAAAGACCAGAAAACCAACCTTGGGATTTTGTTATTATTATTTGATTTAGCTCACGCCTGCCTAAGAGAGCAGCTCTCCTCGGATTTATGCACTGAGCCCCTGTCATGTACCAGGCACTGCACATGCAGCATACAAAGACAATCCCCAAATCAGTGCCTGAAGATTGCTCAGAGGTAACCGGAGAGCCAATAAACCAGCTGTACCGTCAGAGATAACCAGTGGGGCTGAGCAACATGGGCTGCCTGGTCCCCTCCTTGGTTTGAGGCACAGAACACCGTAAGGTAAGGTGGCTACACCAGAAGAAAATCATGTCCACAGAGTCCAAACTACAAAATATTCCTGGGCTAGTGGAGAGATTGATCTTTAAGAAAAAGGCAGCTGCTAAGTTGAAGGTTGAACAAGTAGAACGAAGTCCTGATGTGGACACAGAAAAGTCTCAGGTGGGGAAAGAGATGAAGAGGGAGGTGTGTAGTCAAGGGAAGGCTTTCTGAATGGCAGGAAGCAGAGGCAAATGTAAGGCCACGCCTGTTTCTTAAAACTTTGCTTTCTGCCAAGAGCTCCACCTGTCTTATCTCATTTAATCCTCTGCATGAAGACTATGAAATAGGTCCTACTATTATCCCCCTTTTGCAGAGGAAGAAACTGAGGCTTGTCCAAGAACACACAGCTAATCAACGGTTGGTTAGGAATTTCAAACCGTTGAGCCCCAGAGCCTGCGGGCTTCAACCCCACACTTATACTGTCTCTGCAGTATTTAGTCTCTGAACTCTCAGCATTAGGTGCAGTGATCCATCTCTCCTGCAGGGTAAAGACCTCAAATCATGTTTCCATGTACTTCCTGAGTATCTCTGACATAAATATTATGTAAGTACTGTACTTCATTTCGAAACATCTAAAGAAACCTCATCTGTTCTACCACCCGACCCACTCCTCCTCCTGCATTCTTTAGCTCTCCTCGTTACTCAGTTATCCTGGAGTGGGGTGATATCTCCCACAATACATAACCAGTTGATAAATCATTTTTGGTCTTCCTTTGAGATACTTCATACCATTCTGAAGTCACTTCCGTGCTGCTCTTTCTGTCCGCATTCTCTCCCTCCTGCCTTCCACTGTCCACCTGCCTCATCCCTCCAGTTGGGGCTAGCTTTCCTCAACACCAATATTGGGACTCCTCAGTCATAATTCCGTTAAGCCCACAGACTCTGGAATCAGAAAGCCAGGGTTCAAATCCAGTTCCTACACTGACCAGCTATGTGACTTGGGCAGTAACTGAAATTCCATTAGTTTCAGTTCCTAAATCTATTAAATTAGGGTAATGTTAGTACCTTTCTCGTAAGGTCAGGGGGAAAATTACATGAGACTCCTCAGCTTCGGTCACAGAGGAAGGATCCTTCGAAATGTTATCAAGATCATTTAAGTTAATGATGGTGTCTCTTCCCTAATCAAAAGCCTCTGTTGACTCCATATTGCTTACAAAATGAAGCCTGGGGGACCTCTTAGAGCAATATTCAAATCCCTCCAGAAAACTGCCTTAACCTACCTTCCTGGACTTTTTTCCTTTTGCCCAAGCTCTCTTCTCCAGTTTGCTCTAAGCATGAAGTCCACCCACAACTCACCAGGCCCCCATTCTGCCTGCTCTCCCCCTCCCCACCTTTAAGGTTCTCCTTATGCCTGGAGATAGCCACCTGTCAAAACCCATTTCTGGGGTTTAAACACCACCTTCTCTGAGAGGCATTCCAACATCCTCTTCTTCCAGACACCCCGGCCACCTCTCATAGGGCTCTATTTTACCTGTGGCCATATCTCTGATTGCACGTAGCCTTATTGATCGCTCTTTCTCCCCCTGTGATGGTTTCACAGGTTTTCTACTGCACTGTCTTTAGGGGAAGCACTCGTTTTGCTCCTTTCCATCCTCCACGCTCTTCTCTGGGCACATCTTACTTTATGCCCAGGTGCACACCCTCCTCTACAGATTCTTCCATGGTCAGCAGCACTGAGAATGACCCTCTAAATCTCTGCTCACACCAACCATCTTACATACCTGATCAACACCGTCCCTGCTCTAGAAGGTAGCACAGGCAGTATTAGCAAAGGATGGCAAACCTACACCAGCCCTAATTAAGACTGGGTTATCTGATAGGGGTTTCTTTCCCCCCATTTACACAGTAAATTCTTAAGGAAAGAGAATTATTGGTTATAGCAGATGTTCTCAAACTCGTCTGCACATTGAAATCACGTAGGGAGCTGTATTCATTTCCTAGGGCTGCCGTGGAAAGACCTACAACATACAATACAACAGAAATGTACTGTCTCTGGAGGCTAGAAGTCGAAATTAAGGTGCTGGCAGGGCCAGACTCCCTCTGAAAGCTGTAGGGGAGAATCCTTCCTGGTCTCCTCCTAGCCTCTGGTGGGTCGCTGGCAATCTTTGACATTCCTTGGCTTGCAGCTGCCTGACTCCAGTCTCTGTCTTCAGCATCACATGGCCTCCTCCCTGTGTGTCTCTGTCCTCACACGGCTGTCTTCTTATAAGGATACCAGTCATTTGGATTAAAAGCACACCCTACTCCAGTATGACCTTATTTTTAATCAAGTAATTACATCCTGCCATGATCCTATTTCCAAATAAGGTTACATTCTGAGGTACAGGTGATTAGAGCCCCAACATATGTTTTTTGGAGGACATAATTCAACTCCTAAAAGGAGTTTTTAAAAATACTGTCAGTAATGTCCCACCACAGACATTGGTATTGGATGCCTGGGCTTCTGAATTTTTGAAAAATCCGTAAGTGATTCTATCGTGCAACCGAGTTTAAAAATCAGGAGTCAGGGGTTAAGATCGATCGAGGTGTTGTATTGTGCCTATACCACTTACAAACTGAGTCGCCTGGGGGAATGTGTACAACCTCTCTGTGCTTCAGTTTATCCAACTTAAAGTGGGGATACTAATAGTACCTGCCCCATAGGGAGGTTATAAGGATTACATGAGGTTATATAGGAAAGTATTTAGAACTATGCCTGGAACCTTATAATCCCCGTCATTATTATAGTTCTAGTACACTTGCATCCTCAGTTTTAAAAGCCTTAATTGTAATATTTAACGAAGAGTATTTAGTCTCTATTTTAAAGTTAAAACAAAGGGAGCATGTAGATGTTCCAATAGTTTACTCAAAAGTCAGGGGGGAAACCTAGAAAGAAATTCAGATCTCCTGTGTACAGCTCACAACCCAGCACTCCAGGAAGCCAGTGGTTTTTAATCTAGGTCTTAAGGGTCACTGTGATGGGGTGGGGGTCGGTGAGGGTACGGAGAACAGCTCACTTTTATCTGTTTCACATGTTAATTCCCCATAGGATTTTTTTTGAAAAAAAAAGAAGGGGGAGTGAGGGTTTCCATGGCTTAAAAAAACTGGAAAGCACCGTGCAGATTATGTTACTGTAAACCTCCTAAACCAACAGACTTTATCCTGGCTTCTGTCTCCTCCCTTTTCCCCACGGAGCAGAAAATCCCAAGAGAGTTTCAGGTGGTTGAAGATACTACAAGAAAGGAGGTCAGGGTAAGAGGAGGGATACAAACTGGCCCCGCTGCAGCATTTCATCAGGTCTGCTCTCTGCTGATGCCTAAAATTTGTGTGAGGGAGGCAGAGAATTAAGACCTCCCCAGGCCCCCGTCAGAGCCATCTCCACTGAGAAATGCAGCATGAAATGGACAGAGCCCTCTCTTGCCCTCATGCTTCTCATCACCGGGAAGCTCAGGAAATTGGAAACGCCCCAGAAACAACACGACATATCAAATGTCAGAGCCTGGGCGATCCATCACCATCTTCATCACTGTGGTCATTACAATTCACTTCCACTCCATGGACAGCCCGTAAATCAGCCTGTGGAGCTCTTTGGGATCACTGAGTGAAAGGCACTGAATAAATGTCAGCTGGGATCATTAGAGATACCTTTCACTTTAGACAGACAAATGTTCGTGAGTCCATGCTCAAGGAAGCACCAATAGGGAGCCTAGATGTTTCCAGGGGTTCCAAGATGCTAATAATGGTTCACATAGTCAGAAAATTAAGATGGCAGAGGAGAGGCCTTTCTCATTTCACAATATTAAAAATATTCCACAAGCATAAAAACTCGTTTACTATACTTGGCTTGTGCAGGGACATATTTCTGGTCCCATGTGCTTTCTCCAAGATCTGAAAACAGGCAGAGAACCAAATAGTTTGTGATATTACTCCAAGTCCATCAGGGCGAACCTCTGGAAGACATAAAGCACCAAGCCAAGGATGCTTACAGGAAGGGTGTGCTCCAGTCTGCCACCCTGAGCCCTCTTGTATCTGCTTCCTGAACCTTCTCCTCACAGGCAAAGGTTCTCTGCAGCGTGCCCACTCTTTCAGAACAGGCAAGATCGCCTACAACGACTATAGAAATGGTCTACAGATTATGACCACTCCCACGGAAGATTTTCCAAGACTCCCCAGCATTGGCACACTGTGCTTTCCAGACTTGAACTGACTGTCTCCCTTGCTGTGAAACCAAAAGCTTCATCTCCTGACGTATTCCTTTGTGTGTTATGCATCAGTGTGTTACCTTGGCCCAGGTTCTTGCTTTTCCATTGAACGGGGTACCAGGTCCATGCACACTGAGGAGGGGAGTCAGCCTTTTTAGAAGGTTTTCTATTGTTCATTGTTTACTGAGTGCTGAAAGCATTCTCAGTACATTATTGGATGAATTCTCATGATCCCCTGAGGCAAAAAGTCCAAAATAAAGAGACAGAAGTAAGTGACTCATACAGAAAACTGCTCTGCTGGGAAGAAAAGCCAAGTTGTTCACGGTTTGTACATGAGCCAGGTGGGTGGGAGTATGTTTATGTTAGAACTTCCAAAGACCAACTTCCAATGAGGCCCTCTGGGGACATGAGGCTCCAGTCAACTCTGTCTTTGGGGAAAAACTTCTTCCTGCAAAATAGGAGGCAAGGCCATAGGAGGATTCTGGAATTTCCCGTTTAACAACTAAATAGATTATATTTGTCACTGGAACACAAACACCTTTTTTCAGTGTCCTATTTTTTTTTATGTTTCGAAATGAGGTAGATTTAATAAGCCCAGAATGGACAAGTCCATGATTCAGGAAAGATGTGAGCATACTGGGCTCAATTCTGCTCTTTGGGGATCCTCTTCAGCAGGGACTGGGCTTTCAGTCTTCAGATCCATTCTGCCTTTCAGAATTCTGAGAGCTTCCATACAGCTGCTGCATAGAGCTGACTGGAACCCAAGCTTCAGTGATACAGGTGTTTATCCACTGGAAACTGGGCTGGGAAAACCTAGTGAATAACTGAAGAGTGTAGGTAATTCCGCAACATTACTATTTACTTTTTCTTTTTTTAATTTATTTTTGGCTGCATTGGGTCTTTTTTATTTTAAACATCTTTATTGGAGTATAATTGCTTTACAATGGTGTGTTAGTTTCTGCTTTATAACAAAGTGAATCAGCTATACATATACATATATCTCCACATCTCTCCCTCTTGCGTCTCCCTCCCTCCCACCCTCCCTATCCCACCCCTCTAGGTGGTCACAAACTACCGAGCTGCTCTCCCCGTGCTATGCGGCTGCTTCCCATTAGCTATTGGTTTTACATTTGGTAGTGTATATATGTACATGCCACTCTCCCACTTTGTCCCAGCTTACCCTTCCCCCTCCCCATGTCCTCAAGTCCATTCTCTAGTAGGTCTGTGTCTTTATTCCCGTCCTGCCCCTAAGTTCTTCATGACCTTTTTTTTTTTAAAGATTCCATATATATGTGTTAGCATACAGTATTTGTTTTTCTCTTTCTGACTTACTTCATTCTGTATGACAGACTCTAAGTCCATCCACCTCACTACAAATAACTCAGTTTCATTTCTTTTTATGGCTCCATTGTACATATGTGCCACATCTTCTTTATCCATTCATCTGTCAACGGACACTTAGGTTGCTTCCATGTCCTGGCTACTGTAAATAGAGCTGCAATGAACATCGTGGTACATGACTCTTTTTGAATTATGGTTTTTTCAGGGTATATGCCCAGTAGTGGGATTGCTGAGTCGTATGGTAGTTCTATTTTCAGTTTTTTAAGGAACCTCCATACTGTTCTCCAGAGTGGCTGTATCAATTTACATTCCCACCAACAGTGCACGAGGGTTCCTTTTCTCCACACCCTCTCCAGCATTTATTGTTTCTAGATTTTTTGATGATGGCCATTCTGACTAGTGTGAGGTGATATCTCATTGTAGTTTTGATTTGCATTTCTCTAATGATTAGTGATGTTGAGCATTCTTTCATGTGTTTGTTGGCAATCTGTGTATCTTCTTTGGATAATTGTCTATTTAGGTCTTCTGCCCATTTTTGGATTGGGTTGTTTGTTTTTTTGACATTGAGCTGCATGAGCTGATTGTAAATTCTGAAGATTAATCCTTTGTCAGTTGCTTCATTTGCAAATATTTTCTCCCATTCTGAGGGTTGTCTTTTCATCTTGTTTATGGTTTCCTTTGCTGTGCAAAAGCTTTTAAGTTTCATTAGGTCCCATTTGTTTATTTTTGTTTTTATTTCCATTTCTCTAGGAGGTGGGTCAAAAAGGATCTTGCTGCAATTTATGATATAGAATGTTCTGCCTATGTTTTCCTCTAAGAGTTTTATAGTGTCTGGGCTTACATTTAGGTCTTTAATCCATTCTGAGTTTATTTTTGTGTATGGTGCTAGGGAGTGTTCTAATTTCATTCTTTTACATGTAGCTGTCCAGTTTTCCCAGCATCACTATTGAAGAGGCTATCTTTTCTCCATTGTATATTCTTTCCTCCTTTATCAAAAATAAGGTGACCATATGTCTGTGGGTTTATCTCTGGGCTTTCTGTCCTGTTCCATTGATCTATATTTCTGTTTTTGTGCCAGTACCATACTGTCTTGATTACTGTAGCTTTGTAGTATAGTCTGAAGTCAGGGAGCCTGATTCCTCCAGCTCCATTTTTCTTTCCCAAGATTGCTTTGGCTATTCGGGGTCTTTTGTGTTTCCATACAAATTGTGAAATTTTTTGTTCTAGTTCTGTGAAAAATGCCAGTGGTAGTTTGATAGGGATTGCACTGAATCTGTAGATTGCTTTGGGTAGTATAATCATTTTCACAATGTTGATTCTTCCAATCCAAGAACATGGTATATCTCTCCATCTGTTTGTATCATCTTTAATTTCTTTCATCAGTATCTTATAGTTTTCTGGATACAGGTTTTTTGTCTCCTTAGGTAGGTTTATTCCTAGGTATTTTATTCTTTTCATTGCAATGGTAAATGGGAGTGTTTCCTTAATTTCACTTTCAGATTTTGCATCATTAGTGTATAGGAGTGCAAGAGATTTCTGTACATTAATTTTGTTTCCTGCTACTTTACCAAATTCATTGATTAGCTCTAGTAGTTTTCTGGTAGCATCTTTAGGATTTGCTATGTACAGTATCATGTCATCTGCAAACAGTGACAGCTTTACTTCTTCTTTTCCGATTTGGATTCCTTTTATTTCTTTTTCTTCTCTAATTGCTGTGGCTAAAACTTCCAAAACAATGTTGAATAACAGTGATGAGACTGGGCAACCTTGTCTTGTTCCTGATCTTAGTGGAAATGGTTTCAGTTTTTCACCATTGAGGACGATGTTGGCTGTGGGTTTGCCATATATGGCCTTTATTATGTTGAGGTAAGTTCCCTCTATGCCTACTTTCTGGAGGGTTTTTATCATAAATGGGTATTGAATTTTGTCAAAAGCTTTTCTGCATCTGTTGAGATTATTATATGGTTTTTATTCTTCAATTTGTTGATATGGTGTATTGCATTGATTGATTTGCATATACTGAAGAATCCTCGCATTCCTGGGATAAACCTCACTTGATCATGGTGTATGATCCTTTTAATGTGCTGTTGGATTCTGTTTGCTAGTATTTTGTTGAGGATTTTTGCATCTATGTTCATCAGTGACATTGTCCTGTAGTTTTCTTTCTTTGTGACACCTTTGTCTGATTTTCATATCAGGGTGATGGTGGCCCCGTAAAATGAGTTTGGGAGTGTTCCTCCCTCTGCTATATTTTGGAAGAGTTTGAGAAGGATAGGTGTTAGCTCTTCTCTAAATGTTTGATAGAATTTGCCTGTGAAGCCATCTGGTCCTGGGCTTTTGTTTGTTGGAAGATTTTTAATCACAGTTTCAATTTCAGTGCTTGTGACTGGTCTGTTTATATTTTCTATTTTTTCCTGGTTCAGTCTCGGAAGGTTTTGCTTTTCTAAGAATTTTTCCATTTCTTCCAGGTTGTAGAATTATAAATGAAAAAGGAGAAGTAACAACTGACAACTGCAGAAATACAAAGGATCATGAGAGATTACTACAAGCAACTATATGTCGATAAATGGACTATTTACTCTTGACATGAACATACTGCAAGCCAGCCTCCTCTTGGAAGAGAGGATAAGGTTCTTCTTTCTTACTATAATCTAACACACATTATCTGTTTGCTGTTAATAGTCCAAATTGGTTGGAACTGGGGAGAAAAGAGAGAATAAGAAAGCCATTCCCTTACTTGAACCAGTGCTACCCTAACATGGTGTCTTAGTCATCTCAGGCAGCTAAAACATTACCATAGACTTGGTGGCTTAAACAACAGAAATCTATTTCGCACAGTTCTGAAGGCTGCGAAATCTAAGATAAAGGTACTGGCTAATCTAGTGACTGATGAGAGCTTTCTTCCTGATTTGCCGATGGCCATCTTCTCATTTTCTCCTCACGTGGCAGAGAGCAAAGAATAGGGGTAAGCTCTCATGTCTCTTCTTGTAAAGGAACTAATCCCATCCATGAGGGCTCCACCCTCATGTCCAATTACCTCCCAAAGTCCCCACCTCCAAATATCACTTTGGGAGTTAGAATTTCAACATATGAATTTGGGGGAACAGAAACATTCATTCCATAGCAGATGGCACCTTGCTTTTTGGGCCAAGCAGATGATTAAGCTGATTCTTGGTCTCTTGCGGGCATTTCTGTGCACTTATCTGAGACTACTTTGCTGAGATTCACCTGGCTGCAACTTCTATGATTCTAGATTTATTCTTCTTCTTTTGTCTACTCCCATCCTCACCACCCTCCCCTGGGTTTCTTGCAGTCTACTTTACACAGACTCTGCTGTGGGAGTCCCATTATACTTTCCAAGTGTCCCCTCAGTCTTGAAAGACCAAAATGCTGGAGAGAAGGAAAACACATAGAGATGAGCACTACAGTAGTTACTACTTGTGTCCTTCAGGGCATTTGCTAATTTTCTTTTTGGAACATAGATGCTGAGCAAAGAGCAGCAGCTAAGAGTCTGTAACAGTCTCACTGACAGAGAAGTTGCAAATTGGTGTACAGTGCTACCACAGAAGCTAGGACTTGATCTGAGAGAAAAACTAACTAATTACAAAAATGTAGAGTGAATCGTATATGTGTAATTTTTCCTTGAGGTATTTTCCAACTCCTAAGCTGCACATGTGTGAGGCAAAGTGCCGAGAAACCAAGCAGAATAAAGCTGCTGAAAAGCTAAAAATCTAAGCAAATATTCAGTAGTCTCTTGGTTCCAAGAAGACAAAAATTGAAGCTCATAGTCTGCCAAGAAAGAATCCCTAATAAAAATACCAGGCTTATCCTTGAGATCCTTGAAGAGGTAGGTTCTAGGAATAAAGACAAACCTGAAACAGAACAGAGCTCACCAGCCCTCACATTGAGTCTGAAACCTAAGTCCAGTGGATCAAGATGATCTGCCTGTCAGAAGAAAATCAAATCCTCTCTAAAGAGAGATATCATCCATAGCAGCTATTTTCCATACATAATGCTTGGCATTAGATCAAATTTACCAAATAAGCCAGAATATAGGACCAAATGACCAAAAACTAACAGTTTAAAAAAAAAAAAAACAGACTTTAGAAACAGGTTCAAAGGTGAATATTTGAATTATTGGACATGGAATTTTAAAGAATTATAAATAACATAATCAAAATAGGAAAAAAAGATGGAAAATTTGAGCAGAGTACTGGAATTTATTTTAAAATTAATTAGAAAAAAAATTAATTAGAAAACATAAAGCCCATTAATACAACATTGAAATTAAAAAGTCAAAGATGGGTTTAGGAACAAATTAGACATAGCAGAAGAGAGGATACGTGAACTGGAAGATAGGTCAGTAGAAAATATTAAGATTGAGATTTCCTCAGAGAAACAAAAAGAAAAAGAGCACAGAAGAGCTTAACAGACATGCAACATGATGAAAAACACGTTCATAAGTGTAGTTGGAGTCTTGAAAGGAGAGAGATAATGGAACAGAAGAGATATTCTGAGAATTTTCCAAAACAAACAAAAGATATTAACACATTGAAGAAACAATACAAATTCCAACCAAGATAAACACAAATCAAATTATATTTGTGAAATTGCTAAAAAAACAAATATAAGAAAAGAATATCTTACAAACATAAAAAGAAAATCAGTGCATGACTTTTAGGGGAGCAAAAATAGAATTATGGCAGACTTTTCAACACAAACTATGAAGGAAAAAAAAAGACAATGGAATGATGTCTTTAAAATACTAAAAGTATTGCCAACCTAGAATTGTGTACACAAAGAAAACAGCTTTTGAAATAAAGGCTAAATAGAGGCATTTTCAAGCAAACAAGAAACACTTAAAGACATTGTAACCAGCAGAACTTTTAAAAAATAAAATTTAAAAACTAAGGCAGAAAAAAATGATCCCAGATGAGAACATGTTCATGCAGGAAGGAACAAAGAAAACCAGAAGAGATAGGTATTCAGTAACTCCAAATGAATATTGTATTTTTGTAACAATAGTAATAATGTCTTTTGTAACTTAAAATATATGTAGAATCAAAGTGCGTAACAGCACTAGCACAAAGGTGGGTAACAGATAAATGGAGTTAGAGTATTATAAAAACCTCATCCATAAGTTAAACATGTTAATTTAAGCTAGACATTCATCACTCAAGAATGGATTCTGGAATTGCTAAAAATAATAACAAAAAGAATATATAACTTCCTGCTAATGATGGAAATGAAGTAATTTTTAAAATTGTATGATTGATGCAAAAGAAGACCGTAAATAGAAAAAAATGAACATATGGAAAAACAGAAAACAAATAAGACGATCCATTTAAATCCAGGTATATCTATAATTACACAGAACAGAAAAAGAAGAAATACCCCAATTAAAGACAAATATGGGGACTTCCTTGGTGGTCCAGGGGTTGGGACTCTGTGCACCCACTGCAGGGGCTGCAAGTTCCAATCCCTGGTTGGGGAAATAAGATCCCACGTGCCGTGTGCAGCGTGGCCAAAAAAAAAAAAAAAAGACTAATATGATCAGAATGGATAAAGCAAATAAAATCTCACTATCAGGACTTAAAAGAGACAGAGATTTACCTTAAAGGTTGAAAGTAAAGGATTGGAAAATACACACTATGTACTCCAAAGCCAAAAGATGTTTGTCATAGCTATAATAATGTCACACAAAATAAACTTTAAGGCACTAAGTATTACTAGAGGTAAAGAGAGATATTCCATAATGATAAAAGCATCAATCCACAGAATATATAATAATCCTATTATTATATATTAGAATTATGCAGCAAAACTATATGCAGCAATTTATATAGCCTCAAAATATTTAAAGCAAAAACTGACTGAACTAAGTGGAGAAATGAATAAATCCACATACTTGTAAGTTTATAACTTTTCTAGTAATTAATAGAACAAGCAGACCAAGACAATTACTAAATATAATACAGGTGATTAGAATAACATAATTAATAGGCTAAACCTAGTTAACATAAGAAACCACTGCATCCAAAAACTTTAGAATACATATCCTTTTTAAGTGTACTGGCATTATTTACTAAAATTGGTCAAATGCTCGGCCATTAAGGAAGGCTCCAACAGATTTCAAAGGAATTTGAATCATTCAGAATACATTCTCTGACTTCAGTGAAATTAATCTAGAAATCTACAAATGCTTGAAAATTAAGCAAAACACTTCTAAATAATCCATGGATAAATGAAAAACATATATCATAATAGATATTAGAAAATACTGTTAACTAAATGTTAAAATACAATATATCATAACTTGCATGATGAAAGTAAAGGAGTGCTCGTAGGAAATGTATGTCCTTAAATGCATAAACTAGAAAGGAAAAAAGGCTTAACATCTGCAATGTAAGCATCCATGTCAAGAAGTTAGTTTAAAAAACAAACGGAAAATAAAGCCAAAAGAAAGCAGAGGTACATGAGAAAAAATATAAAGATGAAAGCAGAAAATACTGAAGTAGAAAACAAATATACAATAGAGAAAATCATCAAGGCAACCAAATGAATCTTCAAAACTATTAATAAAATTAATACTGCTTAGTAAGACTAATCAAGAAAAAAGAGAATACGGAACACATTATCAATATTAAAAATAATAAAGAGGCTATCACTACAGATCCTACAGACATTTAAAACAATAAGAGGTTATTATTAAAAAAATAAAACAATAAAAGGTTATTATAAGCAAATTTGTGACTTTAATGAAAATTTAGATGAAATGAACACATTCCATGAAAAACACAACTTATCAGAGCTAACATAAGAATTAGAAATCTGAATATCCCTGCATTTGCCTACAAAATTGAACCCAATTATGCCAATTATTTCTCAGCTCGAAATCCACCCTTCATTGCTTTGCTTGAGATACTGGAATATTTCTCCTTTGCAGGCTGGCACAATGTTAAGCTTGTGAATAGAGGGTGCTAGGACACTTATGGGGGAAACACCCTTTCTTCCTGGTTCCAGCATGCTGCTCTGAGTTCTTCCCCTATGGTGCACATGGCCAGCAGCAGGCAGACACCTAGAGGCACTCACCTTCCAGCTTGCAAGCCCTGGCCCACAGTTCACTGCCCATCAGCATTCCATCTGCCTGCATCCCATTAAGGGATCCCTACTGCAAGTTTCCTATATGGCAGTCATGGCCAGCTAGCACTCAGCTAGAGGCTTTCAGTCTGCCATTTCTGACCCATGATTCCGTGTCTGCCCACCCCAGCCCACTAACTGTGGACCAGCTCTGCCCCAGAAAAACATTTCTCCAGTATCCAGTGGGTTGCAGCCATGACTTCTTCCACAAAACTTGAATCCTAGACTAAGAGAAGGTACACCTCACTCCCAAGTTTGTTCCTGCCTTGGGTATTCTGCTTCAGCCTTAGGGTCTTCTTTAGAGTTCTCTTTTATTCCTTCTTAATAGTAAAACACTGTAAGTAGCTAATCATTCTTTATTTTAAACTTTTTCTGTTCAAATGACTATATGGTGTCTGTCTCCTGTCTGGACTTTGACTGAGGAGCTGATTTTTTTTTTTTAATCTTCCCACAAAATAAATTCAGGGCCAGATGATTTCATCCAAAAATTGGGAGAATGATAACACTGATCTTACACAAAATCTTACAGAGAATAATACTTACCAACTCATTATATGAGGCCATTATAATATTAATAACACAACTTGACAAAACTACACAAGAAAGAGAATTAAACATAAACTTGAAAATATAATCTACCAATATTTTAAAAGGCTAATGCATCATGATCAAGTTGGGTTTATTCTTAAAATTCAAGCCTGGCTTAACATTTTAAAATCAGTCAATAGAGTTCACCACATTATCATAAATGGTTGAAAACTTATGTTCATTTCAATAAATTCAAAAGTTCAACACTAATTTATGATTTAAAAAAATACTACTAGATTAAGTAAATTTAGCAACTGTTGTAAATACAATACACCAAAATCAAATACATTTCTATATGCTAGTAACAATATTGCATTATTAAAGTACCATTTAAATTAACATAAGGGCTTCCCTGGTGGCACAGTGGTTAAGAATCCACCTGCCAATGCAGGGGACACAGGTTCGAGCCCTGGTCTGGGAAGATCCCACATGCCGCGGAGCAACTAAGCCCATGCACCACAACTACTGAGCCTGCCCTCTAGAGCCTGAGAGCCACAACTACTGAGCCCACGTGCCACAACTACTGAAGCCTGCGTGCCTAGAGTCCACGCTCCACAACAGGAGAAGTCACCACAATGAGAAGCCTGCACACCGCAACAAAGAGTAGTCCCCGCTCACCGCAACTAGAGAAAGCCCACATGCAGCAACAAAGACCCAATGCAGCCAAAAATTAATTAATTAATTAACATAAAAATATCAAATATTGGAACAAATCTCATAAAAGATGTACCAAACCGTACACACTATAAAATAATACCAGTAGAAGTTCAAGAAGAATAAATGGAGGAATATATATATATGTTTATGAATTGGAAGACAATATTGTAAAGATGTCGATTTTCTCCCCAAAATTTATATTTGACTCTATTTGGTTTCTAGGTTCAATGCATTTACAATTAAAATTCCATCAATTTTTATGGAAATTAAGTTCATATAGAATGCAAAAGATCAAAACTAGTAAAGACGATCTTGAACAACAAAGCTGAAACACTTATCAGATATCAAGTTTTATTATAAAGCCACAGTAACTAAAACAGAGTAGTATTGGTGCAAAGACCTACAAAGAGATCAAAGGGACAGAATAGAATGTCCAGAAACAGATCCACACTTACACAGTCACGTGATTAATGACCAAGACTCTGCAATTCAGTGGGGAAGGGATCGTCTATTCAATAAATGGTGCTGGGGTAATTGAATATCTATATGGGAATAAAATGAACCTTGATCTATGCCTCAAACCAAACACAAAAATCAATTCCAGATGGATGATAGACCTAAAATGCAAAAGGAAAAGCAATAAAGCTTCTCAAAGATAACACAAGAGAATAACTTCCCAACCTGGGGGTAAGCAAAGATTTCTTAAACTGTACAACACACACACACACACACACAAAACAGTACCCATACAGGAAATAATTGCTGCATTAGACTTTATAAACAAAATTGGTTTCTTATCCAGAGTGAAAATTAGGAGCATTATTTGTAAGACATATACCTAATAAAGACCTCATAAAACAGTTGTCATGTGACAACTGAAGTGATGCTGCTATGGGTGGGGCACCTACAGCATCTGTTACAGTCCCTAAGCTTAGAGACACTTTTCATACCAAATGAAAGTGAGTAATAACCATCAAATAGGTAACATTTCTAATAGTGTTTTATAGGATAATTTCATCAAAGCCTAATCTTCTAGGGTTGATATATGAGAACCACCAAACATCGTATCAAATTTCTAAGTGTTAACATGGCTTGTTTCTGTTATTTGCTCCTTATCCATTTATCCATTCATGAGTTCAGCAAGCATTTATCTGAGGATTTGCAGTGAGTTTGAAGACGTTCTACATGGTAGAGGAACAAAACCAAATGGTACATGACCTGTGCCCACAAGGTCAGTCAGCCACTGCAGATGGGATGGTAAGAGCTCTGATAAACATCTACACAGATGCCAGGGCAACACAGAGAAAGAGCATGAAATCAGAGCAGAGGAGTCAGAGGCGGCTTCCAGGAAGAGAAGCTTCTCAAGCTCAGTTTTAAACGACAAGTAGGAGGTAGTGAGATTCACATGCGGAACAAAGCGTTGCTGGTAGACAGAGCAGCATGAGCACAGAACCAAGGGCATCAGATGATGTAATTAATTGTGTATGCCCTTTAGCAAAAGCAATGTTTATGGCAAAGGAAAGAAGGTGGCCAGACCTAAAAGAGGGAGCATCTGTCGTGAGCCTTGTCTGTTCCAGACACGAGGATGCAAAGACGACTTACACATGGTCATGGCCCTTGAGGAACTGACTGCCCAGAAGGGGACATAGGCAGGGAGAGAAATAAGAATTAAAGAGGTGCAGTAACAGTGGAAGGTACAAAGTGGCATTTGAGCACAACTTCAACGTGATTCCTCAGGCTTTGACTGGTTCTAGCTCTCTGAGGCAGCAGTAAGTACAACAAAGTCTTCAATTCATTATCTCTGGTTGGGGACTAGGATTTCTCAGGACCTGTAAATTGGGAGTAATATGGGAAGAGTGTACCTTACCCTTTTCTATCTCTAGTTTTCACTCCAGCCCAGTTAATAGCACTTGAATCAAGTACCTTTGTCCCAGTAGGAGCCATTGCCAAGTGAACTGCAACGAGAATTTTAAGATTACTAAATCCACACCCAAAATCTTTCATATTTATCTAAAGAGCGTGTAATTATAAAGAAAATACATATCTTGGGAATGAATAATTGGATCATCAAATCCATCAAGTGTCATTTTATTCATTTTGCCCAAGTGTCTGTTTGAAACGATTCTAAGCAGTGTGACGTCAATATCTATTGGATGCCAACACTACGCAGGGATGCATAAATTAGCCTCCACGAGAATTAATGGCACATAAATGTATCTCCATTAAATATGTTTCAAATTTACTTGTTATGCATTCACTAAATTTGTATATAGGCTTTTTAAAGTTACGTTTTTGGCCGAGTCTCATTTAAAACCACAAGATTTTTTTTTCTTTTTTGAAGATGGAGCAGAGCCCCACACCGGGACCGTGTATCTGGTGCTGATAGCGGGCAGCTCAGATTACCACCACCACGACACCCGGATGAGAGCACAAAGAGACCCGGCTTGTTCTAGGCTGCTCTGAATTACAGGCCCATTGTTAGTTCTCCGAGTGTTTCTCGGGCAATTCTTTCACACTGTTCTCTCTGAGGGTTGGTTCATCTGGACTTGATGAAGGAAGAACAATTTCAGGGCCAGAATCTGTAGTTCTATACAGCCTTTCACAGACCCCTGGAGGTCCAGGCACCATCGTGGTTGGCTCTTCCTCCACACCTGGAGACGGCTGGGCTAAATCCCTGTTACCCCACTGTACCCCATGTTCAGCCTTTCTCCCCTGTTCCTGTGGGGGGAACATATTTTTCCACTTTTACTTGATAAAGGAATCGTAATCATGTTTTAAAAAGAGGATTCCAAGTAGTTAAATTTTTTTAAATTAAGCAACTGTAGAAAGATAAAGAAAACTGCCCTTGATTAATCACCTAACAATTCATGTAGTCTTCACAAAACACACCAGTGAGGCAGGGATTTTTGGTTAAGTCTTGTGTAGGAAGCAGAGGTACTTAAAACCATGGAAACTGAAGTGGAAACTACATGGACTCAAATCCTGGCTTCAGTGCTTCCTAGGTGTGTGACATTGGGCAAGTACCTTAACGTATCTGTGCCCTGTTTCCTCATTTATGAAACAGAAAAAAATTGTACTTTTTCCTAAGATTATTGTAAGGATTAAATAATGTCTTAAAAACACTTAGAACAGTACTTGGCATAGCAAGGACCCAGCCAGGAGTTACTGTTATTATGTCATTTTATGCAGGAGGAAACTGAAATGCAGTCAGTCCTAAAGTTACAGACATGTTCAAAATAGGATCAGGATTTGAACCCAGATCTGGATTGTTCACTCATTCATTAATTCAACAAGCTCTCTCCATTACCGATTGTTAGTTGTTATTGGAACACCACTCACCAAGGGTCTCTTGTCTTTCAGCACATCTTGCAAGTGCAGTACTAATTGTCCTTTGTTCTTAACTATCTATTTAAGGGTATTTATGAAGCAAGTACCCTTGGAAGATAGAGATAGTGCTTCCCCCTGGAGCAAAGGGTAGACATGCCTATTGTCCATGATAAAAGATTTAGGGTCCTTTCCTGTAATGCAAACTACTGCCCATACAGGCATCCCTCTGGGCCCACTGACACCTCCCCATGGGGCACTGGGGGCAAAGGGAACTGACACAAAAGTACTGATGCTCATGTGGCTCGCTGGCCATGCTACCTCTGAACCATGTCTTCTGTCAGCATCCACGAAACTCTGATAGGCTAACGTGTGAGCCCATTTGGGCTGCTATAACAAAATACCACAGATTGGGTGACTTATAAACAACAGAAATTAATTTCTCACATTCTGGAGGCTGGGAAATCCAAGATTGAGGTGTCAGCATGGTCATGTTCTGGTGAAGGCCCTCCTCCTGGTCCATAGGTGGTGTCTTCTTGCTGTGCCCTCACATGGTAGAAGGGGAGAGGGATCTCTTGGAAGCCTCTTTTGTTAAGGCACTAATCCCATTCATGAGGGCTCCCTCTTCATGACCTAAGCACCTACCAAAGGCCTACCTTCTAATACCATCATCTTTGAATGGGAGGATTTCAACATATGAATTTGGGAGGACACTTCCATAGCAGCAACTTGTTAGCTTGCCAAGTGTGGTAAAATCTCAGACTCTTCTCAGTTCTTGGTAGTATTGGTGATGAGAAAGGGACGCTGACAGACACCTGGCTTCGCTTTCTAGAAGAGGAAAAAGGGCCCTGCAGGCCACGTTTGAGGAAATGAGAGGACTCTCTGAGACATGTAGAATCCTCTCGCCAAAGTGGTGGGCAAATGGGAAGCAACAGATGTCAATGAATGTTTAGAGGATGAGGAGAAAGAGGTAGGATTGAACAAGCACCCAAACAGTGCCGAGGTTTTTCCTCACTCTCCTTCAGAGGAGTGGAAGAAGGATGTTGCCACTACAGGAGCGCAACAGCCCACAGCCCCAGGCAAAAGGCAACATGGCTGTGACTGCTGAGCATGGAGCCCCCAAAGCTGAAATGAACGGTGTCAACAATGAGTATGTGGAGCTTTCAGTGGAGTGAAAACATTAGAAGTTGGTTGGTTGAGCCAACCAACTTGGGAATGGGAGCAGGTGGCCACTGGAAAGTGAAAGTGAAGGCAAAGCCTTGCTTAGTGACCCTACCTGGCCCCTGGGCCATCCCTCTCTCTACCCTGACTGCAGCTACTTTAAAGGAAGATGATTTAAGGTGGGTTTAAAGGCCATGTGCACCCGTCTGAGTATACTAGGGAGTTTTGTGGAAAGAGTAGAAATCTAACTGTATGACACTGCTGGATATAGGCACTGAAGTCACTATTATACCTGGTCCCATGGGAAAAGCCAGGACCCAAATTCAACTGACGGGATCTGAGCAAGGTTAACGGTGAGCAAAAGAAGCTAAAGTGATCTTGAGTCTCAGTGACTCATGATTTTGCCTATTGGAGCCTCTGGTGAAGGGAAACAGCTTCCACTCAGAGGTGCCCCTTGGGGTTCTGGACTTGTCATCTCTCTGACCTGACTGCCAGCTACATCCTTTGGGGGAAGCAGCTATTAGCTTGCTACAGGGCTCTGGTCAAAACTGAACACCTGACTCACAGAGGGCTGTGATTCTCTGTATTCCTGTTTTAATGTGGGTCAACTAGAACTCAACAACTAACAAGGTGAGAAGGTAACACCCCACTTGTCCAAAAAAAATGAAGTCAGCCTGGTACCAACAGCACCTTGGCTTTACATGAACGAATGGTAACCATCCCTTGGGAAAACTCTACTCCTCATTCCACCACCTGAAGCAAAGCCACTGGTTAGGGGGACCCTTGGTTCCTAGGTGTCCATGGGGACTGCTGGGGCTGTTCAACCTCCCTGCCAGCTACACAGAACTGGGATGTGACTGCTCTGCCCAGTGGGCAGAACGCAAAGCCATTCTCATATCTCCGGCCAGTACTCCCTTTGATGCACCAAATTATATTTTTCCTGACTCTTGGGCTATTGCCAATGGCTTAGCTGTCTGCTCTGCCATTTGGAAAACTAGAGGCTGGCAGATTAAAGACGCTCCTCTTTGGGGCCATGAAATGTGAAAACATATCATGACTGCTAATCAAACCATCTGGGTCACTCCTATCGCTGCCTTCAGTAAGAGCCTGTGCTCTGACAGATCATCTGGAATCGAGTTTGTGGCTGGGTCTGCAGTGTCCAGATTGCCACCATTGTTGCCTGGATCCATCATCTTCCCAGACACAGCAACACATCCACCATCATGGTCTGGGCACAAAGGAAAGGTCTCTGTGTTTCTGATGCATAAGCTACCACCGCATGCCAGACTTGTGACTCAGGCCAAAAGTTCCACCGTTTATCTCCCAGTGAGGAAGGCCACATTGCAGCCCTCGAAGCTAATGTGTCATGTTTTTGGCTTTCTGGACCAATGTGGTCTGACAATGATGAACCTTTTACCGTAAAAACTACCTAGTTGTAGGCTAATTGTCAAGATATTCAACAGACCTTCCATGGTCCCTATCATTCACAGATATATGACACTGTTGAGACTTGAAAAGGTCTCCATCACCTCCTCCTGGCCCATATACTTTCTTAAGGCAATTTGGTCACTGAACGTGGCTGTTCCCAGAAAGGGATCATTTTCTCTTGTCCACTTTCTGGGTAATAATTAGGACGAAAATGGTTGGGGGGGTTACATAAACCTATTTTGAAAATTCTGGGTTCCACCTGACCATTCCTGGGCATGAAGCTCCCTTCTTTTTCCTAACAGAAATCCCAGGATTACCTGGTTGGTCCACCCTCTCGGTGGTAGCACAGGGCCTCAAACCTGATTCTAGTGTAGCCACCGTAATTCTCTCATTGGCTTGACACGGTCACAGAGCACAAGGATTCTGACTACTTGGCTGAGTGCCCTATTCACTGAGTCCCCCTACAGAGGCCCACGCATGCAAGGTGGGGGAAACGATGAGTCTCTAAGTTTTATTAAAAATGTCCTTGTGCCTCTCACACCTGACCCCTCTGAATGAAACCTCTGGGTGTAAATAGGGGATAATTCAGAAAATTGATATGGCAGCTCCTGGAAAGGAACACACCACTTTTGTGTCTGTGTAAGGATAAAAACAACCTTGGCACTTGAGGAGAACATCTCAGAGTCCAGGAGGGATGGGGGAGTGAGGGACACTAATGATATTTGTCTTTCATAAACTCCCTGGACCCTTCTTCATGAAGGAAAACTCCTGGTGCTAACTTCCCAAACTACCTTCAATTCAACCAACTTCTAGGTCTCCTGTCCTCCACCAGATGGCTCTAATAAGTCTAGCAAAATAGCAGAGGTTGGCTCCAGTTCCTGCACCTCCCATGCAAACACTGAAGGTTTGGCACGCTCATGGAAAGTTCACCAGAAGCCAAGATGGTGTAAGAATGAGGGACAGGGCTTCCCTGGTGGCGCAGTGGTTAAGAATCCACCTGCCAATGCAGGGGACATGGGTTTGAGCCCTGGTCCGGGAAGATCCCACATGCCGTGGAGCAACTAAGCCTGTGCGCCACAACTACTGAGCCTGTGCTCTAGAGCCCATGAGCCACAACTACCGAGCCTGTGCGCCACAACTACTGATCCCACGTGCCACAACTACTGAAGCCCGTGCACTTAGAGCCTGTGCCCCACAACAAGAGAAGCCACCGCAGTAAGAAGCTCACGCACTGCAACGAAGAGTAGTCCCCGCTCGCCACAATTAGAGAAAGCCCACGGTGCAGCAACGAAGACCCAACGTAGCCATAAATAAATAAATAAATAAATAAATAAATAAATTTATTTATTTTAAAAAAATGAGGGACAGATATTGTTAGGGGAAAATTCTCTGTGGGTCTCTAATGTTTCTGCACCTCTTGTGAGCAATGCACTAAATGCCTTCCTTCCAGACTATCTTCCTGGGTCTTTGTAAAACAAATAGACTTAGAAGATAGAGACTGTGTCTCCCTCCAGAGCAACAGGCAGATTTGCTCACAGTCATAGAAAACAAAGATAGCACCTTCCTCGGGAGCAAAAGGCAGATATGCTTACTGTCCATTATAAAAGATTCGAGCTCCCTATGCTCAGGAACCCTCTCCTGTGACATACTGGTCTGGGCCCATCCGCATCATCCCTATGGGATGTGGGGGTAGGGGGAACCGACACAGATATGCTAACCGTCATGCTGCTTCCATTCTGTGAGTAATAAAGTCCACTGTCTCTAACCCAGGAGTCTCGTGGCATCTGTGAGAATCCATGAAACTATGACAAGCTAACCTGTTAGCTTGCAAGTAGGTAGAAGCTCAGACCCCTATCATTCTTGACAGTCATGAAATATAATTTTGGATAAATCTTCCTCTCCAAAAAAAGAAAAGAAAAAGAAGGATTAAACATTGGGGAATTTGGTAACAATCTAAATGTTTCTAAGATATACCTACAAAGCCATTTCCAGTTTGTCTGCACTTTCCACTTTTCTTATTCATTCATTAATTGATTCATTCTTCAAATGTGTGTTGAATACTACTTAAAAGATGATATAGCAAAATACAAAACAGACCAGATTCTTACCCGCCAGAGGTTTGCAGTCTAATGGGGAAGGTAGCCATCAGTGATATAGTACTGGGATCATGGAAAACACTGGAAGGGAAGGGTGCTAAGAGAAAGAATATCAGAGGAGAACTGCATGTAGATTGGGAGGGCCAGAGAAGACATCACCATGGAAAGACAGTGAGTTGAGATATGAAAGACATGTGGCAGCCAGGAGGTGACAGAGTGGGGTAAAGCCAACCACCTGCATAAAGATCCTGAGGGGAGAGATCGTGGCATATCCCAGTGTGGTAGAAGGCAGAGGGGGCAGGAAAGAGAGGTGCAAGACGAAGCGAGGGACTGGGCAGAGGCCACATCCAGTATAGCCTTGTAATCCATCTTTTTTTTTTTAACATCTTTATTGGAGTATAATTGGTTTACAATGGTGTGTTAGTCTCTGCTTTATAACAAAGTGAATCAGCTATACATATATCCCCATATCTCTTCCCTCTTGCGTCTCCCTCCCTCCCACCCTCCCTATCCCACCCCTTTAGGTGGTCACAAAGCACTGAGCTGATCTCCCTGTGCTATGCGGCTGCTTCCCACTAGCTATCGGTTTTACATTTGGTAGTGTATATATGTCCATTCCACTCTCTCTGTCCCAGCTTCCCCTTCCCCTTCCCCATGTCCTCAAGTCCATTCTCTAGTAGGCCTGCATCTTTATTCCCATCCTGCCCCTAAGTTCTTCATGACCTTTTTTTTTTTTTTTTTTTAGATTCCATATATATGTGTTAACATATGGTATTTGTTTCACTCTTTCTGACTTAATTCACTCTGTATGACAGACTCTAGGTCCATCCACCTCATTACAAATAACTCATTACAAATTTTGTTCCTTTTTAAGGCTTGTGACTTTACCCTAAGAGCTGTGGGGGTCATTAAAATGTAAGTCCCATAAGGAGATAGGGTAGAGTTTTACCTGTCTCATTCATTACAATTTCCTAGCACCTGGAACATTGCCTGGCACATAGTAGGTGCTCAATAAATATGTGTTCATTCCGTTGAAGGGGAAATACACAGTTTGCATTTCTGAAAGGTCACTTCGGCTGCTAAGTGGAGAATAGAGTGAAGAAGAACAAAGCAGGAAGACTAGTCACAAGGCGAGCGCACAGCCCAGTGACAAGTTCAGCAGCTTGGACTCAGGCGGTGGCAGGAGAGATGACCATGTGCCCCACCTGCCCACCACACACACACACACACACACACACAAACTTTTTAAAATCTTCTGTAGCCTTAAGGATCTATTCAACTTGAAAGATCATGGAGGACCATGAAATTCAATGTGAAACAATTGAAGATAATACGTTAATTGGTATAATACGTTATAATGGTTGGAGTCTTTGGGGTAATAGCTAGTTGTGTGTAGTAAGTGGTGCCGGCAGATAGATAGAAAGAAGAAAACTTGCTCTCAAGACAAAGAGAGTAATGGTAACTGAGACCATGTGCAGTAAAACTTCTGGCCTCAGGAGAATAAACCCCATATCATTCCTCCCCCGAGACTTTATTCAACTCTCTCTCCAGCCTGACTGCCCCTTGCTTCCTGCAGGCCTCAGTGAGTTGGAGCCTCACTGGTCATTGCAGGTGCCCTTTTGCTCCTGTGAGGAAGGCAGGTGTTGCGTGTGTGTGTGTGCTCTGCCCGTCTGGCATCCTGGGAAGGAAGGCTCCTTCCATGAGCTTAGGAAGCAGAATGCTGAGTGTGGAGGCAGGGCTAGAAGAGAGGGGCACTGCAGGTGAGAAAATAGGACAGCGCCCCTCCAGCTCACACAGCGTCCGTGCTCCCGATGTCACCCGCCACGGTGTCAAGCACGGCAATTCATAGAGCAGAAGCTGCGGAAGAACTGGCCAAGGTTATTCTGGTGCCACGGTGGTCTCATTCTCCCAGCCCAGATGGCCAGGAATGCTACGAGGCAGAGAACTCTGCTCCCGGCGGAGCGCAGAGCACTTGGCACTGCTTAAATCATGACCACTCATGCCCACGTGGACAGGTTGGCCTCCCTGTCTGAAGGGCAGGGGATAGGCAACGGGCCTGGAGAGGGAGTTCTCATTGAGAGACAGGGGAACGGCTGTTCTAGTCCTTTCTTAGCCCTGCTAGGGATGCCCACAGCCCTGGAGGGGGCTGAGCAGGCAGGAACACCTGCAAAAAGCAAACAGGGCAAGGATTTCAAGATCTGCATCGTCTGACAGAATAATGCTGATGGAAGTCAGCCACCAGTGGTCATTCATTTTAAATGCTTTTTACAAAAGGAAGAAAAAGAAACTGTCTACAGTTCTATGCTAACAATAGTTCTCTCAAGAAAGAGCACTAAACTAACATATATTCTTCTTGTTTTTCACGGCATGGACAGCATTTTTATATACATGGCTACCTCATTTCAAGGCTTTTGATAAATAATTAGTTTAGCTGACATATCCACTCCCAACTCACTCAGAGTAAGTGGAGAATAGAATTACTACTAGTGCCCTTAAATTTGCCTTTGAGTGAAAATTGTTTTCACCATGTCTAAGATGTTGGACCGATATTCTACATACAATCCTCACTATTTTGAAGGACCGAGGCTATGCTTTGTTCCTTCTCATCCAGTCTTAAATACCTCCAACACCCAGGCAGCCTTAGCCAATATGGATAATGACACATGTCCCAAAAGGGCAGCCTCTTCCTCTCACCAGGGTTTCCACGGAAAAGTTCTGCACCCAGACCCTAGGCAGGGTTCCCAGGCCCAGTTACTTACCCAGAGTCCCCGTGAGTGGACCTTCACAGTCCTCACTGTGTGGACATCCTGGTTTCATAAGTGTACCAAGATTTTCAGAACCGTTTACTGGCTCTTGTTGACATCAAAAGTGAAGGGACATAGACAACTTTGAGAAAGAAATTAACAAGGGCATCTGTCAGCAGTTGTTTAGTTGTTTTCTTTATCTAGGACCTGCCCTGCTTGAAACTTTTTCTCCAGCCCCTCTTACTTCACACTAGATGCCTGCCTCCTTGAGAGGCCTTTCCAACCCTTCTTGGCAAGGCTTTAGATACATGGCAAACGCATAGGAGATCTGCACTCTACTCATGCAAGCTAAAAGGTTATTAGGTGTGTTTGATGCCTCATTTTATATGTCAACTTAACTGGACCCAGGACATGCCCAGATATTTGGTTAAATGTTATTTCTGGGTGCATCTTGTGCCTGTGCGGGTGTTTCTGGATGAGACTAACATTTAAATCAGTAGGACGAGTAAAGCCAGTTTGCCATCCCAATGTGGGTGGGCCTCATGGAATCCTTTGAAGGCCTGAATAAAATAAAAGGCTGAGTGCGAAAGAATTTTCTCTTTTGAGCTGGGACATTAGTCTTCTCCTGCCTTTGGACTTGGACTTGGAGTAACATACACCATTGGCTCTCCTGGGTCTAGAATTCTCAGCCTCTGTAATCATGCGAGCCAATTCCTTAAAATAAATCTGTTTGTTTACAGACTGATTGACACACACACATACTATTGGTGGCTGAGAGCCCTGACTAGTACAGCGTGCTACTCTGTTTTTTGAAAAACATCTTCAATAGCTTCCTCTAGACAAGTGGCACAAACTAAAATGCCTATAAACAAACCCAGATGAGCAGAGCAACAAGAGAAAGGATGCTGACTACAGGTTCCAGCCAATCTCCTCTCCAGCTGACTTTTTCCGTGTCACATTGAAGGCACCATCGGGGCCAGATTTTTCCATTTCTTAAGAGAAGTAAAAAATCCGGATATTCTTGTCAATGTTGGCAACTCCTTCAAAAACTTTCAAAAGCCCACATGAGCCAACCTGCCCAGTCTGTGGCCCAGATCTATTCCTTGGCTGCCGGCGTGCAGTCTCCGCTTTAGGGAGATGTGGGGAATCTTTCTGGATGGAAGGAAGGCACGTGTTTAGAAATATTTTCCTATTTCAAAACTTGGAGCCGCTGCAACGACTGCTGCACAACAACATTAATTCGTGCATTGATTGTTTATCTCAGGCTTCTATTCAGAGCAACTTCCCTGCATGTTTACATTATCCCACGAGACCACTGAGGGAAAGAAAAGAGAGCAGGTATTATAATCCCTATATCTGTTTTTTCTCAATGGAGTTAAAGACTCTTTAGATGGTGTGCCTCCCAGAAAAGTGCTAGAAAGAGTTGCACAATTCCAACTAAACTCCAGACCCTATACTCTCCCCCCAAATATGAACTTTACATTAATCATTCCTGATGCATGTGGTTCTTTCTATCCTTCCACAGCACATTGACATTTGGTTAAAAATGGTATACATGCTGGAGAGAAATAGACATAAATATTAATTTCAGTAACACCCCCATGGATAGCTTAAAACATGTTTTTCCTTACTACTCAGCCATAAGAAAAGAATGAAACAATGCCATTTGCAGCAACATGGATGGACCTAGAGATTATCATACGAAGTGAAGTAAGTCAGACAGAGAAGACAAATACCGTATGATATCACTTACACATGGAATCTAAAATATGACAGAAGTGAAGTTATTTACAAAACAGAAACAGACTCACAGACATAGAAAACAAACTTATTGTTACCAAAGGGGAAAGGGGGTAGGGGAGGAACAAATTAGAAGTTTGGGATTAGCAGATACAAACTACTATATATAAAAGAGATAAACGACAAGGTCCTATTGTAGAGCACAGGGAACTATATTCAATATCCTGTAATAAGCCATAATGGAAAAGAATATGAAAAAGAATATATATATATATATATATATATATATATATATATATATATATAAAACTGAATGTCTTTGCTGTACACCAGAGACTAACACAACACTGTAAATCAACTATACTTTGATTTTAAAAAAAACATATTTTTCCTATACATTGTTTGATCTTTTTTTCACTTTGGCCATTATACATTTTTCTTTTAAACTCAGGGTTGCTCTTTAAGCATATCTTCACTCTTTTTCAACCTCCAAATCCCATTAAGCTGTGCCTCCAGCACCCGAAGGAGTTGGGCAAGGTGTAAAGGAATGCCCAGATGGCTCTGAGGATGTTTATTATAGGGCCCTCCATTGTATTCAAATTAATGGCACTACATTAGCATGGGGTGCCCTTTGGTGCTCATTTGTTCCTGCACTCCGGGGGTTAAAGGAGCCTCCTGCTCTCCAGATGTTCGGTAGCTCTTGTAAATGAAAGATTAGCGATTTTTTGCTGCCGCTGCTATTTCCTCTATTCCCTTTTAAAGCTGATATTTTCTTTAGGAACGTGCTTAGTGTCTGAGTCAGAAGAATCTCCTCCCTGAGGAATATCAATCAATAGCACACGCAAGAAGAAGGACATAATGCAGAAGAGGTAGACATGGTCTGTATTCATTTGTTGACTGCGATACTCTTCCCGTGACTGATGTGTGCGTCCTGTGGTTGCACTCCACCCTTTGAAATGCAGATCAAATACACGTGACATTTTTCTCGGCTAAAAACAAAAACCCAGACCAAAAAAAAAGAAATCTTTCACTCATTTTTTCTTTGGCAAGGATATACAAATATCTTTTGTTAGTGCTATGACAACAATATCAACTTTATTTTCAAATCTGGCCTAACTTCCCTCTAAGCAAGAGGTGTAAGTGTCTGAAATCCAACTCAGAGCTGCCACCAACAATGTCTTCCCAGGAGAGAAATAAGAAAATACCCAAGATGGATTCCAATAAATGAATGCCAGTGTAACACCTACCATGCTTGTCTTTTGTGCACAGAGACACTCCCCGGATCCTGTTGTTCCAAGAGCTGCTCGAGCGTTGAATAAGCAGAGTTCCAACAAGACGGAAACGTCTGCCTCTGTTGGGGTCGATCAAGCTGTTCTCTTGCTACAGCTCAGCCAGGATTTCTCTACTCTTAGCAGAATTACCACATCTCACAACTTGTCCTAACTCATTTCCAATGCTCTGGTCACCAAGCAGGGACAAAGAGATAGACCAACCTATATAGAAAAGGAAAGCCTGGTGGACACCATTCGTCTTGGTACCACACTTTTTTTTTTTTTTTTTTTTTTTTTGCGGTACACGGGCCTCTCACTGCTGTGGCCTCTCCCGTTGCGGAGCACAGGCTCCGGACGCACAGGCTCAGCGGCCATGGCTCACGGGCCCAGCTGCTCTGCGGCATGTGGGATCTTCCCGGACCGGGGCACGAACCCGCGTCCGCTGCATCGGCAGGCGGACTCTCAACCACTGCGCCACCAGGGAGGCCCACCACACTTTTGACAATGGAAATGAAAGTAGCAGAGAGGCTGAGGGGGAGCCACTGGCCCTCAGGAGTGGCATCACTGATGGAATCTTTATTGGAGTTTGACCTCTTGCAAACCCTGGACTATTCAACATGACCCTCCTCTGAGGTAGATAATATGGAAGAAGTCTGAAGACGGCAGTAACACCTCACATCTTAATACAAACATAGCCCAATCTCAAGGATGGGAGCCTCAGTCACAGAAACATGAAATAATGTTTTTGAAAGAAGACTAGAGATGAATATTTATAATATACATGTAAGGTTGAGAGCTTCAAGGATGCCAGCTCAGAACGAATTGCTATGGCCACTACAGGGAAGGAAAATCTCTTTCCTTCTACACCCCCTAATTTCAACAACTGGGGCTTGAGAATCAAGCTGATAAAAGATAGATTAACAAGAGGAAAAAAATGTGGAGTTTCATGCTGGAGTTTCACAAAGTTACATGCTGGAGTTTCACAAAGAAATAAGACCCAAGGAAGCAGCCAGATGACTGAGATTTATATACCATCCTAGGCTAAATAAAGGAAAAGTGGGTGAGCTTCTAGATGGGGGGGAAATGTACGATAAATATGGGTTACCTGTCTTGCAGATAAGAGTCTCAAGTGATAAGCCCTGTCACTGGGGAGTAGCTCTCTGAGCCATCTTTATAAATGGAAATTTCCTTAACAATAGAGGAAATTTGAACTTTATTTTTAGGCACTAAGGCACTATTTTATTGCATCTGCTGGTTCTCAATTGCTTTTAGCTCAAAATAATCCTTAGGTCAAGGTGGCCCATCTTGGGGTGGCTTATTCTGGTACCCTTTACCCCCAACGCCACTAGCAGGGTCAGGATGCTGCCCAGGGAGGGCCTTCTGAGGGGAAGGTTTGTGCTTTCCTCTAAGGCACACTTACTGCCAGCCAGTGAGAGGGAAAGTTGCAGTGCAGAAGTAGACAAGAGGAAGACCAACGGAGGGGGTGAGAAAGTCTTGAAGGCACAGGGGTCCGGGGGAAAGGATACTGAGCCATGAGAGAGAAAGGAGGAAACATCTAGAGCAGAGTGGAGAGCCTCAGCTTCTCCCTCTCCTACAAGGCTTACTATGGGAGGAGTCTCCCACCAGCCCTCTCCGGCATGTCTAGGGCTTGGAGCATGTGCCTGGCTGGTGGGCATTCCACTGATCTATCCAATGAAGTGCATCATAGAGGTTAAGCTGATGGAGAAGATTTAAAGGGAAACCAAGAGGAAGTAATGAGATGGAAACCAGAGAAGAAAAAGGCAGTGGTCAAGGAAGGTACAAAAATAAGGTCCCCCTTACAAAGATCTCAGAAAGAAGAATGCCTTCAATAGTTCAACTTAATAGGTTCTTAATAGGTAAGAACAAGGACAAGCAAACTCACCTTAAAGAAACAGAATTGCATTAAGCTAGCACAAGAGATTAAATATATGAATATTGCTATAGAAAGAATGTTTAAAGCAAAAGGAGATTGCCTGGCAAGAGAAATTGCGAAGAGGTAAGTCAGCTTAGAATGGAATCCATGCATTTGTATGGAAACAGATCAGAACTCCAAGAACTAAGAGACCCAAGTCCAAGTTTGCCTGCTCCCATGAGGAGAATGAATGAATGAGTCTTCACCTGTGAGTTGTGAGGAGTCTTGCAACCCTTCAAGCCCCAGCATCCTTCACCCCAATAACCTACCTCACACTAGCACATGAACCCTGGGGCTTCCAGAAATTGCCATGGAGATGATGCAAGCTTGTTACTGGCTGCAGGTGTAGTGGACACTGCTCTCCCCAAGGTCACTTCTTACTCTCCAGGTGGAAAAGCACATGTTGATGTCCTGCTTCTCTTCTCAATTTTCATTAGTAGAGAAGGTAGGAAATGATTGTCAGAATTCAACAGTGCCCAATCCAAACCCTTTCACTTACTGCTAGGGAATGAATGCTAGAACATCTCAAAGCAGCAGGCAAGACCTAGTGCTCTCCTCTCCATTTGACAACCAAGCAGCCAACATCACTAGCATTTGACAGGCACATCTCTGTTCAAGTACTTCCAAACCACTACCACCACCCTCCAATGATAGTGGGAGTTTAACCTGATACTTGTCACTTGCTCCATTAGTAAACTGGTGTAAATAATCAGATAATGAGAATTGGTGTTTTATTTTTACTTTGGTCCTAGAATTCTTCCCCTTCTCTGTTCATTCTAGCAAGAAGTGGATGCAGTCCCTGGTTCGCTTACAAGTTTTGAAACCAAAACTGTGTGAGCACAGAAGTGCCAGTGGATTGACTTCCTTCCCTTCTCTGAAGCAAAAAAAGTAATAGAAGGAGGAGGAGGGAGAGAGGTGATGAAATATCCAGTTCAGCCTAAAGAGGCTTTGCTCTGCCAATGGTTCAGATCTCAAGAAGATCCTTCAGAATAGAATGAATTTATTTAGCTCGAGCTTGCAACACCTAGCATAAATGGTTTTATCCACCTACCAGACTCTAAATGGCTTCCGTCCCGGGTGCCAATCCTATGCCAGAGAGAAGTTACCACAGTTAAATGACCAAGTGAAGCACTATCTTCCATCCTTCCACTAAGTTTCTGAGGCTCTGCCCACAGAAGGACCCCAAAAATGTCAGGCACAGAAATGCCCTCAGCGGGACACAGAGACTCTATGGACACAATTCAAATAATGAAAAATACACGTTGCTGATTTCATAACATAAGTATCTGCCGATCTTAATACTACATACATTCCAGACAAATGGGTTCTCTCACGTGATGATGATGATGAAACAGAGTTTATAAAGACAGAATAAGAAGGAGTGGAAATCCCTTCCGTGTTGGGTAGCAGCATGTTATTTGAGCCACCTTGCTTTCTTTACCCACTGCACTCTCCCCCAGCTCCTGTAAGTCCTGTTGACATAAACTAGTTAGCACCTGACATCCCCCAGGCATGGCAATTCAGCAAGTATTTCAGGACAGGTACAGAACCTAACTGTATTCATCCAGAAAGACACCTGGGATTGACTTCCTTGATTTTGACTGTAGAGAGAGAGAGACAGGGAGGGAAGGAGAGAAAAGAAGAAGATGAAGAAGAAGATGGAGGAGGAGGAGAGGAGGAAGAAGGGGAAAGAGAAGGGAAAAGGAAAAGGGAAGAAGAAGAAGAAGGGGGGGGAGGAGGAAAGGAAGGAGAAAGAGTAGGAAAAGGAGAAGAAAAAACCCTGAGTGTGTATGCATGCACACTCTTTTCTCTTCCCCTCTATTCCTCTCTCATATGGAGGTAAGTAGTCAGTCCAATGGCACTGGCAGCCATTTTGTGACCATGAGGGGAGCCAGGTTTAAGATGAAGCTGATAATAACCAGAAAGAAGGAAATAAATGGGTTCTGGTTTATACTATTGGACCATTGGAGACACACTGATGATACCCTACTTACAGACTGTGTAAATATAGGAGCCAAAAAATTGGAGTTTCTGTCCCTTGGAACCAAAAACATCTCTACTGATACTCAGGATACAAGTTAGAACACTATGTATTTGGACCTCATATGAGAGGGAAACACTTTCATCACTTCTAATGTTAGCTCCACCTTCGAAGAGGGAGAGAAGCAAGGAGGAGCGAATGGAAAATCATAAGGTCCACCCACCTGCCGGTGCCTTTCCAGCCCTCTCTCTTTTCATTAAACTGGAGAAACAGTAGTGTGGTAATAAAGAGGGAAGGAACAGAATGGGAGGGAGGATATAGGGAAGAGTGCCAATTGGATTGTGTGAGCATCATCCCTGGGCTGCCCTGGAGCTGTCCATATGGGCATAAACTGATTACATGAAGGGACTTCCTGGATTGCAGCCACTCTTCTGAGCCACATACTTAAAAGTATAAATATTACTGTATAAAAATGGGCTTAATGTGTTTGTACAAATAAATGTGATGTGTCACTAGCTTTGTTATTTGTAAAATCAGAAACTGCAAGCATTTGTTTCCCAAAAGAGAGCTCTGTCCCGCACGTCACGTGAACAAACTGGCCCACGTTAACATCCTCCCTGCCTAAATGCAGAGAATCTGAGGGGCGGTCAAAATCGTTGAGATTGCTGGCTCAGACTTCACATGACCAGGGTAAACAAAACCTCCATCCAAGCAAGTAAAAACTTGGTTTGCTTTATTTCCCTGCCTTCCCATCACTACAGTCAAATCTTCAAGCCAAGATGCCTTTCAAACACTTCCTAAGGACTTCAACTCTTGTTTTTTTCCCTAGTGATCACGAATGCAGTCACTTCATACTGTCTCCAATAGATACTACATTATTTTCCCTTTATTATAATTGACACCTAAGTAAACTTATCTTCAAACAAATTGGTTTTCTTTTACAGCTAGGACATGGGAAATCCATCTGTCACTTAGTGAAAGTAGAAACTCGCGTGAAACTTGTAAAACAGGATGGCTGCCCAAAGGCAGAAAGAAACTTGTGAGAAAATTGCAAGGCAAAAACTTTTCAAGACAAAGTCAGTAAGTGCTATTTGTGTAGGCCAAGAGTCATCCCCCAAATTCGGAGACACTAAGAAAGATGGAGAAGAAGGGAGAGGAGAAGGAAGAGGAGAAAAAAGGAAACTTAAGAAATAGGCAGGAAAGTCTCTCTTAGAGAGAGATGGAGAAATTATCACTTTTTTTCCCCACAATTGGCTGATCGGCTAGGACAGAGATTTGAATAGCTTCAAGCCATCCCTTTCATGCTCTCAGTTAAGTCACCTAAGGACTAAAAATGCAAGTTTCTTGCCCTGTGGGAGGAAACTTGGCCTTGCTCTTTTTTCTACCACTAGACAAAAAGTATGTGAAACCGTTATTGATGCAGGAATTAAGTTATCATGATTTTGGAGAACTTTAAAATAGCCTAGGAGAATACTCAGTGCTGAAGTCTTACTTTCCACTAATCCTCCCCATTTTCTTCCTTCATTGGCATTTTCTTGGCTTCCTAACCCCTGTTCCTTCCTCTGTGTTTCTTCTTTTCCTGTCCTACGTGTTGTAGATCACCTCCGGGCAGCTCTCACATCTCACTCCATTGTGCAAGCTGCCCACGCTGAGCTGAGCTGCAGTAAGATGGGTCCGTGCGCGTGTGTGACAGGCACCGCACACAGCACACACACACCACACCATACACACGCCACCGTGTACACACACCACACACACACACACGCCACACCATACACACACCACACACATACACACACCACACCATACACACATACACACACCACACACATACACACGCCACCATGTACACACACACACCACACACACCACACACATACACACGCCACCGTGTACACACACCACACCATACACACACCACACCACACCACGTATCACTCACACACCACACAAAAGTACACACACACACCACACCATACACACACCACACCATACACACACCACCATGTACACACACCACACCACATATCACACACACACCACACAAAAGTACACACACACACCATACACACACACCACACCACGTATCACTCACACACCACACAAAAGTACACACACACACCACACCATACACACGCCACACCATACACACACCACACCACATGCACATATCACACACACCACACACATACACATGCCACCGTGTACACACGCCACACCACACCACACAAAAGTACACACACACACCACACCATACACACATCACACCATACACACACCACACCACATGCACATATCACACACCGCACACACACACACACACACACACACACACACACACACGCACTTCTCGCTTTCTCCTGCCCTGGACAGCTGCAGGGATCTCTGGCTGAATCTCAGTGAAACAGGGGCAGGGAGCCCTCCTACCAAATCGCCTCAGCCCGGGGCACAGGCCTATGCACCGCAGCAGCAAGCCAGCAGCTCCCCGTGTGGGTTCTCACCGTGCCCCAGGCTCCATCCGCTCCATCACCCTGCCTTACCCCACGTATTCATTGCCCCCCCCAAGAAGGGGGTGCTTCTCACTAACCCCTTCCTGCCATTGAGCAAAGTACAACTCCAGGCAGTAAGGATTTGCCAGGGTCACAGAGCTGGTAGGTGGAACCCAGTCTGTGTGCTCCAGAGCACAGACGCTTTCCTTCCAAGCTCCCTGTGCAGCCACGCCCTGAGCAGTGGCTGTGGAGGCAGCCAGGAGAGGGCCGAGGTTGAGGGTGTCTCAGGGCAGCAGACTCTTTGGACAGAAACCACAAGACGCTGGGCATCCCCACGGAGAATGAGTTTGTTCAGCTCACACCCAGAGCTCACGCCCGGCCAGAGCCCTGAAGAGTCACACTCACTGTTTCCATCACACCCAAAGCCAGGTGCGCCCTGGGGGTGGGGGGTCCCCCCTCTATTCACCACTGTGGGAGGCTCCACGTGGCAGGCTGGGAACCACAGCACTCCCCCGGGTGCACAGCCAGGCACTTGGCTCCCAGGGCCGGATTACCTAGGAATGTTAGAATAACTGAAGATCAGAGCTGTTTTCTTCCCCAGCCCACTTCTCTCTTAAGAAAGGTCAAAATAAAGTTATTTCATCCAAAACATTTTTTAAAAAAGCAAAATGTCAAGCAATTTAGGCATTTTTAAGTAACATTATTCTGCATTAATTCCCCCGGGGTGTCTTAAAAAGAGGCAAAGTGCTTCTCTTTCATACCTATTTTCTCACACTGTTCTCATGGTTATTATTATGGTTCACTCAACACTCAAATGGTAACATTTAAATTGATCAAGCATAAAAACAGACAGAAGCTCTGTCCCGAGAACCTCCCCAACCTGAATCAGAGACAGCAGCTGAGACGGGGGCACCGGAAAGTCAGTGGTGGGAACCCTGCCCTTCCCTCTTCTGTGCACCGTCTAAAGAAGGAGCCATGTGGGGCTCACCTTTCAGGGCAGACAGAATGGTCTTCTTTATCTATAAAGGAGCCACTTAGATCGACCAGACTGGCCACAGGATGTCACTGTTACTCCACACACACAATAGCAAGCCAGCCTTTCCATCAGGGGTTGGATCCAGACGGGACCCGGGCTCCCCTTCACCTCACCTCTCACAGAACTGTCATCCCTTCAGGTTTGCTCCAAAAGCACATTCCCTATAAAAGCCGCAAGCCTGCCCCATTGTCTGCATGTCTATATTGTTCTGTATCAAAGGATGAAAGGAAGAGAAACAGACATGAGAAGAAGAAAAGGACCACTGTGGTCTCTCACATCACAGGTTCTCCAAGAGCTGGACTTTGAACATGTATGACCTTCGATAAAAGCAATGGTCTTTTAATATATTTTTTAGTGTTTTATAAGGATAAGAACATCTTTTGCTTATTTTTATTTTCTCAAATTTCTGGAAAGGATATGGAATATTTAAGCAATTTTTACACCATCTTAACTCTTCGTAGGTATGCTTCTTTGTATTCTACTGAAATGAGGCCAGTGCTCGTTAAATACTCTTCCTTTACCCCAACAAACCTGCCTCTACACACCACCGGCTCTTCCAACGTCTCCTACACTCCTGGGCAAGCCAAGGGCCAGAGAAGAATGTGTGCTCTGGAGCTGGCAAGCTAACGGCATCTCACTTCTGGCATAACAAAGCTCTTATCGAGGAACACGCCAGGAGCCATTGCTGGAGCAGGAGAATCACCTTCTATTCACGGCTGCCAGCTGTTCTTCCTTCCCTGTTATAAACCCTCTGAGGGATGCTTTGCTCTTCACGCCACCTCCAAGTCCAGTCCCCCTGCCATTTTCTACTGGTAGCCTCAGCATATATTCCACACAGCAGTTGGCATGAAAAGGTTAAAAATAAAACCTTAGACTAACATAGCCAATGGGAAGGCATAATTGGGGTAGTCGGGGAGCTTGTTAATAATGCAACATAAAAGGCAATCACAGAATAAAGGTGCTTTGAGTCACAGAGAGGGAGAAAGACTTTTGCCTTAAAAAGGTGACTGCTTGGAGCTTCCCTGGTGGCGCAGTGGTTGAGAGTCCACCTGCCGATGCAGGGGACACGGGTTCGTGCCCCGGTCCGGGAAGATCCCACATGCCGCGGAGTGGCTGGGCCCATGAGCCATGGCCGCTGAGCCTGTACGTCCGGAGCCTGCGCTCCGCAACGGGAGAGGCCACAACAGTGAGAGACCCGCATACCGCAAAAAAAAAAAAAAAAAAGGTGACTGCTTCATAACTTAACCTTTCATATCATTAGTCAAGGCAGTGGAAACCCCTCTGCCACGGGTCACCCCACTTTAGCCATACCGCAGCAGCAGAAAGAATTAAAACAAGTAAAGCAGGCCGCTTCTTGTGAGCAAGCATTTAAGAAAGGAAATTTGATGTTCTTCCACCATTTGCAAGGATGTGTGCAGTAGCTAGAGCTACAGAAATACAGTTGATGGAGGCTTTGTTAATTTCCACACTGCATTAAGTATATTAATCTTGGTATAAGAGAGCCATCGCTCTGACTGAACTGGCTTAGACAGTGAGACGAGTGGACTGACATGAGATATAGGAGAAAATCAGTAGGCTAAAGAGAAGCACACAATGCACAAGTAGCACTCAGACTGGGACGACCACCTCAGCTAACCGTGCGTTAGGATTTTAACAATTCCCCGTTGACAATAGCTTGGAATGAATGTCAGAATAAAATCAGCCTAATACTTGCAGTGTGTTGCTCAATCATACAACAACTATTTTTTGAGCACCTGCTTTGAGTCAAGTGCTAAGACAATGTTGAACAAGGCAGCGTATTCCTTGCCCTCAACAAGCGAATTAGGGAGACAGATAACCATGCAGCCAGAAGACAGTGTGATAGGGACTGTTTGTAATAAAGAACTGGGCTAGCCTTTATCCCTGGTTCCTGGGAGATAAGCCATAAACCCTTGGGATTTCCCAGTGACAGGAATGTCTTCGTTATTCCTGGTGAGTCCTTCCAACCACACCTGAAAGTTAATGCTGACAGATGGCTCAGGATGGGGGCGGCCCAGGTACAGAAAGACCAACCACGTGATTAGAGGGTTGGGGCTTGAGCCCCATGATACCTGCCTGAGTTCTGGGGAGGGGAAGGGGGCTGGAGATTGAGTGCAACCACATGCGAGTGATCAATCAATTGTGCCTGTGTAATGACGCTTCAATTAAAACTCTGACACTGACGCTTGAGTGAGCTGCCCTGGTTGGCAATACTCTGCGTATTGTTACACACGGATGTGCCAGGAAGATAACACATCCCTGAGGACAACGGAAGCCTGGCGTTTGGAACCCTCCCAAACTTCTCCCCTTGCATCTCTTCTTTTGGCTGGTTAAGTATAGTGCTGTCAGTGAGGTCTGTGAGTCTTTCCAGTGAATTATCAAACCTGAGGGAGTCCACGGGGACCCCCACACTTGCAGCTGGTGTCAAAAGTCTTGGGCAGACTTGGCAGTCTAGAGAGCTGCAGTCAATTTGCGAAGCTTGGCCTAACTCTGGGTGAGCTGTAATATAGGAAATTTAGGGTGCTATGGGCACACGAAAGAGGCTCGCATGATCCAGACTGGATGCGGGGAAGATGCCCCTAGAAAAATAACCTCTGGCACTTGGACGGTTAAGCATTCGAGCTCAAGGTAACTCTTCAGACAAGTAGGGTCAACTGCATAGAGGATGTTCAGTGCTCAGCAAATCACTGTCATTGCTTAAGTCCCACAGTACAGAAGGACTCCGATGTTGCTCAGGAAGCTTCCCTGTCTTAGTTTTACCCAGCCAACAGCAGGCTCTCGAGGAGCACAGAGTAGACAAACGTACAGCCACACCTCAAAGTGGTACCGTGAGGACCAGGCTTTTGTGGGGATGAGCTGCTGATCATGTGTATAGATCGAGGTGAAGCCTGGGGGTCGTCCAGTCACACTGTGCACTATTCCCTTCATGGAAGGAAGATTTTATTAACCCTCTTTGCAGACAGAATTTACAAGGCACGGAGAGTTCGTAAGATATATTTAAATTAAACAACAAGCTCTTAACAGAGGAGGGCATGTCATTAATATATTATTTAACAATGATTTCCTCAATTACCTTTTTCTGAAGCTCTTTTTTAGGATGTGCTTCTTGAGTAAATGTATATAATTTCTCCCTTCTATCCCTGCCAATCAAAATACACTCTCCTATAGAAATTGGTTTTAAAAAAATCTAAGGTGAAAGTGACTAGGGAGACCTAAATTGTTGACCCCAAGTGGCATGCTTCAGCATTTACTTACCACTCTGTCTTGAAATGACCTACTTACATGTAAATGCCTTACCTCAGTTTTACTCTACACAAGAACATGGACCATCTTTGTGCCCTCAGCTTCCAGCACAGTGACATGGCAATTGCTTAATATGTACCTGTTCAATCAAACGAAGCACTGAGGGCATGAAGCAGAGGCAGCGGTGAGGATGCGTTGGTGGTGAGCGATGCAATTTTAGAAGAACAGCCAGAGGCCTCCCACAGGTGTGCAGAGACCTGCTGGACACAGGGAGTGAGCCACGCGGATTTGGCGGAAGAGCACCCACACAGGGGACGGAGTAAGTACCAGATTCTGAAGTGAGAGCCTGCCTCACGTGTTCAAGGAGAGGCAAACGCACCCACGTGGCAGGAGCAGAACAAGCAGGAAATGAGAGCAGAGAGGAAATGGGGGGCGGCTAAGAGGACTGTGTCTGATCGACCTATGTGGTCATTGGAAGGCTTGGAGCAGAGTGCCATGAGCTTACATATTTTAACAAGGTCACCTGGGCTTCTGGGCTGAGAATAGATGGGAGGGGGGAGAAGAAGGCAGGGAGACCTACTAGGGGCTATGGCAGAAGTCCAGGCAGCTGGGACCAGGGTGGCAGCAGTGAAAGCGGGGGGGAATGGTCAAAACCTGGATATAATTCGAAGGTAGAGAGGACAGGATTGGCTGACAGATCAGACATGGGATGCAAGAGACAGAGCAGTCAAAGGTGACTCCAAGGTTTGGTCCAAGCAACTGGAAAGGTGCCACTTACTGAGATGGGGAAGGCTGAGAAAAGGACACATCTAGGAGGAGAATATCTGGCGCTGAGTTTGGGACATGCTAAGTTTGGGATACCTGTTGGGCATCCAAGTGTTTCCTTCTCCTGATGGCATATATCGGATAGATAGATAGATAGATAGATATGAGTCTGCAACTTAGAAGAGAGGTCCAAGCTAGGGACACAAATTTTGCAATTATCAGCATATGGAAGGGATGAGTTTACCAAGCAAAGGAGATGACAAACAAAGAGACTTACATCTTCCAAGTTTCTAGAATTAGCATTAATACCAGCATGCATCCCATTAGTCACATTCCACTCCAACTCTTCTATTCCCCATAAATCCAGGGCAAAGCCCATTCTGACTGTCTTCTGTGGCCGAGAGAGGTGAACCTGGGATGAAGGTGTGGGGCTGTCACTCAGCATATAGTTGATGTCTGGCATGGGTGGTGTTCAGTGTATGAGCGCCTGTAGCAGCGAGTAATTATTTCAAGGGAAATGATAACCTAAAATGGTGCTAAAATGTCCTAAAACTAAGGTGAGGGTCATGGATAAAGAGCTAGGTTTCGGGGATAACACTGGAAAAGTCAAATTGCATCCCTTTTCCCATATTCTATTCTGGGAAACGCCTAGTGTTAGGCATTCTCAGAGTGGAGCCAATGCACCTGCTACCCTCCTATACTCCCTCTGGGTGACTTTAAGAGCCACAGTTTCCCCACAGTCCACAGTATGTCATTCTCCTCAATAAAGCCAAATTAGTAAATGCATAACTAAATGTGATTCAAAGTAAGTAACTCTGAAACAAACTCACAAATCAAGAAGAAACTAATTTGTCAATCCATGAGTCCCCATTTAGGGCTCAAAATAAAAAACCTAATGTACTGGCTGCCCCCTGCCCAGGGTGTATAACAACAAATAAAGAGGGTCAGAGGCTTGCTCCTAAGTGTGGCAGGGGACAGAGGGGTTCTTAGACAAATGTTGCCATGAATGATCTGAAATGCTTTCAGAATCTTTGAAAAACAGCATGAGTTTTCCCAAGGAGGGGAGAGTCAAAGCAGCTTGTTTCACGTGCATGGAAGTCTTCTTTCTTGCACAAAGATTAGCATCACCTCTTCACAGTTCCTCCAGATCATGGACCCTTGACTTTGGAATCACAGAAGCTAAGACGGGGAAACCAAAGCCAAGAACAGCTGCTCCCTCGAAGTTGCAAAGCTGGAAGACTCCAAGCCCAGATTTGAGCTCGTACCTTCTGATCGCCAGTCCAGAATGTTCTATACACCAGGGCAAATTGATTTTGAACTTGAAAAAAAAAACTCATTTGGGTTTGAATCAACTGAAGTTGGAATTCGAATAACCCCAACCCTCTGCTCTGTATTTAGCAATGAAATACTTTCCTTAGTGTTAGGCATTCAAGGTGCCCCAATAAAGAACACATCAAGGTTCTGAACCCAGAGAGCTGGGAGATGGAAACATCACCTACAGAGTTGGAAGCAGCGGTTGTGATTTCTATCTGTGGGCAAGTGGGCTTTCCTACTGCTGAACCCCAAGACTGCACAGACATGCAGCACAAGGACAGAGTCAGCCCTGTGAAATGTACAGATGGGAAACAAACCAGAATTCATGCTCCCAGGGGCATCCTCACTCCCAGGGTAAAAGGGAATAGGGTCTGGGCTACAGAAACACCGTTCTCCTTCCAAACCCACCATCAGATTAAATCACTCCTCACCCATTCTGGGAGGATGGAGAGAGGGGCAGAAAAAGCGAGCAGGAGTGTTATTGCTGGTGGAGCTCCCTCCACATGGAAGAAACGTCAGGAGACTAGAAGCAGCCAGCAGGGAGGGGATGGAGAGCAGATCAGTCCTCTCCCCTGATTCACTCAGAGCCACAGTCTCCTAACCCACAAGATGGACACGGATATCTCAAATGACAAATTTTGTGTGAAGCACCTGGCACAGTGCCTGGCACAAGGTAGGTGCTCCAAGATGATAGTTATTACAATAGAGCAGAGCAGGGAGGAGGAAAGGGAGGGCAAGGCAGTGGGGAGAGAGTTGCAAACCAGTGTGGTGGGGAAGGAGGTGGACACCCTAGCCAGAACACCTGAATCGTGAGACTGGAGCGTGTGCCCTGCGTGCATCAGGCGGCCTGGCGAGGACCCACGTGGGACTGTGAAGATGTGATGCCGTTGGGAACAGTGTGCGTCTGTAATGTGCTGAAGCTGGAGTCACTGTAACTCGGTGCTGTGCTGAATGAAGTGGAAGAAATGCTATTAAATCCGTGATTCCATGAGGTAATAATATTCCCAGCGAGCCCACGCCTACAGAAATACACCCAGCGAGGAGGCTTTCCAGGAGCCCCCTCTAAGTTATAACAAGCTGCCTATCTCCCGCTGCCAGGATGCAGAGAAAAAATGAAAACCAGTTTCCAAATACATTATAAACTTGGTGACCTGTTTCACCTCCCTTGGTTTAGTGACGAGCTTGGCTGGCTTTTGGGCACGAAGAAAGAAACATAAGGCCAGGATTAAGTCTCCTGGCTTTTGAAGGCATCAAGAGTCAAAAATGCTTTCTCTCTGTTACTCAGTCAGCTTTGATGGATTTATTTTCTCTGCCCTACTTCATGGAAGTTACTGGGGCCAATTACTGCAAAGACGATCGCCACGGAGTTGTTTGTTGTTTTGTTTTTGTTTTTTGCGGTACGCGGGCCTCCCACCGCCGAGGCCTCTCCTGTTGCGGAGCACAGGCTCCGGACGCGCAGGCCCAGTGGCCACGGCCCACGGGCCCAGCCGCTCCGCGGCATGTGGGATCTTCCCGGACCGGGGCACGAACCCGTGCGCCCTGCATCGGCAGGCGGACTCTCAACCACTGCGCCACCAGGGAAGCCCGCCACGGAGTTTTTTATGTGGACACTAGGTGGCGCTGTCTCTCCAACTGTTTCTGATCTTTCCAAAGTGCAAAGACTGGTTTCATTAAACTCCTCCTTAGACCTTTCTAACTTGCAATAAGAGTGAGGAATTCAATGGTCAGAAAGGCACTTACTTTCTCCAATCTGTGGGTCTCTGAGCCCCGAGACAGCGGTAGAATCCTTTATACACTTCACACTCTCACAATTTTATTTCTCTCTGTTGCAAGTGAAGCAATTCGAAAGAAGCACCGTATTCAGATATTTATAGTCAGCAACCGGCAGTCTTACTCATTTTAGACTTGTGCATTTTGACTCATTTTACAAGGCTTTTCTTACTGCAAATTACAACGTCTTTCCAATTTATTTTTTTTAATTCTGTAACAGTATTCTCCACTTGAGGACATTTCTAGTTCTGTTTAAAGACCAGGATCTCTTACACAGACTGGAGTCTAACATCCTGGCCAGGAGACTGTGAGTCTTGCATCTCTACACTCATTTTCCTCTGGAATTTATGGAGCTAGCAGCAATTCGGCGGCGCGTTGTGGTGGTGGTGGTGGGGGGTGTCCCACTATGGAGAGAAGTGCCTCAGCAAAGTTAGGCCCCTTTGCTAAAGTCATACAGAGTCAAAGACTGGGCCCTAGGCCTCCTGATTCCCGATGCAATGCTTTCTTTATGACACTCCACTGTCTCCTTAAGTCCAAATACCTACATACGCTTGGACTGATGATACATGTTACGTGTTGTTTGCAAATTGTTGCTGGGATATCTGTAATTCTAAATAAAGATCCGGTGGCTTCTAAGCAGCATGTGTACGTTTAAGAGAAAAGCAATATTCTAACTTCTGGCAAAACATCAAGTATCAAGAATATCACTTACCAGAGCTGACTTTATAAGAATGCCGCTGGGGGACCAGCAAGCTGCCTCGTACCAAACATCTGCCACGGACCCTCCCAGGGCCGGGGAGAGCTGGGTGGCAGAGTCCCAGACTTTTCTCTGAAGGGCTCCCAATCCTTTCTCTGTGTCTCTCTCTCTGACTCTCTGTCTCTCTGGAGAGTCTTGCCTCCTGGAGTTATCAGAGCATGGGCTTATACTACCAGCCTCTGACCACAATATCTTTTCACTATGAGAGGAGAAATCAAAATAGTCTTAAATTTAAAATCTGTGTTTTCCCTGGTATTTACAGATCTTGTAAATCTAGTCAATTTTAGATTGGTTTGTATTTTGCATGGTCTCTAGTCTCAGTTACTAAAGGATTAACATGCTTCTCAAGGAAAGAGCCCACTCTGGCCTCTAATATTACTCTCCCCAGTTTCATGTAGAAACTGGAAGGCTGCACAGTCTTCTCTATAATAAGCTACCTGGTTCCACCAATGTGGGTTTTTCTGCCTCATGAGACACAGACTGCTCAGTCCCAATTACAGGTAAAATCTCTACTATTTCAGGAGGTTTTTTTCTCCCTTTATTTTCATTAATGCAGTATAAAAGTTTTTATTATTAATACCACTAGATACCAATTTTAAATCAATTAAAATTGAAATTTGAGGACTGCTAGGAGGGGAGAGATTGAGGAAGTAACTTACACATTTTCCAGGGATATGAAATAAAACGAACGTGATTTATTCACGTATTCATTTATTCACAGAATATGTATGGAACACTTATTATGCATGGAACATTTATAATACTATGCTTACTATACATCAAGAACTGATCTGGTCTTGGAGGGAGACAATGGTGAATCAGACCCACTCAGTCTATAAATATTCTGTAAATAAGTGAATGTATGGCATTTATATCATTTCAATTCAATTTTAATTCATATCATGATATATACTCTGGCTACAAAATTCTCCTCTACCCTGGGTTCAAATGCTTTCTACCTGACCCAAGTTCTTTTATGATAAATACATACAACATAATCCTCCACTGATTACCAGCATGTTATCCTGGTAGCAGACCTACCTTTGAGGCCACAGTCCCCAAAGTTACGAAATCAAGGGCAGGGTCATTATATGAAAAGGGAATCAGGCTGGGCTAGGCCAGGACTGAGGCAAACTGGGGAGCAGAGCTCCCATATCTTCCGAAGGGGCTGCAGCCGATGGCTGCCTTGGGGGAACGAGGCTGCACTGTGAGATCTTCAAATTAGGAAATCTGTGTTGTTACATGAAACCTCTGATTTTTAATATGTGACAAGAGATACTGTTAGAGCACTTTTTGGACCAAATAAAACATGTTTGTGGGCTGATTCAGGCTGTCAATCTGAGACCTCTGATCTACACTTTCAGATTATGTGAACCTTCTAAAGAGAATAATAGACCTCAGATAGTTCAGAAATACCTGGATGAAGATGGCTTTCTTCAGACTTAGACGTCTGTCATCCCTAAATGGAAACATCTGAAAATTAAATATCCTGTTGACACGTTCTCTGAACATCACCAAAGCTTCTAAAGAGCTAGTGCAGAAGTCTGAACTAGAAAGGGGTGTAAGCTATTACAGGGAAAGATTACCTATGTTGTAGTCTCTCTGCTTGTTTTTTTATTGAGATGAAAAACCAGTGGTTTTGAACCTCTGAACAAGGCTTCTTAAGATGTAGAAGAGAAAGGGATTTTTATTATCTTAGCAGAATCTAATACAATGCCTCAAGTAAATCAATACATTTATTATCAAAACAAAGCTTCAAAGGAATTTTTGGGTTAGTACTCTCCAACTTCTCTCTCTTATAAAAGCAAAGAAAATGTTGGTTGGTGCTTCAGGTCATATTTTCAGTCAAAAAACATTTATGGAGCTCCCAGAATAACCTGGCATCCCGAGATGCAGAGTTTATCACTCTCTGAAGGCTCTTCAGCAGAGAGTCTGCCTTTCAATAAACCATGCTCAACACATATTTATTGAATGCTACTCTCTAACAAATCTGTTTTGAAAACAGATTTGATCTTCTAGTAATGGTCACATGAAGGGATCAGGCAATTCCCTTTCATAGAAACAAGCATAAAAGTGGACAAAATGGTCTTTAAAAATTGTTTCAGCATGTAGACACCTACCAAAAGCAGAAAATAAATTAAGAAACATTTATTCCGAAACACAAAAAATGATAAAACTTTGGGTAAGAATGGTGAGAGTCTGTGCCCTTTGCCTGGGGCTGCTCCTATACTTCCCTCCCCCAGCTCAGTTTCCAAGAATTACAGCCATACCAACTCAGGCTAGCTGCAATAAAAAAGCAACTTTGCTGTTAAAGAAGACTGATTTGCCTTGGGGCAGGGGTGGAGGAAGGAGGCAGGCAAACACCCGTGACATTCACAGCTAGAAACGGCAGATTTAGTTTGGGATAGACTATAAAAACCTGCAGCTTTTTTTAGACCAATGTTGTATTTCCCAGTTTAAGATGAGCAGCCAGGCAGCCAGAAATCTGGTAGGGAGACACTGGAATTTAGAGCATCATAAAAGGACTAAGATAAGCTCTCCTCCTCAACATTCCTGGCTGACAGGGAAACCACATGTGTGGAGGAGATCCTAAGGATCCTCGAGAGAAGTAAAAACCAAAGACTTGAGAACTGGTTGCAACTGTGAATGTTCTCCTCAACCACACACAACTCAATTGGCACTTCGAGGGTGGAAGTCTAATGGGTTCAAAGTGTCTGAACAAAACTTGAGCCCTAATCATTGGTTGAACAGAAGCTATACAGAAGGAGAAATGATCCCCCTACCCCCACAACCAGTGCACCAGGCTAAAAAATAAAAATAGGAAAAACAAATTGGCAGAGACATCAGCAGTTACACACTATAAGAAAGACAAACTCCACAGTGTAAGTCTAGACAAGTCATTAATCATTTAATCAATCAATCAATTAATTAATCAATCTATGTAACAACACTCCGGAAAATAAACCTAAATCTAGAGTTACTACAGTATATTAAACAAAATGTCCAATATTCAGCTAAAATTACTAGACATGTAAAGAAACAAGAAAGTGCAACCTACAGTCAGGGGTGGAAAAAAGTCATTAGAAACCAACTCTGAGTGAACCTACATGTTGGATTTAGCAGATAAGACTTCAAATAGCTATTATGAATGTGTTCAAAGAATTAAAGAAATTGTATATTTAAAAAGTTAAAGAAAAATATGCTAACAATTAGTTGACTAATAAGGAGTTTTTACAGAGAAACAAAAGTTATATAAAAGAACCAAATGAAAATTCTAGACGAGTATAATTGAAATAAAAAATCCACTAGATAGGATCAACAGCAGACTTGAAATGACAATAGAAAGAAGAGGAAACTTAAAGATACATCAATAGAAATTACTGAAGAACAAAGAAGGAAAAAACTGAAAGAAAATTAACAGGTCCTCAGAGACCTTCCAGATAATGTCACCCATTCCAATATGTGTGTAATGGGAGTGCCAATAAAAAAGGAGAGAGTGGAAAAGGATAAAAAATTCAAAGAAACTGAAATTTCCCAAAACTTGATGAAAAAGCATTCACTTACAGATCCAAGAATTTCAACAGGCATCTCATAAAATAAGCACATAGAGAACTATGTATGGATACATCATTGTCAAACTGCTGAAAGCCAAAAATAAAGAGAAAATTTTCAAAGTGGCAAAAGAAAATGATTCACCAGGTAAAAAGCAATAATGATACAATTAATAGCTGCTGATCCTCAGAAACAATGGAAGCTAGAACACAGTGGAAAAACAAATCCAAGGTGATGAAAGAAGAATGTGTCAAAAAGGAATTCTATATTCAATAAAACTATTCTTCAAAAATAAGGTGAGATAAAGACACTTTCAGATAAACAAAAACTGACAAAATTCTTTGATAACAGACGTGCTACAATAAATGCTAATGTTTCAGTCCTTCAAGCTGAAGGGAAATGACACCAGATGGTAACTGGGATCCATGGGAAGGAATGAAGAGCATTAGAAAGAGTAAATATTTGCATAAATATAAAAGATTGAAGATTGTATATATTTTTCTTCCCTTTCCTTCTTGTAATTTCTTTATAAAACATAAGTTTGTTTAAGACAATAATTATAATACTGTAATTATTCTTACAATGTAATTATACCTATATTATCAAATAGGTTTGTAACATATACAGCAATAGAAGGGATGAGGACCTTGTACTAGTGCAAGGCTGCTATATTTTATTCAAATTCAATTAGTATTAGCTAGAGATTGTGATGAAGATTCCTCTAAAGACAAAAGTTACTAAAATGGACTCAAGATAGAAAACATCTCAACAAATATAGTTTAATCATTTCATAAGACAGCAAATATTAATAATAAAAATTCACACACAATTAGGAATAAAGGGGAGTTTTATCAACTTGATGCTAAAAATCTACAAAAAACTTACAACTAATACCATATTTAATAGTAAAAGACTGAAGGCTACCCCCCTAAGAACAGGAGCAGGACAAGGATGCTTACTTGTACCACTTCTATTCAAAACTGTAGAATAAGGCAAGAAAAATAAATAAAAGGCATACAAATTGCAAAGGAAGAAACAGAACTGTCCTTATACAATCTTATATGTAGAAAATACTAAGGAAGAGTCAGAAAAGCTACTAGAATTGGTAAGCAAGTTTAGTAATGTCACAGGTTATAAGATCAATATATAAAAATCAATCCAGAGCATTATTATACACTAGTACCAATTGATTAAAAAATAAATTGAGAACATAAGTTCATTCATGTAAACAACAACAATAACTAAATGCTTAGGAATAAACTTAACAAATGAAAAGCAAGACTTAAATTAAGGAATACCTAAATAAATGGAGAGATATACCACATCCATGTATTGAAAGATTCAACGTATTAAGATGGCACTTCTCCGGGGCTTCCCTGGTGGCACAGTGGTTGAGAATCTGCCTGCTAATTCAGGGGACACGGGTTCGAGCCCTGGTCTGGGAGGATCCCACATGCCGCGGAGCAACTGGGCCCGTGAGTCACAACTACTGAGCCTGCACGTCTGGAGCCTGTGCTCCGCAACAAGAGAGGCCGCGATAGTGAGAGGCCCGTGCACCATGATGAAGAGTGGTCCCCGCTTGCCACAACTAGAGAAAGCCCTCACACAGAAACGAAGACCCAACACAGCCAAAATAAATAAACTAATTAATAAACTCCTACCTCCAACATCAAAAAAAAAAAAAAGATGGCACTTCTCCCCAGTGCCATTTAGATGCAATACAATTCCTATTAAAATCCCAGTAAGCATTTTTATAGAAACTGACAAATTAAAATAAAATTTATATGGAAATAAGAAAGGACCTAAAATATCCAAAACAATTTTGAAAAACAAATGAAGAGCAAATTTGTTAGGATTTACACTAACTGATTTCAAAACTTACTGTAAAGCTACAGTAATCAATACAATGTGGTACAGGGATAAGCCCAGACACATAGATAAATGAAAGAGAACAAAGAATTCAGAAATAAATCAAAACATATATGGTCAATTGATTTTCAATGGAAGTGCTAAGGAAATTTGATGGAGGAAGAATAGTATTTTCTAAAGTTATACTGGATATTCATATATTTTATTGATACTGAATCAATATCAATTGGATATATCAATAACCAATAGATCAACTGGATATATATTTAAAAAACTCAGCCTGACTCCTATCTCTCACCAAACACAAATTAACTCAAAATGTTACCCCTAAATATAAGACTGAGCTAAAACTATAAAATTTTTTGGAGAAAATTATTGTTTGACTTAGATTAAGCAAATTTTTAAAAATATGACACCAATAGACCATTTAGAAAAGGAAAAATTGATCACTGGACTTCAAATATGAAAAGTTTGCTCTTCAAAACACCATTAAAAAATTAATCTCCACAGACTGGGAGAGAATATTTGCAAAGCATGTATCTCATAAACAACTTCTATTCAGAATATATAAATTACACTTGCAACTCCATAGTAAGAGAAAAAATTTAAATCACAAAAGATTTGAAAATATACTTCTCCAAAGTTATATAGAAATGGCAAATAAGCACATTAAAAAAAATGCTCAAAATCCTGTCATTGAGAAAATGCAAATTAAAAACCCAATGAGATACCTCTATAAAATCACTATAAAATGGCTAAAATCAGACAGACTGACACCACTAAGTGTTGACAAGGAAGTGGAGAAACTGGAAACTGCATACATTATTGGTGGGAATATAAAATGGGGCAGTCTCTTTGAAAAGCAGTTTAGCAGCTTATTAAAAATTTAAAGATACACTTACTATATGACTCAGCAATTTCACCCCAAGGTATTCACCAAAGAGAAGTGAAAATGTGTCCGCACAAAGATTTCTTATACTAGCGTTATTCATAATAGCCAGAAACTAGAAACCATCCAAACTGCTGTCAACTGGTAAATGGATTTACAAAATATGGTTATCCACACAACCCTTCAGCAATTAAAAGGAACAAACTATTGACAACATGCTACATGTATAGTCCTTAAAAACACTGTGGTAATTAAAAGAAGTCAGACAGGAAAAAAAACTATATATTACATAATTGGATTTATATATAATGTCTAGGAAAGGCAAAACTATAGTAATACAAAGATCAATGGTTGCATGGGACTGGTGTGTGGAAGCATACATTGACTGTAAACATACAGAAGGGAACTTTTGGGGTGATGGAAATGTTTTAAAACTGGATTGGGGTGATGCCTGCACAGCTGTACAAATTCACTTTAACTCATGTAACAATACACTTAAAATGGATAATACATGTCAAGGACTGAAGTTTTTTCATTTAAATGGTATGCACATCTTCAGCTTTCTTTAGATATTTCCAAACTGTTCTCCAAAATGGTTGTACATTCCCACCTACAGTGTACAAGATTTCCTGATGGTCTTTATCCAACACCTGATATTGTCGAACTTACTCTTACATGATAAGGGTAAATTCATAAATATTTTGGTTTTCTCTGTCCTATTTTGTGTAAGATGAAGATATTATGCACATTCTATTATTTTGTATTTAAATTGTTCATAATTAGAACTATTCTTTTTTTATTAATTTTTATTGGAGTGTGGTTGCTTTATACTGTTGTGTTAGCCACCACTGCACAACAAAGTGAATCAGCCATACACATACAGATATCCCCTCCCTTTTGGACTTCCCTCCCATTTAGGTTACAAGAGAGAACTACTCCTGATCACAAGTTTCTCTCTTGTTTTTACATAGACAACACCTACAGGTAGGCACTAGTGGAAATGCAGACTGTTTGTATGTATTCTAGGATGTGGCTAAAAGCTATATGTGTATATGCCTTGTAGAATCTACATCATTATTTTTGCTCTTTCTGAGGATGATCAAACTAGTCATGATGTGGTGATATCGTCAAGACTAAATCTGTCAAACTAGAAGATGCTAACATGCAGCTATTTTAATAACTCATTCATAGGTTGTCATCTCTGTTCCACTGTCTGCAGGCTAAAGCCAAACTATTTCAAGCCATGTCAGTCTATTCTAGTGTGGAAAAATGGTAGGGGGAGGGGGAGCAACAATTTCATAGCATAACCCCTTGCAAACTATTCTAGCAAAAGTCAACATTTTTTCCATATTTAAGCAAAACTCACATTGCACTTCAATCCCCTTTTCTCTTTAATGACCGTTACAAAAAATGGAAAATACCTTCTGTCCAGGTAATTAAAAGTACTCAACTGCCAGGGAGGGATTTTTTTAGCTGCTTTTAGTTGCCAACCCAGTGATGATGATGATAATGATGATGGCGATGAAGAATGTTTACCTAGGAACCAAAGGATACAACACATAATCCAGAATGTGTGTGTGTGTGTGCATGTGTGTGTGCGTGCATGCGCACGTGTGTACAGATGCATGCACACAGAATGGGATTGCTCTTTCTATTTGGAAACTACAACGCCCCTTCTTGCACAGATACCTTTTGGATAAAGCTAAAACTCAGATAAGGGCTGGTCATCCTCCCTGCAGTGTATTCAAAGGGAAGTGACCCTGTGCGGGGTGGCTATAAACTGAAGAACAATAGTCTCATTCAATACCCTAAGCTATTGGACAATGTCAGCACAGAGTTACTGGAGATGTGACTCATCAACTCTTTTTTGCAACCTCTACTCTTCTAAAACTCCATCTCCTTTGGTTTTCAAGTTATGCCATCCAAGATCTAGGAAAAGAGTAACCAGATTTTAAAGAATGTGAAATGGCAGGGATATCAGTAACTTAATTCCCAAATGGTATCATACAAACAGAAACCCACTGCACTGGAAACCACTGGACTCTAAACTCCTAGAAGTCAGTAAGCCTGCCTTCACCCCTGCGCTCCCATAGCGTAGCACTGGGCCCAGGGTGGTATGCATAGCGAGCAGTCAATAAATATATTTGAAAAGGATGAATGCTGCTTACAGGGCCTGTTGCTACTTACAGGCTGGGCATGGGTCTGGATTCCTGTCCCTCCCTGAGCTACGCAGGGCTTTTTGCTATAAATGAGCTGCCTTCCCCTGCTTGCTGTGAGCCAGGTTTTTGTCCATCTGCTGCCATTGTTTCCCAGCTATGTTGTATTGCACACGGTTATTCTTTAGTGGGTCATTACAGCATCTGTCTGCCCACCTTGTGCATGCCCCGTCTCAGTTCACCAGACAGCAGCTGCTGGAGCATCCTGCCCCTCTCCATCATCTGCACAGGTCCAGTGCAGTCAAGCCTGCTTGCAGAAATCATCATTTCATTACTTGGGGGTGGCTACACTCCAGGACTGGTTACTAGGATCCTTGCCTGCCATTTAATATCCCTACAGGTAATTTTTTTAAACCAGATGTGTTGCCCACAAGAAATTTCAGTTTCATGGATGTGTACAAGGATACAAACAACCATCACCACATAGATCTTTATTAGTAGTAATTTTTTTTTAGTAGAAAGTGACTCTGGAAGCCACAGTAATAGTAAGAGAAGAAAAGTCTCATTTTATAAAGGCTGAACTTCCAGAAACCCTAATCCTCATCCAGAATTAACCTTAAAAGAGGAGAGAGAACACTGCCACAAAGCCCATGCGCTTTATTTGTCCCCCTTAAAGAGAAGCTTCCTGATGGTTCATGGCCATTAAGATGAAACTCGGTTACATGCAGTATACAGCTTACAATACAATAAGCCAGAAGTTTGTATATTACGTTGACTGTTTGGAACTCAGGCTTCTGTTCCCTTTTGGCAACTTTACTTGTCATAAAATTGAAAGCAGTAAAATTCAGGTTGTACCCATACTGATACAGTGCATCCAAAAACTGAGTTTCCATGTCTTTTGCTATGACATAAAACTGATGGCCTTTATTACAGTGATTTCCCTAACATTTTTGTTTACTTTTCTATAAACTTTATGATAAAAAAAAATAAATTTCTAAGCCAATCATAAAGGTATGTTTAACATACAGCGGGTCCAAATTATATTAGTGTCATAAGAACCTCTACAACAGGAAGAACACTGTTACTTGGTGAAATTCATTCTAAGTCCGATATCAAGGAGGCGAGAATAGCCCTCCTCATGGCCCGTATTCCCTCCTGCACTCATTGCAGAGTTTCACTGCAGCAAGAAGGGAGAATAAAGCAATAAGGTTGGGCAGGCTCCATGGTAGAGATAAGGATAAGCAGGTCCTAACAGGTAGAATAACCTCGTCTCCCGAGAGCCGCTTAGACGAGGCCTTATGCCAAGCCAGTGTATGGGGCGGGGGGTGGTATCTGTCAAGGGTCAGCAAAGGAAACCCTGGCTAACGTGGTACGGGGAGACTTTAATCAGGGATGCACTACTGCGACTGGGAAAAGAGTCCAGCAGGAACTGAACTCAACTCAACTCAACTGACCTGCACAGAAGTGACTGGGTGTTTTTAAGAGAGCATGAGGGAGGAGGGAGAGGGGGGAGCAGGGCAGCCGCAGAGTCTGGAAAATGAAAATTACAAAAAGCAGGAAGCGGGGTTTGGTCTGAACTCATCCGGGTTTGCTAACTGGTGCTTATCAAAGTCAGGCTCCTACCCTCCCACAGAGGCTGGGAGACAGGGGCCATATCTTCAGATGTTGGCTGAACAAACAGTAAATTCTTTGGGCAGCCTTGAGTTTTCTCAGGCAGATACTTTCATGGAGGCTGGTGTCAGCCTAGGGATCAGCCTTAAGCTGTGAGAAACTATGTTTGTGTTTGTTCAAGTCTCTGTAGGTGAAGGCCCAGCCTAGTAGGGAAGAGGGTTCAGAGGAGCCTGGCTAGGGTTTCGTCAAGGAGAAAAATCTTTGTCGTATCTCAACAATCCCCACAATACCCCACGAGGGAGGTTTTATTATTTCCATTTTGTAGATGAAGACCCAAGACCAAGGGGTAATGTGCCCAAGATCAAGTAAGCCCTCAGTGGCAGAGGTGGGGTTGGAGAGTAGATAATTTAATCTCTGCTTGGTGGTGAGCACTGCCTTCCAAGAACGGGAAAGCCCAGGGTATGAGATCACAGGCATCAGGATTAAAGGTCAATGAAAATGACCCAGAGAGCTGACTCAAGGTAAATGAAAAATGCAGAGCAACCCATTTCTTTCCTTGTAAAGTTTAACTAGTTAAATAAACCTGAGCTAGTGTGAATAAGTAGAAGGGAATGAGAGGTTGCATGTGAGCTGGAGTTCAAAGCCTTCTTGACCTGTTTGAATAAGGTGACAATAAATTAGCCTCCAAAATCTAACACAGGAAGAAAACAGGCTTTCCCACGATGCCGCTTTAAGCAGTTTCAAAGAATATTCTTTTCAATTCTGCATTTGGTTTCTTCAAAAATATTATGACAACTGGCATCACACTTAGGAACCGAGACACCTCCCCCTTTCTTCACTGCTTTCCAAAATTTACATGTGTTTTCTCTGCGGCTGCCACCATCCTCAAGAGCCATTTCTGCCAAGCCCAGTCCCTTTTCATTTCTGTACATAATGTCCTATCCCTCGGTTTGAACACAGTCATTTCAGTCCAAGAGAAAAAAAATGGGCTACATAAATAAATCTTTATTACTGTCACAGTGTTGTTAAAAGAATTTCCTAGTTTGAGCTGCTCTGCGTTTGAATCGCCACCTTTCCAGGGCAGAGAGGCTCCTGCTAGGCATCTTAAATTAGGGAAGACAGTTTTATTGTCAAGGCAGGTCAATCAAATTATAATTGGCTCTAATTTGCACTCCCACCAGCTGTTAAATTCTTCACCTGCAGCACTCAAAATGGTGTGAAATTCTTGCCAGCTTTGTGAAAGCTTCAAAGAGAATCACTCTTGATCTGATTCCTAAAACCAAAGTGCTTGTTACTTTTCATCAGAAGCGAGCAAAATGCACCATTGGCTCTGACCATGGGAAGCAGGGCCTGGTCTGAAGTGGGCTAAGCCTGACAAGGATGGACAAACACATCTTCCATGCACAATCATCCTTGACAAGCCGCTATTTCTATCGCAGAGCAGCCCCGGGGCAGGGAGGGAGGACAGCTTTCTTTTGTTATGGCCATAATACCCTTGAGTTGTATTCTTCTATTTCATTGTGAGTTGAACTGGCAACTCTTAGGAAAGTCATAAATTTCACACTAAGAATAGAAGAGCAGACAAGGACAGAATTTTAGGGTAGGGCGTATCCATGCTGGTTCTGTAGTGAGGATCCATTATGCTTTCAGGTATCCAGCATTATAGACTGTCTCGTACTGCCTCAGACAGTTTGGTGCTCTGGTTAAGTAAAACACCTACAGGAAACTCCTTGCTACCAGTGCCCACAAACACACATGCACACAAAACACAAACGTGTGCAGACATGCACGGGTGCACGCACGCACGCGCACGCACACACAAGCACACGGCTTCAGGAAAGAGTGAAAAGCAACAACCGGTTGGCACATGATGATGAAGCAGCATCTTGCTCTTACTTCCGGGCCACAGCTTCCTACTCCCTTACAATTTTGCTAAAGGCAGTTTTGTGCAAAATAGTAGACGCTGTGATGTCAGCAAGAGTCCGGTATGGCCAGATGTAGAAAGAGCACCAAAACCAAATAATCAACATAAGCTTAATTTTGGATGAATTTTGGCAGTGTCGGTTTGGCTGCAGCTTAAGGAAACTCTTTAATTTAAACAACTGAATGGGAGTTTTCCTAATCTTGCTAATTTGCCACGTGGACAGTCCTCAACCATCTCAAAATGAGGGTCTTTGGGAATGACTGGTGAGGAGTAAACGTTATGAAGTAATGAAGGTTCTTTGAAGAAATATTTTTGGATTTAGAATGTATTTAAGAAAACACAGGATGAGGTTTTGTTTGTTTGTTTGTTTGTTTTGCGGTACGCGGGCCTCTCACTGTTGTGGCCTCTCCCGTTGCGGAGCACAGGCTTTGGACGCACAGGCCCAGCGGCCATGGCTCACGGGCCCAGCCGCTCTGCGGCATGTGGGATCTTCCCAGACCGGAGCACGAACCCGTGTTCCCTGCATCGGCAGGCGGACTCTCAACCACTGCGCCACCAGGGAAGCCCAGGATGAGTTTTTTAAAAAATAAAAGGAAATATTGCATCGGAAATAATTTAAGAGAGAGAATAGTTTCTAGCTCTCAGGAAATGAAATGGGAATGCAAATTTATATGAGGATAGTCATTACAATAGTATTTAACAGAGCAAGAACTAGAAACAATCTTTCTAAACACAAAGAATTAGTTAAATCATCTGAAGCACTCCCATAGAACAGAATATCATGCAGCATTTAAATGTTTTATGAAGAATTTGTATTATATGAGAAAATATATGTTAAATACAAAACAGGATAGAGACTATTCACAGTACAATCTCACTTAAGTAACTATATGTTACTATAAGTAACTATAAGTAACTGTGTGTATTATATACACACAGTGCAAACTTAGAAAAATATTAAAGTGATTATTTCCAAGTGGTGGGTTTACAATTTTTATTTTTTCTTTATGTTTTTCTCTACTTTCCAAATTTTACAAAGTGAGTTTTTGAAATCTTTATAAACAAAAATAAAATAACTAAATAATGGCAACCAGTATGAGTTTGAGATGCAATGCTCAGATGTAAAAAATGTCACATATTTTTATTTCTCTAAATCAAATCAAATCTCTGAGGCCCACTGGCTCAGGGCAGGCTAGATGCCCATCATTCCTGGAGCTCTCTTGTCCCTCAATGGAATCAGGAGTTGAAGTGGGTACAGAAAATTGAGGAAGGAACCAGACCTTCAGTGCTCAGTCTCCCATCTTTACCATCATCCTTTCAGCATCTAGACATGGCTGCGCAGCGGGTGCTGGCACTCTGGTGGGGCCCTGGAGAGGCCTTCCCTTGGTTCCCACCATCACCACACTACTCAGGGCCTCATCATTTAAAGGCTATAGTCCCTCCCACCCCATGGAAGGACATAGCTCATGAGCAGAGCACAGTTCTCCACAAATTGTGGACCCCACCAAAAAAACACACCTCTTAATCTCCAAGAATCTGCGCCACTCCAGTGACCAAACTCTTTCATCCACCCAAAGGCTGGCCATCATTTACCCCCAATCATGGACCTTCCAAACAAGTTATGCATTAGTCAGTGTGGACCCCAAAAGCAATACCAATATCTATATTTAGTGCCGCTAGTGTAGTCCTATCATGCAGGATTCCCCCAATATCTAAATCTATATTATAGGCCTTTCCAGGCATTACCTTATTTTAGCCTCCTGACAAGTCTGTGAGATAGCACTATAATTATTCCCATTTTCCAGATGGGAAAATCTGAGGCTTGGAGAAATTAAATAACTGAAATTTTACAAACTGGTTGTGGCAGCCCTCAAATCCTGTGTCCCTCCCTGCTCGGTGAAGTACTAGGTGACAGAATAAATTATGGGTGTATCTATCCTCCTGACAGGTTCAATCCCAAGTCAAAGAAAATTGTAAAGATAAGAGGCATGCGGGACAGAGCAGTGCCGTGGTTTGGGGTCCCAGCTCTGCAGCCTGACTTTGTGGTCTCACAGTTTAAATTCTCTGACCTCAGTCTCCTGATCTGTAAAACAGAGGTAATTGTAACACATCTCTCATGGAAACACGGTGAGCAAAAAAGGGGGGATGGTGCATACAAAACACACACACAGTGATTTATACATAGAAAAGTTCCATAAATGTTAACTATCATTATTTGTTATTACAGGCTGGTTGGTGCTCCTGGCTTTGTTATTGGATCTGAGCTAGTTTTGGAGAGAACACACACACAAACACACCAGTGACCAAGCACAGCATCCTTCAGTGACCTCCAGTTGTCTTAAGCATATGCCTCAATGCCACTGGCCCAGCCCAGCTCAGGGCCTTACCCCTCCACAATCCACCACTCCCTGCCGCTCATGACATGTGCTTCTCTAACCATATTGAACTTTTTTTTTAAGATAAAAAAGTTATCTTTCTTTTAAGATAAGTTCTGGGGATGTAATGTACAGCATGGTGACTATAGTTAACAAGACTATCTTGTATATTTGAAACTTGCTAAAGTTCTCACCACATGAAAAAAGTTTATAATTATGTGAGGTGATGGATGTTAATTGAACTTATTGTGATAATAATTTTGTAATATATACGTATATCAACTCTTGTTGCACACCTTCTATGCAACATTATAGGTCAACTGTGTCTCAATAAAACCGGAAAAAAAATTTTTAATTTTTTAATTAAAAAATGTTTTTTTTCGTTTCCTGAAATGTCATTCTCTCCTTCACCAGCAAGACCTCAGAGCTATCTATCCTCTCTCTGTAACTCTCTGTGCTCTCCTCCCTGCTGGGCTAGCTTTTCCTCATCCAACCTTCAGGTCCCAACGTTGATGCTTTTGCTCTGACGAGCCTTTCCCCTACACACACAGTATACGTGCTGCCCCCCAGGACAGAGCCCAGCCTTGACCACGCTCTATTACAACTACTTGAGCCTCTGTATTGTAAGGTTTTTGGGGCCACCATGTGGTCCATCTGGGTCATCATCTGTCACCAAGGTTCAGCACAGGGTGAGCACATGATAGAGACGTGGTCATTAGGTATTTCTTTAGTGAACAAGTAAACATGCTCTAAAAATCTGGTGTCAGGCTATTACGAAACCTCCCTCCTCTACTGACCCCAGTTCATATCCTCCTCTCCAGCCAGGCCTGCAGAAGAGAGAGCACCTCCAGAATTGTGGTGTGTATACCCCAAATTGCAGCCCATGCTCCCACGACTCCCTTTACCACTAGCCAAGAGAGGCAGGCCCTACATCCTTCTGCCCAAATGTACCTGCATCAGTTTGCTAGGGCCAACAAACTGAGCACCCCAGATCAGGTGGCTTCACCCACAGAAATTTATGTCTCAACATGTGAGCAGGATTGGTTTCTTCTGAGGGTCTCTCTCCTTGGCTTACAGATGGCCATCCTCTCCCTGTTTCTGCACATGGTCTTTCCTCTATGTCTGTCAGTGCCCTAATATCTTCTTATAAGGACACCAATGTGATTAGGGCCCACCCTCATGACTTCATTTGACTTAATTCCCTCTTTAAAGATCCTGTCTTCAAGTACAGTCATATTCTAAGGTATGCAGTCGGGGAGTGGAGGGTGTAGAAACCCAACATATGAATTTGGGGGGAAACAATTTAACCCATAACAGTACTGAATGTCAAAGTCTGGTTTCCCTTTTGATATATATACACGGAGGCATCAACATGCCACTAAGAATGGGCTACTTCTCTCTGCCTTCACAAATAGGCACTTGGACATCAGTGCTTCATGTAGGAAAAGTCAACCCTGTTCACTAAACACAACCTGTTTGTTCAGAACTTCTCCGTACCGTGGGGGCCACATGGAGAGTGGAACACCTGAGTCCTGGACCAAGCACCTTGCAACCCAAGGCAAGAGATTAGGTAAACACAGCACACACGCAGGAACCCACGGTCATAGCAATCTACCCAAGCCTGCTCAGAAAGGCAACCCAGAGCCCTAGGGATGTAATGGGTCGTAGTCTGCTGTGGCCTCATTATAGCTGTATGATCTTGTGCAAGTTGCTCGGTCTTTCTGTGCCTCCATTTTCTCACCTGTAAAATGGCATTAATAGGTACCACAGAGGACTGTTATGAGGATTAAATCAAATAATACATACAAGGCAATTAGAATAGTGCCTGGCTCATCGTAATCATCAGCAAATGTTAGCGTTTGTCTTGTTGTCGCTGTGCTATCAAGGCTGCCCAAGCTGGATGGTGGAGGCCAAACTGCCTCCACACCTGGGCTGAATATCAAGGACTCACGGGCCTCTAACTCCAGGTCAATTCTATAAACAGAGAAAAGACCAGTGTCAGAGCAAGTCTTCAAATTAGTTTGCTGGGAAGAAGCTACCACTTAAGACAGTGTTGATGATAGAGAGAAAACAGATCAAACTAAGGAAGGTAGGGTTGTCGGCAGTAGTAAATACTGCTTTTGGAAAACTGGACTTGAGGCCACAAGTGGTTTGGCAGACACCAGCCTGGGAAGCTCTGTCTCCTCTGCCCAAGATCCTGGTCTGTGCCCTGTGCATTCTCACTCATGCTTCCACAGGCAGGTATCAGGGAAATAATATGGACCTGGAAATTATAACCTTCTGGGTCTTTAGGCAAATTACTGAAGTTCTCCAAATCTCAGTTTTTTCCCTGCACAAGGGGGAAATTATGCCAACAATACAGATAGTGCCTATTAAGTGTCTGGTGCAGAACACGTCCTGATGGTTCGTTCTTTTTCCCCTTCGCCTGTAAGTACCATTAGCAGAGACTGTTACGAAGTATTTCTGTCTCCTACACACATAGTCCTGAGTACCATGTACCATGCCAGGTATTTCCCTACGGGCAGCACAATTATCAGATTCCATGGAATACATTGAAACTCTAGGGTTCCAAAGGAAGTCTGCAAGAATTCCACTTTTTGGATCATTGTTATTTCAAACACTTTGTCAAACATCCAGGAAATCATGAAGTCTATCAGTATCTCTCTGTCAGTGTGGTAAACAATCAGATGAAGCTTGCCTCTGAAGTAATGGATGACTGCTGATCAATACACTAATAAAAATCACCAAGGCAACAAAATTTTTAAGGGGACTATATCAGTAAGACTCTGTATGTGTATTACATAAGGCTTTGAGGAAAAAGGAAATGAAAGAGGTAGAAAAAAATAACTACATACTTATGATGTTTTATAATAAGCAAAAAATTTTCACATACACTATTTAATTAATTCTTATAACAACTCAGTGGAATATTTAAATTACCTCATGATGAGAACTATTAGTAGATGAAGTATTATTAAGCCAAAATGCACAGGCATCTTTAAGAGTGGTTCTCAAGCCAGGTTCATGGATTCTGGAGTCCAAGTGATATACACTTTGCTGTCCCTGGCTTGCCTCTAAGAGTTTTACTTTTTGTGTTTGCATTTTGATGATTATCAGAAAATTAACCCAGGTAAATTCTAGATTATGTGAATAAACAACTCATCATCTAGTACAATCAGGAGACTTCGGAATCTCATTGGTATTGAGTAATGACATTCTTGACATTCATGAGCTAATGTGAAAAGAACTGATGTGCCCTTGGTAAGCATACGATGTGCTCCATGCCACAAGAAGACCAACAGACATGCAAATAACATTTGTTCAGGAGTGTCACTAGAGAAGAGGAAGAGGGAACTGAGTTGTCACACAGCACCCGGTAGTAAATGCTTGCCAGAGATATACAAATATCTAAGCTGTAGCACTCAGCACCACAGTTATTTCACAATGGGGATTTCCTTCCAGAAAAAAAAAAAAAAAATCACCAACCACATGAATGTCACAATGATATTCTGAATTTCATTTTTGCATGGATTTTTTGAGGGGTATATAATGTGAAATATTCTATTTGTTTTATGTTTCTGTAAGGGTTTTAAGTGTAAAAAAAATGCCAATTTTAATTGTGTGTATTTTAAAATTATTTTAGTATATACTTATTCCATATTTATTATATAACTTTTATATTATAAATTACTTTATTGTAATACCACTTAGGTAAAAACTGGGGATCAACAAGTCTGAAAACATTGCTTTTTGAGATAGAAATGTTTCTCAGACTTGTCTATAATTTTTTTTTTAATTCTTCTTAAAATAATCCTTTGCCCACAAACCATCAGCAGGTGATTTTTCTTTCTAGTGCTGACGGAGGGAAATCAGTAAATGGAGAGTTAAAAGAGAAAGCATTGAATCTGTAGCAAAGTGCCTGTGACATTCTGAAAAAGCTGAATATATGATCGGCCTGTAAGTTAAATAACCCCAACTGAAATCCAATATCTAGGCAGCAAAAATGGAAGAACGGAAAAATGTTGCCCAGGGGACTGGCTCTGAATCTGGCACTCTTCATGATTTCCTCCGTGACTCTGAATAAGTTCTCATTATTGCCCTACCCCTGGTTTTGTCGTATTGGATGAGGGGGGAGTGTTGTTTCTTTTCTGTTTGTTTGTTTTTTGCCAGTTACCAAATGGGAGCCAAGAATATTGCTTTGCAAAGGGCTTTGTGAAGCACAGATACTCAGTACTGTCAAGCATGAAAATCTTCAAAATTCACAATTTAAGGGTGTTTGAAAATTATTTGTGTAGCATGCCTTGCCATTTTCTTCCTTTTTAGTTCATCTCTGATCACTTTACTGCACTTGCTTGAAACAGGTAGAACAGAATAAACGCTACTCTAGTTAGGGGTGGGTTAGTTTTCCAATTAAAAGTATTACCATTTAAGGACACCGAATGATGTCTTCTCCTTTTGCCCCAAGATGAGATGCAGGATGGAAGGGCATGGCAGTTTCTATCAGTTTGAGAGAAATTTTCAAAAAGAAGACATGTGATGGGAAAAAAAGAAATGAATGAGTGACTTTCATAACCTGAGAACTTTAAAAGATTTTATTTTGGTTTAATAAAAATTGTGCACACTATTACAACTACTCTGTGTGCTGGGTCCCCTTTGCTCTTTGTTTAGAAACAAATAAAAATAGCTGAATTATTAATGTGAAGTAAATTGGTTACTAAGCATTTAGAGTCACTTTTTAATTCACACACGCATCTGTATTAACATCTTCATGGTGCTTTAGTACAGATTATACCATAGTTGTAATGGCACTTAAGGAACCATTTAAAGGATAATGTTTCTAGCAGAGGCATATTTGAAAGTGGATGGTGTTGTTAGATACAAGAATAAAATTATAAAATCCACCTGTGAGGTTAGGGGGCACAGTCCCCAAGAATGTCCTCACTTCTGATACCAACTGCAGGGTAGAGGGGTTTCTTTTATTTTATTTATTTATTTATTTATTTATTTTTGTGGTACGCGGGCCTCTCACTGTTGTGGCCTCTCCCGTTGTGGAGCACAGGCTCCGGACGCGCAGGCTCAGCGGCCATGGCTCACGGGTCCAGCCGCTCCGCGGCATGTGGGATCCTCCCCGACCGGGGCACGAACCCGCGTTCCCGGCATCGGCAGGCGGAGTCTCAACCCCTGCGCCACCGGGGAAGCCCAGGGTAGAGGGGTTTCTAAGACCACACTCGGGCTCAGTAATTCACTAGAAGAATGTACTGAAGGCCATAATGACTGTGGTTATGCTTTACTGCAGTGAAAGAATAAAGGATACTGATTAAACTAGCCAAAGGAAGAGACACACCGGGCAGAGCTCAGGAGGTTTCTAAACATGAAGTTTTCAGTTGTCCTGTCACCACGGAGTCAGGGACAGTTTTAACTTCCCTGGCAATGATTTGAGACAACATGCACAGGATATTGCCAGCCAGGGAAGCTCACCCAAGCCTTGGTGTCCAGAGTTTTTACTGTGGAGACCTGGTTGACTGCACACAGGGCTGACCTTCAGATCCTCCAGAGGTAGAGCAGATATCATGTAGCTCAAAGTCCCCATCATAAATCACATTGTTAGACTGTTTTTGCCCAAAGCCCCCAGTAAACAGACACTCTTCCTAGAGAGCACCTCCCAGGAGATGAGGGCAAAGTCCAGACCTCCCCCTGTTAAATACACAGGCCACCCCCTGGCATTTGGCCAAGGCTCTCTTAAGCCAAATGATATTTGAGCATCTACATTTAGGAAAGCATTTATATGACAGACACCATAACAGAATCAGTATGAATATGCCTAACATTTGGAGGAACCAGTGTTGGGCAGATTTAAAGAAATTAATCCATCCTATAAAGTCATTACATACAGTTTCATATATTTGTACTAAATTTATTACTTGTTTCCTCCCTTGATCTACTGCTATTTGTACATCATGATAAACTTATACAAAACTATTTAGCATAGCAATTATCCAATGGCTAGCTCTTCAGAGCAGTCATTTTCCATTTATATCCTGAAGAGGCTTTAACTACATCTCTCAATATGTTTGTTTATCAATATCAGTAATAATCATAAGACTGACTTACATAAGGTAGCAAATTTTACCAACAACGCCAATGTTACATCATATTAGAGTATGGTCATGGTACAATTCTGTTTCATTATATAACAAAAGCGGTTAGAATTACAGAGGTATTTGCTATGCCTTCCAACATAATGTATCCTTGCCCATATTATTACCATGAACAGGTGTCATTACGTTGGCCATGATTTGGTTATTTACAGGGTCCAAGTTAGTTGGGGTCAAAGCCATTTACCCTGTCTCAGTTCACAGGCTTGTACTAAGACTAGTTTCCATTGTGCACTACTATACAGCAGGGCCCACCTCCCCCCCACAGGCAGGACATGGGTGGTATTCAGAATAGTTCCTATTTCTGCTAACTGTATTACAGGATATGTCTTTTAATCTATCCTAGGGGTGAGGGCAGATATAGTGTATCACTGCACATTACAAATGCTGCCAGAGAACTCCACAGGTTTGGAGGGCCATAAGATTCCATTGCTGTGCCCTTGAGCCCCAGCTGCTGGAATGGAGGGCCATTGCCCCATGGCTACTGCCCCTTCATCTGTCTTAAAATAGTCAAGAGGTCCTATTGGGTAAGGGTACAAGCCTTTTACAAACAGTGTATCCTAGCATTATCAGCACTATTTGTTGAGTCTGTCTGACCCACTTCACTAAAGCTTTATCTTCTTTCCAGGTTCACTCCCATCCCTTTCCTGCCTCCTGGAAGAGAATCCCTCTAATTTGCTCGTTCTAGTTAAAATTACTTTTCCTCTGAATGCCACTCCTCATAAAAAGTGAATTCAGCTTGTCCCAAGATGCCTAGACCAGAACTTTCTCCCCTAAAGTCCTTTTCTGTCCTGTGGTCCAGTATTGTTTAATTCACCATACATGCTGTTGCCATTGTGTACTAACGACCTGAGTGCAGTTAGTATACATGTTTTGTACCCCAAATATTGGGTCCTCCATTCTAGGGTTAGATGAGTGGTGTCACAGCCAGATGTCATTTAGTTTGAGTATGCCATAAGGTCACCCACAGCCTTCCCCATCTCAAGCTGGGACTGTTTCCAGGGGACTTCAGACCCATCATGTGGTACCTATTACTCTAATCCCATCAGGAACCCAATGTTTTTTTCTATTCTGTGTAATAGCTTTCCATCCGCAAAAAATAAGCATAATACATATTTGTGCATAGCACTCTGTGGTATACTGGTCCTGCCACCGTTACAGCCAGGAAACTTTCTAAGCATTCGATCATCCAGGTTTAGAGTTACACAATGATCAGTCGGCTGGGAGCTGTACTCCACATGGTCCAACGGCCCGTTAGGGAGAAGTTCCCACAAATTCCTTCCCAAATGATATCCTTTGTAGCAGATGTAACTTGAAAAATAAGACTCAAAAGCTGTTGGCACATTACTAGAATTCTACTCATTCATTAACCTTCAGTCTAGTTCATCATCACCTTGTACGACCAAAATGTTTCCCACAGTGACACCACTCAGGTTTGCAGACTTCTATTCAGTTTTGTGAGGTTCCCAAAGCAGGGGTGGTCTTGGCAAACACATAGCTTCACCTTTCTGGGCATCTGGTACAGGTGAGCTTAGAGATAATATTATTCTCTTGCTCTGAGCCTCTTTCAAGTCACCTAAGTAATATGGGAGTTCCCTCACTGCAGAACCCATTTACTCATTCCTTTATCCTCAGCTACCATTTTTCCTTCTCTACATTTGTCATTTATTTTTACCCAAACTTCCCACCTCTGGAAGTCATGTTCAGATAAAGAAAATCCAATCCCTTCACATTAAATAACCACTTCACATTCCAATTTTAATCCAAATTTTCACTTTAGTCCCATCAACCACTGCATCTCCATGTCCTCCCAATCTCACTGTACTTCTTATTAGGACTTCCCAACAGATTTTGGAATCATAGTGCATTGGAATCCCATGTTAAGAAGGCCCCAAACATTCTCTTCTCCTTCAACCCCACTGCCCATTTACCCACCCATGTGCATATGGCCTTGGGTCCCCAGGTGGGGGACGCTGGCTCTTCTGTCAGTTTCCATCTTGATTAATATGCCAGCCCACTATCCAAGGTGATTCCAGGTCACGTTTCTCATTGTCAGCTTTGCCTTCCAGCTTTTCGAATTCTTCCAGAAGGGGTTAAATAGAGAAGATTTGTTTAGGGCCCTTTGAAAAGGAGGAACCAGCAGGGGCTTCCACTGGTCCACCCAACCTCCAATAGTGCTGCATTAAGACCTTTGTTTCAACTCATCAATGTCCGCTTTATTCATCCCATTTATCAACAACCATCTAAAGATTTCCACTCTGCTGAGTCCACTCCCTTGACTCTTCCCTTTGTCTTTCCCCATTTCCTTGAGAGTCACTCTAATTTCCTAACATCTGTAAAATCTGTAAGGGAAGCTGAGACAACAAATCTGACAGGGCTTCTCAAACTGTTGCTCGATATCAGAGCAGCAATGTTACGTGGGGTGTCCGTGCCAAAGGGGTGCCTTTAATCACAGCATTTACTATGCCTTGGGTAAGGGGTATATTCAGTGGATGAATAGCCCAACCATCTAAGCATGGCTTGCATATGAAGCATCGCAGCTGTTTCATCTGGGATGTTCCACTTCACATTTAAAGGGAGAGTTGGACAGTCTCCTTTCTTAGGATAAACTCACTTTGTAGCTGCTTTTATCCAGTGCACCAGGCTAGCTGTCCTTTTGGAAATAACTTGCTGTTTTTGGATCACATATAGCATCTGTGATTGCTCAGTAGCGAGCTGGGTCCTGTATTAACCCAAACATGCTCTTCTACTCTGCAGTATCCAAAACCAAAGATACCACTCTAAGCTAGTCACTCAAAACCTATTTTAGTAAAGGTTCTTCAGGAAGCTGAAAATATCAATACAAAACGAAACGACTCCTTCACGTATACCCCCTGGTTTCACTACTTCCTTGGTTTTGCCTTTTACCCACCTGGACAACCTAGAGGTACTACTTGTTGTCCCAGCAAAATTCCCCTTTGGTAGCAGCCCTGAAGCTAGCAACCACAGCTCAGGCTGGCTGAAATCTGAGATGGGCTCACAGTCAGGATCTGCCCCAAAGCTCTTTATTTTCATTTTAGCTATTATGCACAATAATAGCCAAGGCATTGTATATTTAGCTTATTTCTTACTATTTTACATTTCCTTATGCATCCAGTGAGCTAACTCCTGGGGGTGTGGACTCATCTCTAAATTCCACAGGGAACGTTTACATGTAGTAACTGATCCCAGCACAACTCTTAGGGAACCGATGACTGAAACTGCCCGCCTTGTCCAGGCATGATGATACTCACTTGCCTGAGCTGTCTCACAACAGGAAGTCCCAATAAAGAACACGGTGCTGCTCCTGAGAACTAACCAGGAGAATTCTAGAGGGGCCGAAAGGAGGAGGGAGGAGACAATATGTCCTGCCGACCTCCCAGAAACTGTCACGCTGGAATCCATCTCGGCTGAGAGAGGCACACACCACCGGGGAGGACCCTGGGTCAGACTATGGGCCAAGCATGATGACTGGCCAGAGACAATCTGGAAACTAACCCCATTACCATAAAACCTGAGACTGCGAGCCACATGGCAGAGCAGTTCTCCTGGGTTCCCTTGCCCTGCTGCTCTCCGCCCGGGCGCCCCTTCCCGATACAGTCTTTTGCGTTGCCTCCTCAGATAATTCATTTCCAAGTGTTAGACAAGAGCCCACTACAATGGGTGAACAGGAAGCCATGCAGGAATCAAAGATTCATCCCGGGCCTCTCGTCTTCTCTCTTCCCAAATCACACATTTCAGTGAGTGAGGCTCGTTCTAGGGACTCATACTTCTGATGCCAACTGCAAAGCTAAAGGGTATCACCTACAAGACCACCCCCATTTCTGACTGCAAGTTCTGGGTTCTCAAGTTTACCCTCCATTTCGACAAAACTCTTGGGGTAAGGTTAAATTGTTAATTACATACTACCTAAAAGATAACTAGGCTTTGCAGGGGCCCCCACCCAGATCTACAGCCTCATCCAGTTTGTGCCACATCTACACCCAGCCATGGCCAACCCTATCACTGACACAGACATTGCCCTATACAGCAAACTCGTGGGTTCTGTCTGTTTGAGTTATCTGTACACAAAGTTCCAAAGCCAGCAGTCAACTTCAGTGCTCTTAGCACTGGGGAGAAACAATCTGGTTAGGGGTCTTGCTTTCTCAGAATTAATCTTGAGTTTATTTGACAGCATGGTGACATCACTGCCATCATGGCACTGGGGCAAGTCCACCTATGGAGAGAAATTTCCTAGTGAGAACTTCATTTCAGCCCTGGCATCTTTTCCATGGTAAATTCCAGACCCAACACAAACGGTTCCCAGCTCTTGTCTGCTGGTTGGGTGACAAGCATGTGGTAAAACAACAATATTGTGAAAGCTTTGGGCATAAGAATGGCAAGATTAGCAAGAAGTTCACCATCACTAACCGTGAATAACTCTTATAAACTTAATTTGTTTCGTCTTAATCAACAAGCCATTCCTTCTGTCCTGGGGAGGGCGGCCCCATCCCCAGTCACTCTCTCGGTATTCTCATGTGCTACAATCGTTTCAGCCATATTTCCCTTATTCCCCTCCAAGTCCAGCCAGACAGCAGAGTTAAATTTATGATTATATTTAAAAACCAAACTACAAAACACCTTAAAAGCATTTCCCTGTGCTGTGGATTTTCTGATCTCTTTATAAAGAGGTTATTCACTCCAACCCTTCTTAGTGACTCCTGTTAACACAAGCTACATTAAATTTATCAATAAATATAAATGTCTTGGGAATCTCTAAAAGAGTGTTGTGATCTCCAAAACACATCTGCTATTAACAAAAACTGGTATTTCTTGACTCAAAGAAGATTTCTAAATCAGACAGGGATGTGTGCAAACTATCTGTTTATGACAGTTCATGTTAATACATCACATTTGTTAAGATAGATTTGATAAACACTCTAAGAAAGGACATTCCTTGGCTGCCTCTCCAGCATCTGTTTTCCCCTTTCCATAGCCCTGATTTCCATTTGGTTCTGGGAATTTCACTCCACTTCCAACCCCACAAGTAGAGCCTATGACCTGGGTTAAGCCAATCAGTTTATTTCATCTGTTTTGTCGGAATGAATCGTAGGGCTTTGGCTGGCAATATTGTGAACACAGTTTTCTGCTGGCCACAACGATGGATGTCTGAACCAAAGCCCCAGGAACTGCAAGCAGTCGCCTTAGTACCATGCGGAGAGCCAGCCACAAGGTGAAGCTGACATTACAGAACATAGGAAAAAGCAAAAGGAAACCAGTACTTTCATAACACTGAGCAGCTGGAACAAGCCTAAACTGAGGCCAATCTTTATTCCTGGACCTTGCAATTTAATGGGCTAAAAAACTATCTTTACTGTTGAACCCCTTAGTACTCAAAGTGTGACCTGTACGTAGGCCAGCAGCATCAGCATCACTTGGGAGTTTGTCAGAAACGCAGAATCAGGACCACAATGTGGGTCCTCCTGAACCAGAATCTGCATTTGAACAAAATCCCCAGGTGATTCTATATACACTGACATTTGAGAAGAACTTGCCAGGCCTCCTTGAATCAGCTTTTTCTATAATTTGCATTTTGAATTAGATCTCTACCACATCCCTGTGTAATAGTCCAGATGGATGTTATTCCTCCTCTTTAGAGAGAAAGGGAAACTGGGTTGGGGGAGCTGACATGCTGGCCAAAGGTCACACACATTTAGAGCGTCAGGAGCACCCCGGTCCCAAGCCTCACAGTCATTTCTTCTCCTGATGAGCTCTCAGGTCTAATCAACATTTTCCATGGGCCATGCAGCCAGGGTCCAGGGCTACCTGTTCACCAACCTTGCATTATTCTTTACTTTAAGAGACCACGAGTTTTAACGACATCCTTGCTCCCTGAGTTTGTAATCAGGGAAAATTCTTTAATGTAGGTAATTTATTTAATGAGTAGCTCCAAATATTGGTTCCCAACTACCAAGCAATTTAATACAAAAATTACAGGCTAGCCTAATTGCACTTAAACAAGTAAGCCCGTGAACAATTTTCTCTCATTATTCCTCAGTGAAGCATACACCCTTGGCACAGTTCTCTTTTTATTAATAAAAGCAAGAAGCAAGTGTTGAAAAACCTTCATGTTCCTTGATGTTTTACAATCCTGATCTATCTCTTAAATCCAGCCAATGGGATAAAGGAAAAATACTATATAAAATAGTTATTTCAGAGAAAGGCTTTCCCACAGAAACTTCTCAACTGACAGTCTAAAATGGTATGAGATATTTAAAGATATACCTGGTAAATTGCTATAACCCTTAATACAGTTTATGTGCATAGTAATCCCTTGACAAATGCTTGTTGCATAAGTAACGTTCATGTTCAAAGTACTTTACAGCTTGCAAGGCACCTTACCTATTTTTTTCATTTACTGTTATTGATTTATATCTTTGCAACAATCTTGGTGGTTAGGGGTTATTATTTCCATTTTACAGATGTTGACATAGTCAGAATGGCCATCATCAAAAAATCCAGAAACAATAAATGCTGGAGCAGGTGTGGAGAAAAGGGAACCCTCTTACACTGTTGGTGGGAATGTAAACTGATACAGCCACTATGGAGAACAGTATGGAGGTTCCTTAAAAAACTAAAAATAGAACTACCATATGACCCAGCAATCCCACTACTGGGCATATACCCAGAGAAAACCATAATTCAAAAAGACACATGCACCCCAGTGTTCACTGCAGCACTGTTTACAATAGTCAGGTGATGGAAGCAACCTAAATGCCCATCGACAGACGAATGGATAAAGAAGATGTGGTACATATATACAATGGAATATTACTGAGCCATAAAAAGGAATGAAATTGGGTCATTTGTAGAGACGTGGATGGACCTAGAGACTGTCATACAGAGTGAAGTAAGTCAGAAAGAGAAAAACAAATATTGTATATTAATTAACGCATATATGTGGAATCTAGAGAAATGGTACAGATGAACTGGTTTGCAAGGCAGAGATAGAGACACAGATGTAGAGAACAAACGTATGGACACCATGGGGGGAAAGCGGGGCGGGGGTAGTGGTGTGATGAATTGGGAGATTGGGATTGACATATATACACCAAATATGTATAAAATAGATAACCAATAAGACGCTGCTGTGTAAAAAAATAAAATAAAATTCAAAAAAAGAAAAGATCCACAAAAAATTCCTTGGGAATAAGCAGAAAACCTAAATAAATCAGTGAAGAAGCAGGGTGGGGGGGTAGCTTTCAACAAATTATCTCCAAGAAGGGTTATCAGACCCACATGGTATTCGCACCAGCTGTGCACGTATAGTTAAGACACAGATAATTCCTAAGTTTGCATAAAATATTCCGTGGCATTAAAAATAAAAAGCTTTCCAAATCTTTTTAAAGAGCTAGCCTAATTCTGACATGGAAACCCCAAAATAAATAATACAAAAGGAAAAATTTATAGACTTAACCTCTTAAATAAGTGGCAGTTAAGATCCTTCCCCCGTACGTCCACATCCTGCCACATCCTTTTGCCCGGCTACACTATTTGCTCCTCAAAGGCAGGGGGAGACCCTCTCTTTACCCCCAGGATGTCGAGTTCAGCAGGTCACTGACAGAACCCAGATTCTCAACCTTGTTTTCAAGTTCTTAGCACTTCTCACAGGAAACAGCACCAGAGAGCGAGCTGCTTGTCAACAATCATACCGCAGAAATTTAAATAAGCGCAGCTTACTAACACCTCAGGGAATTCTTTCCAGATAAACTCAGGCGAAAGGGGACACTTGCCAAGAAGCAATGTTTAATTGGTGACTGAGAGAATATGGAATTATTCCTGGCACACGACACAGGTTGAAAAACTACTACTTGCCCCGACAACGAAGACCTTTCTGAGAGCTTGGGGAACCATCCCTACTCTGATCTCTGGGACAAGGAAAAATATCTCCCCACAGTGACATTTTCTTGCTTTCTGCAAATATTACACTTTCTAAGAGTTGGGCAGTCTTTTTGCTCTTAAAACAATTGAACAAAAGGCATCTGAATGTTCACCTGTTTTTAAGTAGTAAAGCGATAAGCTACTTCTCAGGTTACAAAGCAGCCTTCCTCTAAGGCCCTGCTTTTAGCTGTCTATTCTTTCCTTCCCTGTGGTCTCATCAGTCTATGAATGAAGGGCTCCAGTACATGGGATGGGAGGGAAAAGAAGACCCATGACCCACGGTGTATGAACACAGATGTGACGGCCTCTCCCCCTTAACCTTCCATAGCTCACCAATTTTTAAAAGGACCAACTTCTAAGTCCTAAAGAAGTGAGTATCCAAAGACCTGCACAATCAGAGCCTAAGCTACCTTTCCAGTCCCATTGGCCCTAATTCTTGTGACATCCCAGCCTCAGTGGACACTGTGCAGGCCCAAAACTCATCAGAAATTTTCACTCACCCTCCTCCCTCTGGTTGGAATGACTTTGATGAACTTCCCCTCATGCCAAACTCCTCGCTCCCCCAGGCCCAGATCGAATGTCACTCTCCCTAGAAAATCTTCCACCAAGCCACAAATGAGCACTCCTATGTCCCCAAGCAAGCATCAGTGTCTGAGATGAACTGTAATTATCTGAATGTGACTTTGGTCCCCCTAATAAACTATCAGCTTGGTGTGGGCAGGGATCAGATCCTATCTGCATATTTGGGCTTCCCGGCTCAGTGCTGCATACAAGGCAGGGACTCACTATAGTTTTGTTGAATGGCCCTGTTGAGTGTCTACTGGAGACCCACTGCCTGACACACACCTGTTATAATTTGATGTAAAACTTAACTAGAAGAGCTCACAAGAGTATCTAATAACAATGGGAAAATGGTGTTCAGGAGGAGACAGATTGAAGGCAATGGTTTCTCAGCCTGGCAAGGAGAGATGATACCCGGATCCAGTGAGAAAAGCCTGGGAAATGTAGGCCTGGATATCCCTGAAAACATTTTCTCTGCCCTGATTCTCTTATTCATCAGGCTATTTGGTTTTCTAAGTAAACTTTCCTTGGGGAAAGATGGTGGGTGGTGTGAGCCAATTGTTTTTATTATCTATTGCTGTGTAACAAACTATCCCAAAACACAGGGGCTTAAAAATAGCTATTTTTACTTGCTCATAATTGTATGGGTCAGGAATTCAGACAGGGATAAGCAGAGTAGCCTTTCTGCTCTGGGCAGCACTGGCTGATCAGGTGCTCAGAGGCATTGAGTAAGTGGTCCAACTGGGCTGGAAGTTCCAAAAGGCTCCAGACACATACCGGGCACCTCGGGGCCTCCTGGTGCCACATGGCTGGCTTGGGCTTCTTTGTAGCATGCTAGTCTCGGGGTCATCACACTGCTCACATGGATCCTGGCTTCCAAAGGGGTGTATCCCAGGCAGGGAGAGTGAAAGCCGCACAACTCTTGGGTCCCAGCCTCAGAAATACAGTCACTTCTGCCACATTCTATTAGTCAAAATGGGTCATAGGATCATCCTGGGTTCAAGAGGAAGAGAATAGTCTCCATCCTTCAATGGCATGGAAGGCAAGAAACTTGTAATCATCTTTAATTCACCACACTTCTTTTTCCTGATAAACTTTGAATAAACCAAGGATCAAAGTTCTAGGCCTACCAAGATGGGGCTATAAATCCTCACCATCAGGCCATCCTTCAGCATTAATAAATTCCTCATCACTATAAGACATCAGAGATAAACTTTACTTGACATATGGTTCCGAAATATGTCTGTACTTCAATATTTTGGAAAGTGAATCACATTTTAAATGCATCAGAGGAGCTGGCTAACTAAAAGAAATCTATTCTTTTGCAGGGATTTTTTTGCTAGCTTACTTCCAAGACAGTTCCAACTGTGATTCATTTCAAAAAAGACCATTCCACAAATATGATACTGAATATATTTATAAATATATTTTTTAACAAGACCTAATTTTATAACTTATAAGTATTTTTACATAAGTTCACAAAGAAGGAAAAGAATTACCATAGATACACTAACATTTTTTGCTGAGACCCTACCACAGTTTGGAATTTGTACATTTGCTTTTGGAAAACTCTGATAACTCAGTGACTTGTGAGTGGCCAAAACATCTTCTAAATCAAAGCCTCAATGAGAGAGGTTACTTTAGGAAAGATGGATAAGAACTGTCATTTAATCTTTGCTCTCTGGCTACATAACAGCTAAATGCCCAATCTGAAACTGCTGAGACTTGAAAGCTATGTAATACATAGTTAATTAACCTAGATAGTATGAGAAAAGGCTAGGGTTTCCAGGTCAATTTTAATTTCCTCAAAAGGATCAACCCAATTTTCCCCAGTAGCAGTGAGATTTATTTGTCTCAATAAATTTTTGTGGAGTGAATTAGTGAGGGAATGCACGAGTAGATGTATCACTCACGCTTTTCCTCAACATGCTCTCGAGAAACCCACAGACACACTGGAGAATCCGTCTAATATACAAGGCAGTGGCAGCATGAGTGAGAAAGAGGGAACAGATTTCAAAAATTATGTTTAGGGGATCATATCAAGATGTGGCGATGCAGTTAGATGTGACGAGGGAGGAAGAGGACAGAAGCTCATGGATTTTAAGCTTCAGTGACTGGGTCAGTGGTGCTGAAACCAGTGAGTCAGGAATAAGAGTGAAGCTTCCAGTGTCAAGTAGAAGGAAAAAGAGTTCAGTGGAAATGGATAGTACCTGTTGCCATCAGGGGAGCTGTCCAGCAGGCAACTGGTCTATTTAAGTTTATGCTTGGGGGGAGAGGTTAGAGTTAGGAGACGTAGCTTTAAGAATTGTCCCTTCATGTGGTAGTGATGCCATAACAATGTGTGTAATTGTACAGAGGGTGTGGAGTGAGAGAACAGGTCTGGGACAGACCCCACGGGACACCAGCATTCACCAGGCAGGTAGAGGTAGAAGAGCTCCTTGAAGACAGGGAAAGAAAAATCAGAAATATACAAGAAATATGCAGAGTGATGTACTGCAGGATCCAAGGGACCAGAGTCTCCGAAAGGAGGTTATGACCAGCACAGCATACCTAGTAAACCCTCCTATGAAAAAGACTAAGAAGCTTCTACGTAATATAGACTAAGAAAACTCATGGTCCAAGCAGTTCCAAAGACCGAGATTCACATCTTCCAATCCGCCAATGACCTAAGGAAGGTCCCTTAACTTTTCTGTGCCTCAGATCTCTCATCTGAAAAACGGAGATAATAGTAGTTAAGCTCATTCTATCTCATAGGGTTATTTGAGTTCTATGAGAAAATGCACGTGAAATCCAGCCCACTGTGCACTTAAAAGCATGTATGGACATAGTTAGTTCTTAATTTGGGTAGGCAGATTAATGATTGTTAATAAATGCTTGAAACTAACAGTATATAAGAAAAGCATAAATAACTCCGCTTTAATGAAGCTCTCTAAGCTGTAAAGAGTTTCTCGGATCACTGAAGTATTATTTTTCCCAAGAACTTGTAAGTCCTCCCTAACACTGTAGCAGCAACAGTGCTGGGCTGGGATTCAGGGTCCTTGTCCCAGGCCTTGCCCATCATCTTGTGCCTCGCTTTGCAGTCAACATGCCACACTCGTTTGTGATTCTTTGATGCAGGTCTGCTTCCCTTCTAGACTATGAGCTCCTTGAAGACAGATCAGGCCTTACCCATTGCCCTTCTGTTGTCATCAATAGCCCCCAGCACAATGCTTGGAACACAGAAGGGGCAACATAAATATTCACTGAAAGAGGGAATAGTGACCTCAGACAGTCATCTAACCTTAACTTCATTATAAGAGAACAAAATTAGATTATTAGTTTGCTGTAAATCCTTACGGCATTAATATTTTCTTCAGACACATTAAGCAATACCAAGAAACACTTGACATATTACTTGGAATAGATAAATAATTATGAACATACATAAAGATAAAAGGTTACAGTATTGGTAATTATTTATTTTAAATGGGATTAAAATTCTTCAAGGATGGCATCTGAATAACGTGATTTCAAGCATCTATCATCAGTAGAATAGTCATCTCCATGGACAACCAAAAACGATGACAACTTGGGCAGCAGGTGAAGCTCCGTCTAGAAAAAACACTTGCCCTTATCTCTCCCACTGTCTTGTTCCTGAGCCCACCTGTATGTGTCGACCCCCACCTCAAGTAAAGGATACTTGTTGGTTCCTGCCCCAGAAAAAAAGTATGCTAAGAACATTAAAAACAGGAGTGAGTAGAGTAGAGGTGAATTTGCACCTCAGGATGGTGTATCTTTGACCAGGAGCAGCTGCAGCCCATATCTGACAACAGAGCAGCTGGAGGTGTTGCTAAAAGTCACTGAAGAACAAGTACCATCCATCGTTTTGTTCAATTGTTAGAACAGCAAAACCTGCAATTATTAGTCATAGCAACTGTTATAATTGTTGCAAAATATAAGTGTGTTCATTGCTGATTCCAAGACCTTATCCTCATTGTTCACCTACAAAAAAATTTTCATTTGAGGTGGTTTTCCCCAATATTATCTACACCCTTGGAAACTTGACAATAAGTGGCCCAAATTCAAGTCATATGTCGCATAAGCAATAAATAACATCAGGGAGTAGCAGTCATGACTTCCAAATAAGCAGCCTTGTCTGGGTTAGTGGCCAAAGTCTGATGTTCTTCACTTTCTTTTTTTAAAAAAACTATCCTTTTCTCATGAGTTAGACACCAGATATGCCCCCAGACTGCCAACCAGGAAACATCCCTCCTCTGGGAAAGGCATCTCAGGAGCAGCTGGAGGGCTGGAAAGCTCACACTTCAGCACATCTATCTCAACAAAGGTCGTGATGGGTTCAAGCACCAAGGCATCACGGCCACTCTCCATCACTCCCCTTTGGCACCAGGCTGAGAGTCTTGCTGGTGCCTTGGATGTGTTTTCACCCTTCAGCCCAGGGTGATGCTCTGTGTTTCATGACCTGGATTGATGTGGTCAACAACCAGCCCATGATGTTTGTTATCCCTGCTTCAGCGATACTACTCAAGTGCCAACGCTGTCACTTTCAACTCTCCATTCCTGAGGGTTCTTAAGAGAAAAACAACCCCACAGACAACTTTAGTAACTCACTTAAAATACACTATTTTCCTAAAATGATCCAGTGTCACGAAATAAAACAAATGAGCAGAAAAATAGGACAACTAGAAAATGCATGAACTTTATCAGTGCCAAGGAAATCATCATACAGAGAAACACAATTCCACAGAGCTGCCTTAAACTGAAGAGAAAATTGCAGAAAGGGCAGAAGATCAACTTGGATTCTGCATTGCTGCTTGTAACAAACTGAGTAGCCATGCCTGGAAAGGCCTCTAATTTAATACCTAAAAATGTTTTTCACTTGAGAGATTCTCAGTGTAAGATTCATGGTCGACCCCAAGACACACAAGGGAAAAGGACGCTAACTCTTCAATGACGTTGCTGCTGAATCATAAACGGCCATCAGATCAAAAAGCCATCTTCTCAGGAACCTAATCAATGAAACTTCCTAATTCAGAGCACAATCATAAAAGTAAAAGCCTCATCTCTCAGCATGGCAATTAGATCCGTGAGTTCGCTATGTCTTGTAATTCACTTTATTAGCCAATAGGTTTCAGGTTACATTTTATCAAAATGCAGCCTTTTCTCATACTTGTGTCCTTTCAAGGCATACTTTCATGTCACTTTTAGATCATCAGATAGCAGGCTCCTTGATTTCTTTTCCAGTAGTTACTGAATACTACAAGTCAGGTGCTAGGATCTTCGTGGCATACTATCACTTACACCTTGATGACCACAACTGTGCAAGGGCTTAATCCTCATTTTTAGAGTGGATGAAACTGACATTCAGCAATGTTCAAGTTCAAGGTTGCACAACAAGGGAGACAAATATTCAAACGTAGGTCTAACTGCCTCTAAAACCCATTTTTTCTCCAGGTGCCCCTCCCTACAGGTAATTGTCATCTTCTCAATATGAAATGTGTCCCTTCCCTCCTACCTCCTCTTTTGAGGAGTCAAGAAGGAAGAACCTCTTCCAACACAACTCTTCCGGCTATACGTCAAGGTACTTGTTTCAAGAGCTCCCTGCAGACCTTTTCCTCCCATGTTGTCTCCCGTGTACTAATCACAGAACAATATATAAGACTGGCGGAGCCCAAGTTTCAAGCAGGGAGAGATCAGCAAAGAGGCCAAACTTGCCCTATAACCTCTTCCCAGAAGGAGAAGGTGAAGGGTAGTGTGACCGAGGAGAACACTCTTAGTGCCCCAGAGAGTGGGGGACCACTGCCAGGGATGGAGAGGTCCAGGGGGAGGGTCCCTCTGGGCTGTGGATCCAGGTGCTCCACCCAATTCCCCTACATCTACCTCCTCCTTTCCCACTCCCCCACCCCCCACCCCACACATGCACCTTGAGTGCTTGCTGCAGGGCAGAGTTCATGCACGTGGGGTATCCTCGGACAGACCTTACTTCTTAAGCCAAAAATCAATTCACATTGTTCTCACAAGAGGACAGTATATTTGAAATTGAAGTAGACTTGGAAAACCTGGGAATAAGATCCCCCTATGATTATAGTCATTTTCTGAGAACTGCTTGTCACTGGTAACCAATATGCCTATAACTTAATATGTATCTAATTAACCTTTCCTAAATTTTAATTTTTTCATAGTAAACTCTATACATCCAGACTGCATCATTTGTTCTCCCTTATCAAGGCTACCAGTGTTAAATTTCAAAGGACACTGCCTGATAAGTATATTATAAAGTACATCCCTACATTACAAAGTATAGCCTAAGTCTCTCCAGTAAACCCTACCTACTTATTGATAGTTACTAATCAGAAAACGCACATTATCTACTCCACTTTTATGGCAAATGACATATGCTCACAGCTTGGCTCAAGATGACATTTGGATGAATATTCTTAAATAGAATGTGATAACAAAGTATATCGATTGAAAACAATTTACAGTTCTCTCAATTATAATTTTTGTTCTGCTTAAGCAGAGGTCTCAATATATTTCAATCTCTTTCTATAGTAGGAATTCCAATGTCTAAATTTCACAAGTTTGTGAATTGCAAATAAAGAACATTTCACTCACAGTGCCCAAGGTTTGCTCAGTACTGTAGCCCAAAAGTTTTCATAAACTTTTTTTTGCTATTGCTGATTTCTTCCATGACAGAAAGATCCAAGGAGTAGAGCATGACATGTCAGAACTAATTAGGAGCTAAAACACTATGTCGTCCAACCTCCTCATTTTATTTAATTGCTTTATGGGTACCGTTTTCTGATTGTGCTGATTTTTCACAAACCACATTCTTACTGTGCACTGTTCCAAATAGTGGTTGCTCCTATAAACCCAGTTTCTAAACAAATGCAGTGCTCTGCTAGGAAGGAAGAAGGGGTTGGTTACTCTCGGATAAGTAATCAATAGCTTCTGCCACAGGGGTCTCCCCAAATAGTTCATTTTGCCCTATACACCTTAACATTAGTATGAGTTTGTCCATTTATATCTGTTTAACCCCCTTAACATTTTCACCTTGACATCTTGCTCGTGCTTCCAGATTTCCAGGAAGTCTTCCAAAATTTTCAATATACTTTCATTTTCTATCCTGAGCCATTTTTCTCCTAGGGATTCTGAAGAGTAACTAAATACAAAATCATGTATTATTTGTAGGGCTGCCTAGGGATTGCACCTCTGCAATCATACAATTCTGGGAAAAAATGTACCTGATTTTGACACTTCAGCAAGGAAACACATATAGGCACTGTTACAAAACAAAATTCACCTGAGTAAATTTTAAAGCTCTTTATTGACTTCATTCAACGATCCATGAATGGGGCAGCATCCAATCTAGCAGAGAGAAGTGAACTCTGAGGAGCTGTACAAAGTGAAAGACTTCTTGCAGGCAGACGGGAACACAGAAAAGGAAGTGATACTAGGCAAAAGAGCAGACTGGTTACTGCAAAGTCACTTTCTTTAGGGAACAGCAGGAGTCTATCAGGCAGATTTCCTAACTGTGCTGATCAGGCGATTCCCGACTGACAGGTTGAAGATTCCATTGCTGACACAGCCAAAACTATAGCTAAATCTCCGCTTGGTGATGTGGGGCTTGGCATAAGTGACTCCATGTGGAGCCTTCTGTCTTTGTTCTAACAGCACCCACATACCACCCATCCAGGAATGATGGAGCGGCCACCCAGCTCAACCTTTCCAGCCACAACTTCTTTAAAGAATGTTCACACTTACAAAGTTAGGAAGATAAACCTTCTTGCTCCTCACACTATTTCTGTGCTCACATACTCCTACCAAAGAGAACCAGACCATCTACCAGAATTTGGGTCTAACCAGATGGGTGTCACTGATTAAGGTGTGTCTCATTCGAAACTTCTTCCTTCCTCTCCTACACCTGATTTGCGTCACTGGGGCACCTGGGCCATCAATTCTTCTCCTGGTTAAGATGTAAGTCTGTTCTAGGATTTTCAGCTATTTGTTTTTCTTTAGCCTTAACCACAGGTAGAAGTGCAGGATTTGGCTGGTGAGACCATTATTGATAGCCAGGTGGTCATCAAAGGAAAAAACCTGATAGCAGGGAGTGTTGTCATAATCTGTCATCTATAAACCCTGTCACTGTGTCAGTTGCCCTTGGAAATCCATTATTGTCACCACCAGCAGCATTCACTGATGAAACAGAGGTCAGAGCTCTCTCCACCTGCTGGGAGAGTGGAACACGCTGCGGCCACAGGGTCAAGAGGCACCTCCAGGTGCAAGGGCTTGAACTTCATCAGCTCTTTCCCCATGGCTGTTTACACATATGTGTGTGCCAAGATTGTACAAACCTCAGGAAATTTCCACCTAAACCTAAACTGAAAGCCCTACAAAAAGAACAATGGAGGGCAGCGTAACAAGATGACATGGAAAGCCTCATTCTGCAAGGATCATTCCAAATCACCTCCTAGCACCCAGTTTCTCTCATGTGCTCCCCATACGTGGGAGCCCCCAAAACACAGAATGCCCTGATGTCTCTGCTTGCAGGCATCTGCCTCTTCAAAGCATCTTTTCTATTTTCATATTAATCTCAGCCACAGCTACACTTGAACACCACATTCATTGCAGACCCAGCCACCGGCACAGGTACTGGTGGCACATTTTGCGGGGGGGGGGGGGGGGGCGGTTGGGGGGGAGGTTGAAGGGGGGTGATGGGAGGGGTATATTTACTTTAACATGTCTTTGGTAAACCCATCGGTTTTTGAGGAAGCTTCCGAGTCAGACTTTGGGGACCAAAACCTTAATTATACAATATAATTGTTGTTAATGGAACGTGTACGTTTCCACCCAGCAAGACTAGTGGTGTTTAATGCCAGCATGACATATTTCCCAAATCGTTCTCTTTATTTGTATAAATAGGAAAAAAGAAAAAAATGCATCGGCTCACTGCATAATGAAGAGGGAGGGAGTATGCAGCCTGTACTATGGTGGCCAGATGCTCTTTTATCTCTTTTCAAATCAACATGCAGAGCTAGTTGTCCTCAAATAGAAAGTCTCTTTCCTAAGGGATGGCAGCACTGTACGTTTGGAATGATAACATTCTATAAATAAGTAAAAAAAAGATTATTAAGAACACTGTGTAAATCTCCTAGTCAAACACCCCTTCAAGCAACCATCGTCAGTAATTCAGTTTGGTCCCTTAATCCCACTGTATACAAATACACAGCATAAATACAGTATTTAACAAGCACCAGAGAAAAAGCAGCATTCTTGCAATAAAGACTCATTTAGGAAGAACGAACACTCCTTGTCCCCGGTCTTGCTGGCCACCCTGAGATTGCTGCACTTCATTCAATTCTCCCGACTAAATAAGACATCCACTCCACATGAATGAATCTCAGGCATACCCATTTAAATAAAATCTAAAACCATTAACTTGGTTCCTACATTCTTCATGTTCCGCTTCAGTGAATTCACAGGGTACCCATCAGAAACCACATCACAAGTGCAAACATCCTTGGGCTTCTTCAAGACATGAGACTCCAGTGGGGATCAGAGGCAGACAAGAGAGCAGATCAAATCAGGGATCCATGAAAATCTCATGGAATCTAAGGTCTAGCAAGGTGACTTGCTTTCCCTGTGACTGTCTAGTTCTCTGTCTCCCTCTTTGTTTTCATGTGTTTCCCTGTGTTTCCATCTCTCTTCTCCATCTCCACCTCTCCTTCCCTCCCTCCCTCCTTCCCTCTCTGCCTCTCTGTCTCCCCCATCCCCTAAATTTTATTTTTCTTTGTTGTTCACTGTCTGGATCAAGGATCTTGGTCAACATGAGTACTGGGGTAACAGGGACATAACAGCCTCTCTGGTGGTGAGTGCAGCCTAAACCTGATGTCTTGGCTTCCTTTGCTGGCTTCTGATGGGTTGTGACAACACACAACCATGAGACTTGGGGCTGCAAACAGCCAGTGCTCGGTTCCTTCCTCAGCCCAGCAGCTGCCCAAATACAAGCACTTCTAGTATCTAGTTAGATGACTGCAATGCTTTTTTCTTTTCTCCCTCAGCCTAAATTATAGAAGATCACCCAGGTGTCACCAGGAGGCTCTGCCAATTAAAGATCTCGGTGAGAGGCCACCTCTCGAGCCGCCTGTTCCAGCATCCCAACACCCCAGGTTTGCTTCTCTTCCTGACGATTGGTGTGAGAGGAAGGAGAATGGACCCCTAAGTCCGTTTCCCATCAGGGACCCCCATCACCAGGAAACACCCTCCATCTACTCTTTTCATCCCGTTTCAATCAAGCCCACATGCCACAGGCTTCCTGTCCTCCTCTGCCAGGTCCAGAGACGCAGCTTGATCCACTTGAGAACCAGCCCTAAGGGGAACCCCAGGGAATGTCTGAGGCTCCAACTTTCCACTCTGGAAACCAAACCCCAGCCCAGCGCAACAGCTTAGATCCTCAGCTCACAGGTAATGGGGCCCAAGTGGTTCCATGTGTGGTACATTTCTCCACTGTGATCTAATACCTGACTTTTCAGTTGATTGTTAGTTAGTCTAATTCTTAGTATTACTATGCTCTTCTTCTTGTATCCAGATCTGAAACCAAATATGGCAGAAGACAGGTCTAGGAACTGCATTAGTTTGCCAGAGCTGCCATAACAAAATAACATGAGGGGCTTAAGCGACAGCAATTTATTTTCTCACAGTCCTGGAGGCCAGCAGTCCAAGGTCAGGGTGTCAGCAGCTTTGGTTTCTCCTGAAGCATCTCTCCTTGGCTTGCAGATGGCTGCTTTCTCGCTGTGTCCTCACATGGCTGTTTCCCTGTGCACCTGCATCCCTGGTGTCTCCTCTCCTTGTAAGGACTCCAGCATGATTGGATTTGGGCCCACCCATATGACCTTATTTTACCTCAGCCACCTCTTTCTAGACCCCATTTCTAAATACAGTCACATTCTGTGGTACTGGAGCTTAGGGCTTCAACATATGAAGTTGGAGGGAAACACTATTCAGCCTATATCAAGAACCTTCCTATCTCAGGTGGCATCCAGATGTGTACCAAGCTTTGCCTAAAAAGAAACAGAAGTGCATCTAAGCCTTGTTTTTAATTCTCTGTTGATGCCATTGTATTTTTCATAACAATGACATTTAATGAATATTGCAGAGATAAAAAAAAAAACTGCAGTCACAAATCAATTCCTAATAAATCTCTTAAGGATCTTTGAAATTCAGCCACTCAGAGCAAAGTTTTCTCACCCTGGTTAAGAAAAAAGTGGGTTTTATTAGTGAGTTTTTGGGGGAGAGGGTAGATTTTTATAATGGTTGTTTTGTTCTTACAATATTTTCTGTATGGCCCTTTCTTGATGGCTAAATCTTGATTGTTTTGAGTTGTTACTTATAGTTAGTGCTTTCTTATAACAAGCACTGATCCTGTTCAGGTCTCTGTAGGACACCTGAGCAGTCCGGTATACAGAAATAAGTAACATCATCTGTTTCACTGGTAACAGTCTGCTCTCAAGTTGAATCAAACAGATAAGAGGAAAAAGCGTATGTAAAGCCGTTCCTGTTTGACAAGGTTTCCATGAAGTGTAACCCCAGGTTTGTTTCTTTGTTTACTTCTCCCTTTAATAAACGTGATGGGGCAGTTTAGAGTATGAGTGTTATGGATATATAGGAAAATACTGCTCCAGACCTCAATTAATTACACGAGAGCCATCCCAGAAGTCCGTCTCCCATGCGCCTATGCTCGATATTTCAGCAGCTGCTCACAGGGGACAATTTCCTGAGATGTCTCTGCCTGGCCTTGTGCAAGCCAGGCACAGTGGAGGATTCTGGAGGTCAGCAGACCCACCTGCCAGGGGGGGCTGCCACCTGGCAGGCTGCACCCTGCGGGGGGCCCTCTGAGACATAAAGAAAACTTTTGTTTACTATAAACTAGACATGAACTATAACCTACTGTGCTCCCTGTGCCTAAAATCCCCTATGTGTGCTTTCTGAAGTTTAAGTAAAAAGAAGGAAATGTTGGTCAAATATGGTAAGTAGAGTACACATATTTATCTCTTCTTCCACCCAAAACCTGAACAAAACGACAGTGAAAATTGTACAAAGGTGTAAAAGCGAGAATCGGGAAGGTAAATGCAGTGCATGAGAACTGTCAACACATTTTGGGGGGAATAAAAAGTAATGGAGAAATGGCCATTCCCTCGGAGGAGTGGAAAAAGCTAGAACCCAACAATGTGCGGAGAACCCTGGAAAGCTGGGCATGTGGACACTGCAGGTCCCTCGGCAATGGGGGCTGAGGCCTGGAGCAGAGGTGCTGACTGAAAAAAGTCTGCATGTGCAGGAGGTATATGTCTCTTCCCCCACCAAACGCCAGCCCTGCTCACTGCCCCCCACCCCCCATCCCTGCGCCACCCCTGCCAGGAGGGCAAGAATGTATTCTTTGGAGAACTTGAACCAGAGGATCTCCAGACTCAGGTCACAACAGGCATAGCAGATGGGGAGCCAGGTGCTAGGCTGAAAAGAAGGCACTTAAATGAAAGTCTGCTTTCCAAGCAACCCTTCCTGTCTCTATTCCCAGAACGTGAGTGTCTGGATATACACCAGACATATAGATTACTTTAACAAATATAAAAAATAATACTAGATAGGTGAATATACAGGAAGAGGTAGATGAGAGAGAGACAGAGAGAGGAAAAAGGGAGAGACAGAGAGAAGAATGGGTAGGAAGGTAAGAAGGTTTGAATAAATAATCAGGGAGACTTCTGTTGAAGCTGAAACCATGAGGGGAGACCCACGCTGAGCATATACAGGTGCTCTTTTGTCAGAAATGGAAGATGAGCTTTGGGGAATCAGGCAGAAAGAAATTGCTTTCTGGTTTATGTAGGAAACATTCTGGCTTGGACTGAGATAAAAATAACACTGGAACTAAGGGAAATGTACTGACTTCTGGAGAGTCTGACAAAAAGTACCTGAGATGGCTGTGAGCCAACTCCACACGGTCCAACTGCAGGGAACCCTATCCATGTCAGACCCCAGGTGTTGGTGCTCCCTGGACTTGTGCAGGTATATACACCAGCCCTGTGGGCAGACACAGAGATCCAGGATCTAAGTCTCACTTCTTCAACTGGACTTCAGTCCTTTTCAATTATATTTGGTCCTTGTAACTACCTACCAGCCCACAGCTGGATCAGACAACGCTTCACACCATCAGCAGTGAAGATACGTTGCCCTGAAGAATGATATCGGTGCCTTAATCTTGAGAACATTCGCCTCTAGGTGATATCATAGACTACAAGCCCCCAAGAAGAAGTTCTCAAGAGATCAAATGAGAATGATCTCCAGCAGATCACATAACGTGACTGGGCATGAAGACATTTCTTGAGATGATTAGCAAAAAGGAGTTAAGCTAAATAAACGACATGGCCCACCCCAGCTCTGAACTCAGCTGTGTTTAAATTAGACTCCGCTGGAGGAGCTGCAGCTGCCGTGTGGACAGCAGTCTTCCAATATGATCACTCAGCTGGCTTCCCCCACAGATCAGGTGCTGGGTTTCCCCATAGATCAGATGCCATCTTTCAACATTTCAGGTTCTACTCACAAGGCTGCCTCTTCATGCCACAGAGGTCACTCTATTGAATTTTCAGCATGTACCTTGAATCATGCCCAATCAAATTTCCTCTTTTCATATCTTTTCTTCTGATTTTAATAAATCCATAGTGAAGACCTGGTCATAAACTTCTACTGGTCACTTCTGGAACAGGTGTTTCTTTTTTTTTTTTTTGGAGTATAGTTGATTTGCAATATTGTTAGTTTCAGGTATACAGCAAAGTGATTCAGTTATACATATTCATATATCCATTCTTTTTCAGATTCTTTTCCCATATAGGTGATTACAGAATACTGAACAGAGTTCCCTGCACTATACAGTAGGTCCTTGTTGGTTACTTATATTACATACAGTAGTGTATATATGTTAATCCCAAACTCCTAATTTCTCCCTCCCCCGTGGCCCACGTTTCCCCTTTCGTAACCATAAGTTTGTTTTCGAAATCTGTGGGTCTTGGAACAGGTTTTTCTGTGGTTAAAGGTCATCACGTGGCATCCTTTGGAGCAACCTTCTTTGTTGTTCCCTTTGAGTAGGAAGGTAGCTATAGACACTTTTATCAACCCGTGATCAGTATATAAGACAATATTCCATATAGTTACTAAAAGTTCCGGGTTGTGAAAAACAAAACACGTGGGGTTTCTACGTTGTCCTCAAACTCCAGCTCCAAACCTTTGGGTCCACACAGTCTTAGCTGAGTGTGTAGAAGCCCACTGATTAAAAGCAGTGCCCCAGGGACTTCCCTAGTGGTCCAGTGGTTAAGAATCCACCTTCCAATGTAGGGGACGCACGTTCGATCCCTGGTCAGGGAACTAAGATCCCACGTGCCGCAACTAAGACCCGACACAGCCAAAAACAAATAAATGAAATAAACATTTAAATAAATAAATAAATGAAAGCAGTGCCCCAGATGACCAGCAGGGTCACCATTTGCACTTTCCTGGACTAGGGTAACCAAGATTTCCTGCAGTCCGATTCCAGGGTTTTTTTTTTTTCAGCCTCATCTGCCTCACACTCTACACCAAACGGCTGCTCCCCAAGCAAAACATCCTTTCTCATTTTCACCCTTTTTCTCAAAATTCCAAATGCCTGAAACGGGTCTCTCTTCCTCTATATTTGGAGTCCTTTGCACCTTTCCAAACACAGTTCAGATCCCCCTCCTACCCAGCTCCATACACTTTCCCCAAACCCCACTGGCTGAAAGGCTGACTCTGCCCATGAGGTGTCAAGACACTTATCCCTTTAGCATCCCTACACGGTATACGAACCTTCACAGCTCTGCTCACATCATCCGGGACGTTATTTAATCTTCCCTCTATCTCTGCTCATATTCTCACCAGATTATAAGTGCCTTAAAGACAAGATATACATTCCCTTCTTCTCTGTCCCTCCTATAGCAGCTGGTACACCTCAGTAAATACTCCTGTATCTTATTATTATTACTGAATAAGAAGTGTTTCAGTAGGAGATAACACCCACCATAGGTCACAATGGATATGGACAACACCTTAACTTTTCTTCAACTCCAAGATTATTTTTGCTCGACATAACCAGTCAGTCACGTTTGATGACCTTTGCTACCAGAAGCCTAGAGTTCCGGGGTTAGCCTCATCCTGCGTGACCCTGGCCCAGTACTGCACAGTCAGAAAGGCAGCACAACAAGAGACTCGCAGAGCACAGTGTTAACTTCATGGGGCCTGGAGCGGGACTCAACTGTGAAACTCTGGGCAAGTTATTTCACCTCTGTGAGCTTCCATTTCCTCCTGTGTGGACTGGACAATAATAAGAGTACCCACCTCATAAGATTTTTATTAGGATTCAATGGCTTCACAAATGTAAACATTGTAAACTGTGAACATTGCCCAGTTCATAGTAACCACTCAATAAATACCTGTTAATATTATTATTACTTTTCTTTTTTACACCAGGATCCAACTCTGAATTTATTTGACCATTCCCTCCCTTATTTCTCTCCCCCAAAAAAGGCTTTGGTGGCTCTTATCCACTTTTATGGCTGTTACATTTTACAGCTCTCCCTGGATGGTAGCGTACTGCAGAGGATGCTGAATGATAACCAGAGATGGACCCACGTCTCAGGTGGGCTGACGAGGCAAGCTCCTTGGCCTCCCCCATGTGAAAGGTTTTGCCTCTTTGGCATAATAAAAATAGTTCTAGTAATAAATGCAAGGTTTCTACAAGAAGATAACTGTAAGAGTGTGGCAGCTAACTGAGATGAAGCATTTTCATGGATGTGAGTGACTTCAAAGAATGGAAGATACTTTGCACTGTTTTCTTAGAAATTCCAAGTCTTACACCATTACTTGTTTCTTAGGGTGCTTGTTAACATTAAATTTAACACACGAGTCTCCACGTTTCACCAAATGTGTCTCGTCAGTTTCCCCTCTCTCAGCTACTCCTGAGAGAACCCTGTCCCTTGACCATTATAAGGGTTGAGATTTATACATTGAATAACCTGTCTCTCCGGGGGCTGAGGTTTATATATTGAACGTTTCTCCCGCTGGCACCTGGGAGCTGCCCTACGTGCTTTGTACCCAATCAGGGAAGGAGGGAGGCTGCTGAGGGCCGTGATCAGTCTGTCTGCAGGCTGGAGTCCCGTCACCAGAAGCCACTTTCACTCAACTTTCACAGTAACTGTCAGTGTAAGACAAGAGGAATGACACAAGAAAATAGCTGGGTCCTCAAAGATCACAGTATTCATCAACAGTCTTAAGAATCATTTGCTACCATACTGATCATCCATTTATAGGTTCAACTGCCTGGGAGATTGGGAAAGGAGGGGAGAGAGAGAGAGGGCAGGGGGTAAGGATTTGAAGAACTACAGGGGAAATAAAACAAAATAAGCTCTCGGAAGCTTCATATACCGTGACAAGCCACGCAGCAGCCGTTGTGTGAAAGGTTTTGATGGCTTTATTCTTGAGCCACACAGCAGACTAGAGCTGTGGGTCTGGGCACACAGCAGCTGCGCTCTGCCCCCACCTGCTATGACCAAGAAGATCTGTCGCGAAGGTGCCTGTGAGGCCACGTATTCATGAGCTGCCTGGGCAATTGATAAGTCGACGGTCGGGAAGCAGAAACACTCACAGGTTCAGACCTGAAGCTTGGTCCTTAAAATGAATTGGAAGCATCTGGCTGTTTTGCTGTCGGTAGGTAATGATGCAGCCGCGTCACATGCCCAGATGTGATTCTACACTTCTGCAGCTGTTCTGGTGGGAGTTTCAACACCCAAAACATCTGCTGCTGGGACTCTGGTACAATTCTCACTCCATCTCTCTGGGTTCTTCTTCTTTTCCCAGAAAATGTCTTTCTTCCCACTCGGTATTTTCCTATTTTCCAAAGATATTATTCCCAGCAAAGGGATACCCACCAAACACTATGTAACATTGAAAAGAAGTCCACATCATCTTCAAAATTCATAGGCAAACTGAGGGGGTGTGACACTAATTCACTTTACAAGGCTTGATGAGATAGAACATTATAGTCAGGCAAGGAATTCATACTTTACGGCACACATAAACGAACAAACTCTAATGAAGTCACTTCTGTATGTTAAACCCCATGCGTGGAATAACACCTTTAAAGTCCAAAACGTTTACCTCCGAGATATTACTTCATCAAACTGCACACATAAAGCACTCTCAGTACACCCTATTTAGTGGACAAAAGACCCTTATAAGGCATGATTCTTCAAACATTTTGGGTGATTAATACAAATTCGCATAGTAGTTTCGAAGAGCAACAGGAAATATCGAGTCATAAAATATTCATGCACTTTGATCCAGTAATTTCTGGGAATTTATCCTAAAGAAATTATTTTATATATGGAAAACTCTCATGTATAGAGAAGCTTATCATGGGATTTATTACAGTGAAAAATGGATTTGATCTATTGTCCTGAAACACAGAAACAGTTAAATAAATACCAGGTCTCGACTTCCATAGGCTACGTGGAAAATCAATGTGAAGGGCTGAAATGTTCCACTGCTCAAGCAGCAATTAAAAAGATATTTACTGGAACTAATAATAACGTGGGAAATGCTTCCACACATATTCAGTGGAAAAGCAAAACACAAAGTTGTTTGCACGTTATGCTTAGAATCGTATCAAAAACTGACATTTGAAAATGACCCAAAGTATTTGCTCCAAAACAATAATAGCTATTGTGCTTGAGTGGGAGAATTGCGGGCAATTTTCTTCTTTTCTCTATTTTCCTAATTATTTACGAAAGGGTTATATTACTTGAGTCAATAAAAAGACCAAGAAAATGCATCTTTACAGTATGACAAAGATGTGAACTCTGCCAAGACCAGTGAGTTTAAAGAAAAGCACTACCAGCGGAGCCCAAGGCATCTCATAAAAAGAAATCTGGAAATAGCAGACTTCGGATGGAGACTCGTTTCTTTGTCGCAAGCTCAGCTTTCTGTCTATTTTCTCCAGTTTTAAGGAATCCAAAGTGAAGTTACTCCAAAATCCTGACTTCACCTGCCTGAGTTGGAAATACAGTGAGAGACTGAAGAGGCCAACCCAGTATCATATGAAAGTTCCTAAATAAGCACATATGGGGAGAATTATTTTCCTTAATTTCAGTGATTGAAAAAACTTGGAATAAGGCTCTCTTTGGTTCCACCAGGTAACTTTTCCAAACCCGTGAAACTTGGGGAGAATGAATGTAGCACTTCTGCCTCTCCACCCAAATGTCTTTGCCAACCTCATCACAAGCCTGAAGGAGAAAACAGATTCATCTCATATTACTTTGAGCCTACTCTCTTCTCTCCCTTTTTTTTAAACACTCCTCTCAGAGTTTAAAATAGTACATTGATTTTTTTTTAATATTCCCCAAATAAACTGCTATTTCTTAGCATTTTTGGAGGACAGCTTTAATTTAGGAGTGAAAAGGGATGACTGAATGATAAACTGATTAGTCTCAGGATTTCTCAAGGAAATGCTGATCCAGCATCATGGCCCTCCCGTACACCATTATAATTCTTTGATTTCCTGTCACAGCAGACAGTTCAAACATTGAAAGTAAATAGGAGACACGGAAAATCAATGCGAGGTGCTGAATTGTTCCAGCTGCCGAGGTCTGTTAATTACATCATATTTTTATGGAGACATTCAGCTCAGACTTGCTAAGTGCTCACACCTGGAGGCCATCGCTCGCCATCCTGTTGGGGGCAGCTCTTCTCCCCAGGCATGTCGGTTAACTGTAAAAGGACAAGCTACCCCAGGAAAGCCTGCTTGTACAGACCAACTCTCTGAGGCAAAATCCGGATGATCGCCGTGTCTGCCGTTACCATAGAGATAAGAGGTGCTGGGAGCTGGAGAAGGGCCACTCGAGTGGCAGGAAGCGGGGTAGTCGGTATGCACAGTGAGAACCTGAGGAAAATGAAAGTCTGTTCTACTTGCGTAGCCAGGCCGTGGTGGGCTAAGTGGGAGAGAGCTGGGAAGAGACGCGAGACCGCAGGGAGCAGCAGAGGAAAGCGTGCGCGCCCGGGCGCGCACAAGAGAGCACAAGGCTCTCAGCCGTGTGAAGTGCCAGGTGGCCCGGAGCCACGATCGATTTCCAGGACAGAGTCCTCGGAACACCCGTCTCTCTTGCCAGGAGATAAAAGGAGGCTCCCAGCGCTAGCAGAAACCTCGTGGCTTCTTTCCATAAAGGCCCTTCTACATGTCCTTATAACTTACACCCTTCCAGGGTCCTCTCTGGCTTCCCTTCCTCCTCTCCATCCCATATCCTTTCCTTTTTTCTTCTCTCACATCCTTCCAGAGGTTTCCAGGGCCCCCTTTTGATCCATCTTTATGCATGCTAAAACAAGCTTCTTCATCCAGGCGTCTCTAACTCACCACAATTCACCCTCTTCTCTTCGTTTTCCTCTCTACAGCACCTCCTTCCTTCATTTACTTCTTGCTATTTTTTTTCCCTAGTTATAGCTTCTTACACAAATAGCTGGACGGAAGGAAAATTCCAGTGCCTGTCAAAGATGCTTTGAGACATTTTCTAATGTCCAGTCCCTGCTGCCCATCTCCCCTTCAATGACAGGGTCTGTCTTAAGCAAAGTCTAGGCCCAGGACTATGACTTTCAAATCCTGTGTTCCTCAGAGAGGCTCCAAAGATTCTACACATATTTTATGTTAATCCCATTATTTAAATGTGAATTTCAAATGTGTGACACCTATCTCATATTCTCTCCCTCCACCCCCCAGAAGTGTACATATTTTTAATGTAAATCAAATGCACATTACGTTAAATGTATATACAAATAATATGTACGTAAACATAATACATGTAAATGTGCACTACATTACATTTTTATGTAAATTCAGTGTAAATTGTACATTTTAAAACTTAGAAGCTTTAACGTTATTTAATGCCGTGAACTTGTGCCAACCAAGTAAAGTGTTCTGTGCAGATTTGGAAATAAAGATTCTCCTAGAATTTCTAGGAACTGTGTCATTGAGGAGGAGCATTTTAGGGCTGCACTGGTATTTTCATAAATTCAGCCTGTGCATGACTATTCATTTAAATTGTACAAAAAGTACACAAAGCACAAGCATGAAGGGCCCAGTGAAATCCAAGTGAGGGTCACTGTGTCTGCTTGGGGTGTCCTTTTGCTGCAGGGCAATTGCACTGGTGAAATAGTAAACCATCATGTCCTAGATGGTTTTAGCGCTTGTTTTAATGTCCTCATTGCTTTTTTGAGTGACTTCTATGAGAGGATTTGGGCACTTACTAAATAGCATCAGTGATCCAACTTTAAAATATAAATTTTCTACTACTCCTCATGCAAGAATCCAGATCAATGTGATTAATTCTCCCAAAATTGCAAAGCCAGCTGTCAACAAACTTATAATTTGCAACTATTTATCTGAGCAAATCTGTTGATTCCAGAAGCTGATCTAAGGCTGGAACTGTTATCTGTAACCTCCAGCTGCTAATGTTTGAATTCATTCAAACACCTTCATTTTTATAATTGACTGATTTTAGAAAGATAATTATTATAAATCCTAAACAAAGCAGATGTGTATTATCATTTAATCAGCTTTCTGTATGTGGTTTCCATTTAGATTTCATTTGAAAAGAAATGCTTTGCCACCAAAAAAAAAACAAAAACAAAAAGCAAATGTTGAGCACCACTGGCTTCCCCCACCACCTCCCCTTCCCCTGCTCTTGGCTCCCCTGACAGTCCTTGCTTTTCCAGGCTGTTCTTTGCTGCCTTGTCTCCTCCTTTCGCACTCGATGCCACCACTCTGACCATCCGGCTCTAACTTGAAAAATAGGCTCACACTAAGGTGGTCATATGTAGAAATGATTTAAGGGTGTGGGGGGAGGTTTGCATCTTACCCTGAACTCCTCAAGTCTTAGGGAACCAATATGAAGGATCGAATCATTCACAGTGACATTTTAGGCACTTTGACATCCAGAAGAGCCTATCAGAGGCAACCTTTGGTAAATCTTGTATCCTTTCATAGTGTTTATCAAACTATCATCTGAGGGCCACCAGCATAGAACCACTTGTGAAGTGCTCGTCAAAAAGGCAGACTCGGGCTTCCCTGGTGGCGCAGTAGTTGAGAGTCCGCCTGCCGATGCAGGGGACACGGGTTCGTGCCCCAGTCCGGGAAGATCCCCCGTGCCACGGAGCGGCTGGGCCCGTGAGCCATGGCCGCTGAGCCTGCGCGTCCGGAGCCTGTGCTCCGCAACGGGAGAGGCCACAGCAGTGAGAGGCCCGCGTACCGCAAAAAAAAAAAAAAAAAAAAAAAAAGGCAGACTTGTGGGACCTAATCCGAATTCTCTGGAGGCTAGGACCTGAAGCTGCCTTTAGAGCAAGCTCCTCAAATCACTCTGCATTTCAGAGCTCGAGGGTCACCACCATCCATCTTCTGCACACCAGTGTAGAAGGCAAGGGCTGAGTGGCAAGGGCCGCCTGCCCTCCCTTTGCCTCCATTGAAAGATACAGACTGAGAGGCATCCCAGAAAGGCATCTGAGGGAAGAGAGCAAGTGCAGAGAAAGGACGAATATGAAACCTAGAGAGCAATTTTGAAAAGGAAAAGAAAACAAGTCTGATTTCCTTTTCTCCAGCTCCAAACTCATTGGTCAGCAGTAGGAGTAGGTGGGGGCAGTCTGACGGATGGAGGAAGCCCAGCTCCTGGCACAGCCTGGAGGAAACGGTAGCATGAAAGGAGCAGGCCATGCGGGCAGTAAGCGAAGACCGGGTGACAGACCACAGGGACAGCGTAGCGGCACCGACGCCTGCTCCCCCTGCCTGTGCAGAAAGGGTTCCTGGGATGGGCTTCCCTTTCAGTGCTTCTCCCAGGCAGGCCCAGAATTCCTGAAATCCCTGGGCTGGAGGCACTCCAATAGAAGAAGCCCTGGCACCTCCTCTCGCTGTCGTTTGTACCTCTCTGTTCTCCCTTCATAAAAATCCACCGTGCACTCCAAAAGAGGGATTAGGACACTTCGTTTTTATTCCACATGCATCTCATTTGTCTTCAGTAGGTTATTCCATAATCTCATCATTATTGCTATGGCCCTCAGAGGACAGCTGACTTGCATTAATCAGCCCAGCCCCTCATCGCTCACCAGATTCTTTACACTTTTACCATGCCCTGGGGCCTGCTAACTTACTTGAAAAATTAATAAACCTCCCCCCTCTTATGTTACCTTATTAATGTCTGTCTTTGTAACCCATTATCCCCACATACCATCAGAGATCACTGGAGGGTGCAGTGGTCACCGGATGGCTCCTCTCATTCTCTCCTGAAAGTGGAACTGCCCCCACTCCCCAACAGCCAGAAAGAAAGTGGCCTTCGTGGGCCAGCAGGGCGTTTGTTTAGCAGCTCGATGGTGCAGAGGACAGAAGGCAGGAGAATTCTTGGGCTTCCGCTCAAAGCCATTAAGGCCCATTAAGCTGTTCCCTCCTCCCCCACCCCCTCTCCCCCTCTTTTGTGCACCCTAGTAAATCTGACTCATTAGCTTTAGATGTTTTGAAATGCTGGTACATTAATCACTTGTGTTTGCACACTGTTTATGTGGGTTGTTGGTCATGGTCTGTAGTTATACTGGCTGTCTCCCTTGCTTACTGAAAGGTACAATCCAATTGAAAATAAAGATTTTTGCAGGTTCGCTCATTACACACAGTGTCGGCAGCTGGTGAGTGTCTTTTGCAATTCATCAGAGGCCTCCTAGACCACCTGCTCTTGGCATCCTGCAAACAGCTGGCTCCGGGTAAGTACCATAAGCTATTACCTTATCCAACAAATAAATAAATAAGTGGATGGATGGGTAGACAAATAAATAAATGCATTGACTTGTCAGCCTTGGAGCATTGCTTCTTGAAGGGAAAAGTCCATTTTGAATAGGGAAAAATACCTCCAGCCCAAACCTTTGTGGTGCTATTCAAATGAAAAAAGGAGGGAGGTGAAACTCCCAGAATTTCAAGTGGAAATATTTTGTCATGTGAGTACCAAGGCAGTCAAGGAAAGGACTCCACAAGAAGCTGGCTGTGCGGTTTAGTACACAGAGTTGGGGGGTGGGGGGACTGAATTGAATTGCCTTTGGCTGTTTCTTTTTCTTTTGTCTTCTTTTCTGAAAAAAGCCAGAGGAAGGTTTTGTGGAGTTTGAACTACGGCCACCAAATGTCGCAGGATTAAGAAGCCAATTCCTGTTTCCAAGATCACCACCCACCACCTTAGATTTTTGTGGCCTTTACTGTGGACAGTTTTTGACCCTGAGACTGACCTCTCATGTCTTGCTCCCATCCGCACCCCCTGTCCTGCCCCTGCAGCCTGAGGAAAGCCTAGGGACAGTGGGGGCAGGAGCCTAACGCTGGCCACACGGCCCGGCACCTGCAAGGAGGAAGGACGGGACTAGAGGGTAGACAAGCTCCTGGCTGCACCATGGCAGAGCTTAGCTACACAACTAGAAAATGGTTGGGGGTCTAGGGGGACAGGCATTCAGCAGAGTGTCATTTTGAGAGATTTCTAAAGTTTATCACAGACAGCCGGAAAGTTCCCTGAGGTCTACCCAAGTAGACCACTTTCAATAATTTGGGGCTTGTAAACGTCACCCCATACAGCTATGATCCCCCCAAGATCATTTACTCCAGTCTCCATGGATCGGTCAAACTCGAGCTGTGTCCTTGCAAAACTGGAAGGGAGATCTGGTGTAGGACAGGCATCTATCTGACTTACTATTATGAGCTTCACCAATCAAATTCCTAAATAATGCTGTTAGAAATTATTATTTTTATCTTATGGCTGGTCAAATTCTAATAATTTTTGCAGGCTTATTTTTGTTACTTTTTTAAAGCAAGAGTGTTTATGGGTTGAATTGACATGAGAAATGTTTTCCACTTTAACAGACTGAAAAGTTGAAAATGAAGATACATGTGTATTCCTACATTTTTCTTACTTTAATCCCTCAAGAACTAATAAGAACCTATTTGCTCTGTCAGTAGAGAACCAGGAACATCAGCTTGTCAGAAATACAGACTCCCTGACTCAGAATGTGCATTTTAACATTTAAGATCCCCAAGGGACTTGTTGGCACATTAGAGGTTGACAAGCACCACTCTCATATACCATTGATTCTTTCAGGTCGAAAGTATCTGTAGAGACTGCCACAAGCCATTATCAATAGTAAGGTGATCATAATTATTTGAATAAGAAAATGCAAACCAAGCAAATTCCTCACCTACTACACGAGCTAAAATGTCCAGTTCTTGGGAGAAGCAGCACAATGTGGTAAAAAAAAGAAAGAGAGGATTTGGAGTCAGAAAAATCTGGGTTTATTCTCTGACCCTGCCACTCTGTAGAATCTGACTTAGGCTAGTCACACCTCAGTCTTCATTTCCTCATCTGAGAACAGAGATAACAGCAACTCTGTCACCAACCTCCAGGGTGGTTTCAGAAATAAAGGAGCTGCTCGGGACTTCCCTGGTGGCGCAGTGGTTAAGAATCCGCCTGCCAATGCAGGGGCCCCGCGTTTAATCCCTGGTCCGGAAAGATCCCACATGCTGCAGAGAAACTAAGCCTGTGCGCCACAACTACTGAGCCTGCACTCTAGAGCCCGCGAGCCACAACTACTGAGCCCGCATGCCACAACTACTGAAGCCCATGTGCCCTAGAGCCCGCACACTGCAACAGGGTAGCCCCTGCTTGCTGCAACTAGAGAAAGCCCATGAGCGCAGCAACAAAGACCCAACGCAGCCAAATATAAATAAATCAATCAATAAAGGAGCTCCTCTCTGTGCAGTCATATAATAAGCTCCAAAAAGTGTTATACATGTATAATTAAACCATAGTCATCATACTAGTAAGCAAGAAAGATGCTGGAGATAGTACAACTGGATCAACCAAGGGGATGAGAATGAGGACCCCCCACCCCAGTGGTGGGGGGAGAATAGATAGGCCCTGGCATCCTGCAGTGGTGCAATTAACATTTCACTAGTGGTAGTGGATGCTGTCAGACCATAATCAGTATCAAGGCTGCAAAGAACAAAGAGCTTTATTTGGGGTCTTAAGAATTGCAATTCAGGAGACACAGATTCGGGTAAAACCCAAAGAAGAGTGTTCTGGGGGGAAAAAAAAGAGTCGGGGGCTTATAAACGCAAGAGCCACAGGTTGTTCAAGAATTATGACTGACACTGACACCAGAAAGGACCCATCTATCCTTAAGGGATAGACGGTCACAAGCTATTTTAGGGTAAGGGTTCTTTAAGTATCTTGAGTTTCTGGAACATTGGGCAGATGTTCTGGATGCCCACGTTAAGACAAGATGTGGTCAAAGTTCAGATTCCATCTGGGCTGAGATGTGCATAAGTCACACTTCCTCAATGGCCTCCCAGCTCCACTGTAAAGAGCTCTCTTAGCCATACTGACTCCATTTTGATTGTCCTTTCACAATGCACTGGCTGGTGCAATATCTCTGGCCCTTGAGAAGTGTGAGAGATATGTCAAATACAAAGAATTGATTAGCCTTTGATTTACTGAGGAAATATTATGACAGGCTCAGGATGACTATTCAACAATTCAAGCAAACCTGTGGGAACCCGATGGCCTTCTAGGCAACATTTAACGAAATGCTGATCTCTTGTAGCCAGTGGACAGGAAGAGAGAATGACCAGGCTCAAAACCTAATCACAAGAGTAGCAGAGCTTCAGAGAAAGTTGAATTCTCCTTCTGGAAAGTTTCCTCTGCTGAAATCAGGGCCCTAATAGATAAAGCGCTGGACTCTGAGACTTGGAATGGGCATACCTGAGTGATGCAGTTGAGAATGTTTAGCTCCCAGAGTCCCCTGAACCCTCTGTGCCTACAGAAGAGCCCCACTCCCATTTGTTAGAGACAATGCCCCCCAACTTGCCTGAAGAGCTCCCCAAGGCCACCCCCAAGTTTGATGATTCACTAGGAGGACTCACAGGACTCAGCACATTGTCATACTCATAGTTATGGTTTACTACAGCACAAGGATACAAAGCAAAATCAGCAAAGGGAAAAGGCAGATGAAATGAAGTCCAGGGAAAACCAGGTACAAGCGTCTAAGGGTCCTCTCCAGAGGAGTCACACAGAATGCACCTAATTCTCCCAGCAGGAAGTGTGACGACACATGTGAAATGTTACCAACCTGGGAAGCTCATCAGAGCCTCAGGGCCCAGAGTTTTTACTGGGGGCTGATCATGTAGGCAGCCTCTGCCTGACACATAACAACATTTCAGTGTAGGCACAGTAAGCCACTCTTCTTAGTTCTGGGAATTATGGGAACCTTCCCCCCGCCCCCAACCAAATCCAAGTTCCCAGATGCCAGCCAAGGGCCAACCTTTAAGCTGGCCTTTCAAAGAACAGCAGTCATGCTTTGTGACCCTGGAGCTTGACCTTGTAGCCATTTCTTCCTTCTCAAACGACGCAGTATCTTTGTCAACAGAGGGCCCTGAAGTGCCACTGCAAGGCCACAGCCACAGGAAGGGGCTTCTCATACTAGCTCCATCGTGCCATTTTCCTCTGGCCTGACTGCCAACAGATCAGAATGCAGGAAACCCGGTGGTACTCACCAGCCCTGGTGGACCAGCTCCAACCTCCTCCCTGCACCCTCCAGCGATCTTCTCCCCCACCCTGTGGGCTGCTTCCTGCAGACCAGTACCAGCTGTGCCTTCTACTAAGTTTCTTCACCACCAGCAAGCTGTGTGTTCCTGTGGCAGCCATGCCCTCTCCAAGGAGGTCTGGATCTCAGCCTTATGGGATGGAGGAGATGTCTCTTCTCCTTAAGTTCTTATTCCCTTCCTTATTCATGCTCCCTCGGCCCTAGCAGTAGTAGCTACTTTCCACATGTGCTATTTCTATGTTCTTGGAGTCCTCTTTTATACCTTTTACTAGTTAGTAATTCTTTAGATTAAATTTTTTCTGTTCAGATTTCTTGTGTGTTTGCTGCCTCCTGCCTGGACCCTGACTGATGCCATGCCTTAAAAGATAATGCTTGCTCCCACTGCCCCTCCTGAGAACCAGACAGATAACACGGTTAAACCTTAGCACCCCCTAACTTGGATGTGCCGGGTCAACGAGTGGAGAATATGAGCTCTCCGCCAAAGGAGCTGCAGGATCTGGCCAATATGTGCTGGCAGGAGTGGGGAAGGTGTGTGTGGGAATGGATACTAGCAAGTGGGGGCTTGGAACATAAGCTTGCATGAAGGGAAGTTTATCAGCATTGGAATACTTTCCCATTATATGCAAATGTAGGCAAATACCCAACTGCTAGGATGGCTCTTAAAAGCTTGGAAAATGTGATATGACCCATGTGAATGGCCCAATGAATTAGAAATATCAAAACTGATATGGCAAATAGTCTAGAAAGGGATCTCAAGGCTCAGAGAAGTGGGTATGCCAGAGGGGATTTACTGGGTAAGTCTGAAAACCCTACTACCACCAGGAGGGCCCAGAGGACGCCTTTTTTTTCAAAGAGGGAAGAAATGTGCTCATGAGAGGGCACCAGCATTGTTTTTTGTTTGTTTGTTTTTGTTTTAATTTATTTATCTATTCATTCATTTATTTATTTATTTTGGCTGTGTTGGGTCTTCGTTGCTGCGCACGGGCTTTTCTCTAGTTGCGGCGAGCAGGTGCTACTTTCATTGCGGTGCGTGGGCTTCTCATTGTGGTGGCTTCTCTTGTTGTGGAGCACAGGGTCTAGGCATGTGGGCTTCAGTAGTTGTGGCACGCAGGCTCAGTAGTTGTGGTTCGCAGGCTCTAGAGTGCAGGCTCAGTAGTTGTGGCGCACGGGCTTGGTTGCTCTGCGGCATGTGGGATCTTCCCAGACCAGGGCTCGAACCCGTGTTCCCTGCACTGGCAGGCGGATTCTTAACCACTGCGCCACCAGGGAAGTCCATCAGCATTGTTGAGCTTACTGGTGACTCTCCTGTGGCCAAGGCTAAGAGGAGGAAACACCACTACAGAACTGAGCCCATTGAAAGCAACAGGAATCTTGAAATAATAGAGGACTAGTGGCAGCACCTCCTCATCTGAAGCAAGGTGAGCACAATTATCACAATAAAATCAAGGTCAGAATAGAAGCCAGGGACACTCAGAGAGCTATGGAGATGGTAAACAGAACACGATGTTCCTAGGGGCAAGACTGATGAGCAGCCAGCAAGGTACTGCACAAATTATCCAACGAAAAGAAATCAAGAATGGATGATCAAGAGTCTGCAGGCAGCTGCCCAAATAAAAAGTCATGATCGCTTGCCAGGCTTCTGGACCTGAGCCAGTTCTCGTTTCCAGAAGAGCTGAAAGTCAGGTCCCCACAAAAATGACATTGGGATACCACAGCAAGTGTATTCAATAATAATTCTCCTAGTGCTTCCCCAAAGTGACCTACAGCCATTAACTCACGTAAACATCCAGTGAGAGAATGGGAACTTACAAAGATTGCTGGTCCCAGAGTCTGAGCTGACTTTGATTCCCAGGGACCCAAAGCACCATTCTGCCCTCCATTATAATTGAGGAATATGGAATCCTGTCATGACCCAGGTCCAGCCCAATATGGGTCCATTGGGTCCACAGACCCATCCAGTGCTCATCTGCCTTACCCAAATATATACTTGGAATGGGCACACATGATAAATGACAGAACCCTTACATCAGCTTCTTGATCTTTGGGATAAGAGCTATTGTAGTGGGGAAAGCCAAGCGGTAGCCTCTGAAATGTCCCCTCTGCTCCCCACACCCCAGGATAGAAAATATAAAACAAAATCATATCTCAAGGGGAATGGCAAAAATTAGCACCATCATCAAAATTTTAAAGAATGCAGGAAAGGTGATTGCCATGATGTTCCCATTTGATTTACCTACCTACCACTCTGACCCCTACAAAAACCGTACTGATCATGGTGGATGACAGTGGACTACCATCAGTGGTGTGCTGGTACATGTTTCACAGCCGGCTCTCCAGGGGTCAGGGGAGGCTTGCTTTGTAGGCTTTGCCAATTTCCACGGTATAATGCTCCCACCGTAGGCTTAACGACCAGCTCACAAGGCTTCTGAAAACGTAGCAGTCGGCTCTCACAGGCCAGCATGGGGCTGCTTCAGCACACAGATTACCACAGACTTGACTAAGCGGAAGTCTCAATTGTAGCCGCTCTGGCTAATGTGGTATCTTTGACACAATCTTCAGCAACCTTCACAACCATAGCTAGTAAGCTGGATAACTTTTCTTCTCCATCCCAATTAGAAAGAAGGATCAGAAGCAATTCATATTTGCATGGGCTGGATGGCAGTATACAGCTGTCTTCCCCCAGGGCCTTGTTAACTGTTAATTCCCCAGGTCCTCTGTTGTAGTATAGTCCAAAGGGACTTGGACATCCTGGAGATTTCCCAGGACATCACATTGGTCCACAATATCACTAACATCATGTTAATCAAGGATTTGCAGAAAGTGGCAAGTACTTTGGAATATCTTGGTAAGAGATATGAGCTTCAAAGGTGGGAGTTAAGCCCTAAGGAGATTCGGGAACCCACTATATCAGTGAAGAGTTTTTAGAGGTCAAGCAGACTTGGGCTTATTGGAACGTTCCTCCCAAAGTAAAAGACAAATTATTGTACCTTATGCCTTTTAAGGTTAGTATTATGCAGGTGCACTCAGCAGTGCCACATGGGCCAGATGATCCAGTAGAGTGTCTGAGGCAGAGAAAAAAACACCATACCAAGTTTGTGGCACAATATCCCACTGGGAACCACCTTGTCCAAGGTTCCACTCCCCCTGCTGCAAATAGCCCATAGTCAATGACTAGCTGATGCAGGAACAGACAGCCTTAGCCCTTGCTTCCATTTGGGACAATTCTGAAGAGCTCCACCTCATCTGAGTTTCTCTCCAGATCTTCCTGGAGAATCAACTGAGGGCTCAGTTGCAAATTCCTTGGAGGTTCAGCCTCCCCACTGCCTGTTCCTGCCATCCTCAATTCTTTGCAGATGCATCTCTCAGGAATACTCCCCAAGAAGCCTTCTCCATGCAACTCTCCACCTCAGCGTCTGTTTCCAGTGAACACCATCTATGACAGCCTCCAATGGAACTCTAAATCCCACTCTTTCTTTATCTAGACAAGCTCTGCTTTTTCCTCTTTATTTCTTATCAGCGTTATTGTTACTGTCCAGTGCTCCCTGGTAAGATTTCCACTGAAGGAAAGAATGGCAAATGTAGAATCAGTCAATGTCTCACTGTTGAAGGGACACCTTGGGCTTATTGCCTTGTAACAGACCATTGCCTATTGAAGCTTGATGTGGAGTCTGGACTTTGCCACAAAGTCCAGATGGAAAATACGTTGTCTTTTCACATGCCACTGGGCAGAGCCTTCCAGTAGAGTTTCAAGAAGTGTTCTGAGGTCATATTCATCCAAAAATGAACATAATAAATTAATTTTAATTGACTGATCAACTTAATTAATCAATCAACTTGGTTTATTAAAAAAGTTAGCTAAAGATGTCAACCCTGAGTGGGAGGTAAGGAGTAGTGGCAGCATATGTGACACATATTTGCAGAGCTATTCTAGAAATCGTACAAGGCTAAGGAACTGGGAATGAACATGAGCAGAGGGAAACACCAGGGTAAAACCCAGAACTACTACAGAATTGCATGTTCCAGAAGTGTGGGCTGCTTTACTAGAACAGAACTCCTGGGTTAGAAGCAAGGCAGAACATTTCTTCCCATAAAGGAGATGGTGCTGCAAGTATTAAACCCATGCAGCCATCAGACTGGAGGCACTTGGGCTGAAGCGCACTGAACAGGTCGCCTTAGAATCCAGACACAGTGGGACACCAAGTGCAGAATTCCTTCTGAGACTGTGGTGACCTAAGACTTCCCAGGACCAGAAAGACTCACAAGATTGGCCACAAGAATCATGAAGAGAGAAAAATCAGTCCTACTTGTGACCCAAAGGAATTAACTATAAAACTGAAAGATTTTAGGACTACTTGAGAAGCCAAAAAGGTGACTATCACAAACTAAATAAGTGTATCAAAGTCAGTAGTATTCCCAAGTAAGGTATAAAATATAACACAGAAAAGCAGATCTCACTCACACTGTATGTGTGTATATGGGCATGTGCTCTGTGTGTGTGTGTGTGTGTGTGTGTGTGTGTGTGTCGTAGCTATTTAGTTTGAGAAGTAACTTAGCAAACAAAATTTCTTAATGAAAAATAATTTAAATATATACATATACACACAGACATAGATACAGATATAGATATAGATATAGAGATATAGATATGGAGAGAGAGAGAGAACCTCTATGGGAGGAACAAAAACCCTGAGCCTGCCCTGAGCTGTTACCCCTGCTCTTGTCTTTGCCACAAAGTGGCTGACAACGCTAGGCTACACTTTCCAGCCCCTGTGTCAGCTTGTTCTGGCAGGATTTGGTGAGTGGGAGGCACTGCTGGGAGACTAACGGGCAGGAGAAGAAAGAAAGTGGGGTATGGTGCCCCCTCCCTCTGTGGCTCAGGAGCCAGCCCAATAGCGATGGCATTTTCTCCACAGCTCCAGCTCCCACTCTAGCTTCTGCCGGCTGACTGGCAGCTCCAGGAACACCGCCTCCTCCCTCGGACCCTCCAGCCTAGGTGTGGGGACTTGCTGCTGCTGCTGATCTCTGGGTTACCTCACTGTCCCGTTTGCCTTCTCAGCTTTCTTACCACCCATGTAACCAATCCCCAGCATTCAATACACTCTGTTGAAAGTACTCAGATGGTTTCTGTGTCCTGCTTAGACACCGACCGTTCTGAAAACTAAAAAGTTTACTGAGGAATAAAATAAAGATTTAATTACTGAAAAGGCCAATTTCCTGGCTACAGCTTCTCACACCCCTACTTCATTTGCACTCTCCTCAAACAGCTCAATGGCTAAACAGAAAATGTGAACACTGACCATCTAGGCTCCAGATCAGGATGAAAAGGGAAGATCCAAACAACTGCTCGATAAAGAAGAGAGTGAAACTCCACAGAAACTATTTAGAACAAAGAACCGTTCAGAAAGAGATGTCCCCATTCCAAAATGACCAACATGGTACCTGAACAATAATTCCAGAACAACGACAAAAAAGAGGATATGGAAGCAAGCATGTAATGAATAAAGAAGTTTAGATGATTATTTAATCTAAGAAAACAAAGAAGTTTTTAGACAACTATTTTGCATTCCCAAGATAATCAAAGAAATGGAGTGAAAGATGATAAAAGAAGATATACTGGGATGAAAAGGCAATCAGAAGAGTTGAGTAAATATGTTGGAAACAAATGATAGAGTAGAATTTTAAGATGGTACTAGAAACAGAATTAAATCTATAGAATTATGATGATGGCACAAAGCATAGGTTTGTGAAAATCATGCAGAATGAATAGCGAAAGAGTTTAAAAGATAAAAGCAAATGGATGGAATATGGTTGATGTGGCCAACCAATAATGGAAATCTAATACATAAAAAACTGCTATGCCTGAAGGAAATAACCAAAGAAAGCAACAAACAATATTAAAAATCACAATAGAAGAAAATCTTTGTGTAAACGAAAGAACTCAGAAGGCTCTCTCTACACCAGACAAAATAATAATACAAAACTCAGCAAATCAAATCTGGCAAGTTGTTGAATTTCAAGTACGAAGAAAGTGCCCAATAAGCATTCAGGTAGAAGTAATAAGTTACTGACATAAGAAAGAAGGTAGATAACACTCAGACTTTCCTTGAGAACCATGAGGTGGCAAAAAGTAGCGAAGTAATGTCTACAGTATGCAAGGAAAAGACGTGACCCAAATATGAACACATACACATACATGAAGGCACTGTAATATATGCAAAGATCAAGAAGTCTTCTCACCTAGCCACCCACACTGAAAACCACTGAAAAGTAAGTCTGCCAATTGAGAGAAATTGAAATAATACTGAAACCAGTTAAATACATCACTAAATCTAAGAAACTGTAGTTATTGTGGTTGCAAATCAATACAGCAATGTTATCATTCCTGACACACCTACACAACGCAGGACAAAAATCTCAGAGCATCTGAACAGGAGTGGAAGGGGAGAAGGGGAAGGAAGGGGAAGTGTGCTAATTTCCTCATTTTATCTTCCAAAGTCCATCAATACCACTTTGATTCTGAAGTGCTAAATTGAGAAATATGAGTTTAAATAATTTATTTGAGAGAAGAAGCAACAACTTAGAATACATATACCTTTGAAATTATCAGGGAGAACAATAATCAAGGAAGCTTAAAAAACATTTAAAAACCTGAAATAAAATAGATATTTAATTAGTCAGCTTTTTCCAAAAGCTTACTTTTCCTGAGTTTCTCATTGTGATCTAAACTTGCATTTCCTAAATGACCAACAGGTAGGGCACCGTTGGCTGTTTAGATATCCTCTTTTGTGATGTGCTTGTTTAAGTCTTTTATCTTTTTTCTGTGGGCTTATCTGTCCTTATTTATTCGTAGAAGTTTTTATATGTTCTGAGGGTCAGTCTTTTGTCAGGTATATGTCTTGTGAATTTCATCTCTGACTCTGTGGATTGCCTTTTTACTTAAGGATTTTGTTTGATGAACAGAGATTTCTAAACTTAATACATTCCAATTCATTATTTTTCCTTCATGGTTAGCACTTTATGAATCCTGTTTAAGAAATTTTTGCTATATTCAAAATTATAAAGATGTTTTTATAGATTTTCTTCTATAAAAAATGAGTTACTAATTTACAAAAAAAGTTGAAAGAATAATATCAGGAATTCCCATATTCAGAATTCTTCCAATAATGTTCTTTAGAGCAAAGAGTCAAATCCAGGACCACACGTTCCACCCAACTGGGCTGAATCTCTAGCTTCTTTTGATCTGGAACAATTCCCATGTTTTGTTAACTTTCATGATCTCGACATTTTTTTAAGATTATTGGCCAGTAGAATGTCTCTCAATTTTTGTCCAGTATTTCCTCATGATTAGAGCCATGTTTTTCACTTTGCCTGGAATATCACAGACAACGTGTTCTTTTTATTGCATCCAACTGGACAGCACGTAACATCCATTCCTGTTCTTACCAGTGGTGTTAGCTATGACAACTTCGTTAAGGCGATATCTGCCAGGTGGCTCCTGCAAAGATACGTTTTCCCTTTTGTGATTAATAAATTTTTTTCAGGGAGATACTTTGAAATTATGTAAAATCTTCTTCCTCAGTGCACTATCACACACTCAGTTTAGCAGCCTTTGATATTTGCATGCGTTACAATGAAAACTGCCAAGTAATGATTTTTCTCTTACCATCCATCTTTCTGCTCTAAGGAAGAACTTTCTCTTGTCCCAATTTGTTTATTTACGTCATTGTGGACTGAAAAACTTCTCTTTTCTTCAATAGATTATAATCCATTACTATTTATTTTGATGCTCAAACTGTCCCAGAGTTGGCCAGTGGGAGTTGCTTCCAGCCAGCATCTGTGCTGTCCATCATTCACTGAGCACTTCCTTAGATTCTGGCCCAACGAGGTGTTCCAGGATCATCTTGTCCTGCTCTTGCCCCAGCCCTGGAGTAAGCCGTTTCTCCCAGGAGCCCTGGTAAAGGAGTATTTGGAAAGCAAGATCTGGATATTAAGTGTGCTCGGGATACTAAGGGTGTCATTGTCCCAAAGCCCTGTGAATGAACAGAGCTTAGAAAATATATGTGCGTACACATCACACACACACACACACACATCACATTTACATCTATATTTACTTCTATATTTATCTCTATATATTAAAAGCCATATGAGTTCATGCTGGTCGCTCCAATTCCAATCCAACACTCCAGGTTTTATTCTAGTTAGAGCTGACAGACAAAACACAGAATGCCCAGTTAAATTTGAATTTCAGATGAACAACAAAAAAAAGGTTTTAGTATAAATACGTCCCAAGTGGTACCCTGAATTTTTATTTGCTAAATCTTGCAGCCCTAATTCTAGCTATCTCTGCTTCCATATATGTTCTCTCTTTTTCCAGTAGTAAGATATCTGACTCCCATTATCGTCAACATATTTCTCTTAACCCCATGAAGCCCCTGTCCCCACCTTGAACACAAGCCCTGATCCCCACTTGGGATGCCTACTTCATTCTGGCCTATTAATGGCTTTTTAGTGACCAATGGATGGAAGGGAAGGAAGGAAGAAAATAAATTTAAAGAATGGATGGGAAAAGGGAAGGGAAATGCAGCTAACGCACAACCCAAAACCTGGCTTACAACAGCAAACGTGTATTTCTTGCTCACTGGTCTCCAGGTCAGCTGCAGCTCTGCTGGGCTCAGCTGGGCTCTGTTGGTCTCCTGGTGTCTTCTCGTTCTACATCCCAAGATAAAGAGACAGCCACTGCCTGGGGCTTCTCATACAAGGGGATAGAAGCTCAAGGGACAAGCCACACTCAAGGTGCTTCTTAAAGTCTCTGCTCAATACTGGCCACTATCCCTTCCATCTATACTGCATGGGTCAAAGTAAGCCCACAGAGCCCAAAGTTAAGGAAACAGGAAGGAGAATATACTCTGCCCACTAGGAAGTACAGCCAAGTCGGGGGCTGGATGAATCACAGAACAGGTAACAGAACCATCCGCCACCAATGCCAAGTAAGTAAGAACAAACACAACCAAGATAACAACCATACATAAAGGATAAAGCCGTCAATGGGAAAAAAATTCTCACCCTGAATCAAAACACTAAACTCAACTGTACCTAAGAAATAGATCTAAAATAAAATGACTCAGCATGGTTGAAAGGAAAAGAATATTTTTAAAATGCAACATAGCATGTTATTATTATCTGAAAATTTGAGCCCAAAAACTTGTGTAGAACTCTCTAGCAAAATAATCATGATAGCTACAGCTAACACTGCTGTGTGGTATATATGCAAGTTGCTAAGAGAGTAGACCCTAAAGGTACTCATCACAAGGAAAAAAAATTTTTGTAACTCTATGAGGTGATGGTTGTTTTGGTAATCATTTTGTAATATTTATGTATGTCAAGTCATTATGCTGGACACCTTACACTTATGCAGTGTTGTATGTCAGTTACATCTCAATAAAACTGGGGGGAAAGAACTCTCTAGTAAATTAGGCAATTAATTAATCTAAAGGTCAAAGGGGCCTCCTTCACAACAAACCAAGTTTCAAACCTCTTTTGAAAAAGCGCAAACACACACTTAACGGTGATAGAAATTACACACATGAGAGAGAGAGAGGAGAGACAGAGGTGCATACTATATAGAGACTGTGTCCTCTTGTCAACATTTACAAAGTGGGATATTTACAAAAGTTAAACGTCAGAGAAAAACCCTTAATAAATTCCAAATAGTTCAGACCATTCACTGGCCACAGCAGAAGACCATATATAAATAGACTAATAGCATAGAAACAACAAATGCAACCCACTCCAGAGGGGTGAGATCATTCCAAATTTCACTGGTGAAAGGAAAAAAATGAAAACTGCAACTGCAGAATATTTTGGAGAATAACAACAATGAGAACAGTACATGTAACTGCTTGAGCTGGCATTTCTTATTAAAGGGAAAAAGATGTTGGAACAATTAGCTAGCCTTCTGGGGGCAAAAAGTAAATTTGGATCCTTACTGCATAATTCCTTATGCCAGATGAATTCCAGATGGATTAAAAATTAAAATACAAAAAGGGAATTTATACTGAACCACAGATTTTTTTTTTAATAGTTTGGAGGTGTCCAAGGCCTTTCTTACATTAAGCCAAAGACAGAAACTAAAAAGATAATATTGGTATATTAGACTCCATTACAATTTAAAGTTCCAAAGAGCAAAAAAAAACACAAAAAATGGCTAAAAGAAATTAAAATCTGAGGGAGATATTGCTAAAATTGTAAAACAAAATGTTTAACAGCCCTAATATGCTAAAATAATCATATAAATTCATATGAAGAATTGAAACCCAACCAGAAAAAAATGCAAATTGCATGAAGAAACACTTTAGAAGTGAACAATTCAAATGGCCAGTAAGCACATAAAGAGATGTTCGGCCTTGCTAGTAGTGTGTTTGCGTGCACATAAGTATGTATATCTGTGCACAGGAAAATGTCTGAAAAGATGGACACCAAAATGTTAACAATGATTATCTCTGGGGAGTGGGATTTCTTCTCTCCCTTTTGGGATAGTTTTGGTTTTTTTTAAATTAGCATATATTGGGCTTCCCTGGTGGCGCAGTGGTTGAGAGTCCGCCTGCCGATGCAGGGGACATGGGTTCATGCCCCGGTCTAGGAACATCCCACATGCCGCGGAGCGGCTGGGCCCGTGAGCCATGGCTGCTGAGCCTGCACGTCCGGAGCCTGTGCTCCACAACGGGAGAGGCCACAACAGTGAGAGGCCCACGTACCGCAAAAATAAATAAAGAAATAAATAAATAAATTAGCATATATTAATTTTATATGTTTTATGATTAAAGTATTCAGTATACTAAAAACATACAAATAAAAACTGACAACACCTCTTCTTTTTTTTTTGTTTGTTTGTTTGTTTTGCGGTACGTGGGCCTCTCACTGCTGTGGCCTCTCCCGTTGCGGACCACAGGCTCCAGACGCACAGGCTCAGCGGCCATGGCTCACTGGCCCAGCTGCTCCGCAGCACGTGGGATCTTCCCGGACCGGGTCACGAACCCGTGTCCCCTGCATCGGCAGGCGGACTCTCAACCACTGCGCCACCAGGGAAGCCCACCTCTTCTGTTTCTTATAAAGAATTTTAATTTTTTTTAATTATGTGGTAGAAGAGTGCTATTGACAAGGAGCTACAGATTGAATGTTCCTAATCCCCGTTATGATGGTATTTGGAGGCAAGGCCTTTGGGAGGTGATTAGGTCATGAAGGTGGAGCCCCATGATGGGATCAGTGTCCTTATAAATGAGACTCCAGAGAGCTCCCTTGCCCCTTCTGCCATATGAGGACACAGAGAGAAGACATACATCTATGGACCAGGAAGCGGGTCCTCACTGGACGCCAAATCTGTGCACACCTTGATCTTGGCCTTCCCAGTGTCCAGCACTATGAGAAATACGTTTTTGTTGTTTAAGCCACCCAGTCTATGGTATTTTTGTTATAGCAGCTGGAAGGGACTATGACATAAGACAAAATGTTCACCTTATATTAGAAAATAATAAGAAAATAGGCTAAAAAATTATGATTTAATTTTTGTTTTGTAAAGGGAGATACATTAAATAACAGCAATTTTCTCCAGTAATGGACTTGTGGGTCATTGCGTGTTCTTCTTTGTGTTTTCCAGTAGTCTACAATGAATATTTAGAAAACAACCCTCATTTTTATTTTATTTAAATAGTAAGAGTTTACCTGCTACAGGTGGTGACTCGAGACTACGAGGCCTCCACAATCATTCTGAAGTTTGGGTTTCCCAGTTTTCCTTGTAAGGAATAAAGCAGTGACCCATCAGAGATGTGGAATATTGAGGGGTACACAGCACAAATTCTTAGGTAGAAATGTACGCCTCGTCAGTTCCCGAGACTGAAACTGGGAGCAGAGCTATTCATCCAGCATCTAAGCCTTGAGCAGTGATTCACGCTCAGTAAATACTTACGGGGCACCTACCAGTACCAGGCGTGAGGACAGATAAAGTGGAACTAGACAGAGCCCCTCTCTCCATGGAGCCCACAGTCTAACAGAGAAGACACAGTGAATACATAGTGTCATGTGTGCAGCAACAGACAGGCAGGCTCAGGAGGGAGACTGGAGTGAGAGAGGGGGACCAACCATTCCGGTTTGCCTGGGACTGAGGGGCTTTCTGGGCGGTAAGACTGTCAGTGCTAAAAAAGGGGGAAATCCTGGCCATACAAATTGGTCACCCTAAAGAGAGGTCAGGAACAGCTTCAAAGCAAAGGTCTGGCCTAAGAAGGGCTCTGAAAAATAATTAGGCATATCTTAGGAGGGTCAAGCCTTTCCCCTGATTTCCTCCCTGCCCAGGATTGGGCTGGAGAGCAGAACTGGTTGTGCAGCAGGTGATTTTATGCTCTTTGGATTACCAAATCCCTCCCAGAGCTGAGGAGAAAAGAGATTACAGCATGACAAAGGCCACTGATCGTGCAGTGCCCTTCCCACAGGGAGAATATGAGCAAAGCCTCATCCCTGACCGATGGCCCCATGGAGATGCCAGCTGCAGGGCTGCCATGCTGCACCACACCAGGGAGCACCACTCACACAGACCACAGCGTCCCTGTTAGCAGTGAGGCAGGACGCCCATCAGGTCCTGGAGGACACTGAGAGCTGTTTGCCTGGTCGGCCTGGGAGAGTTTTCCAGAAGAGCCCCATATGACACTACAACACCATTCCCAGTAACCCATTCATCTTTGCCCAAAGCAGAGTCCTCTATCTGCAGGAGGAATCAAGACAAAGCAAGTTCTTCCGCTCTGTGACTCCAGAGGAGAGAGAAACAGAATGACATGGCACCAGGAGCGGTGCAAGGCTGAGCGAAAACCAGGGAGGGTGCGAGCATCGCAAGGGCTCACGGGGTCAGTACGTAGTCTGACTGGACGCTGAGTCACAGAAACGGGGCTTCACGGGGAAGCCGAGAGAATAAGAAGGTAGCCAGCTCGATAGAAAGTGAGGAGAGACCCAGCCGGCCACAGATCGCAGGGGTCCCAGCTGAGTACACAGGGCTCCACCGCGTCCTCCCACTCACCCTGAGCGGCTACGGGCCCACCCTATGTACCGGCTTCATCCCTGACATCTCGAAGGGACCACCTGGCCTCTGACCATTACACCCAGACCTTGGGGTTCCAGAAGGAGTCAACAACTGAGTTCCTGTCTTTTCTATTTCCGAACGGCAAACTAATTCAGTGATGACACAATCCCTTTGCCAAGTCATTTCTCTTCCCAGCATGCCTCCCAAACCCAACACGTACCAAAATTATGCTGAGCTTGCTATTTTGGGAAAGGGGACCCTGACATTTCCACACCTATTTCTGTGACCCAGCAACGTCCCCTTGCCTCTGAGTGGGAAGCGTCATCCCCTGAGAAGACAGGAAAGCAGCAGGTCAGAGTCACCGACCTGATCGCTCCTCACTGGTTCCTCTGAGCGGGCATCTCCACCTCCAGGGAGAAGGGAAGAACCCTGCCAACCCTTTCACTCTCACTGTCCTCTTCCTTGGCTGGCACATGTTTCAAAAGCTATGGTATATCCTCCCTCCATCAAGCCAAGATTGGCTTAGACACTGTTGAAGAAAATAGAGGTCAAGAGCAGTGTGTACTGAGGCACACACAGGGGTTTCTCTAACATACACAGGTGGCTCCAGCATGGCCCCATCAGGCTCCTATACACCAGCCGTCAGCAAAACACTGACTGTGCCCCACCCTCACCCCCATGAAATGCACTCTGGTCTAGGGCTTTGCAAAATGGGTTCTGTAAAACAGTAGTCCCCTGACGTGCCTCCACCACACAGGGTTCTGTGGTCACAGAGGTCGGCAAGCACAGCACGACGGAGCCCACGGTTCTGGAGGGCCCTGGAAGACCTCCTGTGGGCCTGAGACCCCGCCACATTTCCTGTCTGCCTGGGAAGCAGGCAGCAATGGGAAACTGACTGCTCTCTGAGGCTTTTACATGAGGGACAGCAAGGACCTCTGTACCTTCCCCCAAAATTTACTGTACCATTCAGGGTCCAGCAAGAAATAGGACCAAACTTAGATGGTTCAAGAGGCTTTAACAACTGGCAGGGACTATGTGTGGAGCTGTGGGAAGAGGGAAGAGAAAGCATAGGAGAGGTAGAGGCACCCAAGAGTAGCAGCAGTGGGAAGTGGAAAGTGTACCCCTGCAGGCCAGTGGGGCTGGAGCCCTGGGAGGGGCTGCCCAGGGGATGTGGGGTCGTGGAGGGACCAGCCTCTTCCAGAAGCATACCACCAAAGAGGAGGAAATAGGAGAAAAGTGTCCCCCTCTCTCTCCTCCACATGGGAAGGGAGTGCAAGTATAGGTATCTGTAGGGTGAGGCTCCTGGGCTCAGAGCTAGATGGAGGATGTTGGGGTGAGGAAGCTGTGACATGGAACTTACAGATCAACAGCAAGGGAAGAAAACATAAGCTTGCGACTGCCCTGTGCAAATCCCTCATCGTTTAGAAGTTAGGTCTGCTTTTTCAAATGTTCTACTAAGAATAAGAGAGAACAGACCTGCCTCTAAGTGTCCTAAACGAGGCAAGAATGTTGAGTTTTGCTGTCACCATTGGCCTGCAATTTCTGTCCTGGGGAAAACAGTAGAAGGATTAAGACCCCATTTCCCTTTCTAGAAGGGGTGCCCTTATTTGCTGGCAGGAACATGGCTTCAGGGAGGAGGCGCTTTCTCTGTCACCATCCCCCAAAGACACAGTGACCTGTGTGTCCTGGGCCCTGAGCACTTCTGAGACCTGAGCCTTTCACTGGTGGGCAGAGGGTAAGAAATATCCAGGTGGTATTTAGCACTGCTGGTGTAGGAAATAAAAAGACAATCACACCTCTTTTGATCAGTCTCCATCTCTTGATGTCCTGAAATTTACATTTCATTGCAATAAGAAAGAATCAAAGGAGGACCTAACCCAAAGAGGAGAGTTATTCCTAATTCTGATGGATCATTAAACATCCCCTCTTGGAGATCCATAATGTATATTATTAAAATATCTAAGTAGTCCTCCAGAACGAAATCTATTAAACTCTGCTTAATCCAGGATTTCCCATATTTATGTGAAAACAGAACCTTTTTTTTTTTTAAAGCCATGTTTCTACAATCTATGTTTAGCAGGAGGCTAAGCTTAACTGTGTAGTAATTCTTTCATATAGCAAAAGAGCAGAGCTGAAAATGCAAGAGGGAAGAGCAAGCAGGGAGGTGTGTGAGAGAGTACCCCTCTCAACCAATCATAATAAAAGGGGTAAGGATGGTTCAAGCCTCTAAAGAGGAAGTATATGGTAACCTCCATTCAATACACTTGCATTAAAGGGGATGAAGATACATGCCACCCAGGCTAAGAAACAGCTTGCCTTATACCCTGAGAAAACCATAATTTAAAAAGACACATGTACCAAAAAAAAAAAAAAAAAGATACAAGTACCTGTCACGAAGCAACGAAGCCCGTGCACCACAACTACTGAGCCTGCGCTCTAGAGCCAGAGAGCCACAACTACTGAGCCCGCATGCCACAACTACTGAAGCCCACACGCCTAAAACCCATGCTCCACAACAAGAGAAGCCACCACAATGAGAAGCCCGCACACCACAACAAAGAGTAGCCCTGGCTCACCACAACTAGAGAAAGCCCACGCACAGCCACAAAGACCCAACATGGCCAAAAATAAATAAATAATTTTTTTTTAATTAAAAAGAAAAAAGATACATGTATCACAATGTTCACTGCAGCACTATTTACAGTAGCCAGGACATGGAAGCAACCTAAGTGTCCATCAACAGATGAATGGATAAAGAAGATGTGGCACATATATACAATGGAATATTACTCAGCCATGAAAAGGAATGAAATTGAGTTATTTGTAGTGAGGTGGATGGACCTAGAGTCTGTCATACAGAGTGAAGTAAGTCAGAAAAAGAAAACCAAATACTGTATGCTAACACACATATATGGAATCTAAAAAAACGGTACTGAAGAAACTAGTGGCAGGACAGGAATAAAGACACAGACGTAGAGAATGGACTTGAGGACACGGGGAGCGGGGAGGGGAAGCTGGGACGAAGTGAGAGGTTAGCACTGACATACATACACTACCAAATGTAAAATGGATGGCTAATGGGAAGCAGCCGCATAGCACAGGGAGATCAGCTCGGTGCTCTGTGACCACCTAGAGGGGTGGGATAGGGAGGGTGGGAGGGAGGCACAAGAGGGAGGGGATATGGGGATATATGTATACATATAGCTGGTTCACTTTGTTATACAGCAGAAACTAACACAACATTGTAAAGCAATTATACTCCAATAAAGGTATTAAAAAAAAAACAAAAAGAAACAGCTTGCCTGGTCCTAAAAAGAAAGACCTCGGAAGGAAAAGATATCTGAGGCATATGAGAGAGAGAGGAAGAGAAATGGCGTTTTAGGAGGAACGAGTGGTCCTTACGACCTTTCTGATGCGGCCTTAAGTAAGTCAGGTGTGAAGTGCCGTAAAGCTGTTCACCAACAAGAGCGAAAGTGAGTGGGGTTGCGGCAGGTGACAAGGACGCCAGAGGACAATGACCAGGGGAGGCCTTGAAGTCCAGGATTAGGATGTTAACTCCGATTTCAGGAGCAACTGGGAGTCACACAGACTTTAGAAATTTTTCAAAATGAAAATAACATACAGTCGTCCTTAGGCATCCACAAGGGATTGGTTCCAGGACCCCCGCAGATACCAGAATCCACGATGCTCAAGTCCCTTACATAAAATGGTGTCGTACTTGCATGTAGCCTAAGCACAACCTCCCGTGTATTTTCAATCATCACTGGATTATTTTTAATACTTAAAACGACGTAAATGCTACGAAAATAGTTGCCAGTTCACAGCAAATTCACATTCCGCTTTTTGGAACTTTCTGGAATTTTTTTTGGATTTTTTTTTCTGAATATTTTCCATCTACGGTTGGTTGAATTTGTGATGCAGCCCCACAAATACTGAGGGCTAACTGTACAGTGCAGTGCACAGGATAGCTTGGAAGAGAAGATAGAGTTCAGAAGGCCAGGTGGAAGGTTGTACTAGTCCTTGTTAAAGAAAGCACGGACCCAAACTAGGACTGTGACTCAGAACTACAGGGGTCAGAACAGACCTGAGAAGTAACAGAGTCAGAAACTTTATGTTTTACTGGTAAAATTGTTACAAGGGGCTAAGGAGGCAGAGGACCTGAAAATGAACTAAGTTTATGAGGCTAGTATTGAATTTGAGCCTTCAGACTATAACCCACCCCAGCTCAAATTTCTTGGCAATTCTTCATTTCCATGTTAGTGGTTCTGCTTCACCACACTCTGGGAAAATTAACTGGCTTCCACACTTCAACACCTTCTGGCCCATCAGCTCTGATGCCAGAAGTAAAGGCAGCTGGAGAAGGAAAATATAGCCGGAAATAATGGAAACACAATGAAAAAGGAAGGCTGGAATGCCTTCTTTGGTGCTAAAAGAAAATAAAAAGGAGAACTGAAGATAACCTTATAAAATCTGAGCTACAAAACAGTTGTATCCCATGATTGTGAGCCCAGAATCCTTCCAGGGCCTCAGGACTGAGCTTAAGCCAACTGTCTCCACCTTGGAGACAGAAAAGCTCAGCTGTCATTCTAAGTGATCCTGAAATACATTGATGCCTAAACGGGTGATGTCTGAATCATCTTCTACACCTGCCCGAGGAACATCTTATTCCATGTCAATGTGTCTCATGTCACAAGCATATTCTAGTATAGCGCATAAACCCTGTATTATCACAGGATGTAAGAGGCGTTAACTCAAGTTCAACCTCATACTAGGCGTGAGCCTCAGCTGGATGATGGAGAAGCCCCTCTCCAGGTACATCGTCTTTGTACCAACACACCATCATTATTTTCCCAATGCTCTGTCATGCACCAGGTGGTTGGCATTCATCAGGGCATCCCCCTAGTAAACCAGACTCAAAAGTCTGTGGTCATCTTTGACCTATTCCTTTCCTTCATTCAGGTTTTATTAGTTCTGTCTCCACAGTGTTACTGACAACAGTTCTCTCCTTTCTGTTTTCACAAAGCACATCCCATAAGTTTAGCCCCTCCCCCTTTATTTATTTTAACAACACTTTTCACCCCGGATATTCTTCCATAGTTTCCTACTTGCCTAAGTGACATTACATACCATTTAGTTTTTTTCAAAATTTAAGAACTTACAAGTAGAAAATTATTATGATCGTTACCAACATCAAAATCAAAGCCCTTCTCAAGTGCTATATATTCTCCAGGGCCTTTATTAAATCCCTTTTGCCAAAAGTAATTTCTCTCTCTTTTGACCTCTCAATGGGAGGTTTCGAGACAATCTGCTTTGTAGTGGAGTTCGTTGCATTCATATCTTAACTCCCATATTTGATCAGAAGCCCCCTGAGAGCAAAAGCAGTGCCTTATGCATCATCATGCCCTCATATCTCCTAGCACAGTGCCCTGCTCACTATATGTTTGCTGAGTGACTGGATAAACAGACAGTCTTAGTGAGAACTCACACCCCCTTAGCAAACTGGAAATGAATGGAGAATATGGAATATCAATGGGAGGCATTGCTCCAGCTGCTACAGCATGTTAATTACACAATACTTTCATTGAGCAATTCGGTGGTAATTCTTGCAGCTATTCCTCCTTAATAAGATCCATTGTGCACCATAAAATAGTAACTGGGACGCAGTTTGTATTCCACATACATCATATTTCTCTTTAGCAGGTTCTTCCATAACCATAATCTCATCATTATTACTATTACCCTCAGAAGACGGTGGACTTGCATTAATCAGGCCTGCTGCCATTCCCTTGCCAGGTTTTCTGCAGTTTTATTGTGCTTTCGGACATTTTAATTAACTTGAAAAATTAATTTTAAAATCTTCCCTTATTCATGCTCTGCCCCCTTGGAAATCCTTTCTTCTTGTTTATTATCACTGACCATTTGAAGATGAGGTCATTCGTGACTAAAGCTCCAGAGAACTTCCACACCACCTTGCCACAGTCTATGTTATTTTTAAACGGGATGAGACTAATAACCCAAAAATTGAAGGGAGGGGGGACTGGATTGCTGTTGCTTTGGGAGTTCAAAGACTTAAAATTTCAATCATGCCGTAACATTTACTCCTCCACTTACCTGCTCTCTACAGAAGCTCAACAATGTGAGTTTACATATACAGAGTTGAGTTTTGTTTTACCGACTTGACAAGCTGAAACGAAAAAGGCCCCAGATTTGCTAAACCAAGAACATTGACACATAGCCAGATAAGCAAGACACGTCAGGTCTTGACCCTCAATGCTCCTTCTGGACCCTAGGAAATACAAAGGGATGGTCACTGAACGTGAGTTCTTCCTTTTCTAAACAAAAAAAGGCAGTATCTCACAGGCTAACCCCAAAAGGTTGGTAGTGGCTTCTTGGTCACCCTATTGAGGGTGTGAGGCTCTATCGGGATTATCCACAAAGAGTGTTCTTAGCAGTAAGAGCTGCTGCCTTGTGTACAGGACATGTGAGTGACAGCTGCTCGTCTGCCTTCCCGTTATAAACACTCAGTTACTCTTCTGGCATAATTTACAATAGTGATTCTCAACCTTTGATTATGAGGATCTACTTACTTAAATTTCGTAAAAAGGCAAGACATATAATCCCAGAGTGTCTGTAGATATAGACAACATACGACAAAAAGCTAGTATGAATTCAGTGACTACTTTACATGAATCTTTCTTTTGTTGATATTAACTACCTCTACATATATTTAGAACACATGGTCCACGTGTGCACAGAGGGTAGGATTTATTGAATTTGCAGACAGTATTCGGTGTGCATGTGTATGTGTGCACTCTTTGTATTAACTCTGTACCAGCCCCACCCAACTCCTGCTTCTCTGGCCAGAGCTCAGATGCTCACAAAGGGCAGATGTCTCATTTTATTCATACAACTCAAGAAATGAATATTCAAACCAAAACACTTACGTAGATGTTTAACTCTGAACATTTTCAAGAGATGGCTTATTTTGCTATGATTCTATTTAAAATGCCTGCAGTTTTATATAATAATAGAAAGATAGAGAACTACCTCACCCTGCTGCCTCCAGTCTGAGCTCCATTAGCCAGCCACCTAAGGTATCTGCTGGCTGTAAGGAACAGGTACCCGACAAAGCCAGTTTATCACAAGGATATTTTAAGGATGTGGAGTAATATTATGGGGCCCATTTGCAAAGAGTTCAGCCTACCTCAAGTTCTTATGTCATTTACTAACTGGTGTCCTGAAGTAACTCACCTGCCGCCTCAGAGCTTCAGTTTCTTCACATATAAAATGGAGATAATAAGAGTGCCCCGGTCATACGGCTATGGAGACTATCAAACGCACGTCAAAAGATTAGCCTAGTGCTTGGAACATAGTAATTACTTAAAAAGGCTAACTGGTACTAACAGCAACAAGAGTAATAGAGGTAGTGGTAAAGGTGTAGCTGGGCCCCACGGAAACTAAATAAGCTGGGATTTCCAAGTCTCTCTCTTCAGATCCGCCTTGCCGATCTGCTCAGTTCTCTTTGCCGCAGACTGTCGGCACCTTGATCTTGGACTTTCCAGCCTCTAGAACTGTGAGAAATAAATTTCTGTTGGCTTTATAAACCACCTATTCATTCATATTTTATCACAGCAGCCTGAACAGACCAAGCCATCCTAAATGTTTAATTCTTTCTATTCTAAATTTAAATTTAGGCTTTTCTCTGCCTTTCTCAATAAATTTACACAATCCATCAACAGTCACTCGGTATCTCATTCATGATTTACTAGATATAGATTCAGCCCTCTCAAAGACACTCCCTCACCAAATTAACGTACCTTCCCCAACTAGGTCTAGTCTTACACATTCTTTGTGGATAACACTCTCTCATGACTCATTTTTTTTTTCTAAGTATAAAAGATTTTTAAGGAAGAAATGAAAGGGCAGAAATGCTTTATTAACTTTGAGGAGGAGAGAAGAGAATAGTGAAATCTGGCTCAGAATATGGAGAATCCGCCACAGGTTCAGTATTTGATGATAACCCTTCACCTTGATACACTGACTTCATCTTTGTCTCCAGACTCAATGAACTAAAGAAAGTGAGAATTTTAATAGAAACTGGAAATTATCTCCACAGTGAGCTGCCCTATGCTTTTTCAGGGTCCTGATAGTTTCCAAGTTCAGATGTTAAGTGTGCAAGAGCTGATATCATTTCATGGGATAAGAAAAGAGGCGGAGCTCAGAAAATGAATGAACCTTGTCTGGACATTTTCACAAAGACAGTCAAATCAGCAAATGCTTTTCAGTACAGCATCAGCACTGGAATAGAGGGGTCTAATGGCCCCATAACCCAGAGCAGGCAGCAAGTCAGAAGAAACTAAGACCTGAGTGTACACCTTTGCCCTAGACCTTCACAGGTGCTGGAGAAAGTGACCTGCTGCTGAGGCTAATGGCCGAGACCCAGTCAGGTCAGTGTTAAAGGGACTCAGGCTTATTTCAGGCCCTGAGCTGGTCCTATTCAGATGAGTATATGCTGGTGGAAGGTAAGAGTTCTGGAGTCAGGCACCAGCTCTCCCATGTCCTAACCGTGTGACTTTGAGTCACGTTACTTAATCTCTATCAGGTAATGGTGCTTTCCCATCTGTGATATGGGGTTGTTTGGATAAATTGCTATAATGCATCTAAAATAATTAGTGTATGTGTGGCACATAATAAGAACTCAACAAACACCGTCTCTTATTATATTGCTATTGTTGTTATTGTTGTTGTTGGTATTACACCCCCGGTGGGTCCAGGGATACCTCTAATGCCCAGAAGGCGATGAGTAGAGAGATTCAATGAATGAATGAATGAACAGGTGAATGAACAAAGAAATAAACAATAGGAGAATTGTCACAAGGCACTACATAATTAACTATGGATTCAGTGAATTCTGGAGTAAATCATTTTCTTTCAGCCTCATCTCCCTTCAGAAAAATATGTTCATTTTCAAATCTATCTCAATATTATACTACTCAGGTATTTCTAATATACTTCCGGAACAAAAAATTTTTTAGTGGCCAAAATACTACACACATTAATGTTTACAAATAAATGATTACTTAGAAAAGGAAGCACAGTTATTAATCCCCAATGTAGGGAGGGCTGTTTAAAATGCTGTCTAGAATTTGTTGAGGGCTGAGAACTCAGCTTGTCACATTCACCCAGAGTGTAGGTCTTAAGTAGTAAATTAGAAACTGGATACACAGCTTTGAAAGGACTGCATGTCCTTTTTAAATGTCTGTGGAGATCTACTCAAATAAAAGAGGAAATTGAAGAGCTACAGAGCTTGGCAATTTCACAGCAGGTCAGGAATGGGAGGATCTACTGGAAAGAGGCTATTTAGAACCATCTAGTAAGCTCAGAGTGAGTAGCACCAGCATCCCAAGAAGAAGTGAAGGTCAAGCTGGTGTAGAGGATCAGACAGCTGACAAAAATGACCTGGGAGAACGGATAGACAAGAGAATGATAAGATACCTCAATCCTGGCCCATCAAAGCAAAAATTAAGTTAGCAGCAAGGAACTGATTGTTCTTATGGATTTTTCAAAATATATCACTCCTGCGTTATGCAGATTATATGTGGAAAATGAGGTGTATGTGCTGTTATCTAAACAGAAGTATCTTAAGGTTCAAGAGGACACCCTTGTGGTTTTAGCCTAAAATCATTCCTTGGAACCCGGATCTGCTTATTAGGCTAATCACTTCTGTCTCCCAACTGAGCCCACAATAGGGGTCAGCTTTTAGCTTTTGACTTGGACCAACTCTGAGTTTATTTTCTCATTACCCACGTTACCATTTCTGCCAAGACTCATCTTCCAAGACCCAGGACAAAATATACAGCATGTTCAAGAAATGGCAAGTATCCCAGTGTGAGCAGAATACAGAATGCCCACAAAGGGGGAATGAGTGGTGAGGCTGGAAGGGAAAATTTTGGTCCCAGTGACAGAAGCCCATGAGGCCATATTAAGGAGTTTAACCATAAGTGGTGGGCATGGGTGAGGTTTGGCCTTGTAGTACTGGATGATCTCTGTACTAAATACTCCGTTCTAGAATTAACTTTATGAATCTACTGACTGCATACAAGATACTGTTTAAAGTTTTTTTTAATGCAGTACCTAATCTCAAAAATAGCCAAATGTCATTTTTACCCTTTATTATTAGATATTTTATAATAATATCTTTATCCACACGCTTGCCTCCTAAGAAGGGCATGTTTTTAACTTATACCATATTTGCTCACATAATTGATTCCTAAGTTTACTGCCTCCCTCATTCTGAGAAGAAAATACCTTTTCCCAAAAATTCCACACTGCTCCGATTCACCCACACAGATTCTCTTCTCTCATGAGTGCAGTATCATGGCTGTCCAGGACCCCGAACCATTAAGACCTTCCATCCCAGCAATCACCACTGCCTGAGCTGTTTCAGAGTTTTATAGTAAGTATTTTGAGAGAAAGAATCTGATTCTCTCAGCATGGGTCAGGTATCTACCCCTCATCCAATAAGGCTGGGGAAACTAGGCCATCTGGTCTACACATGGCCACAAGGCCCATTCTTCCAGCCAGGACCAAAGGGCGCTTTTAAAGAACTGAGCACAGGCTGGTCATGAACTGCAAACATGCCTACCATGTTTTTCCAAACATGAATGCTTCAAGGCAGCGTATACTTGTGGGGGCAATTTTGTGGACACTAAAGAACTAATAAAGAAAAAGAAACCCATTAATGCAGTTTGATTCTAACCACACTGTCGCTGATGACAGTTTAATTCTGGATGGGCTTTTATTCTTTAGTTAACCAGAGAGAAGAGACATAATAATTTTGAGGGTAAATGATAAGATGGACCGTAATTCAGATTACTGTCTGATTAAAGTCTCTAGGCCTGAATTAAAATGATGATATCAGGGAAAAAGAATGTATTTTGGAAAGAAATTTAGTTTATCCTAGGTAATCAGCTACTATTGGGGTTTCCATACCTCTTAAGCTCTAGAGGAGATGTCTTCAACTCCCATTTCATACTTGTAAGAAGTTCACTGTCTACCCCAGGGCTCCTATGGATTACTAGTCACCTTTGCCCTAAGCCCCTGCTTCCATTGGTTAGTTCAATGTATGGATCAACCTACCACCTACCTCTTCTGCCCACACCCATCCCCTTCACATCTCATAAATATCAGATATGGGCTCTGCCCTCTTCTCTCTTTGCAGAAAATCAAAAACAACTCATGCAAGGAATAGTGGATTTTAATGAAGATGTAGGGAGACAGAGGATGGCATCCCTACACTGGGCCCCCTCTACAGCTGCCCCAGTAGATGGCCAGTCCAGAGAGAGTGGGTTCTGCCTTCAGATCACCAGCACCACCCAGAGGAGAATAGGAAGCTGGAAATGAAGACGAGAGAGACTGGGAAATGGCCAGAGGCCTCTCAGGAGAGGCCAGGAAGGCAGGAAGTCTGATGGTGGGGCCCCCAGAGTTATCACCATCATAAATCTAGAAATCACGAGAACTGCACAGCGATGGGAAGTCCAGGCTAGGGTCAGATACAGCTGAAGCTCTTTTAACCATCCTCCCCCCGCTGACTTTTCTCTGTAAAGCATTCTCACTGATGCCCTTATTTATTTATAAATAAGCATAGATTTAAAATAAAAATTCTTCACCATGGCATGCTGAAGCCCAGAGGCCAAGAGGCTACACACTCCTGTAGCAGAATGCCAGGAAGAGTCTGTGTGTTTGTTATTAATATGTTTATATCGTGCACATGTACACCATATGACTTGTAAACAGGAAAAGAAGTAGAATTGTTGTTTCTGTGAAAACTAAGTCGAAGTCTTTGAAAAGATTTGTTAAAACAAAAAAAACCCACTCATTTCTCTGAATCTGAGGATCCATTTGGATTAATAATGATGTATGGAGAAGTAGAAACATTTAGGGAGAGAGAGACAAGTTATCTTTAGCACACGGAGGTAGACAGAGAGAACCCTGGATGGGTCTGGGTATGGATAGCTGTTATAAATTATTTTCTCTATTGTGTTTCCATTTAATATTAGTCAGGACTACAGGTTATCATGATAGAAATTCAAATCAAACAGCTTAAGCAAAAATATAATTTATGACTCACAGGATTTCAGGAAGGGCTGAATACCCAAACTGGAAAGGCAGGGAGATGGTGGGGGAGGGTGGGAGCCCAGGGTATCAGGAACATCTGAACGCAGAAACTAAAACACCTCCAAGACTCTTGTCCCTCATCACCGCTTTTATCTGCATGATGTCTTTATTCTCTCTCACCACTTATTTCTTCATGTAACGGTAAACACAGCCACCACCAGTGCTTGAATTTTGCATCTTGCAAATGCTGCTCTCAGACAGACTACCTGGACCTCTCTCTTGGCCCAAGGAAAGATTCTTATTGGCCCAGTTTCGATCATGTGTCTTTCCCTGAACCAATCAATTGAGGCCAAAGGTGGTGGGCACATCTACTGTTCCCATTCTCACCCCATACTGTCACTCTTACTGGTTTGTGGTCCACATAGCACCCATCACGAGCTGAAACTTACTTATCTCTATTGTCTGTCTTTCTGACTGCCACAGAAGGTCTATTCTGACTTGTTCACCACCAAAACAATACTTCAGCACATAAGAGCTGCGCGATAAACACTTCTGAATTAAAACATCATAAGCCCAGTCAAAAATCAAGCCATACGTGAAATTCATGAGCCATTAAAAATCACGCTTTGGAAAAAATTACTGTGCTAAATGAAAAGGATGTCGATATAAAACTCTTTCCAATATAACCCTAATTTATCAATAAGCTTAGATTTAAAACAAAAATTCTCAAATGGGAAGGGCAAAGTCAGCAGGAACTCATCAGACTACAGAGCCTGCCTGCAGACCTTCATTCCATGCAAAGGAAATGAGAAAGGAAACCGAAGGAGAGGTTGAACCCCTTTGTCCCCTTGGGTCCCTAGTCGGGTTGCCAGATAAAATACAGGATTCCCAGTTACATTTTATTTTCATATTAACAACAAATAATTTTGAGTGTAAGTATGTCCCAAACATTACATACTTAATAATACTAAAAACTATTCATTGTTTATCTGAAATTCTAATTTAGCTGGGCATCCAGTATTTGTATTTGCTACATCTGGCCACCCTAGTCCCTGGGCATCCCCGTGCCCACCCAGGAGCCACAGAAGGACCCAAATTGCAGTGTGGCATATAGAGCAAGATCAGGAAGTAGGGCCTTGGGTCTCCCTGGGCTTCAGGTTGACACAGGAGCCATGCTCCAGATGCTCCTGCATGCTCCCAGGGGAGGATGCAGATCACGGCCAGCAACCCGGCCAGGAGGAGTTGCAAAGTGACCCCGGAGTGGAGCTGAGGACTGAAAAGGCTAGGCCGGCTCCTGAATGGCTGGTGGCCAAGCCTCAGGGGATCTGCAGCACGGCAGAGCTGAGGTGGGGCTGAGCCAGCGAAAGGAGGACCCCCAACCCTGCCAACACCGAAAGGAGTACCGCTGAGTCACACCAGCTGGTACCTCATGGTTCACTCTAATGACACAACAGCAGAGACAACACACATCTTTGAAAAAGCCAGAAGAATTCCCAAAGACAGCACGAGGACCAGCCCATGGATCCTCCCCAACCACTATGAAACAACCCTGGTAGTCAATTTAAAGCTTGATGTGCACATATCCCAAAAACAATGATTCAGGCCAAGTTTACCAACTTTCTGCCATGAGCAAATAGGCAAACATGAGAGGAAAATAAAAACCAATTTAAAAACTGAAGAACACTGCCTTTTTTTCACTTTGAGTATCTATACACGCACACAGAGGAGGGTAGAGAATTTGTCTTAGAGAGGGAATCAATCTCTTTTTGTTTGTTTTATTTTTGGTTGCATTGGGTCTTCGTTGGTGCGTGTGGGCTTCCCCTAGCTGCGGCGAGCGGGGGCTACTCTTTGTTGTGGTGCGCGGGCTTCTCATTGTGGTGGCTTCTCTTGTTGTGGAGCACACGCTCTAGGCACACAGCTCAGTAGTTGTGGCCCGCAGGCTCTAGAGCGCAGGCTCAGTAGTTGTGGCGCACGGGCTTAGCTGCTCTGTGGCATGTGGGATCTTCCCGGACCAGAGCTCAAACCCATGTCCCCTGCATTGGCAGGTGGATTTCCTAACCCCTGCGCCACCAAGGAAGTCCCCCCAATCTTTTAAGATAACACTTTTCTGGGCCTTTCTTTGGTTGTGAAAAGTAAGGTACCCTGGACATGGTCTGAAAAGATAGGATTAGAAGAAGAATTAAAATGTTCCCTATAACAAAGTAACTGGAATTTAGAACTTTCTCCTAAGGAGCTAGAGCTTTGAGGTCCTAGCTGAAGAGAAGTGGACAGGAACTGGTCCCAGGAATATGACGAGAAGTTTAGGCATAAGTAACAAGCAGCCTGAGAGAAACAGTCCCTTGTTCAGAATGTTTAAACACAGTGGCGTCTAATCTTCAGTTTTAACTGATTCTCTGTTCTGGGCAGGGATATAATCTAAGTCCCCTGCATTAATTGAAAGCCTTCAGGAAAATCCATTAAACACAAAGCCTGTGGTGGGATTATTAGAAAATTAAAGGATCAACAGTGAAAAGATGAGTTGTCTTCCAGACTCTGCAGTGTGCAACCTGCACACCCATACCTGGTGACTCTAACTGATCCAGGACTGGAAATGAAGGAATACTCCTCGCGCAATTACACTAGAACAAGATGATCCTCCAGAGGGAGGGCTAGGAAAGCTAAATTGTATTATTACCTGGATTAGAGAAGGAGTAAAATACATCAAATGTGAATAGGGATTATCTTTAGGGCCTACAACGGGTGACTTTTTTTCTTCTGTTTCATGCTATCGTGCAATGAATATGGGTTCATTTTGCTGCCAGGGAAAATGATTAAGAATCAAAGAAATCATCACACAATAGGCAAACAGCAGTGGTGATGGAATGGCTGGCTGTGACCAGCCTGGACACCAGCTGGGGTCTGATCAACTGATGCTCCTCCTGCCTTGGTCCTCTTGCCTGGCTCAGGAACTGGGAGGTCTGAGCCTGCACCTGGAGGGTACCAATGCTCATAGAGAGCAGCAGAATTCCCACAGGGTGGTGATGGGTGGGAGGGTAGGACTGTGACCAAAGAGACAGCCTTGGCAGCAGGACTCAGCCAGAATGTCTCATGTTTGGGCAACTATACTGAGATCTGTGTATTTTAGCATCACAGAGACTTACCAAACGGCCTCTAAATCTTAAACAAAATGTCAGTGAATGAGGAGGTGTCTTCATATTTTTATCTAATGTCCCTCTGGAATTTACTTTCATTACTCTTTATGAAAAGTTTACATTTCAAAATTAGCAGGTTTTTAAAAGTTTTCTCTCTAGAAGACCTCAGAGGTTATACAGTGCTATTTCCTCTCTTTACAGATTGCACACCTGACCCTCAGAGAGGAGAAAGGATGAGACCAGAATTACACAGTGTATTAGTCAAGCCTCTCCAAAAAGCAGAACCAATAGGATGTGCATAGAGAGAGAAAGAGATTGACTTTAAAGAACTGGCTCATGTGATTACAGAGATTGGCAAGTCCAAAATCTGCTAGGTGGGCTGGCAGACTGGAAACCCAGAGAAGACTCAATACTGCAGTTCAAGTCCGAAGGCCACCTACTGACAGAATTCCCTCTTGCTTGGGGAAGTTGGTCTTTTGTGCTATTCAGGCCTTCACCTGATTGGATGAGGCCCACCCACATTATGGTGGGAAATCTGCTTTACTCAAAGTCCACTGATGTAAACGTTAATCTCATCCAAAAACACCCAATATATAGATATCCAGAATAATGTTTGACCACATAGCTGGGCACTGTGGCCCATCCAAGTTGATGCACAAAATTAAGCGTCACATGTAGGTAGTCAGAAGTAGGAATGGAATTAAAACCCCAACCTCCTGATTTTCAGAAAGCTCTCTCCACTCCATCATGTGGCCCCAATCAGACTGATACTTTTGAAACAACCAAAGTCTGGGTCTTACATTTCTTTAATTCAAGAAGCAGAGGGTAGCGAAATGTTATGCTTAACAAAAATGTTCATGTATGTGCTTGAAGTGATTTTCCCTGGCAGTATGGCTACCTGGACACATTTCAAACCAAGAAAGAAACAAAACATTATTTAGAGAGAATGAATCTAAGGGCCCCCCAGCTGTATAAATCCCCCACTGCATCTTAACCCCACCATAAAACAACACTAGTGAAATATTTGTTCAGCCCTCTGACAGCCATGGATATTAGATGCCGAATATTGTGAAATACACAACATTAACAGGTGTACATGCACCAAACATAAGCTGACAAAAGTTCCTTAGACGGCCGCTTCTCATCATTAATCCTGAACGCTGGATGGGATTCCTCATTAGAGGAAGAGCACGCTCGGGTCCACATTTTCCACTTCTCTTAAATTTCAACTTTAGCAACTTTGAATTTTACCTCCTACAGTCTTTTTTTCTTCATTAAAGGAAAAAGAGAATGTGAGCTCTGAACGTAGCACCTCACTGAAAAGGCTATATTGTAGGAGGAGACTTCCCACCTGTATGGCTCTAATTTACTGGAAGAATGTTTTATTAGCTAAAGAAGTCAAGCAACAACTATTTAAGATTCCCATCATACTTCTGCTACAATAACATCATTACCATAGCAAACTATGGATTTCAATTTCAATATCACTTTTTTTCAGGACCTAGGTAGTTCAATCCACTTGAAAACCCTGAGCGCACTGGGAAATATTTGGAGACAGTAGCTAACTAGAATCTAAACAGTTATAAGAATAAGTAAGTCATTTTACTCCATTCAGCTCACAAATGTTATCAAGCAGGAAGCAATTTCTGAGACAGATAGAACAATAGCCACACAATGAATTATAACACTGCAGTTATACCGTTAGCACAGGCAAAATAATGAGACCTCAGGTGAAAACATCGACGCATTCTGTCTTCAGTACAGAATTAACGAATGTTAATTTCAGTTAACGAATGTCTTAGCTCGCGACCGCCATAACAAAATACCACGCGACCGCCATAACAAAATACCAGAGAGTCGATGGAACAACAGAAATGTATTTACTTACGGTTCTGGAGGCTGGAAGTCCAAGATCAAGGTTGGTTTCTGGTGAGACCTCTCTTCCTGGCTTGCAGATGGCTGCTGAGAACTTCTCAGTGTTTCATCACATGGCCTTTCCTCTGTGCAGATGGAGAGAGAGAGAAAAGGAGAGGGGGAGAGAGATATTAACTGAGCTGTGGTCTCTCCCTCTTCTTATAAGGACACCAGTCCTATCAGATTAGGGCCTCACTCTTATGACTTGATTTAAACTTAATTACGTCCTTAAGGGTCCTTAGGGCTTCAACATGGGACTTTTGAGGGGACATTAATCAGTTCCTATCAGGCAACATTAATCTACCTAAAATGTCTTTTTCTCTGTTACAACTTTATGCAGGGATTTTTTTCCTTTTCCTCCTCCTTCTCTTTCTTCTTGTTTTGTTTCCTTATTATATACAGATTCTCTCCCATTACAAATAAACCTCATGGTTAATTTAGAAAATGTTTTTCTCTTAGTTTTTAGTGCACTGAGTATTTGGGTTCCTTTTTTTTAATGCAAAGGGAATGGTTCACAATTAACTCGGAAGAATCCAAAACATATTTTTCTAAATAGTCCTAAGAGTTCATGTTTGCTCTGACCAGATCCAACTCAACATGGCAATAAAAACAAGTGGTAACATCTCTCAGACCCGACTTCAGGGGAGTTACTTCTTACACACATTTAGCTTATGGAAGTTCAACTATATACACTTGGAGGTGGGGGAGACATACTCTCTATACAATGTGATGTCTAAACACAAGCCGTTCAATATACCTGGTATTTAACCAATGAAACAGCAAAGTGTCTGACTTGGGAGGAAACTGTGACCATGTGTAGATGTGTTAACAGACAGAATAAGATACCCTAAGACATCTGTGCTACATTTGATGAGCAACTTAAAATGTTTTCAAGGATACTTTTGACTCTATGTGATTTTTGTCTTATGATATGTTTTCAAAAACTAACTCCAAAATAAGACTTAATTTAAAAATGTATCATAACCTGGTATAAGGAAGAAAGTGAAAGCTCAACTGACTAGCCCCCCAAAAATGAATAGAGATTGACCTAAGTGGAGGGAGGAAGAGATGGTATTTCAGACAGAGGGAACAGTGTATGCAAAGGCATGGAGGCAAGAAGGTGGCCAGAAGCTACAGGAGCCTGGCTTCTCAAAGGAATGTTCTCTGGAACATTCTCAGGCACTCATTAAAGTGCAGATTCTCCTCAGCTGGGCTGGGTGGCTCCTAAGATTCTGCATGTTAACGAGCTCCCAGGGTCACAGATGCTGCATTCTGGGAGCCTCACGTTGATGACAAGAAGATGAAGGAGATACACTGAAAAGGTAGCAAGAAAAAAAGGCAGGGTCATTTGCTGAGGTCAAGTTAGGGAGGGCCTTGAAATGCAGAGCATGTTGTTGGACTTGTGATAAGTTATTACTCTTAAAATGATCAGGCAGAGGAGTAATGTGAAGTATTAGCATGAAAGTGTTTGTTAGGAATATGGTCTGACAGAGCTATTCAGGGACTGAGCTGGAAAAAAACATTTTGAGTTAATTAATATAGAAGGTTGAAAACTGCACTCAAGGAGAAAAATTCCACTAAAGAGGGCAAAAAATTCACCACTTAATGAGATTTCATTGTAACTTTATGTTCAAAGGCCCTAAAATAGGTGGTAACCTATTTCTTAATCAATGTCCCTGAACAAACAGAATAATCTCTCTCCAAAGTTTGAAAAAACATTGTTTTTATATATTAGAAATACTGAATCGCTTTTTCAGAAAGCACTTCCAAGAAACACCATGATGGGCAAATATTTATACACCAGCTGACTTAAAACCTAAAACTTTATCCTTAGGAAAAGACAGCATTTACAAAACTAACCATAATGGCAGAGAAATTTCATGTTAAATATAGATTACTTCTTAATCCTATCTTCTATGCCAAGAAAAACGCAGGTAGGAAGAAAAAAGTACAAGACCAAAATCAAATTTTTGTCATGATCTTGCTACCAACTGCCTGGCAGAACTGCTTTTTTAGAAGCTGATCAGTGCTTCCAGGTGCATTGTTTGGGCCCAGCTCTAGATAAAGATAAACATTCAGGCTTCCGGGGACTGGAATCACAAGAGTGACTAGCAAAGTTCATAGGAACTGAAAGACCCTGGTGCCAATTAAAAACCATACATCCCATCACAGCAAGGAGGGAAGCTATTGAATAATTGAATAATCTCAAGCCATTCCAAAGGAGAATAAACAGATGATGGCCTGATCCCGTGGAGACCAGAGGGAGCTGTGTGCATTACCGTGCTCTATATTCTCCTCATACTTTGATTAATTATCCAGCTGTGCAACTGTCATTATCAAGGATATCTCTGAATCATGTGGCTCCGACAGTAACCAAATCTGGCTGTTCCTTTCATTTTTTTTTTTTTTTTTCACATGGGTAAGCACCCTGCTGTTTGGAAGAGAGTTACCTAGTATGTCACTTGAAACAAGCAAATGCTCCATTCACCGCAGACAACAATGGGTCAGTCGTTAGACTATTTTTCACAGCACTGTTGATAGGTTTGTACAGAGGTACCCCTGGTAGAGGAGAGAAATATGCCCTCCTACAAATTGATCTTCCCCTGGAAAAGGCTGAGAAATACCAAGCTTGAGAGGCGAATGAGTGTCATTTTAAAAATCTTATTTGCTTGCTTGTTTCTTTATTTGTACTAGAAACCTGCCCCCCCACCCCCATCCCATCATTCCAAAAGTGACTTGAACCTGTGGTCCAGGATTAAGAGGATATTTCTCTAAAGACTATTTTAATTTTCAAAGGATCCAGGGCTTAAGCCAAAGAAACCCATTTGAAATTACAGAATTCCTATCTCTTTCAGTCAGTCATGGGAGGAAAGCCAGACATGGGAAAGGAGAGAGGAGGCTCTTAAAATAAAGTCACATCAGTAGCTGCCCATCCCACCCTCTCTTGGTAGCTATGACCAAGGTGACCATGGAATCTTGAGTGAGTCAGTTCATTGTTCTGTGTCCAAGTCTATCCACTGGTTAAATCTGGATAACAATGCATGTCTTCCCTACTTCCAGGGAGGCAGCACAATAGTAGAGACTATTCCATCTCCAACATTCCATCTCTTCCCTATATTTCCCAGTCCTCTCGTGGTTAAGGAAGACCATGTGACTAGTCCTGACCAATGAAATGCGAGCAGAGTGATGTGAATCACATCCAGGCAAACGTCATAACCTTCTCTCTTCTCCTGCTCATGCAGCTACAGACAGAGGCCCTCCAGCCGGGGTCCCTATGTCAACATGTGGAACCAGGACCCCCTGCCGGTTTATCCTGTAGAGATATCATGAGCAAGAACTGAACCTTTGTTTGGTTGACCCTCCCTTCTCATCTCTCAGGGGAAACGTTATTCCTCTTTCAAAGCCAATCTCAAATGCCACTTCTTCCATGGAACCTCTCCAGACAGGAATTCCCACAGCACTCTGAATGCCTATTTTTTTAAATATTTACCTCATTTTGCCTAATATTACTGAAAATCTGCAAAGTTCAGGCTCTGTGGCCAAACGTACCAGAATGTAAATCTCAGCTCCAGCATACATAGCTGTTTAGACTTAGGTAAATTATTGAACCTCCCTAAACCTCAGTTTTCCCACCTGTAAAATGGGGTTAACAAGAGGTGTCATGAGAGGTAAATGAGATAGAGGTAAAGAGCTTGGCACAAGGTTTGAGGTGTAGGAAGACACGCATGAACCATTCAGCTTATTATTCCTATGAGCTGGTCCTACAACCTTACAAGACTGCAAGAGCCTTAAATATGGAGATGATACGCTCATCGACTTTCTGTCTTCTGCAGTACCTGGAACAGGGTCTCACACACACACACACACACACAACAAGTATACCCAGGAAATGTGAGGAATGAACTTTTTTAAAAGAACAAAATAAATCACTGAAATGATAAAAATTCTTTAAGAAACAAAAAGGAAGAATAATAAGAAAGCAAAAAAAAAACAGACAACAGACAAATTTTAAATAAACTACGTTGATTGGGGAAATGTAGAGAGATGGAATCTACGTTGACAGGTGGCCGTTTTCAGAGATGACCTCAGGTACAGAAAACTGAGGTCATCATACGCCTCCATGTAGAGCACATCATCTTTATTCATCTGGGTTTTATAATGTTTCAATGAAATGTTTACATTTTAAAACCCTTTGAGGGCATATAAGATATTAGACATACGGGTGCTCTGACTTCAGAAGAAATCCCTCGGTATATTGCTGAGTAAAGTGAAAAATAATAGTAAACAAAAATAAAACAGTTCATTAAAAATAAAGGCACAAAACAGTGGCCTTGGGAAATAGGCCAGGTGTTGTTACGCTTATAAATGTCTTTTAAGTGCGTAGATGTGTTCTTCTTATTGGAACAACTAGTTTCCACCTTCCTGAAACTTCCTTCACAAACTGGTCCTCACAAAAGAAAGGTTTTCGCTCCTCTACATTTTTAAGCAACAGCGACATCATGTGGCCACTCTGGGAGCTAACCAGTCTTCGCTCCCAGCTATGAATTTCCCCAGGGAGACATCAATTCGGTTCTGCCTTCCCTTCCGAATAAACTCATTCAAAAATCATTCAGCGAATGGCATGTAGATTCCCATGCTTAGGACAGGCACAATGGTCTGCATCTCTACATAGTCTTATCTAGGGGATCATCCCGTCCCTAAACTCTTAGCCAGGCACAGCCTATTCAGAGACTAACCTAGTCCCACAGCAACCAAATCAAGTTGGTTTGACAAAAAAAAACACTGAAACGTTACTAGGGATGAATACATTCTATACGCTCACTCTTGTTTCTGCAGCCTCTGCCTGTCACTAGTAGATGCGCATCCATTCATTCAACAGATATTTACTGAGCAACTACTGTGTACCAGGCGCTGCTGTAGGTGCTTCAGAGTTTACAGTGAACAAAACAAAGTTCTTTCTGTCATGAAGCTTCCATTCTAGTTGGAGCTTCCATTCTTGCTGGAGCAGTCAGGCAATAAAGTAAAGAGGGGAGTAAGTGTCATGGAGAAGTGGAGGTGCTACTCTGTGCTGGGTGCTCAGGGACCGCCTGACGCATATGGCGACAGCTGAGCACAGACCTCAAGAAAGTGAGGGAGCCAGGTGTGTGGTTAGGAGGAGAAGACTGCTAGAAAACTGAACTTGAACTTGGGAGAGAGGGAAGGAGGGATCCAGGGAGGAGGACAGGAAGGGAGGAAGGATGAACGTGTGCAGCACTGGACAAGGAATGAGAAGTCCTACGTTCTTACTCTGACTCTTTCATAAGCAGCTGAGAAAACTCAGGCTTTCCTTCCCCTCTCTGAACCTCAGTTTCTCTACTCTAAAGTGAAGAACTTAGATTAGATAGTCCCTAAAGTTCCAGTCAATTTTAAGACTCTCTATCATGAAAAGTCAGAGATTGTAACCTTTAATGGCATTTTGCGTGTGTGTGCGCGTGCTCGCCTGTGTGTGATTAATTTCCCAAAGCAATTCCAGGCATTTGTGTTTCTCTCAAGAGTGATTACACACAAAAACCCCCACTATTTGCTTACTAGTTAAAAGAAATTGATCTGGAGTCTATGGGTTTAAAGATTGGTTGGTCTCACAGTAAGATGTACACTTCCGGAGATTCGTCATTATGTGCCCAAACACAGTAATTGCTAAAGGATCATGCACTGTAATTTGGCCCTAATAACCATTCAGGTTGGGGTAAAGTGAGCAGTTAGCTACAAGATATCAGCACCTGTTAAGTACATGACATTTTACCGAGAAATGAATTCCTATTTCGGCAATCCTCTAGTTTGATGGTTTTAGCTGTATTAATGCCTGAAGTTCTCTAGTAATACAATGACAGATACCTACAATACAATACATACACACCATACAATAAACGCAGCCACAGAAAGTATAAAAGCAGGGTAAATGGGCTCCAGATTTAAAATGGTTCCTTGGTTATATTTTCTCCAACTTCCATCAACACTGTCACATGTGGCACCAAGTACAGAGGACAGGATGGATCCCGTGTTGGACCAGCATCAAAGGGCTTGTCATCAAGATTTCAGGAATCAGCAAAGGCCCATCTGCCCACAAATATCTTCTTCATTAAACCATCATTTTACCATAGTGTCACCAGTACAGGTTCATTCTTTGGTCTGTTATTATTTCTAGAGTATTCCTTTTAAAATGAAATGATGTTCCTAGAGGGCACTGCCCATTCCACTTCAAACTGTCCCAAATGCTTTGGGAAGAATAAGCAAGATCAGGGGAGAGACACGGAGGTGCAGCCTTGGACAGAAGTGCTAATGTGGGAAGGGAGGACAGGATCCACAAGCAATGCAGGAGGGGATAAATGTAAGAAAAAGTGAGTCCCACGAGGTGCGTTTCTGCTCTGTATGCCAGGATCTGTAGCTAGAATGTCTACTTCTCATGCACGGGAGACCCCGCTGATGTTATCTTTACAGATGAGGAAACTGAGGCTTGCCTAAAATCTCACAGTTAGCTGTGGAGCTGGGGTTCCATCTCAAGTTCACAGACTCCCCACTGTGCCAGGGCACTGGACCCCTCAAAGAGGAGGAAATACTGAGAAGGAAGAGGGTGAGAGGGGGGCTAAGAAAATGGAGAGCTTGACCAATCTGCCATTCTGTCCTGGATCAGCCCTGCCTCCCGCCCCATGCCTGAGCAGCAGAGAGCTGTGGGCAGGCACCTCTGAGGCAGCCATGCATAGTGCTAAACAGGGTGGCCTGTCATAGCACTTTCCGGGACAGTGAGTGCTATCAAGGGCTGTCAACCCCTAAACAAGGGGCTGCGCAGTATTGTGAATGAAGAGTGGGTTCAAATAACAGGTGCAGCACTTCTGGGCTGTGAAGCCTTGGACATAACATTTAACATCTCAGAGCCTCCGTTTCCTCTTCTGTAAAATAGGAAGAATAGCTACCTAGGGGGACTTGGTCAAGATGAAATTATATCAAGCCTAGCACTGGGCCCAATACACAACACATACATCAAAGAATGTGGTCCCATCCTTTTTTCCCTCAAAGAGAACCATTAAACTAGGGAAACCTGAGCTCATAATATTCAACCCACTTCCACTCTCCTTGCCCCATAAGCTGTATCTGATCCCATCCCCAGCTTCCATGGGGCAGAAGATCTGCTGGTTACCTCATTCCCCAGAATCGTCACTGCACAGAGTCACTGTGTTCATACACTTCCCTGTCCAGGCCCAGCTGAAAGTGGAGCTCCTCCTCTGCTAGGGCTGAGACAGCAACAGAATACACACGGGCACAGTGTGGGTTAGGGTCCTTTTCGAGGTTGTACTCCATTGAAGAATATGGGGCAGGGGAGGTGGAAGAGCTGAGAATCTAACAAGACAAACCTTTCTAATTAGTTAGAGCCAAGAAGTGACACAGCTGACTTTGTAATATGAGACTTATAATTTGCCTACTGGGACCAAGTCAAAATTTCTCATGTCCGTGAGAAAAGGGTCAAAAATCTTTGACTCAGGGGAAGGATGAAGGCTTCTCTTCTAGAGAGCTCTGCTCCTGCCCCTTTTTCCCATCCTCTTCCCACCCCTGTTGGGTCTGTTTATTGAGTGGCTAGTACACAGTAGGCATGCAATAGGCATTTGATTAATGAATTACAAATAAATTAAATATTGGATGGATGGATGAATCAATCTACAGTTACATCCTTACTGACGCTGAAACAGAGTTTTGTTTGTTTCTTTGTTTTTTTAAGTGGGCTACATGCATTCGTGCAACTAACAAAGAGATTGGCTGCAGTGATTCCTTTGTTTGCTGTTATTTGGTACACCGGTGGGAGGACATATCCCAACACCCAAGTTAATTATTCTCATAACCCTATTATCCTCCGAGCCTCATAGCTTGACTAGATAACACAGCCATGTCAAAAGATTGTATCCCAAAGAGAAATAAGATTCCACTAATGTTACTATAATATCCCTGAAAGAAGAAAGCATCTATTCTTGAAGTTAAAGATGGGTGCATGGCTGATTCACTTTGTTATAAAGCAGAAACTAACACACCACTGTAAAGCAATTATACTCCAATAAAGATGTTAAAAAAAAAAAAAAAAGATGGGTGCATGGGTGTTGTTTGCTTTATTGCCCTTTAAATCAACCATTATGATTTATATACCTTTTTGTATGTAGATTTCCCAAAAAAATTAATAAAAATTTTTAAATGAAAGGAAGGTAAGGAGAGGGTTAACAACTGACTCGAGGCTCCGCAGAAAAGAATGAATCTTTAACCTAAGGTCTCACGCCTTCACCGTGGCGGGCAGCTCCACTGACGGCAGAAGCACAGTGTGGTGCCGGGACGAACAAGTAGACAATGAAAGAAAGAGATCCTGTGATCTTGACATCCTTGGATAGTCTTGAATTCCACACAGCTGTTTCTGGACAAAGGGACATTCTGGAACTGGAGTCTTCTCCCTCCGGACCGATGTCCGTGTCCTTTATTACCTAAGAGTGCCGGGTCTTCGGCGCCAATGATGAAAAAAGCCAGTTCACAGGCTGCCGTGGACAGAGGGCTTTTTGTGCTTTCCCAGTGTGCGCGGGGGCAGGCAGGGCAGGCGCCCTGGCACTCCCGCAACCCCACTCAGCTCTGGGGGCGCCGTGGACTCCAGCGCCTCCACACTGACCTTAGAAGCCCCGACAAGCCACTTCAAGGAGATTAGCCTCCGTTCTATTTTGCAGCTTTTTCTGGGCTTCCACAAGGTAGTTGTCTGGACATAACACCTACTGGCAGTTCATCTTAACAGGAAGCAGAAAAAAAATAGCCCGACCAAATCCCCACCCAAAGGAATTCACGGCTGCTGCTTTGAGCGGGCCTAGGGTTCCCTTCAGTCAGCCAGCCCTGTCCCTGTGAAGGTATCGGGCTGGGGGCTTCCACCAGGTGGCAGGAGGGCCAAATACATGGAAATTCTCACCAAGAAGAAACACTTTTCCCTTTGGCAACTCCACCTTGCTTTTGTGGACTGCAATATTCCAAATGAAAACAAAATTTTTTTAAACAATGAAAATTACCTCATTGTAGAATTATTTTTAAGTTTGAGCTGATCATTGATATTCTTATATATTTGAAATAAACCGAACCCTCAGTGCGATGACCCATGCAGGACACATCATCAAGTATCCTTGCTCCACATGCAAGGCCAGCCACAATCATATCCACACAGATTGTGAGATAATCAAACTCTCCCAAACTAATCCCTTTCTACTTTTCTCCCTTTCCCTCTCTTATCTGGTGCACGTATGTATTTCTGAATGGGGTGTACTCATTTGCCCAGGCTGCTGTAACCAAGGACCATAAACTGGGAGGTTTAAACAACAGAAATGTATTGTCTCACAGTCTGGAGCCTAGAAGTCTGATGGAAGTGTTGACAGGGCTGGTCGTCCGGTGGGCTGTGAGAGGACCACCTGTTCCAGAACTCTTTCCTTGACTCGTGGGTGGCCGTCTTCCCCCTGTCTCTTCACATCATCTTCCCTCTCTGTGTGTGTCTGTGTCCTACTCTCCTCTTCTTATAAGGACACCAGTGGTATTGGATTAAGGCCCAACCTAATGACCTCATTACAGCCTCACAGCCCTTAAAGACCCTACCTCCAATAAGGTCACATTCTGATGTACTGGAGGTTAGGACTTCAACATCTGAATTGGAGACAGGGGCACAAATTTGACCTGTGACATAGAGCTTTGCCAAAATCCCCTTTCGAAGTGTTGACTGCTGCATTTAGGACAAACACAACTTCTTCAAAACTGGATGCTCCAAGCAGTCACGTGCTCAAGAGGATGGAAAGGTGTGGATCTAGTTGAAACACCGAGAGAAACAGGAAAGGCTCTTCCCAAAACAAGATAATATATTGTTATATAGTGTAAATCAAGCCACAGAGATTTTGTGTTTGTGAGAGAGAGCAAATTCATTGAGCAAATTCATTTGTGTTTGTGAGAGAGAGCAAATTTCCTCACTGAATTTCCTTGAAGCATGCAATTTTTCTTCTTTTCAATTGTCTTTGTGTTCTCTATCTTGCATGTTTATTCATAAATCCACACCTCATAGGACCTACATTTAATCCACACCATGACTATTTAGCAGTGCAAACATATTCTTGAGATGTTCCAGGACTAACTGGTTACCAACTCCCATCACATACTCATCAGGGGGTGAGGGAATGAGGTGGGGAATTTGATCACTTCAGGTCCCCTCTCAGCTTACCCTCCCTTTTCGAAGTCTCTTCCTTAAGTGGTGTGATAAATATCTGGCTAATAAACAGCCATAGAGAAGCAAGTGATGTCAGACTCGATTATTTCAATTCTGTTGAGCATCCAAACCAGGGCTGGAATCCAACAGCTCATGGACACATGCAGCCCCTGCCCCCGGGGGACTTCCGTGCAGCGAGATGGACTAGGGGCTCCCCACACCTCCTGGTCCTCGTAGAACCAAGATGAAGCAAGTGGGCTTGCCTCTCTTTTTGAGGATTCTTCTGGCTTTTGGTTCCTTTCTACCTGAGAAAGGCTAGAGTTTGCCTACAAAAAAGATAACCAGGGTAACTAAAAGTGAATACTGTGTCATCTGAGAAGGAGTTGAAGGAACCAGCCTGGAAAAGATTAAGGAGGCCCTAAGCGCTGCCAGAGGCAAGAGATTGCTGATTAGTCCTGTTAGAAGTTCTGATGAGCACAAAGGTCAGTACAAGGTTATCGTTACAAACGTGAGCTGTCTATACAACCTGCTCTGTAAACAGAGAGCTTCCAGTCACTGAAGTGTGGAAAGAAGCACCATTACATAGGCTTTTGGAATTTGAATCCTGGCTTACCTCTTTCTAACCGTGAGACCTCAGGTAAATTACATTACCTCTCTGAGCCAATGTCTCTAACCTGTGGTAGATCCTCAAATATTAACACACCTTCCCGCTTCCTCAATCCTTTCCTTAGAGTCACAGGTACTAGAAACTCTAACTTCCGTTTCTCTCGTTGAACAAAACTGAGATAATACAACATCTCAGCATGGGTGTTTGGCTTTGGGTGTAGGGACAGAATCCACCTAAAATTCCTCTGGGTGACTGAGTAACCGCAGGGCATAGGTTTTACCACCACTGTTCCTCCTTTCCTACCCAAAGGGAACCAAGATTTGAGTACCAGTTATCACATAAAACATTCAACTCCATCTTGCTGGTAGTTTTAACCATGTTTAAATATTTCAGAGAGAACATTTTTATTTGAAACACTGTCTTGTCTCCCTTTTTAACAGATAGTGACCTGAATTAATGTGGAGAGGCCAGCATAAAGAGCAGAAGAAGTTACTACAAGGCAAGCTTTAGTGCTGAAACAGCTGAACACTGTTCAGGATTCTGTTTGTTGGCCTGTCCACATATGTGGGATGTCCAAGCGCTGTCTTTCAGCACTTCAGAGACTTCCCTGACTGCATGGGTGCCGATGTGTTTAGGAGGCAGGGATATATACACACACATATATTCAGCTTTCCTCCTGGGGTAACTTAGACTCTGCTGTTCAAAAATATCTACTCCCCACCTTCCTCCTCCAAGGCAGGAGTATACTTCTGCACCCCTCTGCCTGGGGGTTCAGTCACGTGACTTGATTCATCCAGTGAAATGTGTGCAGACACAACAGGGCACCAGTTCCGAGCCTGGCCTTAGAGCCAGCATATGTTTCCACTGATGCTTTGCCCCTCTGCCACTGCCCTGAGAAGAACATCCCCCGTCACATCACTGCTGCCCCTCTACCTGGGCCGCAGAACAGTACTCGTGAAGCAAACGTGAGCCCAATTCGCGGCCCAGAGCCAAGTCCAGTCGGACCATAACTTGAAGTGCAGCCAACCAACAAAGCGCAGCCCCATCCACCAACACTTGAGCCTTGAGCAAAAAGAACTAAACCTCCTCCATGCTTGAGCAAGTCTCACAGTCTTCTAATTATTACTTGTACCGTATGATGTGGATTTAACTACACAGTAAAGTGATGAGTATGTGGGTGTCATTTCTCCTGAACAGTATAATCTGTAGGTAATGGAAGTGTGTGTTTGTAAATATGTGTGTGTTTGTGTACAACATGATCTATTTCTACTCGCACCGCTTCTGATATCAAATGTGTGGGTTCTCCACACCAAGCAGCTCTCCAGTTCTCTGCAGACACCCACTGGGTGTCCTACAATTTATTTCAATTCTGACACTAACCACCCAGGGTTAGCACAGACCCCACAGATTAAGGGTCCAGTCCCACAAGACTGCCCTCCACTTCAGATGCCAATCACAAGAAGCGGCTCCCCCAGGGTATCCACACTTCTGTTCAACTTGTCTACAAATCACGGCACTGGTTTGATAACTTACAGCTCACAGAACACAGGGGAACACTTTATTTATTATTACTGGTTTATTATAAAAGATACAAATGAACGACTTCACATGAAGAGCTACATAGGGCAAGGTCCAGAAAGGTCCCAAGCACAGAAACTTCTGCCCCTGTGGAGTTTGGGCCACATCACCTTCCCAGCACGTGGACGCATTCATCAACCTGGAAGTTCTCTGAAGCCCATCATTTAGGATTTTATGGAATCCATTAATTAGGCACGATTGATTATATCATTGGCCACTGGTGACTAACTCAATCTCCAGCCCTTCTTCACTCCTTGGAGGTCAAGGGGTGGAGCTGAATGTTCCTCTAATCACACAGTTAGTTCCTCTGGCAACCAGCCCCCATCCTGAAGCTTCTGCGGGCCCACCCAGAGTCACCTCACTAGTATACTCAGGTATGGTTAAAAGGGGCTAATTATGAATAACAGAAGATGCTCTTCTCACCCCTATCACTCAGGAAATTACAAGGGTTTTAGGAGTTCTGTGCTGGGAACCAGGGATGAGGCTAAATTACATTCTCATCGTGTCACTATATACACATCTTTTTATAAATATAATGAAGAAACTATCAGGTAATGTACAATAGCCTGGAATGAGAGCCACAGCAGAGAAAACAGCCAGCTCCCTGGGTTGTGGATGATGGTGCTTGCCAACACAGTAGAGCAGTTAATCTGACCCATTCTTATTTCTCCTGAAAGAGTAAGGTATGAGTGTGAGAGCCCAAGACTGAGCCATGACCTAAAGTAGCTACTGAATCAACCAACTTCTAAAATTCCACTTTCTTCACTGACCTTAATGGCTTTTTTGATTGGACATCATGTGTATCAATCTTAATCCATTTTTACAGTTTATCTGCACTGGAATCCTCATTTTGGGGAAGTTAAATCCCAGCTCTGTCATCATCATTAACATGGATTGAATGTCCACTTGAGGCCTGCTATAGAATTCGAGGGATGAGTCCCTGGGATGACCTTCAGCAGTTGCTTAACCCCTGGGCCTCAGGCGTTGGGGTCCACAACCTGAGCAAAAGCACTGATTCAATAATGTCCCTATGCTGCCAGGCCCATGGTCTCTCTCCCTCAAATGTGAGTAAGGAGAAAATGAAACCTCAGCTGCTCTATCGCTGCTCTGGACAACATGCAGGTTCAAGAGGCTGGTGAGAGGCCCCCAGGGGACAGATTGGCTGGAAAATGCCAGAATCTTATGTGGCTATAAATGGCACAGAAAGCACAACTCACACCTGTGTGGGGTAGGGACTGTGCTCGGACACAGTGGCGGTGCAGTACTTATGGGTTGGGGTGCTTTCTCAGGGTAGCGACGGGTGGCTTCAAATCTAGGGCAAGGGAGCAGGAATGAAGAGCCATGTGATGTCTGGGAACAGAGCAAAACATTGAAAAGGGGGCAGTAAGAGGGGCTTCAAAATGTGCTCTTTAGCACCTACATTTGGCTTTTGTTGTAATGAGCAGGAGTCCTGGAATCCCTATGGCACGCGGAACCAAATGGACAAAGAAAAAACCTCACTCATATTTTATACCATGGTCTGTATATAGCTGCTATGAAGAAAGGGGACAAGAAAAAAAGGCACCCTACAACCCTCAGTTTCCCCAGCCACAAAATATAAGGATTTTATCTAAATGTTACTCACAGACTGCCCTGTCTGAAGAAGAGGAAAATAATAAAATAGCAATGTGTATATCCAAAACAATAATGACATTAGCGAAATATATTCATTTTCTACTGCTGCATAACAAATTACCACAAACTCAGTGGATTAAAACAACACCCATTTGTTAACTTGCAGCTCTGTAAGGTCATAAGTCCAGCATGGCATGGCTGAGTTCTCTGCTCAAGGTTTCCTAGGGCTGCAATCAAGGTGTCAGGCAGGCTGTCTCTCTTTGGAGGCTCTAGGGGAAAATCCATGTTCAAGCTCATTCCTGGTGTTGGCAGAATTCAGGTCCTGTGGTTGCAGGACTGAGGTTCCTGTTTCCTTGCCAGCTGTCAGTGGGGCATAGCCCTCAGCTCACAGAGGCTGTCCACATTCCCTGCCATGTTCTCTAACACCAAGCCAGTTACGGCGCATCAAACCTTCTCATGCCTCGAATCTCTGACTCCTCTACCTCTGGCCTCTGGATACAGATGGAAAGGGCTCCTGTGGCCACATTCACATGAATGATCTCCCTCTAAAAGTCAATGGATCTAAAATCTTAATTACATCTGCAAAATCCCTTGTACCATACAATGTAACATAATCACGGGAGTGTTAGCTCATCTTGTTCAGATTCTGCCCACACTCAAGGGGAGAAGATAATAAAAGGGTGAAGGTCACTGGGGTTCATCTTAGAATTCTGCCTACCAAATAGATTATTTTGTTTTCCCCAAAGTTCCAGGGTCCTCCGTCTGCCCTTGGCCTTCTAGAGCTCTTGAGACTATGGTTACATTCAGGTGACTCAGACTTAACTCAATCCTTGTCCCATTCCAGTAGGCCTCCCCTAGGCTACTAGTCAGCTGACCTGGTTAAAAAAAAAAAAAAACTAACTCCCTTTGACCATCATATCTGACTCTTTAATAAGGGAGTTGAAAGAATGAGGGGCAGGAGAGAGGCTAGACCTCAAACTGGCTCTAAGATACCTACTGGTGGAAACTTCACGCACTTTGGCAAACTGGCACAGAAGATACATTACAGAGTCCCCTCCCCATTCTGGGTAAGGCCCACCCTGCCTATGTCAGACTATCACCAGGAAGTAAAGTACATGAAGACTCAAGTTTCATTCCCATCATCCACCATCTACCCAGCCTGGACGACAGAGTGGACAAAGGCTTCCCATAGGCAATATTGTCCTACCCCTACTCCATCCATATCCACACAGAGCAGGATGTTCTGGCCCCTCCTCAGGCTTGCAGTTTCACTGCTGAAAAGCTGGGGTAGGTGTTCCACTAGCAGATGGTTTAATGTGCAAGTCAGCCTAAGGAATCTGCTTTTGGGGATAGAAGCTTCAGCCAGCATTCTACAAACAGTCATGGAGCACCTGCTTCTTGCTAAATTCTGTGCAGCAGGTTTGAGAAAACAGCAATTGGCATCTGTAATGTGTCCATGGCCCAGGCCTATCTGCTGTGTCCATAAATAAGCCAGCCCCCAAAATAAGGTGATCTCCTGGTTTCCCAAGGAAAAGATCCAAAAGAAAAGGTTGGGCCCCACTCAAGTGTACAAAATTTTAAGGATGTAGTTGTTATAGAAAATGTGTACTTCTAACATATAATTTATAAATTGACCTTTTCATATAGCTAAAAGATCTCATTATATAAAATATATTAATTTGGGGGCATGACTTGTTTCCACTCTCACATACTTTCTTAGCTCAGGCTATCCCAAATTACCATAAATGGGGTGGCTTAAACAACATTGATTTCTCACAGTTCTAGAGGCTGGGAGGTCCAAGATCAAGGTACCGTCAGATCAGGGGCCCTCTTCCCAATTTGCAGATGGTCATCTTCTCGCTGAGTCCTTACATGGAAGGGACAGAGATGGGGCCAAGCTCTTGCGTCTCTTGTTTTAAGGGCACTAATCCCATCATGAGGGCTCACTCTCATGACCTAATCACCTCCCAAAGGTTGCTCTACCTCCTAACACCATCACATTGGGGGTTAGGATTTCAATATATAAATATGTGGAGGACACAAACATTCAATCCATAACACATGCCATGGAACGATTTTATCAGGCTCTTCACATCTGTCTTCTACATCAATGTAACCTCTACCATGAGAACGCCCTTTGGGGTCACCTAACTTGGATGGATATTTTTGAATCCATAGATCATGCTGTCTCTGAAATTTCATTTTAAGTCACAAGTAACCTTGGTATAAAAACAGTTATTACATTTGTCATAACTTCTTGTTCGTATTGTAGTTGTATATTTGTGATCTCCAGGACATAACCATTGACTGCATGGCCTTTTAAGTGGCCATTTAAAGGCTTTTTACAACATCATCCAAAACTTGCACTTGTGAAGTCACTTCATTCAGGTCTCTGCTCAACGTCCCTTCTCAGCAAGACTTTCCTTAACCAACATTTCTAAATTACACCCTCTGCTACCAGCTACCCCCTTTACCTGCTTTATTTTTCTCCATAGAACTCATCTTCCAAGACCTCGTGTTCCCCATGGGCCAGAAATCTTGTCTCTTTTGTTACCACCTATCCCCACTGCTTAGAATAGTATTTGGTACTGTTCTAAGTACCAAATATGTAAGGGACTGATACTTACTTTTAAATAAAAGAGTATTTCCAGGAGTGATCACTAAATTATATCAAATTACATTAAGTTATTGGATATATATCAAATTTTATTATTTATGTATAAACTTTATATATTATAATATATATGAAATAATATAAATATGAATGTATAAAATTTTATATATTTCCTTAAGTAACACCTACAGGAATGTAAAACTATCATTAATGAAGGTCTTTTTAGGTTAATATGTTTTCTCTAGATAATATTTTTATGAAAAAAATAAAAATTTAAGTAGTCATTGAGAGAGTACCCTGTAATACAAGATAAGAGCTAGGAGTCAATTTTTGGAAGGGTGGGGGTCTCTTTTTATTTGGGTCCATATGCAGGTACACAGCAGTCATTTCTACACTATGAAAAACCCATTTCCTAGTCCTCTATTTCATCCAAGTGTTTTGCTCTCTCAGTTTCCATGGCAATGTCTGTTTTCCTCCATCTCTGTAAACAGTCCTTTCATGATTCTTTTTTACATCTGTCCCTTAAACACAGAAGCCCTCTGTTGGCCTTTTTCCAATCAGCCTTGCGCTGTTTTGATTGATTACGCATACAGATTGCTCCTCCTTGGCCAGCCTTCCTAACCTCCTGACAGACTTCCATTTTCCTAAGGTCAGATTCCTGGCTTCCAGGCATCTTCCCGTCCTCCTGCCCACCTGAGAACACATTTCTTGCCTTGTTTTCAGTATTCTCATCACTGACCCCATCCTACTCCCTCCTCTGGGTAACATATGATTATTCTGATGCACTGTCTGAGCCCACCTACCAGCATGAATTCAGATCCCTTGATAAAGTAAACACAGCAATGCATGGACATGGTATGAAGATGGGAGAGACATATGCACATAGAGAAAATGGTAACTGTCACACAGACATGGATCATATCTTGAGAAGGAGGAATCCTAAAGATCTGGTGCGGAGGGCAGTAGCAGAGATCACTGCCAAGTACTAGAAGCCTGGACTTCCGAAAGTGCCCACATGACCTGCAAGGTTCCACCACTGACTCCCAGGAAGAAACCCCCTAGAATGTGTGAAGCACGGTGAATTTGAAAGTCAGGTAGCCATTGTTCAGTCTGTTGTATATTCACATAGACGACTGGGAGATGGGAAGCAGCAGCCCTTTGCGGGTACTAGCAAGAGAACAAGGGGTCCTGGACTTTACTGAGGTTGAACTAAGGGGCAAAGGGAGAATTAAGCAACACATTCTGCCAAAAACCCATAGCCCCTAATTATCCACTTCCCACTGGTCTGCGGTTTGTCATAGACACTTCATAAAGTTAATCCAACTGACTCTTGCACATAGAATAAAAGTTTTTCCCTGGACCCTCAAAACATCGCTAGGAAACAGGAGAAACAGATGTCACTCTGTCCTGCAGGATGAAAAGAGGCACATCTCTTGGCCATTGAGAAGAATCCAGCACTGCTGCGAGAGACAGAAGAGAAGGGTCAAAGCAAACAGCCCCCGCTTCCTCTGAGAAGGTTTTATTTTGTTTCCCGATTTGTGATTTCATGAAAAAACATCCTGAAGCACTCTTTGTTTGGTTTTCCCTGTTTAGTTTTTGTCTGTAATGTAAGAAGACAGTTGTGGTTATAGGGAACGAAAATATTGTCATTTTTTTCTCCATCTCAAGTTTTTTATGATGAATTGCCTCTGAAATTTTTATGCCAGGATTTTTTTTCTTGAAAAAATTGTGCAAATATCCATTTGCAAACTTCTATCACACCTAAAATGGCATATATGCTTCTTCAGACAGTAAAGCTATTTTAATAATAATAGTGGCCTTTCTAGATATTTTCACAGTTACACAATCTCTTCATGCTTGTGTTTCTTCTTTTTTTTTTCTTTTTAAAACATTTTCAAGGAAGAATCTGTTCAGAAAATAGTTTCCCTTACTCAGGCATAGTTATGAATTGGTAATGCAGTCAGTACCACAGATTACATCTGGAGCTAGAAATACGTCACAGGCAGTGATTTACAGTCTCATTGCAACATAATTTATACAAGGAGAGATGCTAATTTCCATGCATCCTGATTTATTTCATTAATAATTCTTACAGGCAGTATATTCTGTTATTGCTGAACTTATTTTAGATCAGTAAGTTTTCAAATTGGCTTATGATCAATTCATAAAAATACTGGAAGTGATCAGATCCATAATAAATTGTTCCATAGAGTGAGATATAACTAGGATGTAATAGTATATGAAGATGATATTCGTGTTAATCGGCTACCCAAAAAAGGGAAAATTTATACCATTCTCTGTTTAATTTAGATTATAAAATTCACTAGGGAAATCAAGGACTCGGACAGCTGATAGTTCTTAATAGCAACTGCAGTAAAACACATTTCACTGCTTGAAATTTGTGAGCCTCAATTAATCATGGGCTCAGATAGTTTTTAAAAGTGCTTTATAATCCAAATATTACTATCTCAGTAAGACACTCCAGTGTGTTTATTAATCCATATCTACTCACATACCCTCCCCGACCTTCAGTCACATGCCTTATAGCTCAGCAGGCTTCAAGCAAGATGCCAAAACTCCTGCTCTAATTGTATGATTTTCAGTTACTCCACACTATTTCTTCCCAGAGAAGCGTTAAAAAAAAATAATAATCCCCTGCCAGTTTAGCCTCCCTCCTTAATGACAATAGGCTATGCATTCATTACATTCTTGGTATTTTAGAGCCTTTCCCTTTAACCTTCCCCTTTAAAAATATTACCTTCCCAGTCCCTACTCCTTTCCTTTTTTCTAAAATAAGACAACCTCATCATTAAACGCCCCAACATAGACGAGAGTCTGTCCTCCAGAGAAGAGGATGCTAAGTTCTCTCCTGTGAGCTAGTCTGCTGATTAATCCCAATTTTCCCTGCATCCTGATGATCTCCACCCTCAGAGCATAGGTCCCTGTCCTCTCTGCCATGGTCCCCCCCAGTACCTAGAAGGTGCATAGTATTTAGTAGATGAGTGAATATATCACCTGTTAAATAACAAAATTTCAACCAAAAAACTTTTAAAGATCTAATTGACTTTACTGAGCAATTAATGCATTAGGCAGCATCCCATCTGTCAAGGAGAAAGGAGCTCCGAGGAGTTGTCCAAAACGGAAGGCTTTTATGGCAGAAGGGGGAAGACAGTGGCGTAGGAACCTACCTATAGGAGATGGAAGGGGGCTGTGGGCAGATAACCTTATTGATGCTGACCAGACAACTCCAGACTGACCAGCTAAGACTGTATTCCTGGGGGAGATTAAAACTTCAATTAGGTTGAGTATCAAGTCTTGGTTTGCTGACATGGGCTTAGCACAAGGACCCCATTTGGGGTCTATTGTTTCTTTTATAACAATTTCCCACTACTGATCAGACTCTCAGCTTAACTGAGAGATGTGATCAAAATTTAACACATTAGCACCACTCTGGGCTACTGCTCTGTATTCTCGCGGCGTCTGCCGATCCTTGGTGTGGTATCCATACATCATGGTGCTTCTGCTTAATCTCCCTGTGATAGTCACAGGTCAAGGCCTCAGTTTATAATCTTTAAGTCTGTCGTTCCCTTTGTTCCTTTTCTGGCATTCCAGTCTTAGGGAGCTCATTTGCTTGGTAGTGAGCAGCTCCAAACATGCATTTAAAGCTTTTGAGAGAATACAAAGCACCAGGGAGATTATGATTATAATAAGCAGGATAATTCCCAATGTCTAGAGTGCACTTTCGAGCCATGGTCCCCAAGACCCAAACCAATCAAAATCAAATAAGACAAAGAAAGACCCTGTTGAAGGAGTCATCTTTTTAAGCCAAGAGGCTTGCTCAGTCATCTTAATGTAACTGAGTTTCAACTTCTACAGAAGTGTTAATCCAGGTGTAGCAGGTGGTGCTGGCCACAGCGCAAACACTTTATGGATCAGCTGAAAGGTAATAAAGGGCTATCCTATTATCAAGAAGAACTTTGGCCAGAGAGTCTAAGAATTTTTGTTAGGCGTCTATTGCTTTACCTGCGGATTCTGCAATATTTTTGAATTAAAGAGAGGTTTATGATCATATTCTCATTTATTCTTAACCAGTGAAGTAGGGATCTGTCACAGGGGGCTTATTTTGAACCATGAATGCCTCCTGGTAATTCCCATTTGAATCTGTGGCTCAGGACTAGAGAAGTGACAGCCACAGAAAAATTTAAGGGTCAGAAGACCACACAGGCAGTTTTATTCTGGTTACCCTTGTTTTGTGTCCCTTTCTTTGTATAGTGCCTGAAAGCAGAGTTCCCCATGTTTGGGGTTTTTAACCAGAGACAGGGAGATGGACCAGAGAGTCTCTAGCATCATGGACAGATCAGAGTTTTCTGATGACAAATCCAGCAGTCGGAAAGGTTACCCCACACCCCTCAGCAATGGCCTAGGAGGTATGGATGACGGTATTATCTTTGCAGGCCAATGCCAGAGTAAAGAAACGGAATGGAAAAAAGGTTTCATGGTTATTTAAAGTAAGAAGTCTTGATCCAGTGTCATAAAAAGAAGCAGTCTACCTCGATATCAGCTACTTCTCTTCCCAGTCATTTTTTTTTCTTTTTTTTTTTTTTTGCGGTACGCGGGCCTCTCACTGCTGCAGCCCCTCCCGTTGCGGAGCACAGGCTCCGGACGCGCAGGCTCAGCGGCCATGGCTCACGGGCCCAGCCACTCCGCGGCATGTGGGATCCTCCCAGACCGGGGCACGAACCCGCGTCCGCTGCATCGGCAGGCGGACTCTCAACCACTGCGCCACCAGGGAAGCCCCCCAGTCAATTTTATTTGGAGGTCTCTAGCATCTGTACAGGACCAGATGTCAGGTGGAGCCACCTTCAGCTGTGAGACATCCAAGGCTCGAGTCCCTGATGTTTGGCTGCCATCTGAGCAGTGAGGAGGACCTGAGGAGGCCCTTCCAAGAGATTTCAAGGCAGTCTTTGTTCTTACTCATTGCAAATCAGAAGTGTGGGAGAGGGCTTCCCTGGTGGCGCAGTGGTTGGGAGTCCGCCTGCCGATGCAGGGGGCGCGGGTTCGTGCCCAGGTCCGGGAGGATCCCACGTGCCGCGGAGCGGCTGGGCCCGTGGGCCATGGCCGCTGGGCCTGCACGTCCGGAGCCTGTGCTCCGCAGCGGGAGAGGCCACAGCGGTGAGAGGCCTGCATACCGCAAAATAAATTAAAAAAAAAAAAAAGTGTGGGAGAAAACTGGAAACCTTAGTTTGGAGAGTTACAGCCAAATATTTGAGGAACCTAGAAAATTTCAGGATTCAGTCCAATTTACAGGTATATAACAAAACCTCAAGACAATTAACAGGAATATAATTCAATAGAGACAAGGGTATAAACATAATTTTTCTCTCTACAATTATCGCCATTTCCTTATTTCCAAGGATCATCACAGTAAAACTAATTTATCTGTGTTAAATGTGGCTTAGTTATTTATATAAGTGCAAGAAGAATAGTGATTGACCATACAAGGTCTTCTGAAGACGCCGTGCTGAGACTTTTTATCAGGAATCCCAGATTGAACTCTTAAAAGCCTCTCCAGGCCAGGAGGCAAAGTTCAAGCAGTTCCTTAAAGCTGTTTGGTCATATCTGAGTCTATGCATATCTCACTCAAATATAATATTCCAGTCAAAGCCTTAGTAATATAGCCAGTGTTCCTAATTGTATCCTCTTATAAGGAGAACAGATTTCTGTTGAATTTAGGTAAATAGCTAACTATATTACCATGAAAACAATACTCAAGAGCTTCTGAATTTTGGAGGGATCAAGTAGGGGGGAAAAGTAAATGTGTCATCTTTGTCTACAATGGTATATTTTACCAAATTACTCTTAGCTTTAAGATAAAAGAGAAAATGTTTCCATAAATCTGGACAAACAAAACATTAAGGAATTCATTCAGTCCCATGTAATTAATACATGTTCTGATTAAATCCAGTTTTTTCACTAGTTCTGGAAATTCTTACCGAGTTCAGTTTTATGATTTTAAAGTTACTGGAAACTGCACTTGTCAAAATTTTCTTTCATGAATTTTCTTGGAGATGAAGCACCTTTGCAGGAATGGTTTTGAAAAAGCATCAGAATAAAACAAAAACTATCTGTCATAAGTTTTAAACTGTGCACCGTTCTGAGTAACATGGTGAAATCTCACGCCCTCCCACCCAGGATGTGAATTATCCTTTTGCCCAGCACATCCTCACTGTATACGCTACCACCCATCAGTATAGGAAAAAACATAGTATATCTAAGGTTCTGTACTATCCATGGTTTCAGGCATCCACTGGGGGTCTTGGAATATATCCCCTGTAGAGAAGGGCGGTACTACTGTAATTTTGAGCATTTTTATAAATACTAAATTTATATAAGCATTTGTTTAAGTCAATTAAATAGAATTTTAGTAATACTATCGGAAGGTAGAAAATACTACACATCTACAACATACATATATAGATACATGTAAACATAAAACAGACACGGAGACCTTATGGTTTCATTTTTAAATTTTAACCATGAGGGACTTCCCTGGTGGCACAGTGGTTAAGAATCCACCTGCCAATACAGGGGACATAGGTTCAATCCCTCCAGGAAGATGCCACATACCGCCAATCAACTAAGCCCATGTGCCACAACCACTGAGCCTGCACTCTAGAGCCTGTGAGCCACAATTACTGAGCCCACATGCCATAACTACTGAAGCCTGAGTGCCCTAGAGCCCGCCCGCCACAACTATTGAGCCCACGTGCCACAACTACTGAAGCCCGCATGCTGCAACTACTGAAGCCCGTGTGCCTAGAGCCTGTGCTCCACAACAAGAGGAGCCACCGCAATGAGAAGCCTGTGTACCACAACGAAGAGTAGCCCCTGCTCGCCACAACTAGAGAGAGCCCGCGCGCAGCAACGAAGACCCCACACAGCCAAAAATAAATTTAAAAAAATAAAAATAAATTAAAAAAAAATTTTAACCATGAAACAGGTACAATAATGTAAAATTCACTAGTTATAAATAACATTATTATTATAAATAACTTATTCCACAGTTGAAGTTAAATTTGTCTGAGCAGATGGCTAAAGCTTTTTATATTAATATTTGTAGAAAAGATACTTAAGATTTGTATCTGTCCTTGACAAGCAATCTTATGGAAACTGGAAAAGTTTGTATTTTTTAAAAAACCTCTTCCCCCTTTTTTTTTCCTTTAGTCTGAGGAATTAGGGATGATCTAGATAAGAGTTTCCAGAGGTGACCAGGTAAAGTATTTATATCTCAAAGGATATATACAAGGAAAGAACGTAAGTTCCCGTACGAAGAACTCTGAATTGTTTCTGTAATTACATTTCTCCATTCTCATCAACCCTCATGCCTACATTGCTACATCTAAGCAGGTGACACCCATGGTTTACATTTACCCTAACTTCTCTCAGAAGTACCTGGCCCCTCATGGCCCCTCCACTTGGATGTCCCACGGGCACTTCCAACTCAGCAAGTCCAGAACTGATCTGGCCGTGTCTCTTCCTGCTGCATCCTATCCCGCCTCCACATAGATCAGAGCTCTTCCTTAAAGCCCCACCTTAAAAGCCATCTTTTCAATGACACTTATCATTTGGAAATAATTTCTCTCCTTTGAAACACCATAGCTTTACATTTGTGTCTTTTCAGTACTTGTCACTCTCTACCTTATACTATACTGATGGAGGGTTTCTTCCTCCCCTTTTGGACTGTAAGATCCTTTTATTTTTTTTTTAACATCTTTATTGGAGTATACATGCTTTACATTGTTGTATTAGTTTCTGCTGTGTATAACAAAGTGAATCAGCTATATGTATACATATATGCCCATATCCCCTCCCTTTTGCATTTCCCTCCCACCCTCCCTATCCCACCCCTCTAGGTGGTCACAAAGCACTGAGTTGGTCTCCCTGTGCTATACGGCTGCTTCCCACTAGATATCTATTTTCCATTTGGTAGTGTATATATGTCCATGCCACTCTCTCACTTCGTCCCAGCTTACCCTTCCCCCTCCCCATGTCCTCAAGTCCATTCTCTACATCTCCGTCTTTATTCCTGTCCTGCCCCTACGTTCTTCAGAACCTTTTTTTTAAATTAGATTCCATATATATATGTGTTAGCAAACAGTATTTGTTTTTCTCTTTCTGACTTACTTCACTCTGTATGACAGACTCTAGGTCCATCCAGCTCACTACAAATAACTCAATTTCGTTTCTTTTTATGGCTGAGTAATATTCCATTGTATATATGTGCCACATCTTCTTTATCCATTCATCTGTTGGTGGACACTTACGTTGCTTCCATGTTGGACTGTAAGATCTTTTATAGATTCGTGAATTCCCTGACAAAGTTTATGCAGTGTTCTCCATATGGAAATGTTAGTTGCATTAATGAATGAATCAGTCAGTCTGAGGGAGGGAGAGAAAGAGTGGACAAGGAGAACGGCCTACTTCATAGTCATGGTTTAAGATTTACAAACAAAATGACTTAGACTCGCTTTTAAAACCTGATGTCTCTATAAGATCCCATAGAATTTTGCTGCACTCAGAGAATTATCAAATTAGTGACTTAAATGATATTTTTAGAAACCACCTAGTCCAGAGGTTTTGAAAAACCTTTAAAGTTGCAAGATATTTATGTATGAAAATTGATTGCACAACTTGATCAAAAGATAAAGCTTTAAATACAAACATATGCACACAATACACACATAACAAATAGTAAGAAACTGATATCAGCTTAAAGTGAATAATTAGTATTAAGGGATTTGAATTTTTATATCCATTATCCATTCATTTAATAAACATTTCTATGGTATTTAATGCATACCAGGCATTGTTCTAAGTGCATTAGAAATATTACATTATTTTCCTCACAACAATCTAAGAGGTAAGTATTATTGCACCCATTTTATAGATGAGAAAACTGAGGACTTCTTCCAGGTCACATGACTAGTGAGTTGTAGGATTAGGATTCAAACTCAGTCTATCTGGCTCCCAAGTCCACACTCAAAACCAACAAAAGCTACCTCATTTACTGTTATTACTGTTATTGTTATTATTAGAAAAATAATAAAATGACACAATGGTTAAAAAAAAGCCTTGAGGATAGAACTGTGAACGTTCTTTCCTTTTTCCTCAAGCTAATAAAACAAGAGTTGAATTAAAAATTGATGACTATAAATGACAACATTTATACTGTTTGCTACTGTGATCTTTGATCACTGTTGATTGAAGTTTTTTGAGCAAGAAAAGTAGAAAAGAATTAGATAAATTATTTCTTTACCATCCTTATGATTTAGAAGAACATTCACAAGCTCATAAACATATTTAAAGTTTTAACTCCACTTATAAAGTAACCATGAATCCTTGTCAAATTTCTCTGGAAACCAAGAGCTCCATAAAACACTCTGAACACAGCTACTGCTCATTTCTGCTATCTCAGAGCAGAGGGCTCTAAACCATCATGGAAAGATTCGTGAGCAACTTAGGGAATGGACCATGGCTTGTTTATCTCTGTATCTCAGTGTATACAGTGCCAGTGCCCAGCTTAGTACGAGTTCATTGCATGTTTCTTGAGTTAAATTTAGTAACTTATCTTATTTGTGATTTTTCTAAAGTGCTACAAAAATCCTGATTTAGTACTATTCAATGTCTGTTTGAAAAAGAATCTCCAAGAACAGAAAAGAAAGCAGAACCCAAAGGCAATGAAAGCTTACAGCAAGGGAAGCTTCACTGCCAAATGCAGGGGATTCTCTTTCCCTGCAGGGTGCCACGCAGCAAGCACACCCCAGCTGACCAGCTGCTGTGAGCTTCTCCTTGCTGACCAGCGAAAGGAAAATGGTCACACACCTCCCAAGAGCAGAACAAAAATGGAGCCCAGCATTTCTCTGGGAGGATAGAGACCATGTCTTATCAGCAATTACAGGAACTGTCCTAGAGGGATATCTCTTAGGTAGCACATTGGAGGTGAAGAGTGGGCAGAGAGGAGTGAGCTAGATATGAGTTCTAGCAGGCATCAATTCACAAAAGCAAAGCTCAGGTCACCTCCCGGGGGGCGGGGGGGGGGGGTGGTGTGTGTGTGTGTGTGTGTGTGTGTGTGTGTGTGTGTGTGTGTGTGTGTGTGTGTGTGTGTGTGTGTGTGTGTGTGTGTGTGTGTGTGTCAGTGAGAGAAAGAGAGAGAGAGAGTGAGAGAGAGAGAGAGAGAGAGAGAGAGAAAGAGAGAGAGAGAGAGAGAGAGATTGGGTGAAGGAGAAGAAGAGGGGAGGGGAAGGGAGGGGAGGAAAGAAAAGAGAGAGAGCACAACCCATCTAGATGACAGATTTCTGGGGTGCTGAGCCACTCACACCTCTACTCCATCCAAAAATGTCCTCTCCCTATAAATTGGTGAGGATGAAGCTCTACAGTGAGACAGTCACAGACATTAAACAATGAAAGGGGCTTCAACATTCATCCAGTAACTTCAGTTTTGCAAATTATGCTACAAGAGCAAATTATGACCTAACCAAAGTCAAAATTATATTAGCCGTAGGACCAGAACACACAGCCCAGGGAAGACAGGAAAGTTAGGACCCATGTGGTTTGATTCAAATCCAGCCCTCTTTCTATACATTTCACTTCATCTTTTGTTTAAAAGCAAATACCCTCGACAGAAGGAAGACCTTAGCCTTATCCATCATTCATGTGCGATATTTCTAAGCCTCAGTCATTCCCTTACCTCCTTCCCAATTTTTGCTCCATCTGTGTACAATTTGTACTATTTGTTACCTATTAGTTTTCTCTAAACTCATGTCTAACATTTCATCTGCAGCAGAGATTGCCAATGTCCCCTGCTTTCCATTCTGCCCTTTTCCTTAAGGTGACAGAGTGCCCTGCACCACTGAGTTCTGGCTGGGTACCAGGCAGGCAGCCTGTCTTGCAGAAGAGTACAGCCATGTGACAACAGAATGTGAGCAGAAGTAAGAGATGCAACTTCCACTTATTTAAAGGAAACTCCTTGCCATGAAGCTCCTCTTTTTCCCCTTCTGACAAGCGAGAAACAGCAAGGTCATGGAGCAGCTTCAGTCCCTCAGAGGAGCACGCTGCCAGAGAGGATGACACAGCAACATAATGGGAAGAATCCAGGCCCCTAAATGAGTTCATGGACCCAAGTTTGAGACAGCTATATTGGGGATAAATAAACTTCTCTCTGATCTAAGATACTGTATTTTAGGGATCCCTTTGCAATTTCCTGAGCTGTGAGCATGTGAGTGTCTTCTGTTATGTTAATGAGGTGACTTTTGGAAAGCCCCTGAGTCACCTAAGGGGGTGGGAAGCAAAGAAGGAGGGGCTGGTTGCCAGGAGAACCAACCACATGATTAGAGGTTGGAACTTTCAGCCTCACTTACTGACAACCAGGGAAGGAAGAGGGGCTGGCTGGAGATTGAGTTCAATCACCAATGGCCAACGATTTAGTCAATCGTGCCTTTGTAACGAAGCCTCCTTAAAAATCCAAAAGGACGTGGTTCAGAGAGCTTCCAAGTTGGTAAACACATGCAGATCTGGGGAGGGGGCGCATCCAGAGAGCGTGGGAGCTCCAAGTCCTTTTTCCCATGCATTGCTCTACGCATCTCTTCCATCTGGCTGACCCTGAGTTATATCCTTTTATAATAAACTGGTAATCTAGTAAGTAAATGTTTTCCTGGGTTCTGTGAGACATGCTAGCAAATTAATCAAACTGAAGAGGGGGTCACAGGAACCTCTGATCTACAGCTAGTTGGCCAGAAGCACCAGTGACATCCTGGACTTGCCACTGGTATCTGAAGTTGACTGGGAGGTGCAGTCTTGTAGGAATGAACCCCTGACCTGTAAGATCTGGCACCATCTCCAGGTAGAGAGCGTGAGAATTGAGTTAACTGTTCAATGGTGTTGAAAAAACACACAGTGGACTTTGTTAAAGCAGCTTAGCAGTGACCCTACATAAAACAACATCTTGTGCAATAACAGCCATGAAAAATCAGGATTTTATTTAATCTTTTTGGTAAAAACATTAAATTATATAACTATTCAAATCAACAACTGTTCAAATACCAGCTAAAAAATCATGCCAATACAACAGAAGCATGAACACCTAACCTGAGGAAAGACTAATAGAAGGGAAGCAAAAACAAGTGATAAGAATAAGTGGTAAGGGCATGTGGGCACTGAGAGAAGGAATAGGAGAGAATAAAGGCTGGGTGCCCAGAAGTAACCTTTGCCTTCTTCACCACCCGGCCTTGGGCAAGCCTGCATTCCGCCACACCACCAGAGGAAGAGGGGAGGACCAGGGACTATGGGGGCCACCTCAGATTCATCTCTATCTCCTAGAAGGATCCCACATGGGCAGGGACACAGACCTTCCTCCCCACCATGCCCCAGCAACCACCCAGGTGGGGCTTGACAGCAATGGGCACCGTTTGGAGAGACGGTAGTTGTACAAGAGTCTGGCCAGCGTCAGCTCCTCCTCTTGCCCTGATTCCCCTTTCCTGTGCAAACCAAGGGAAAAAAGGCAGAGCATTCAAGGAAGAGAAAGGCAGCAATGTCTGTGTTTGCCAATAAAGGCAATTCTTTTGCGTGTTTTTCATGCTGGACTTTCCCCCCACGGCTCCTCCTCTCTGGGTCGCCTCTCTCCTGCAGCGGTGCAGGGGACCGGCTTGAGATGCAGACTGGAAACATGCGTGCCTGAAACCCACCTTCCCTTGACCTATAGTGTGTCCACCGGTGTCGCCCCACATGGCCTCCCCCTAACTTCAGTGTGTCTTGAAACATAAAAATGCCATTTTGCCTGGGGCCAACTTGGAAGCAAAAAAAAAAAAATGAGTGTTTAAACTAATTTTCGGAAAATGATATTCATCGTTTTAGCTTCCCATCTGGAATTCTTTTTTTTAAACAACACACAACGGCAGGTTTTGCCTTCATCTCTATAGCTACATTTGACCCTTGCACTGAGGCGGAACAGAATCACATCAAATAACTGTTTGCTTCTCCTTAGAAGGTGGTGGGACAAGGCTCTCTCTTCCCACCAAGGAGCCCTTCCTTGCAGCATCCTTCAAGTCACTGTCAGCACTGAGACCCTGGATTCCCCTCCTCAGACCATACTCACGCATCAGAGTAAACACATCAAAGTGTAATTGTTGAGTAACTACTTTCCTATGTATGGAAAGGAAAATCTCATATTTTAGTGTCTGAGCTAAGCAAAGTAGAAAACAAATGTTTGAAAGCAAAGTTTGAAAACAAATCACCATGATTGGTAGAAAGGGCCCTAGACTTTAAAGTTGGGCAGACCTAGTTCCGCACTGGCTACTTGGTTCAAACCAAGCAAGTTAATGCACGTCTCTGAGCTCAAATTTCATGCTCTGGAAAATGGAGACGGTTAACACCTTTCACATAAGGTTGTTGGGAAAATTAAAGGGGATGACATATTTTAACCTGAATAACACAATGCCTGGCAGGTACTCCATAAAATCAAGTTACCTTTTTCTTTCTTTCTTCTTCCCCCTAAAACAAGCTTATATGTTAAGTGGCTTAAATTGAACTATCAGGGGCAATTTTATCATTATAGATAACAGCTGGTAAGTGGAAACAACACAAATATCCATCAATTGATGAATGGGTAAGTAAATTATGATACAACGCAACGGAGTATTATTTAGGAATAAAAAGGAATGAATTAATGATACCTGCTACAGCATGGATGAACACGTGCTACATGAAAGAAGCCAGTCACAGAAGTTCACATATTGCATGATTCCATTTATGAAATGTCCAGAATAGCCAAATCTATAGAAACAGAAAATAGATGAGTAGTTGCCAGGAGCCGGGGGGTACTAACGTGGGGGGAAAGGAGTGTGACTGCTAATGGGGGTGCGGTTTCTTTTGGGGGTGATGAAAATACTCTGAAATTAGATTCTGGTGATCATTGCACAATTCCATGAATATACTAAAAAACACTGAATTCTACACTTTGGGTAAATTTTATAGTATGTGACATATCAGGGAAAAAAAGGGAAAAAGGTGTCAAGGTTGGAAGTGGTCTTAGACGTCATCTGGTCTAATCCATCCTTTTGCACATCTGAAAGCTAAAGTCCAGAGAGCTTATCAGGTGACCTTCCTAAGGGAGCACAGATGTTCAGGGGCAGATCAGAAACTAGAAGCCAAGTCTCCTGAGTTCTGGAATGGGGGCCTGTCCCGGACAGAGAATGCAGCCCCAACAGACTTGCTGACAATAGGGTCCTTTCAGTGCTCTCTCCCTTGGAAAGGAAAGCTCATCGTGCAGGGATAATGGGGCAGTGATTGTAGCTGAGTCAAACATAGCCAAAGAGGGCCGCTCGTCAACCGCTCAGCAAATGTTTATTGGAGCCTTGCATGAGCCAGGCAGTTGAAGGACTGGGAAGGCAACAGTGAGCAAAAGAGAAGCTTGGATCTCAATGATGATAATAGCTCATCTCTATAGAACACTAAGTGTTATGCACTTTACATGGGTCAGCTCATGTCATACTCACAAATAGGTACTTCCTTATAGGTTCTTTTATTATGGGTACCCTCCAGGTACTCTTATTATGCCCATTTTACTGATGGACACACTGAGGCTCACAGAGATTAAATAGCTAGACTGAAGTAAAAAAGCTGATAAGCAGTGTAATCAGACCTCAATCATGATACTCTGACCCCAGAACTGTGCTTCTAACCCTTATGCTGGTCTATTAGTGATCCAGAAAATAAGTAAACAACAACAGTCAATTAGCCATTACAGTTAGTGAGCAGCAGACATGTTGGTCTGAGAGACATGTGGGAGGGGTGTTTAGGTATCATGGAGATGAAGTGATCAGTCTCTATGAGGAGGTACCATTTAGGCTGAAACCTGAAGAATGAGGAGCCGCCAGGGGAGCAGGAAGAGAAGGCTGGGAGTGCCTGATGTGTTGCAGGTTGTGAGGCTGGAGCACAGAGGAAGCTGGGAGAGACAAAGGGGTAGGGGGCAGAGCAAGGTGGTTTGGTGGGCCATGGAAATGAGTCTGCATTTCATTCCAAATGCAGGGAGAAGCCACTGGATGGGTTTAAGCAAGGTGATATACGAGTGATAAGATCTGGTTTACAAAATCCCTCTGGCTGCTGGGTAGAGACTGATAACAGAGGGGTGAAAGGAGAAGCAGTTGGGAATGTATTGCTGCAGCCCAGATGAGGGATGCTGGTGACCTGGATCAGGTGGGAGCAATGGAGATGGAGAGTAGAGACCGACTCAAAATGTATATTTGGGAGTAGAATGGTCCTGGATGAGGGATCGGGCATGGGGAGAAAAGGAAAGGAAGAATGGATGACTCCTAAGACCCTGGCTGGGTGCTTTGTATCAGGCCATGTTGTCCCCATGCACGGACCATGTCTTTTATTTTCTGTATTCTGATGCTTTGACATCTGGGACCTTGCTGACCCTGGAGGGACCACCCTCCCAGGATCAGCCAATTCCTAGAGATAGTAAACGACTTATCCATGAGGGTGCTTTTCAAATACAAGCCAACCAATCCACAGCCCACACCCCAAGCACCTCCTTTATCAGCTCTCACACTCCTGGCCACTATCCACCTGCCCTAATCACTCCAGGGCAAGATACCAAGCAGCTAGGGACAGACCCAGAGCTCACTGAAACTATTCACATGAGCCAGTCCTAAGCCTTCTCACTCTGCCTCACCCGTTCCTTCCCGTGGAAACCACAGCAACTCCTGCCCACACTTCCTCTCTCTCCCCCTGCCCCACTGACTGGCCTTGGTGTTTCCCCATGTGGCCCACCGTGGCGTGACGGCCCCTCTCCTTGGGAACTGTGAGTAACAAACCATCGCTTCAATGGCAGCCGTCTCTGATCTGTTGGCCTAACTATACCTCAAATTTTCTATTAATGCACTGTATTTTCTATTAATGCACTGTATTTTCTATTAATGCACTGTATTTTCTATTAATGCACTGTATTTTAAAACACCCAACTCGGGTCAGAATCTCACTTCTTGGGAGGCAGGCACAGAGGAGTAAGGGTGGCTGAGCTTGAGAGCAGAGAGCTTGTTGCACCCTTAGAAGGATCTCCCCCGGCTTGACATCAAGTGGGCAAGTGTCTTTTGTGACCCTGAAAGCATCACAAGAGCCTGGACAAGGCGAGCCCCCTCCCTTCCCCACCCCAGCCCCCAGCCCCATCATTTTCACTTGTATCCCCTGGACTGAGAAACAGAGCTGGGCTCTCACTCCACTGTCTCTGCACACAAGGTGGAAGGAAGCCCTTCTGCTCTAGGCTAGGAATGACGCTCCAAATTATGTGCTCAGAGCACTGCTCACTCCCCACAGGCTGCACTTGGACACCCAATGCTATTGATATTGCAGATATTATAGCTTCCAAGATAATTAAGCCAGCAAACTTCTCTGCCTGGGGAACCATAGGCAGGGGCTATAAGAGGGTGGGACAGGGGTGACTGAACACACCCACACTATTAAAAGAGGTGAGAATTAGCAGAGGCACTTAGAGGGATTTCCAAGAGTTGTTAAAGGTGTTCAAAGCCTTTTCTTCCTCAATAAGACCTTAATTGTGCTGAGTGTTACCACAATTAAGCAGTGGGTAGCAAATAAAATGCCCTAGCTCTTTGCAAAGTGAGGCAAGGAAACTGTGAAACTGGGTTTCAACAAGCGAGATTTTCAAACTACTGCCAGAAAAGTTCCCAGAGTACTAGATTCTGAGGCAGTGTGAGTACGGAAGCAAACACAGCCCACTGCATCCACTCTGAATCCTGGAAGATGGAAAAGGTCCAGGCAGAGCACCTGACCCAAGGCCTTCAATGTACTGATGGGCACAATGGGGCCCAAGAGGTGCCAGGTGAACAAGGTCACACAGCTGGCGAGTGGCCCATTTGCAGGTGGGTGGGCTTTTCTGAGTGGGGTGCGTTTGACCTTGGAGCTCCTTCCTCTCCCCAGCCCAACCCATGTGCTCCCGTTCCCAGGAGACGGCCCAGACAGGTGTAATCAGGCAACCTTCTCCCAGGAAGACCAGGAGAGAGGGCAGGCTCCTCTGGTCTCTGCAGCACTCTGGGCTCTCAGTGTGGTCATTTTCTCCTCGCTAATCCCTGCGGTGCTTGACTGAGGCTGCTCAAAGGGCGGACTCTGACGCAGTTACCTGTGAATTCCCAGTGCTCGGCATCATGCCTGGTACATATCTCATAGGTGTGGGATCAATGTGTGACACCTGTGAATGTGTGGGAGGGAGGAGAGGGCAGAAGAAGGAGGGAGGAAGGAAGAGAGAGAGGGACGGAAAGGAGGGAGGGAGGGAGGAAGGGAAGGAAGGAAGAAAGGGAGGGAGAGCCCCCAGGAACACTGTCCCTGGCTTCCAATCTTTCCCTCTGTCTGCCCCCATCCTGTTCCCTCAAGCTCCACTCTCTGCTTTATAATGTACTACCCAAATTATCTGACAAATCAACTTCTGGTCATGAATTAGTGAACTGCGATAACAAATTTAATTCCTCAGCAAACTTTAAACAAATATATATATATATATATATATATGTGTGTATATATACATACACATATATATGCCTAAACCAAAAGATGCCTACAGTGATGCCTGCAGCAAACCCTTGTGGGAGAAATACCAAGACCCTTCAAACAGGCCTTTACGCTCCAGAAACAGGGGAAGGCCCACTCATTAATCCAGAGAACATAATTATATATAGAATCCAAAGTGGAACCTTGTCCAATGCTTCTCTGATCTAATAGAATGAACCTCTCATCATAGCTTAACATTAGCTTAACCTCTTAGCTTAACCGCTCATCAGAGCTTAACATCCTTTCTATTACATAGTGCAAACTATTCATCCCTCCCAGATAACATCAGTACAGCTGAAACATCAGGGGAAAACACTATCAGATTCGACTATGGACCCAGCATTGGCATATCACAAAATCGTTTCTTGGATCCTGGATCTGGGTGTCTTTTTCTAAAATGGAAAATCATTTTACAATAATCTATCACTCAAAGAGGTTATTATATTGATTCTGCCAAAAAATTAAACACTTAATCTATATCACACGTGTTTTGGAGAAACTACCTCTCTTACAACATCTGTACAGTGATGCATCACGTAGTTTCTGAACGCATAGCTCTTCTATGTTTGATGTCTGGTGCTGTTCTATCAAAACAATTTAGTACAAAAACCACAAAGAATTGAAAACTTTGAAGTAGCCTTAGCACTGTGGACCATACCTGTTTTCATTTCAAATCACCTTGTATATTTACTTGAAAGGAAAATGGTAACAATAACTCTTTGCAAAACAGGGAATATTAAGCAGTTCGCTTTTCCCATTTTTGTTTGATTTCTAGAACACATAAGCAGGGCCTATAGGCCTTAGGAGAGTACACCCAAAACTAGAATATGACCCTTGTGTCCTGATTATTTCGAAGGAAATTCCTCCCTCTGCACTTTTCCATCCCAAGTGAGGGTTTTTGTGATCACCACCTCTGCTGTTACCTTTGGAGATCAGAGAATAAATAGATTCTAAATGCAGGTGGTACCTTATCTAAATGAAAACTCAACATATATTCTTCCTGAAAGACAGGGGCAACTCTCAAAGCATCTATGTCACCCCTCTCTCCTGAAGGGTGACAACTGACACTTTGCATAGATGCTGCAGAAACAAACTGTGTGGAGACAGGTGAGCACAAATAGGCATCAAGGACCACCTGCAGACCTACATTCCACTTGTCCTGTCAAGAAATTGATGATTGCACCATGGTGATGGGGTTTATTGTACTTATATTCACTTAAAGGCAGGAAAGAGTTGCAAGCATGTTTAGAGATTAAAATTTGCCCCTCTCTCACCCCAAATATATAGCAGAAGCTTCCACGGAAGGCAGCATGGGGATGTTTAAAAAGTTTGAATCTTGGGCTTCCCTGGTGGCGCAGTGGTTGAGAGTCCGCCTGCCGATGCAGGGGACGCGGGTTCGTGCCCCGGTCCAGGAAGATCCCACATGCCGCGGAGCGGCTGGGCCCGTGAGCCATGGCCGCTGAGCCTGTGCTCCGCAACAGGAGAGACCACTGCAGTGAGAGGCCCGCGTAACGCAAAAAAAAAAAAAAAAAAGTCTGAATCTCAGAGTTTGCAATGTCAGGTTTGATTCCCAGCTCTTCCACTTACTAGCTGTGTGATGTGGACAGAGTGCCTATCTTCCCAAGCCCGCATTTTGTCACCTGTAAAGTAAGCATACCTGTCCCACTTAGCTCACTGGGCTTTGAGACATTCAGATGAGAGAAGGGATGTAAAATGCCTTCACCTGGCAGCACTCCATAAATAATATCATTGCTATCTAGCCACCTAATGCTAGGTCCCTCTGAATTATGTTCCCACTGCCGTCAAATGATTCTCACCCCAGGAGTGGATAGAGCAACTGCATATGCAAGACTCAGAAAGTCTTGCCCTGAGGGAGGTGGTCAAGAAGAGGCTGATGTTCTGAAGTGTTCTAGTTCCCATCTCCCTACTTGGTGAGGAGTCTTAGGCATACAACACACCCTCTTACTTTCTTTGAAAACCTCCTGATTAGCCCAACAGAGAAATGAACCGTCTGGTCCACACTAATTTCAGCCCCCCCGGAGGACAAGGCCAAAGGCACCAAATCCAACCTGCATACGCAAATCTATCTTTACACACCAGGCTTCAACAAGCTGCAGATTGGAAGTGAATTTCTGGGGTCACTGCTTTGTGTCTCTTGTCTGAATTGCACCTGAACACTGAATCTCTCTGATGAGTCTTAAAGAGGTCCTACAACCACGTGGAAAGCCCCAGGATAGTGGGTCTGGAGGAAACCTCAGACATCAACTCCACTCTGCAGCAGGATACCCTTCAATGGCTTCCCATTGCCCTTGGGCTGAGGTCAAAATGCTGCCCACAACATACGCAGCCTCCATCTGGCCTACATTTTCCTTCGTGTTCCGTAATCCAGTCCAACCTCTTTGTTGCTGCAGAGCTTGCACAAATGCAGTCTGTCTGTCTGAAGTGCTTCTCTATCTCATCCCACCCCCAACTTTACCTCACCAACTCCTCCTCGTCCTTCAGTCTCAACTTAAACAACTTTCCTCAAGAAGCCTTCCTGACTCTTCAAACTTAGTCCTATCTTTCCATAGCACCGTATACTTCCCACTTTTTAAAATGCAGCACCTCAGAAGTATTTTTTTAATGTTAGTCTAACTTGCTATCCTATAAAATCCAAAAGGACGTGAACTGTATCTGATGTATTCGCAAATCTCCCCACTGCCTAGCACAAATCTTGGCACAAACTGAACACTAAATGATTGATCGTTAAATTAGGTTTAACCATCTGGTCTACCTCCCTTGTGTTACAGAGGAACCTGAGGGGGACCCAGAGAGGTGAAGAAACTCACCCAAGGCCACCGTGCATCTTTGGTTGCAGCCAAGAATCAGAATCCAGCTTTCCCAAAGATCAGTCCTGGGGTTCTCCCCATGCAACCTTCCCTCCCTCTTTCTGACAGTATTTAACTCCTATTTCTCACAATGTCTGCACTTAAGATTGATTTGACATAGATCAAAATTTAGTTTAGATGGTGTGACATCCACCTTCTCCCTTCTGTATGAGGATGAACAAGGAAGGCTGCTATTTCTCAGTCTCTTATGGACATCACACAGCTAAGCGCATAGCTAGCATGTAGGAGCACACACTACCCCCACTGCTTTGTTCAGTGCCTTAGAAAAGTAAATGCCACATCACAGTATCGCTTTGGTGTAACTGTTGAAATGGCCTTCTTTCCCCAATGAGGAAACATCCCAAATGAGTGCAAGCTCCCCTCCAGTGGTGTCATTTTCAGTGAAGCTTGCCTGTGTCATTTGCAGTTAGGGGTTCATTGGTCAGAAGTGTTTTCTAGGGATGTGCACAATGGAAACCATTAGAGAGACACTCAGAGCCGCCAGCTAGCCCAAAAGTTTAATCCACTATATTAACTGTAATGATGGTAAGCAGCTGCTAAAAGAGAGGAAAGATGAGGAAGCAAAAGAGTGCCAGCCTAGTACCAACATACTCAAATGAGGTTTTAACAAGAGCCCCAGTGCTGGATTTAATATAATTATAGCATCAATAACCTCTTCCAGATTACTAAAAACACCTTTAAAATCTTTAGATAATGAAAGGATCTGAAGAGATTATTCAATAAAACTGTATATCTCCACTGTGGACTACCATAGCGGAATTCTATCATCACTTTTATTTTTGTTTGGGGTGGGCTGGCGGCACTCAAAACTCCTGGGGGTAAGTTTCAGGATCATTTCTCAGCCAGACAGTTTCATACATGAATCCCAGAGAATGGCGACATTCTTCTTTAGAAAGCATTGGGTAGTATAGGAATTCTCATCTCTGCAACCAAAGTCATCAAAAATAAATTAGGACTTAAAAAAAAAGAGGGTTATTGTAAAGGGCCTCAGATTCACACTTGTTCATCCGATAAATTACAGTATGTCATCTGTGCCAGTAACTCTGTGTTAGAAAGCAGTCAATGCAATATCTGCAGTACAAATTACAGACTTTGATCCCAACGTGCCTGTTAGAACAGAGGACTAGGTTTGCTCTTTTTATTTTATATCTCCAAATGTTTCAGAGTGAAGAGATGAGAAAGCGTATTGAATCCTTCGGTTCCCTCTTTATCCATCTCTAAATAGGATCTTAGGACTTTGTGTTCTTACCTCGCCTTTTATCCAGCCTGCAGTGTGACTCATCTGCAAGCACAAATTACCTCGCCAAAGTATTCTTAGGAGAAATAATTAGCCACACGCCCCTCCTCCACATACCCTCCCACGTTCCTCAGGAGGCCCAGATGCCTGACATAAATCATTTAGTCCTGAGCCCTCGCTCACACCTTTCCCACTGGATTCCATAATTGGCAAAGTAGTTGCCAACTGGGTTTAAAGTGATTTGAAATTGTTTTCCATCCAGTCTTGCTGATAGCAAAAGGTTTCCCCTTTACCTCAAGCATGAGTTACAGTAACATGATTGAATGTAACCAGTTATTCAGTTCAAGCTGTGATTCTGATACAGTATAGACAATATGAATTCCCCAGAGCTCGGTGAGGCCATCTCAATGGTCCGTTTAAGTCCAATTCAATTAGACTCACTATGGTTCTTAGACTTCCTTAGGTATGTTTGCAGCAGCCCTCAGGGTTGAATGTGAGACTGGTATTCATCAAGGACTTTTAAATTAGGTCTCAGGTGTCATCATTCTAAATGAATTATTACAGTGGTGTGTTCACACTGCTGTAGTTGAAGTTGTGTTAGCATCTCCTCTCCACCATTTTAATCCACTGTGGAACAGAACTTGTCATGTAAGGTCTCCACCAGAGAGTGGCTTTTTCCTTGAAACCCAGTTTTTAAAATAATTGGCCTACCAAGTAAACACTGTGATATGCATTTTTTGGTAGAGGGGTAAAAAGACCACCTTAATTTATTTGGGGTTTTTTGTTTGTATGCTTGTTTTATTTGTAAGTGAGCACATAAAAGAAGAGCTCTCAATATTGAATTTTCTCACATTTAACAGACTGAGGCGTGACTGCATCCCTACTGGGGCGGGGCGGGGAGGAGGAAGCGCCAGACCTAAAAGGAAAGTTAATATATTGATGGGCTTTTTTTCAAAATTTCCTGTCGTCTGACTCTATAATCTCTCCTTCTGGAGCCTCAACTAACGTTTTCTTCTTTCTTTTAATTTCCCAGGCTTTATATGAGCCCCAGTCATGACATCAGCAAGCATGTGGGAACATCTGTCAGTGTGTAGCTATTTCAGACACATTAAAAAGTACATGCTCATTCCCCCGTGCTAGTGTTGCCTAACAAACTATAGCTTCGAGCAGAGTGACAGTGACATTAATACCATAGTAGAGGGATCAGCCAGCCTAATGGAGAAAGCACCCTATGCATGTGTCATCAGTAACAAATCACACGCTGTGCAGAAAATAAAATAATTACAGAACCTACTTTTCTTTATCCAGGCAATTCAGACACCGTGGCAGTGTTCCAAGTTCCCCAAAACCAAGGGGTTGCAGTAATCAGCCTCACTCAGAAAACGTATGCAAGAGAGTTTAAAACAACAGAGCCATGAAATTCAGAACAAAGCAACAACAGGTGAGCAGATTAAATGGGGCACTAATTGGGGAGTATATAAAGCAGAATCACAGAATGTGAACACACTTAGGGTTTATTATTTGTTCTCAATGAAAGAAAAGCTGAACTGGCAAATTGATTGATATTTCTATATGCTATCTCTATGATTATACCTGTGTCTTTTGTCTATAAAGCATAAAAAGGAGGTAATACTTTGCAGTTACATGGTAGATTTGCATAATTAACCAAACTGGAAAGCTCAGGTCCTCCAACTATTCAAGACACCTAAATTATACAAAGAGAGTCTAATACTCTAACCGTACACAAAGCTAAGTTTATTTTTAGTCACTAATATAAAGTCTTAAGCAAAATCATTATAGCCCTCATAGTTTACTTATTATTAAATGCATGCACGCTAGAGCAAGTAGTGAAAGATTGCTTAGAGTGACTGAAATGGTGGAGGAAAATGCTAACTGATTTCAGTAACGAAAACTAGTTGCTGCTGATTTAAATGGATGGTCAATTTTTATTTCATAAATACATTCTTTAAGATGTCACATACATTAAGGATAATATTCACCAAACTAAACTTCCTCACTACAAAGACTTTAAGTTTCTCTGATGGGATTTAGATAATTAATCACACTAATCCTATCTCAGATTCATTGCTCTTGCTATTCCCCCTTCATGAAAGCTCTTCCCCCAGATATACACACAGTTTCCTCACCATTAACACCGGGTCTCAGCTCAAATATCCCCAGAGACGCCTTTCCTGACCACCCTAGCTCCCGCAGTCCCCTTCTCACTGTCACAGTCTATCCCATTACCCTGGATTCATATTCTTTGTGAAATTATTACTTAGAACTACCTTGCTATTTATTTGCTGATATGGGTACTGTCTCTTCCCCCGTTAGAATTTGGGCAGGAAATTTGTCTTTTTCACTTCTGTATCCCCAGTGCCTAGACAGTACCTAGTACACAACAGTAAGTGAATAAATGAATGAATGAATGAAGCACCTACACAAACACACACACACACACAAGGTGATAAGAAGTCAAGTCAAATTATACTGACACAGATTTATCCATGCTTTTCTGATGTGCAATATGGATCTATTCCTCAGAGGAAGAACTGGAGAGTTGCTACTATCAAAGATCATCATGAAATGTGTAAATAATGTGATGTAAAATAATATCTAGAATAGTCAAAGAACAGAAGAAACAATATGGGGCTTCCCTGGTGGCGCAGTGGTTGAGAGTCCGCCTGCCGATGCAGGGGACGCGGTTTCGTGCCCCGGTCCGGGAAGATCCCACACGCCGCGGAGCGGCTGGGCCCGTGAGCCATGGCTGCTGAGCCTGCGCGTCCGGAGCCTGTGCTCCGCAATGGGAGAGGCCACACAGTGAGAGGCCCACGTACCAAAAAAAAAAAAACAAAAAGAAACAATATGGACCACTCAGTGAGGCAGGACGTCAAATTCCTAGGTTATCATCTTGGTTTCCACAGTTTGGAATCTGGCTGGGTATCCACATGTAGCTAAAACTGAGTGCCTAGTAGACACCATGAACACAAAGGAAAAGTCAGTCCAATGGGGATTTCTAATTCCAGCATTACGGAGAACTAGGTATCTTAGGATAGAACCCCGAAAAGTGCTGAATAAATTATAAAAGCCTTTTTTTCTTAAATTATAGTAAAATGTACATAACATAAAATATACCATCTTAGCCATTTTTAAGTGCACAGTTCAGTGACATTAAGTACATTCACACTGTTGTGCAACCGTCACCATGATCCACCCCCAGAACATTTTCCATCTTGCACAACTCTGTGTGCATTTTGAACAATCGGGAGGACTCCCGATTCTCCTCTTCCCTCACCCTTTGGCAGTCATCATTCTACTTTCTGTCTTTATGAATTTGGCTACTCTAGGTACCTCATGTAAGTGAAATTATACAATATTTGTCCTTCTGTAACTGGCTTATTTCACTTAGTATAATATCTTCAAGGTTCATCCATGTTGTAGCACGTGTCAGGATTTCCTTCCTTTTTAAGGCTCAATAATATTCCATCATGTGGATACACCACATTTTGTTTATCCATTCATCTACTGGTGGACATTTGCGTTGTTTCCAAGTGGGACTTTTGGCTATTGTGAATGATGCTGTTATGAACATGGGTGTACAAATATCTGTTGAAGTCTCTCCTTTTAATTCCTTTACGTATATACCCAAAAGTAGAATTATATGGTACTTGGATCATATGGTAATTCTATTTTTAGTTTTTTGAGGAATCGCCACACAGTTTTCCACAGCAGCTGCACCACTCTGCATTCCCACCAGCAATGCACAGGGGTTTTGATTTCTCCACAACCTCATCAGCACTTGTTATTTGCTGTTGTTGTTGTTGTTTTTAAATAATAGCCACCCTAATGGATAGGAGGTGGTATCTCATTGTGGTTTTGATTTGCACTTCCCTGGTGATTACTGATGTTTCATATGCTTTCTGGCCATTTGAATATCTTCTTCAGAGAATATTCAAGTCCTTTGCTCACTTTTAATCAGGTTATTGTTTTCTTGTTGCTGAACTGTAGGAGTTCTTTACATATTCTTTTTAGATATTGTAGAAGTGTACATTAATATGTACATATATATTTATAATACATATTATATATTCTTTATAAATTATCAGATATATTATTTGAAAACATACCTCCCATTCCATGGGTTGCCTTTTCACCCTGTTGATAGTGTCCTTTGATGCACAGACTTTTTTTTTAATATTTATTTATTTTATTTATTTTTTTGGCTGCGTCGGGTCTTAGTTGCCACACGTGAGGTCTTCATTGAGGCTTGCGGGATCTTTCGTTGCGGCGCGGGATCTTTCATTGCGATGAGGGCTCTTCGCTGTGGCACACAGGTTTCTCTCTAGTTGCAGCACGTGGGCTCTTTGTTGCAGCACGCAGGCTTCCCTCTAGTTGTAGCGTGTGGGCTTTCTCTTCTCTAGTTGTGGCATGCGGGCTCCAGAGCGTGCGGGCTCTCTTGTTGAGGCACGTGGGCTTAGTTGCCACGCGGCATGTGGGACTTTAGTTCCCCAACCAGGGATTGAACCCACATCCCCTGCATTGGAAGGTGGAGTCTTTACCACTGGAGCACCAGGGAAGTCCCACAGACATGTAATTTTGATGTAAGAAAAACCATTTTTTAAATGCATGGCTATTGTAAAGAAACTATACTCCAATAAAAAATAATAAAAATTAAAAATAATAAAATGCATAGCTAAGCTGGTGAGAAAGAAAGGGGAGTTCTTAAAGCTGAATATATTGAGAAATCTCAGACTCAGAGGGTGACCAAGTTCTGATACCACCGTTTGCCTGGGAGGTATATGCACATTCCCGGATGCTTAGATCTTGGGTCTTACCCACCAGAGGTGTCAAGAAAGGAAACAAACCTGGGGCCAAGTAAAGCAGGGAACATATCTTAAAAGTTGAGACTTCCCAAAAGTGACACCCTCAGTGGGTATGTTTTTTATAAAGGGTTCTGAGAGGGAGACAGTGGGGATATTTGCATGTCTCAGCCCTGTCTCTGGTTAGAGCATAAACAAAGAATATTCTCCCCCAATAATTCCTAGCCATAAGCCCATTTTCATGCACGTTTGGGGCCAGAATTCATTACTGCAGAAGGCCAAGAAAACTTAAGCTAAAAATTTACTTTGAAGTGGTCTTCATCAATGGATCCACAAATTCTCTCTGGCAAAACACAGTTTAGACCTCCAAGAACAAATAAAATTGCAAAGAATATGAGTTCACAATCACTAGACATATGAGAAAACAAACTACCACAAATAGGAATCAGAAGAAAAAGCAAACCGTAGATATTGGAACTGCAAACCTGCAGCTACTGAAACAGTAATGTATTGACCAAAAACTAAATATGTTCACGTTTAGAGAAATGTTTTCAAAATTATGATGAGGATCAAGATATTATCAAAGACTACCAATAGGCTTAGGAAAGAACTAAATAGAGCTTCTAACATGCAAAATTAAAATTGAAAAAAAATCAATAGATAAATAAAACTGCAGTTTAAAAACAACTGAAGAAAAAATATGAAAACTTGAAAAGTAAGATTAATAAATTTCCAAGAATGCAGTACAGAGAGAAGCAACAACAAGGAAAATATGAAAGATGGGATAAAGACCAAAGACATGGAGGACAGAATGGGGTCTAAAATAAATTCAATCAGAGTTTCAGAAAAAGAAATTAGAGAAAATGAGGGAGAAGCAAGTATCCAGAACTGGAAAATATCTACCACCCTTCAGATTCGGAAAGTGCAACGAATCTCAAGAAGGATAAATAAAAGTAAAATTCACTAATCACACCAGAGAGAAAGATACCAAAAACAAAGTAAAGGTCTTAAAAGCAACCAAAGAAAAAAGATAGTTTACCTACAATTAAATTCATGGCAAGCAATATTGAAAGCCGAAAGACAGTGTAATATCTTCAGTGAACTGAGAACAAATAATCCAGAATTTTAAAGACTATCAAGAATAAAGGCAAATAGACGTCCCTGGTGGTCCAGTGGTTACGACTCCACGCTTCCGCTGCAGGGGGCACGGGTTCAATCTCTGGTCGGGGAACTAGCTCCCACATGCATGCTGCAACTAAGAAGCCCACATGCCTCAACTAAGAAGTCCACATGCTTCAACGAAGGTCCTGCATGCCACAACGAAGACCCGGCACAGCCAAAATAAATAAATAATAAATAAATATTTTTTTAAAAAGAATAAGGGCAAATAAATACATTTTCCACAAAAAAAAAAGAAAACAGAGATATTTCTTATCAACTGACTCTCAAAAAAATGAAATTCTAGAGCTTATAATTTTAGGAAGAATGAAAATTATACCAGAGTGGCGCCTGGGAAGCAAGAAATGAAGAAAGAACAGTGAGGGGGAAAAAAATCTTCAACTGCATAAAACAATAAAATATCTAATTTGTGGAGTTAAAAAGTAATCAATATGGAGCCAAAAATACTAAATATGTTAAGTCAGAGAGAATAACAGGAATTGGTCGTCTTAGGTTTTGAGTGTCTGACAGGACAGCAAAGATAATAAATGTACACTATCTTAAGCTACATATGCATGTTAAAATTTCTAGGGTAAACATTAAAAGAATGGCAATAGTGTATATAACTTCCAAGCCAGTAGAGAAGGGGAAAATGGAACGAGAAAGGAAAAGAACAAAGCTAACACAAGAAAGAAACAGGAAAAAAACCAAAAATTATTTGAAGAACAAAAGATTAAAATAGTAATAATGATAAGAGCAGAAAGAAACACTGATTATGCATTCAAAATAGTGCACAAAGACATAAGCCAATATAACATGCAAGCTCTAGTTACAAATAAAATCATTTTATAAATCACAGCACCTACATGCATTGATTGGACACACAGCTTAAAATATTTTGATCAGGGATTAAAAAATATGCTAGAATTTTTTAAATAAAAATCTATATAAAAAGGCGTATCACCTATATCAATCCAGTGTAGAAATATACTGAGATACATGAGTAAATAAAAAAGGCAAGTTGCAGAATTGCACATACAACGCTTTTTTTGTTAAAAAAAATTTTTGAGTGTGTATGTATATGATTAGACTCACACATAAACACACACATCTATGTAAGACGCATAGAAAAAATCTTGGACGCATCGGAGACTTCATAACTATGCATTTTGCATTGTTGAAAATTATTTATACAATAAGCATGCATTCCTTTTATAATTAAAAAATTAAAATATAGAAAAAAAATTTTTAAGTGCATCTAAATTCTAGAAGGACAATAAACAGAAAAGAAAAACAAGAGGGAATAAGCTGAAGGTCATGGAAAAGAATCAAGTGTAAGATGGTATAGGGAGAAAAAAAAATGAGAAACTGGAAAACAGAAACACCAAAAGGTTATATAAATGTTGCTCCTATTTAACTTTTTTTTTTTTTTTAAATGGGTCTTTTATTTACTGGTTGGTTTGGGGTTTTCTTGGTTTTTTAATGTGTGTTGGTATGTTGCCAAAGCGCTAGATTTCTCTGGAGCTAATTAAGAGCCCTGTCTGGATTTGGACCCTGCAGATAAAGGTCAGAACTGCTAGTGGGGCTTTCAGTGGTTTTAACTGTTGTTCTTTGTGCTCCTAAAAGCTTAACTCCTCAATTGCCAACCTGAAAAATGGTGTCACCCGCCCCCCCCTTTCCTGTTTAAATCTTTGTCCATTTAACCCCTCATTAACTCATTAAACCCCTTCAACTGAATTTACATGTCTGTTTCTTGCAGCTTTGGTATTTTCCAGAGATAATGCTGCCTGGAAACATCATCTTGTCTCTCCTATGGCTAGTTAACATCGGACTCTGATTTTCCAAACTGCCACAGCTTTTTCAGGATTAAAAGCCCTGAGAGGGAGGTGTTAATCAGAGCAACACCCAAAACAATTGGACTCGAGATACCAACTCAAATCCTGAGGTAAAAGCAGCCTGAAAATATCCAGTGGCTCCCAGGCACCGAAAAAAGTTATGAAAACGGAACAAGAAAATGGGCAGGAAAGGACTAGGCAGGAAATGAGGTAATGAGTCATGTAAATCCTAACATCTCACCACTGCTTGTGTTAAGAAGGAAATGAAAGAAAATATATGTGCCCCTCCATACAGCTTAATTTATAGCAGAATACGAAAATATTCCGCTGATGAAATTTTTGAGAGATTCAGTTGCACCATTAGTTATTAAGTTCTCAAAAGAAAATATAAACTAATGGCATGGCTAATTAAAATTGTGGCCTCAAATACTGTAGCCCAAATCACTTTATTCTTAGCTAATGAAAAATAATACGACTCCCTATTGAAGACGTCTTTTTTTTGTGTGTGTGTGGTACACGGGCCTCTCACTGTTGTGGCCTCTTCCGTTGCGGAGCACAGGCTCCAGACGCACAGGCTCAGTGGCCATGACTCACGGGCCTAGCCGCTCTGCGGCATGTGGGATCTTCCCAGACCGGGGCACGGACCCGTGTCCCCTGCAATTGGCAGGCGGACTCTCAACCACTGCACCACCAAGGAAGCCCCAAAGAATTTTTTTTTAAAAGAAGAAAGAAAAAGAATGATCCAGCAATCCCACTCCTGGGCATATATCCAGACAAATCTGTAATTCAAAAAGATACATGCACCTCTGTGTTCATAGCAGCACTATTCTCAATAGCCAAGACATGGAAACAACATAAATGTCCATGACAGATGAATGGATAAAGAAGATGTGGTACATATATACAATGGAATACTACTCAGCCATAAAAAAGAATGAAATAATGCCATTTTCAGCAACACGAATACAACTAGAGATTATTATACTCAGTGAAGCAAGTCAGAAAGAGAAAGACAAATACCACATGCTATCACGTACATGTGTAATCTAAAATATGACAAATACCACACGACATCACGTACATGTGTAATCTAAAATATGACAAATACCACATGACATCACGTACATGTGTAATCTAAAATATGACAAATACCACATGACATCACGTACATGTGTAATCTAAAATATGACATACCACATGACATCACGTACATGTGTAATCTAAAATATGACAAATACCACATGACATCACGTACATGCGTAATCTAAAATATGAAACAGGGCAGGTGCCTGGTGGCAGGAGCAGCTTTCATGCCCCCGGTGGGCTCCTGTGAGCGGACACAGAGGGCCTAGGTGGGAAGACAGGCGGCCCGGGGGTGGATGCTGAGGCCACCACCCTCAGGCCCCACAACGGCCCCAGGGCGTGAAGATGACAGCAAGGCCAGCGCAGGGCCAGGTGAGGCGGGAGGCTGCAGCCCTGAGGTGGCGGCGGGGGCGCGAGGAGAGCAGGCAAGAGAGGAGGATGGTGGCCCAGGCCATCTGGGAGAGAAGAGGTGGAAAGTGACAAGTCGGGTGAGACGCCCAGGCCTAGGAAGGCCTCAGCAAGGCAGCTAGTGGAGGGGCCTGGGAGCCAGGTGGGCTCTTCAGACCCATCAGACCAGCCTGGCTTAGAAGCAGTGAAGGAAGCAGAGCTACACTTGTTAGTCGGGAAGACACACCAAGGAAAAAAAGAAGTTACTGAAGCCTCAAGTGATGCTCCACAGCCAGGAATTGACCTGTAAACACATTTATGGAGTACTATGGAAAGTTCCCGCCAGGTGTACACTTCGATTTACAAGTGCTAAATGACCTTCTAAATTCCTTACTCAAACATTGTTTACTGAAAGAAGTATTTCAGGTCATGAACCTCAGCATAATGGTTAAAATGCTGCCTGCTCTGAAAATACTACTAAAAATATTTGAGTATGTGGCAACTATGAAATTAAGGAATGCTGTACCTGCTTTGATATCTTTTGCAAGCTTGTTGAAGCTGGGATGGTACTTGACCCAGAACACTTTAACTATATTATTAAGCTTTTATACCAAGTACAGGCTTCCAAGCAAGAAATAACTGCAGTTCTGGGAATGAAATCCAGGTTACGGACAAGGCAGTTTAAAAAGAACTGTAAGTGTGATTCAGAGTCAGCCTTGAATGAAATAGAGCATGGTAAAGAAAAAGGTGACTGGACCAAATTGGGAAATTTATACATTAACATAAAACTGGGCTGTGAAAAATGTGCAGATTTCCCAGAGATTTTGTGCTTGTATTGCTGAAACACTAACAAAAGACTGTAAAGAAGAGAGACCAGGTGTTCCACTTCGTGAATTCGCTGAAACAGTTAGCAAAGATCCACAAAATAGTGAAGTAGAGAAAACTTTGCTGGGAAGAATCGGAATCAGTGCTATGTACTCCTACCACAAGCTGTTGCAGTGGTCCAAGGGAAGGAAGGTCTTAGATAAACTATATGAATTAAAAATACATTTTACAAGTTTAAAAGGACTTATAGGGCCTGAGAAGTTAGCACCGAGATGTCAAGTTGTGAATATTGCAGCAAAAATTTTTCTAAAAAGCGGAAGCCTAGATGGTGCCATTTGGGTATTAAGGGAGTCAGAGGGAGTCACCAATACACCACTGTGGCCTTGTGATAGACTGGATGTGCTCAATCGGCATAATCTGCTCTGTACAACTGCACGTGAAATCTTAGCGAAGTCTTTACAGACAGACATTTGAAGTTTTGCAAAAATCTACCAGGTTTTCAAAATTCTCAAGATGCCTGTGTAGAAAGCAACAGTCTTTGTATGTCATCCTCTGGAGCAGAATTCATGATTTCAAAGAGCATCCCTATTGATTTTTCCTTTCTTAGAAGATTAATTACTTCTTTAGGAAGAAGTTGTTTACGGCTCAAAGCCAGAGCCCACACAAAAGTGCTCTTTCATTGGGTTGCTACCCACCATTGGAGGGAAATTTATACTGAAAACTTCTACTGATTCCTTCCTATTTGTCTGAGATTGAAATGCTTTTAGCTATTGAAATCTTCCTGGTATCTAATGCTAATAGTATTCAGAGTCCTGGAACTTCTACACAGATGCTGCAGATAGTTTTAAAAAGATGTGAAGAAAACAAATCTCAGAGCAAGGATGACTATCAAACTGCAGTGGAAAGATTAATTATGGCTGCTCGTATATCAGATCCAAAGCTTTTCATTAAGCACATGACCATCAATGTTAATAAGGAACAGGTTTATAGTATGGAACATTGTTCTGCCCTGAAATGGTTGAAAGAGAATATGAAGTGGGCTGGAAAGGTTTGGCTTTTCAATAACCATTAGTTATTAAAGGCTTTTTTTTTTTTAAGTTCAAGTAATCATTGTTGAAAATAAAAGGCAATGAAAATAAAGACAGTTTTCACTATAAAAAAATAAAATAAAATAAAATATGACACAAATGAACCTATCTATAAAACAGAAACAGAATCACTGACATAGAGAACAGACTGGTGGTTGCCAAGGGGGAGGGGCTTGGGGGAAGGATGGATTGGGAGGTTGGGGTTAGTAGATGTAAGCTTTTATATATAGGATGGATAAACAACAAGGTCCTACTGTATAGCACAGAGAACTACATTCAGTATCCTATGATAAACCATAATGGAAAAGAATATTTTAAAAAAGAATGTATGGGGGACTTCCCTGGTGGTTCAGTGGATCAGATCCTGTGCTCCCAATGCAGGAGGCCCAGGTTCGATCCCTGGTTGGGGAACTAGATCCTGCATGCATGCTACAACTAAGAGTCCACATGCCACAACTAAAGATCCCGCATGCTGCAATGAAGATCCCGCAACTAAGACCCTGCGCAGCCAAAAATAAATAAATAATTTTTTTTTAAAAAATGAATGTATATATAACTGACTTTGCTGTACAGCAGAAATTAACACAACATTGTAAATCAACTATACTCAATTTAAAAAAAATACTAAAACTGAAAAAAGAAAAAAAAAACATGAATAACTGAACAAAAATTCCACCTATTCTTAAACTCTATCACTTTTTTTCCTCTGCAACCCCTTTCCCAAATACAGAGAGAGAAAGAGAAAAGGAAGAGGGTCCAAAGTACAATCTTCCCAAGATTTGGGGCCTCTAACAGTTGGGAGGACAGTTTGTAGCCCTCAAAGGAAAAGCACTGGGAAGATGGCATTCCCACCCTGCACCCTGGTCCACCACCTCCTGTCTGCCATGGTGGACTGCATAGGCCAACTATTTCCATAAGACTGATACCTGCCTTCTATTTGTTATCAGAGGGGGTGGGAAAATAAGCATGGGTGCTTTCAAAAATTAGTCGTTCCAGATGTTTTGATTTTAATGTATGCGTCTTAACTAATTTTATAAGAAAATAAAACAACAATCTAAACAATATAGGTCAAACTAGAAAACATTTCTCCTCTTGGGAAATAAGAACTGCTGGATGTAGATTTCTTAAAGATATATTACTTGGATATTTTACCTTATTTTTCAAGACTTTTCCAGAAAAATGTGTTACTTTTATCTCATGAACTTCCTTTTATATAATGCAGAACCTAAACAACTTGCTTGTGTAAGGGAGGAAAAAATTATTTTTTCTCTACCCATCTTAAGTTCTTTAGCTGTGACTCTGCAAATTCGACTGAGAAAAGACAGAGTAATAAGAGAAAAGCAAGAAACAAACAAATTTATTAGCATGCACATCACACATACACACAGGAGTACTCAGAGATGAATAACTCAAAGAGGTGATTAGAACTTGAACTTATGTGGAATCTTAGCAAAGAATAATAATTTTGTAGAGAAGTAACAAAACAAAGGAAAAGGTCTTTGAGCTTCTCGGAAGGACAAATTATGGGAAGGTAAATATAAGGAAATTAATAGTAGATAAGGGCCAGTTAGTAAAGTTTGTTATAAAGATTCCTCTGGTGCTACCTCTTAGCTGATAAAGATCTAGAGTAGTCTCCAGTGATTAACTTCTGTCTTTCCTGGTAAAGAGGGGAGGGGGGACACTTTTACACATTTATGTTCTGCTTTTAGGCAAATAGGGGGACTGCAGAGAACTTTTTCCTGTATCTGCCTCTTCTTAATTGCCTTCAGCTCAAAATAACCCTTGTTTTAAAATAGCATATTTTGGGACTTCCCTGGCAGTCCAGTAGTTAAGACTCTGTGCTTCCACTGCAGGGGGCACGGGTTTGATCCCTGATCAGGGAACTAAGACCCCACACGCCACATGGAGTGGCCAAAAGAATAAATAAATAAATAATAAAATAAAATAGCATATTTTGAGATGGCATATTCTGCTGCCCTTCACTTATTAGATATTATGACTAATGTTGAAGTAACTTTTTTTCTATTTTAAATTCCCTATCCATTCAAAAATAAATTTTAAAATTCCCAGCGTGGGAATCTTAGCTAATACTTGTAGAATATCAGGTCAGCCTTATTGGTTGTCTGTGTTGTTGAACCATACCATACACCAATTTCAATTAAGAAAAACAGTTTAGGTGCTTCAACTGTCTTTCAGTAATAATACCTTGCTTCATTTCCCACCTTTAACCTTGACGTAAGTGTGGCAGTTAATAAGATATTTTATAGATGAAAATTTAATAAGAATTTTAAAGAATTTAAATTTAAAGAATTTTATAATCATATAAGTAGTTTAAAGTTTTGACTTTTATAAGATTCACAATGAAGAGAGAGATTTGAAGAAATATTTTATAATGGATAATTCAGCATAAAATTGATTCTCCCCCATTTTGTGAATTTTTACTTAATGACTTCTATATTTCCAAGCTGCCATGGAAGTAGAAGCCACAGGCACTGTTAATTAGTAAACAGAAGTGTTTTTATCAGTCAATTCCTGCACCAACATGTGATTTCTCTGCACTGCTGTGATAAATATTTGCTATCAACCAGTGTGTCTAAATGGGTCAGCCATCATGGAAAAGTAACTCTGTCATTTTTGTGTGTGGTCCAAATATTAGGAGGGTAAGTCTATATTGCCCGTAAGCTCTAGGTTACAGTGATTCAAACCTACATTCTATGGATTACAGAAGTCCAAAGCCAAACTCAAGTGTTTAGTAAAACTAATAAACCTATTTATATGTTATCCAGAGCTTCTCTTTAAATAGCTAAGTTTATGGTTCTCCCCCAGGTCTTGCTTATGTCACCCTGGTCTTGTGGTAATGCTGTTCTAGTGCTAAAACACTGCCTTCATTTAAAAAAAAAAAAAAAAAAACTACGTACACAAGACATTGGTATTAAGGTTGAGAACTGAAGGGAGAAGTCTTTACACAATATCAAGCCTTGGACATGCTTGTTTTCTTTAGTCTTTGACCTCCCACCATGAGGGATTTCCTCTTATCCTTTCAGGGCACAAGATTACAAGCCGCAGTGCCATCTCCCTGTGAGCTGATCAATACTTACATTAAATGTAAATGGACTAAATTCTCCCATCAGAAGACTTAGAGTGGATGGATGGATAAGGAAAAAAAAAAAGACCCCGCTATATGCTGCCTAAAAGAGAATCAATTTAGCTTTAAGGAAACACACAGGCTGAAAGTAAAGGGATAGAAAAATATATTCCATGCTAGCAGAAACCAAAAGAGAGTGGGAGTAGCTACACTTATATCAAACAAAATAGATTTTAAGTCAAAAACTGTAATAAGAGACAAAAAAATTATTATATAATGATAAAAGAGTTGATTAAGAGGAAATAACAATAGTAAATATATATGCACCCAACATCAGAGCACCCAAATATATAAAGCAAATATTAACAGCTCTGAAGTAGGGAACTTCTCATCCAGACAGAAAATCAATAAGGAAACAATGGACCTGAACAACACTTTAGATCAAATAGTCCTGACATACATATTAAGAACATTCCATTCAACAGCAGCAGAAGAGACACTCTTCTCAAGTGCACATGGAATATTCTTCAGGGTAGATCATATAGAGGTTCCTCAAAAAATTAAAAATATCACAAACACATGAAATAGCAATCCCATTTCTGGGTATACATCCAAAAGAAATAAAATTATTATCTTGAAGGAATGTCTGCACTCCCATGTTCACTGCAGCATTAATCACAGTAGCCAAAATATGGAAACAACCCAAATTCACTTGTCAACAGATGAATGAAGAAAATATCATATATATGTAAAATCAAATGTTACTCAGCCTTTAAAAAGAAGTAAATCCTGCCATTTGCAACAACATGGATAAATCTGAAGAACATTATGCTAAGTGAAATAAGCCAGACACAGAGAGACAAATATACCTTAAATATAAACAATTTTTGTTTGTCAAAAATAAATACATAAAAATAAAAGTCCTGTGGGCTATACCTTACAATATTTCTTCTTCACTGCATATACTTGTTGGAAGTTCTAACATTTTTTTCCCGCTATTATTTTTTTTATCAGATCCCCCGATACATATAATTAGAACGTGGATTACTTCAATGGTTTTTTGCTGCCAATGAGTATAAGCTTCCACAATTGTTCTAAGAAACACACACTTTAGGTTCTTGCCAGTGCAGATGGTGCCTACATCATGTTAAGCAGACAGGTTGACTGACACAATTCGATGTTGACCTTCGCTAAGTGAAAAAAGGGACGCTGTTTGCAATTTCATGTTTAAGGTACTTTGTACATTGTAGGTACTCAACAATGGGGGTTAAATGAACAGTTGTAAAAAATATGTTGTTGGTAAATAACTTCTGAAGTCTTGGATGCAATTAACGTTTTAGACAGGAAAGATCAAGAATTCCCTGGCAGTCCAGTGGTTAGGACTCCATGATTTCATTGGAGGTCCTGGGTTCAATTCTGGGTCGGGGAACTAAGATCCTGCAAGCTGCATGGAGCAGCCAAAAACAAAATAAATGGGGAAGATAAAAATGATAGCTCAATATTCAACACTTGTCAAGAAGGATGTAGCCTGAGGGGCAACGTTACCAGTACACTACATATAGCACCACTATAGTAATTAGTTGAGTGAGGCCATCATCAAAAAATCTACAAACGGTAAATGCTGGAGAGGGTGTGGAGAAAAGGGAATGCTCCTACATTGTTGGTGGGAATGTAAATTGGTACAGCCACTATGGAGAATGGTATGGAGGTTCCTTAAAAAACTAAAAACAGAACTACCATATGACCGAGCAATCCCACTCCTGGGCATATACCCAGAGAAAAACATTAATTTAAAAAGATAAATGCACCCCAACGTTCACTGCAGCACTATTTACAATAGCCAGGACATGGAAGCAACCTAAATGTTCATCAGCAGAGGAATGGATAAAGAAGATGTGGTACATACATACAATGGAATATTACTCAGCCATAAAAAAGAACAAAATAATGCCATTTGCGGCAACATGGATGGACCTAGAGATTGTCATACTAAGTGAAGTAAGTCAGACACAGAAAGACAAATATATGATATCGCTTATATGTGGAATCTAAAAAAGGGGTACAAATGAACTTATTTACAAAATAGAACTAGAGTCACAGATGTAGAAAACAAACTTATGGTTACCTGGGGATGGGGGGCATAAATTGGGGTTTGGGGATTGACATATACACACTACTATACATAAAATAGATAACTAATAAGGGCCTACTGTACAGCACAGGGAACACTACTCAATACTCTGTAGTGGCCTATATGGGAAAAGAATCTAAAAAAAAAAAAAGTGGATACATGTATATGTATAACAGATTCATTCTGCTGTATACCTGAAACTAACACAACATTGTAAATCAACTATACACCAATAAATTTTTTTAAAAATTTTCATTACTGGCAACATAAAAAAATTAGTTGAGTGAAAGGAAATTGATTCTGCATATATTTTTAATCTATGCAGTATGTACTCATATAAAGCTTAAACTGGTTTAAACATTGAGGTGATTTATGTAAAAGCCCAGCGAGTATGACAGGCAGTATATTCAGATGGGAAAGGTACTGCCAACTGGAAATATAAATGCACTTGTATTATCTTTTTGGCGGTCTTAATTTTTTTGCTCGGAACATAAACATTTATATGGCAAAGGAACATAAAATCTCACTTTTTCATAGCACTTTTCACGTGTATTGTTTACACAATAACTCCATATCCTGGAATGGCACAGTAGGCTTCAGATGATGCCAGGTTTATATAATCACCTCTTTACTAACAGCCCAAATGCCTGGATTATGCAATAACAGAATCCAGAAAAAAAATTTTTAATCAATGAGATGCATTTAATACATTAAATTTGTATCCATGGAATTTGGAGTCTCTAGACTTGGTACTATCTAACTCCTGGCCATTTTCTGCTGTTGCATCCACCAGATGTATTATAATTATCTGTTGGTATGTCTCAGCCACTCCACTGTCAACTCTCTGAACAGAGCCTGATCCTCCTCTATGTATCATGCCTAACAAATAAAAGGCTTTCAAAAATGCTTATTACATGAGTGAATGCTGTAATCCAATCATTTGCTCTTTGGGGCCTCTCTGAAATTTATAGTTACAATGTTAACCTCAATTCCTTCTGTCCTTTCTTGAGTCATCTTATCCAACTCAGTACTAGCAGATAGCACTTTTGGAGCATGTGTCATATGCGGGCACTGTGCTACACACCCCTAAATCCTTAGCACTTAATCCTTAGCACAGCCCTGGAGGGTTGATATTATGATTATCATTGCCTTCATTCTCAAAAGGGATAACTGAAGATTAAAGAAGTTAAGTAATTTGCCTGAGGTTACACAGCTAGAAAGGGGCCCAGACAAGAGTTAAGTCTGTATCTGTTGGATTCCAGAGCTTACATGTGATTTTAGGCACTTCACTAAAATTCTGAACTGGAAATTAGCCACAGGGAAAAAAAAAAAGCCAAGTGCCCATTAGTAATGGATAAAAGTATATTGCCTCTAAGGGCCCTGGGGCTTGTAAAAATTCAGGAAGTTCTTCATCTTGTCCATCATTCGTGTCTCTAGATGGCGGCCCTGAGCCTGGGTTTCCAAATGAGGGAACAGGAAGGAGTGTCAGATAGATGCGCCCACCAGTAGGTAAACAGCAGTCTCCATTGAAAGAATGGCTGTGGGTGAGGGAGTAAAAACAGTGAATGCTTTCTCCCAGCTTTAAAATGCAAAGCTTTTCCATAGCAGTGGTCCTGCAGTTCTATACCAGAAGCCAGTGCAAAACCAGGATTCAATTATGGGATTTCACCTCTACAAAGCTCTAGGGAGAGAGAACTATATTAATTAAATGTAACCACTGTTGAATTTGTCAAACTCCTCCTATGCTTACCAGGAGCATCTTCATAAAAAGCACAGTGTCTGAGAGCAGCCAGAGGAGCATCTACCACATTATGTGATCCGAGGGAGGCCAGAAGGCCCACAGCCTCCCTCCCTGGCCCCACTGAGCCTGCTCCAGGAACTAACCCTCCCACAGTTGATCCTTATCACAGCCCCTAGCCTGGGCCAAGCCCCTTCCTCTAAACTCACACAGCATCTTTCAGAAACAAGCATCTAACATCACATAGGATTCATGAGAGAACACAAAAAGGTGAGCTGAAGAAAGACCCTTCTATCCTTCCCCCTCAATTCCAGCATGGGGTGCCTGGGGAATCTGTGAGCATGGTTTCTGGGGGTGAGGTTCAAACAGAGGCAAGTGGTCACTCATTTAGGTCCTAAAAGGGATTCCTGCATTAGGCAGAATGTTGGAAGAGGTGACCTCTAAAAGGTGACTCTTCAGTTTCATGAGTACTGTGCTCAGTCCCTGTGTGGCACAGAATCTCAACAATCCAGGTGTTCAGACAAAGGAGAAATAATGGCTCTCCATCAGGTTATTCTGTGGACAATTTGCAAGCGACCAAGCATTTCTTCATCCCCTAAATCAGATCATCAACCACGGTTACTCCTTGGTAAGATGAAATTTTATTTCTTTGTTAAGTTGCTTATTTGTAATACAACCTTGTTTCAAAGAAAATCCGTAATGACTATAATGCAAATTGGACGAAGCAAAAGTGTTAAAAATACAGAGACAGACTTACAAAACCTCCCCAGTCCTCGAGCCAAGTAACTGTGTCCATAGTACTTATATGGAGCAACAGTGACATCCACTGGTCAATTAAGTTATTCCCAGATGAGGTTTGTAATTTTCCCTCAACCTAGTACTAATTATAACCAGAAAAATATTTTTTTGAGCAACTCAATTTTGGGCTCTTCTGAACTTCAAGAAAGGCCTGAATTTTGTGTCCTCAAACGCAGGAAAACACTTTCCTCTGTCTCCCAGCTTGTAGCTTTAACGTCTGCAGATAGTCTTCGCTCTAATGTAGAAAAAAAGAGCTCTCTACTGCCTCATCTATAAAATGGAGCAGGTAATAAACTACCTGCCAAATTGGAGCCAGCAATGAGTTGCCACGGGAAGCACAGCGTACAAGCACGGCCATAAACGTGCACCGGAGGAAAACAGGAGAGAAGGTATTCCGTATGTCAAACATAGAACAAAGAAAGGAAAGCTGAAAGAATGAGGCCAGATTAATGCTCTCAGGCAGTGAGCCGTATTGAGGGTAAGGGCTGTGGCGGATTCGCTGTTGTATCCCCAGCACGATATATCCATCGTATAGCAAGTACTCAGATACTTTTTACTCTGTGAATAAATGAATGAATGAATGGAGGATTTTCTAGTCATTCTATCCCAAAGGATCTGCCAGTTAAGATTAGGTGGGTCTGTTCAGCCCAGCTTGTATCCAGAGGTTGCCCCTCAGATGGCATCTGAAGACCAGCAGGAAGAATAAAGATCCAGAATGATCTTACTGGTCTGAGAATAAAACAGGCTAGAATAGTAAGCAGTTTTAAAGCCTAAATCAACATAAATTCCCTCTCTGTGTAGTTTACATTGAAAATCTCCATGTTTAGCTGCCTCATTTGCTGGGTTCATGTCAGGCGTTCAGTGGCTCATGCACTACTAGGCAGTGGCCCCGAAGGATGGGACAGGAGCCTGTGACAAGCACAGCCCCCAGGGCACACGGGTTAGAGTTCGCTCTTGTTCCCTGGGGTCATGACAGCCAGACTGATCAGAGGTCAATCTAAAGGGCTCTAAGTGGTTTTGCATAAACTGTAGTTTAGATTATCTCATTTTAAATAAAATATTTGTAATAAGAAAATTGTATTCAATATAAATAATTTTCTTTAGTAACATTTTAGGAGCCAGTTACATGGGGAAATGTCTTCATTGTTTAGAAGTTTTTACTACTAAATATGCTTGCAAACAAAGCAAAATATTTAAAGATATAGTCCAGATAATCTTATTGTATTCTCTGGATCCGCCTGGGGTGGGGGGTGGTGGTTAAAAGAGTCTTGAAAACATATCAAACGGCATTTTTGCATAGCTTGTAAAAAAATGACCAAAAACGATTATTTCCAATTCATATAAAAATTTATCATCCTATAATCTTGCAAAAAAATGTAGTAAAACATGATATTCTTGGTGAAACTAATACATTTGAGATTCTAAGAAAATACGGGGAACTCCAAATCAATTTCTTACTAAAACTGTAATCAGTACAAAGGGCATAAAGTCTTATAATAGCAATAACACGTTTGTTTTAGGAAAATAATTCTTGGCCATTACTAGAAAATTGCTAATTCTTGAAAAGGCACATGTATATAAATTGTAGTGCAATTGTTATACTCTTCTCCCTACATGAAATACGATAATGTCAACATTACAACCAATAATAAATTAAAGAGTGTGCATATGAATTCATTTAACGATTTTACTACCTCTTCTGTGCAGATGGGCTGCAGTCTAGATTAAAATAAAGATTTGCGAGTTCAAGAATCGCTGAAGTGAATGATTAGGAGTACAACACAATCTTCCTGCATATGGGTTCTCCTGTTAGCAAAGCGTCATTTGCACTCTAATGTAATGCATAATCCCCACAACTCCCCATGAGCAAATTCGGCATCCTAGAACCAATTCAGCCCTCAGTTTCCACAAGTAAATTCCTTTCAAAGGTCCAAAAGCTCAGGTATCAGAAAAAAGAGAAAGGTACAATCTGAGACCAAAGAAAGGGGCTTCTGCATCCATAGCTCTGCATGCCGGCCACAGTTTCTGTCATTTGATTTCATTTCATTCATTTCATAATTTGTAAAAGCACTACACAGAAATATAACTATTTTAACTGAACGTCAATTCAAAATAATTTTCTCTGAATGTTTTTAAGGATTTCAAGGCAATAATTAGGCATTATCGATACATTTTAATAACTAGATATCATTCCTCAGCTAAAATCTCTGTAGTGGCTTCCCATTATCTGTCATATAGATTTTACCTGCCTTAAATAGCACATGGGCCTTAGTGTTCTGACTTATATACCTCCCTCCTGCCATGCCTCTCATACACCCTACCTACTCCATGCCTCCCCCAAAGAACACTCAACATCCCAAACGAGTACAGCATCAAATAAGAGACTAATGTATCTGCATTTCCCTACATTCATTTAGCAAATATCTATTCCATACCTTCTTCATCATTGGCTCTAAGGATAAAACGATGGCCAAACCATCATTCCTATCCAAAATGCTTACAATCTGGTAGCTTGCTGACAATGTTACAGAGTTACCTCTATCTCTTATTAAGAAAACCGCACACACACCATCTTTCCAGTCACCAAGAAGAAAGAGGCTGAGGCCTTAATGACAAGATAGGGTAAAACTGGTAGCCAAAGCTTCCAATCAGGGAAGCAGCTTCAAATTATCAATTACATCCAAACATGGGACAACATAGACCAGTTACCTGCCTCCCCCACAAAAAAAGATAAGGAACAGGAGAAAGAACTGGCCTTGGAAGTACAGGGTGGAAGATAAGAGAGCATACTCAGATGCCAGGCAGATCTTTCAGGATCACCAGATTTCTGATCATGTCAGAAAGAAACAAGGCCCACCACCTGAGCATGGTGAAAAAGATGATCAGGTTCTGGGAGTGCTCTGGGATAAGCAGAACAAGCAGAGATAAAACCTGGGGACCTGGAAGGCTGGGGAGAAGAGATTGGTTGACTCCAGCTCACCAAGATATCACATGCAGGTTATAGGGAAACTGGGGTGTAAAGACAGGCCAGCTCTTCAGTACCTGGAAGGGCTTAGGATTTCTACCCTTTAGCAGATATCAGTCATAAGAATTTGTGATCAAGAGTGGAAGAAGAGTAAGTTGCCAATTTCTCAGTGGCTCTAGGGAAGAGAAGACCAGGCTGTGCAAGACTTGGTACCCAGCTCTCAATGCTGACCAATGTAAGGAAGGAAGGTAATGGAGGAGAGATCTGCAATGAATGGCATCTGCATCTCTCATTTTCTCAAAGCTGCCATCTATTGGGCCCTTATTAAACCTCACGACCACCTATGTGATATTATGATCTCCATTCTATAAATGAAGATACTTGAGGTCCATTTAAATTAAGTAACTTGCTCAATATCCCCATAATTCACTGCATGTTAGAGCCACAATTCCAAAACCAGTCTCTGTAAACACTAAGCCATGCTGCCTCCCTCCTTGAGTCATTTAATTGGCCCAAGTTTCTTTATCATTGGGATAAAGGTAAATGAACTTATGCTGTTTTCCACATAAGATACTAAGGAACACTGGTCACCTCAGAGGTTTCCAGGTTGATTTCACACCATTTCAGCCTTTAGGATTAAAATAAGCCAGCAGATGCTAGAGTCCTTGAAAAAAAAAAAAAAGGCTATAAAGTATCAACACTGTCTAAAACAATCATGTAGGGGCATGATAGGGGAAGGGTATTAGGAGGTACAAACTATTGTGTACAAAATAAATAAGCTATAAGGGTATATTGTATAGCACAGGAATGTAGCCAATATTTTATAACTTTAAATGGAGTGTAATCTATAAAACAATTTTTGAATCACTATGTTGTACACCTGAAACTAATATAACTTGTAAATCAACTATACTTCAGTACAAATAAATAAACAGAAATAGTTAAGATAATTTAAAAAATTAAATAAATAAAGCAATCACATAAATGCCTACTGGCTTACACTATGGTGCTGTAACTGCTAGGTACAAATAATTTCTTTTAAAAGCAAAAGGCAGTATCAAAATAAATGAAAAAGGAAAAAATCTATTCCATTTTAGAAGTCAGTTATTCAAGACAGGTACCTATGAAGGGAACTAATTTCCCTATAACTAGGGCTAGAAGGAGTTGGTGGTTATTTTAAATCTTTGCCAAGCAACAGAAGATTATGCAGCAAGCCGTTTCTGCAGAGGCCGAGCCTGAAGAAGAAATGTGTGGCCTCAACACAGGCAGAGGAGTGGAGGGACCCGCCAACCGAAACTTGGTGTACTGAACACAAATATTTACAGCACCAGTTTATGAAACGATCCATTTTCAAGGCATCAACTGCTTTATGCAATATCCCATCATACTAAAAATGTTCCCTTCTGGGTCTACACACAGAGGAAGTTAAAATATATCCCGATGAATACTGACATGATTGGGACAGCTTATTGTAACGATACCCACCTAAAAATGTATTTTAAGGGGCATAGGATTAAGGATGTGGCAAATTGAGATTTTGGATGTCTATTTCATACTATGAACAGGACCTCTGTAAGCTTTTTTTTTCCTTCTTTCACACCATTAGAAATATACATATGCTCTGCAATTTCAGGATAATATTTTTGCTTTGCTGCTTAGTGATACAATGGAAAGAGTGCACAGCTGAAATTTTATGCATCTAGAATACTAACAACCCAGTTATCACAGAACCTGCATTCATTTAGAGAGATGGGACAAACCTCTCTCTCTCTCTTCTTTTTTTAATTCATTCATTTCGTTCAGTAAAAGCTATACATAAGGAAAGGGAATATAAATGTTCCACGAGACCAAAGTTCCTCAACCTCAGCACTATGGATAGTTTACTCCAGACAACTTACTGATGTGGGGGACTGTCCCTGGCATTGTAGGATAGTTAGCAGCCTCCCTGGCCTCTGCTCACTAAATGCCAGTAACACCCATCCCCCCAAAAGTGTCTCTAGACGTCGCCAAATGTCACCTGCAGGGCAAATGATGCCAGTTAACAATGATGTCTTAGACTCTCCTTCAAGATGCACTCTCCCAGCCCAATAAGCAGGCATAATGGAGCCCTGATTTTCCTGACATGTGGTCAATAACTATCTTCTTCACCAGAGGCCACTGTGTTTCTGCGTAAGATCTCCTTATCTAAGCATCTCAAATGCAGTAAGTCAGATGTTCAGCTCTCATGTGGCAGAGAATAATGACCAGGGCCAGGTGTACACAAAAAGAGTTTTCCCCTCTAATATTTGAGTACAACTTTTTGTTTTTTTAATTAAACTCTGCTTCACTACCTTTAATACATCCAGGAATGTCGTCAAGGAGACAAACCACCAACTAGTAGATAACGGCTAGGCCAAGATCATTTGACCTTTGTTCCTTTCTATTGTTCCCAAGTGCACAGGTTAAACAAAAAAAAAAAGTGGACCTTGCACCCTCCTTAAATCAAGGCTGGCTGCACGATTATGATATCCAAATGAGAAACTCACAGATCCTAATCTCCTGCTCTTACCTGGTTTAGAACCAAAGAGACACATTTCATTTGCTTCCCCAGATCAAATAAAGAGGGAGTCTGGCAATAACGATAAACCCCAGAGATCAGCTAAATTATGTCCCGACTTGACATTTATATGAGTACACGCCTCTCAATCTCCGGAGGTGATTAGATTAAGTGTGTTTTAGCATGCGCTTCATGCACACACATCCCTGAAGATTAAGGGATGGGGTATATTGTGAGTAATACCATCATTGCTTCTATTCAGATGTCCTGTATTGCCAATATGCTGCCTAAAACATTATTTAGGCTGGAGAAGTGCATTTCAACAAAGTGCACACAAAGCCTCTTACATTTCAGGATTAAGGTTTTCACACCCACCCCAGCTCAGACCCTGAGCAAATATTTCTACCGCTGGGACATGTAATCATAGTTTCTTATCTGGGCATCATCCCACATGGCATACTCTACCTCCAGAGACTGAAATCATTTTGCTCGGAGATTTTGATTTACTTCATTAACTCCAGAAATCTCAGGAGAGGCCGTGAGACAGTACGTTGGAATGCAGCCTGACAGCAGTGAGTCTCCTGGGTGTATGGGAGAGTGGTGAAAGGCGCTTCCCTACCTCTGCTCTATGTTAAGGGAAAAAAACTGGTGCTCCATAAAATTCAGAATTAGAGCTGAAATGCCAAGTCACCAACAGTGAGCCAAAACCTACCTCTTTGTCCTGGTATGAGTTAAAATCAAATTGATATCATCCGGGGGATACCGCATTGGTCATGGAGAAATCTGTTCTTAGAAAGAGAATGAGTAGAAACATGGGATTTCAGGTTTCAGATCTGATAGCTTTGGAATAGATATAAAATACATCTCAAAATGCACACTCAAAGGAAGAAAATATGATAGTCTATTTTTTTTTAGAAATTACTAAATTATTCCAATACAAAAGACATGTTTCAGTCTTGGTAAAAAAAAAAATTTAAGTAGTAGTTTGATGTTAGGAATTTAAAAATTACTTTATCTGTAACTGATCAAACAAAACTTAAACTCTTTTCCAACTGTAGAAATTTACGTTGTTTCTCTTCCCTGCTTTCTCCTTTGCTCTTTATGTATTATTTAATCTATAAATATTATGCCCATTCATCCTCTGTTTAGCAGACCTATTGCAAAAATTCTGTCCTGTTGTCATCGTGTCAGACCCTACCTCAGAATATGTGGCTCAAGTTTAGTGTCCAGAAATACCTACAAGTGTCTAATAAATGCAAAACACAAAACACTTCGGAAAGAGAAGTTCCTCTTCGTGGCCAAACTCCCAATGTCCTGTTATACAGAACTGTCAGGGGCTGTGGAAACTCTATAATTCATCTTCTTCCTTTGCTTGTATTTACCCCCACCTCAATCCACAAAGGATTTCAGGCAACTTACAGAATATACATTACAAAAGAATGAAACAGATGAGGGAGTCAGGACAAAGGTAACTGAGGACAGGAAGCTAGTAAAAGTCAGAGGTAAGCTCAGAGGGCAGACGTGCACAACATTGGGACCCTGCCTGGTCGAAAGAGACGAGTCCAGAGTGTGACTACAAGCTTCCCCGTGACCAAAGCAATGACAGAAGGACCAGCAGTTGTGAGAGTGACAGCCAACTGTTCAAGAGCAGCCCTGTTGGATGTCAAGTCCTGAGAGCATTCCCTCTCGAGATGCCTCCTAAGGAGACTGTATCAGGACCTCAACGGCACCTGAATTCGTTTGTTTCATCTTCTTAACCTTTACCTAGGCAATGCCTAAGCCTCCCTAAAGTAGCACATGGATGTTTCTCATTCTTAAGAATAATCACTAGGTAGGAAAACGTGGAGACACCATCCAGTGACTCACAGCTCTGCAGACAGTTTTCCTTCTTATCCCTTGTCTCTTACAGTTTTATTACCTGCCTTTTTGTCTCTTTTCTGCAGCCTGCTCCCCAACTCTCCCTTCTTATACGTAAACACACGACCACCCTGCAGACCCACTCTTTGAAAGCTGTATATGTACACAACCTCGGCATACCAGCCCCCGCAATCAATAAGCCTTTTACATTAACCAGAACACACAGGGCTGTAAAAACACATTTTGCTCTAAGACAAACCCTACCAATTTCCATGAAAAATAGTGGAAAGTCTAGATTGTTTTTAATTATAACTTCCTATAATACATATATCCTACCTAAAATAATTTGCCCTCAATAAGACCTTTTTTGGGGGGAGGGAGTAAGGGACAGAAATATCATGGAAAAAAGGAGGCAGCAGAGAGTAATAATGATATTACACGCTCTTATACAGAAAGGAGAGGAGGCTTGCCAGCATTACTAGAGTAATGATCTTTGAACACAGCATTAAAGTTGTAGCATGAAGGAAAGGAGATAAAATATTTAATGACATCTTAATATTCCCAGTCTTGCAAAAAGCCAAGAACTGGTCACAGTTTATCAGTGCCTGTACATTTTAATATCATTAGACAACAACTTTTCCCAATCAGAGTCACAGAGTTACCAAAACCATGGGGTGGTAGAAAGGAAGGAAAATAAAGTGGACTGTAAACTGCTTGGAAATCCTGTCTTTTCCAATTTACTTTTAATAGGAACATGGAAAGTGGGCTCGACAATCACTTGGCTCACTTGGCTAACAGCTTGGCCAGAGCCTCAGTAAATACTGAGGCTGTTTCTATGAAATAACCTTGGACTAACCATGCTCGGGACAAACCCTCGAAAACCCCACTCCCCTTCTGGGACACAAGTATGGTCAGAAGTCATTTCGGGGTCTAGTATGTCACTGCCCCCAGCTCTTCCAGTCCTTGCTATATGATTCAGTTCAAGGAATCTAAAGCTTTGCACCACACAAACAGTTGCTTAATGAAGATCGGGTGGAGGAGTAGGTAAGGCAAGAAACATGTGTGATCATAAGCAGAAAAAACAGGCAGGAGTGGGGCTTCCCTGGTGGCGCAGTGGTTGAGAATCTGCCTGCTAATGCAGGGGACACCGGTTCGAGCCCTGGTCTGGGAAGATCCCACATGCCGCGGAGCAACTAGGCACGTGAGCCATGGCTGCTGAGCCTGCGCGTCTGGAGCCTGTGCTCCGCAGCAAGAGAGGCCACGACAGTGAGAGGCCCGGGCATCGCGATGAAGAGTGGCCCCCGCTTGCCACAACTAGAGAAAGCCCTCACACAGAAACGAAGACCCAACACAGCCAAAAATAAATAAATTAATAAAACGAAAAAAAAAACAGGCAGGAGTGAACAAACAATGGTGGGGGGGAAAAAGCAGACAGTAGAATGATAATTTAGAATAATAATCACCAATTCGCCTGGGTTCCCACTGCCTTTCCTCTCCTCCTCCAGTCTACCATCCCTTCCGAATAGCAACGGCCTTACTATTTTCTTGCCACAGAAATTTGAAAGACAAATCACAAGCCAAGGGCTCTTCCTCCCATGCAAAACCCTGAGCAGATTTAAAAAAAAAAAAAAAGGATACAAAGTATATTAGTCAGCTAGAGCTGCCTTAACAAAAGACCACATACAGGGAGAGGCTTAAAAAACAAATGTATTTTCTCACAATTCTGGAGGCTTGAAATCTGAATTCAAGGTGTGGGCAGGCAGGGTGCAGGATTGGTTTTTCTGAGGCCTCTCTCAGTGGCCTGTAGGTGTGAGGCAGCTGAACAGCCAGAGTTCGTCCCCTCGGGACAGATACTCCAAACTAGCAGGAGAGAGGAGAAACCAAGCCCTGCCCAGATAAGAGATATAAGATCAGTATTACTCATTCTCAAGTCAAGGAGACCTTCCCGACTACACATGCACAGAAAGGCTCCTCGGAGGTCAACAGGGAGAGGGTGTCACCTCATAGTAAGTGATGCCAACCTACCCATAGGCCTCTTCACTAGAATCCATCTTGGCTAAGAGATGCATGTGCACACAGGGGAGGACCCTCAGATATACCAAATACAGACTCAGAACCAGGCAAAGCAAGGTGACTGGCCAAAGGAAACCCAGAAGAAATGCCCCATAAAAGTGATTCAAGCTACCATGAGGGCGCAACTCTCTCTCTGAGAATCTATCCACACGTACCCTTTTCCTCCTAATAAACACTTTACTTGTTTCACTACTTTCTGTCTCTATGTGGCAATTCATTTCTACACAGCTGACAGGCCAGGGCCTTGACACTGGCCACTGGTCTAGTGGCTAGGATTCAGCGCTCTCAATGCCGTGGCCTGACTTCAATCTCTGGCCAGGAACTGAAATCCTGCTTCAAGCCGCTGTAGGCCAAGGCCACCCGAGATCAGGTGGAAGCCTTCTCTTCCCTGTGTCTTCACATTGTCTTCCCTCTGTGTGTGTCTGGGTCCTAATCTCTTCATATAAGGACATCAGTCATGGTGGATTATTGTTTTAACTTAACCACCTCTTTAAAGGCCCTATTTCTAAATACAGGCACATTCTCATATGTTGGACTTCAACACATGAATTGGGGTGGGGGGACCACAATTCAGCCTAGAATAGAGAAATTTACTTGGGGGGATGGAGAGAGAGGTGAGTGGGCCCTGCAGGTAGCCCAGACCCAGGAAGGTGATGAGACCCAGAAGTGGTCTCTCTGTCGGACACAGAGGGAGAACAGACCTAAGCCCAGGGGTCCCTAAGCCTCCTCCAGGATTCCTCTGCTCTAAGCACCACATTCAAGTAACAGAGACTCCCAGTCTAAGAGCTTCTGGGATCAGAGGAGCAGACTGGTGGCCAATGACCAGATGGTCTTACCTGATGCTCAGGCTCTACGTCCCAAATCCCTTGCATAACCCAAGGCTGGGAGCCCTTAGAGAGTGTTAGTAACGGCTGATACTGAATTTCCAGACAGTCCTGTGGAACAGGGGCTCGGCAACTGATTTATATTAATTTAAAGGAAAAACAGAACGTGACATTTCTTGTTGTTTATGGACAACTTGCTAGAATTCAGTCAGGCTGTATATAGAGTTTGGTCAAGAATAAAACAAAACAGATGCAAGGTCCATATCTATACAGTAAGCCAACCAATGTATCTAAAACTGCACAGAAGCAGAACAGAGCTCAGACTAAGAGGTCCTGGGGTAAAATGGAATTTATTTGGACATAAGAGGCAAGAGAAAGTCAGTCAGGTCTCCTGACCTACTGCATTAATACACTGATCTTCTCCATTAAGTAATAATGGTTAATAGGTGCTAGGAGCTACCACATGTTCAGCCTTCCCATCCCAACCCATCATGCCAGCACTCACATTTAAATTTAAATCCTTCCTGATATTTTAGTATTATGTGTGATTTTATATATCTTTTGTTTACACAGTCCTCCTTCTTAAAGGTAAACTTCATGACAGCAAGACCTCTGTTTTCTACTTCCTTTGGACCACCCCCAGTACCTAGAGAAATTTTGCTCAGTTAATTACAGGTCACAGCCATGACTGAAAACGCTTTCTTTTCCTTCCTCCATAGCATTAAAAAGGGCAATTCCCTGGCGTTCCAGTGGTTAGGACTCCATGCTTCCACTGCAGAGGACACAGGGCTCGATCCCTGGTTGGGGAACTAAGATCCCACAAGCTGTGTGCTGCAGCCAAAAAAAAAGCATTAAAAACAATCCAGTAGCTAGTGGGAAGCAGCCGCATAGCACGGGGAGGTCAGCTCGGTGTTTTGTGACCACCTAGATGGGTGGGAGGGAGACGTGAGACGGAGGGGATAGGGGGATGTATGTATATGTACAGTTGATTCACTTTGTTATAAAGCAGAAACTAACACACCATTGTGAAGCAATTATACTCCAATGAAGATATTAAAAAAAAAATCCTTTGTACTCTTGAGACAGAGTGGGAAAACTGGATAAAATCTCTATTTTTGCATTAACACAGATTAAGAGTGTTTTCAGAAAATTCAGAAAATGCAAGTAGCTAAGTTCTAGAAAGACCACTGGGAGAAAAAAAGAGGTCTGGCATTGAGAAAGGTAAAAGAAAGCAGAGGAGAGACAAATTCTGGAGAAAAAGAATGAGAACATGATGAATTCAGCGGGGGGTAATATTAGCACTTGAAAGCCCTACGTCCCCCCGCCCATCCCCCAACCTCAACATACACTTTTTCCAAGCCTGGAGTTCTGAACCAATTATGAAATACAACAGAAGAGTAAAGCAAATAGGAGATTTAAATGTCCCTTTGTCTCAGATAAGATTGGTATTCTAGAACATAGTGCACACCATAGGTTAGTGGACCTTCTAATGTGGAGCCGCTGAATTAGACCACACTCTGCACCCTAGGAAGACTGGGTGCTCTTCAGCTCTCCTCTGATAGGTGCCAGGCCTTTGCCACTAAGCTTTCTCCTGCAGGACAAGGCAAGAGCATTGGGGACCACACACTCTCTGAGAGCAGCTCAGGAGAGGAGAGCCCAGCAGGGGCTATTGATAATTAAACAGGCAATTACAAAAGGCAGAGTCTTTATCTTAGATCCATAAATGTGCTCCCAAAAGGTCCCAAAAACTCATGTGCCAAACTGTGTGCTTTGTGTGTCGTTGCATTTTTCTAGGGAGATATTTATAGCTCTCATAAAATCCAACTGCCCAGTATTAGGAGCCAACAAAACAGATGACTGAATGGAGACGGGTCAAGATTGTAAGTCCTCATAAGGGCAAGTAGGTAGTTAGTTATAAGCCTTGGGGTCCAAGTTGGGTAGGAAAAGAGGTAAACCAAGAAAGCAACTCTTCCACAGTGCTTAACCAGTCAATACCCGGGAGACACTTTGAGGGGTCAGTTGAGCAGATCCTGGTAAAGCACAGGAGAAACAAAAGCAAGCAGGAGAGAGCTGGAAGGCCGTACGTGCCATCCGTTCCTTTCACAAATACGCAGTAAGTGCCCGCTATGTTCCAGGTATAATGCGAGCGCCTCAGAACACAGCTGACGAGAATTTGTGCTCAGAAAATGAGAGGCTGAAACAAGATTTCTTGGGTGAAAACCGTTCTCTCACTACCTCAAGTTAGGTTTTGCTCAATTATTCCCTTCTTAAGTTACAATGTCCACATGCGGAGGAAAAAGAAAGAAAGCAAAACCATGCCTGGTGAATTAACCCACCACGCTGCCAAGATCAATCTCCTATTCACTCATCTGAGTCAAGGGAAAAGAAGGAAAAATCAGGACGACAATAAAAACAGAGAGAAAATGAATATGTTAAAGCTTTGCATTTCAACTTTGAGCTGACATTGTGCTGAGACTCCTTCCAGCTGCTTTGCTGGCCATGTCAAGAAGTGACCATGATTTATGGTGCCACCTCCACAATTTCGATATTCTTGATCCCCCACCGGAAGCAGTGACAAAGGAAGGTTAACTGCTGTGTAAAGAGACAGTTTGAGTAATGCTTTCACGCACAGATCTGGCACTGATCTACGGCACGAGGGGGAGGCAGGGATGTTAGCCGTTGGTTAAATCCCTTCCAAACAGCAACCTCCCAAATGCTCTAACACCTTTTGGAACAATCTATGCTTGTATGGAAAGACACCCTGAATTGTGTTTAAAAGTTTCCTTGTCCTTGTTCCCTCACAAACATGCAAGCAGCCAACTCTGCCCACATCTGCACTTTGTACTGTTAATAATAGCTAACATTAAGTGTCCGTGTACCATACCAGCCCTGTCTACATGCTTTATCATCATTACATCAGTTAATCCTCTTGTCATACCCTATGATCATCCCCATATACAGACCAGAAGAATGAGGCACAGAAGGTTAAACAGCTCATCAAGAAGCAGGAAGCAAAGCCAGGACTTGAGCCCAGAAGTCTAACTGCATAACCTGCTATACTACTCAGACCATTCTTCTTCATTTAATTCAGCCAACTTATTCGAACTTGTATTTTCTCTTTCATCAGCTTGTATGCATTTCTTTTTTTTATATATAAATTTATTTATTTATTTTTGGCTGCATTGGGTCTTCGTTGCTGCACGCGGGCTTTCTCTATTTGCGGTGAGCAGGGGCTACTCTTTGTTGCGGTGCGTGGGCTTCTCATTGTTGTGGCTTCTCCTGTTGCGGAGCACGGGCTCTAGGCGCGAGGTCTTCAGCAGTTTTAGCACACGGGCTTCGGCAGCTGTGCCCTGCAGGCTCTAGAGCACAGGCTCAGTAGTTGTCGTGCACGGCGTGTGGGATCTTCCCGGACCAGGGCTCAAACCCGTGTCCCCTGCACTGGCAGGCGGATTCTTAACCACTGTGCCACCAGGGAAGCCCCTTGTATGCATTTTTTTTTAACATCTTTATTGGAGTCTAACACAACAGTGTGTTAGTTTCTGCTTTATAAGAAAGTGAATCAGCTATACACTTGTATGCATTTCTAAAGGACTACTTTTACACTAAAACAGGGTGTGTATCACCATAGAAAATACTTTTTCAGTCTTCCATAGTCACAGCTTGCTTGATGAACAGGGTTAGAAGTTTCTGTGTCTGTAAATATTCCATTAACGCTAATCACTTTTTCATATATTTACACTTCATTTCCCCCAATAAAGGAAGAAGAGGAAACAGGAACCAATCTTGATTGAACACCTACTTCCTCCTAAACATTGTGTCAGGTGCATTCTGCCTCACAATGACTCCATGAGTTAAATATAATTATCCCCATGTTATAAACTGGGAAATGGAAGCTCAAGAAAGTTAAGGACACTTCTGTGTGTCTAACAATGCGGGAGGTAGAAATGGGCTCAAAGGCCTGTGTAATTCCAATTCACCAGGGCTGGATACCTGCTGTGTACATCTTGGTAACTCAGCACCTTCTACCCTGTTAGTCATACAGATGAGGGCTAACCGAAGAGGAAAGAGAAAGGCAGGAATAGAAGAAACTGAGGAGTAAAGTGAGAATTGGTTTAGATGTCCCTGAAACACTGGAGAAATAGCTTCTCCACATCCCAAATTTCCTCAGTCTGTCTAAACTCTTGTCCAAAACTTTAGATTACAGTTGTCTGGGCAGCAACCTTGAGATGTTACACTCAAAGTTTCTTCTCTGGCAAAAAGCCAAACTCCCTCTAGCTTCTGGCAACTGCATAGTACCTGTGTGAGGTCTCCTGCTTTCCAAAATGCCTGAGGACAAGGTCAAGGATGTGCTACTATGGGGATCTTGTCCCCCACAGCTACTCAGCTGGGAGAGACTGGGTTCCTGGAGAAGGAGGTGAGGGTCTAGCCCCCTCCTGTCACACAAATATCATCTTAATCTTACTTCCTCAACTCTTTCCCTTCACTGAAGAGTTCTTGAAAGTCAATTCAAATTTCACTTCAAACTCTTTTTCGCCTAGAGAAAAAAGAAAAAAATGCTGCTGTTTTTGTCTAATGGAAGTAACTGTGCTGTGACTGGATTTGTAACAGCAGCGTGTCAAAATGCCAAAAAAGTGTGTCAAAAATAACATTTAAAAGAAACTCAGGGGAGACATGTTATAGTCCTAAATGAGCATCTTTATTTCTCTGTGTTGAAATTTGTTAGTCTCCTCTCAAGGGTCTTAATAAACCTCAAAGAAACACACACCACGTGAACACAATTTAAGGGCCAATTCAGCCCCTGATACTCCCGTTACTGTCAAAACAACTCTCTCTCGTATTTGTGAGTTCTTCTCTTCCAAGTCTTTCTATTCAATTTCTTCCTCCACGGATGCTTGTTTTCCCAACATCCTCAACCTCCAAAGTATATGCATGTTGCCATGAAGTTAATCAACTAAAAAGAATTAATTTCAATTTATTTTCTTTTTCATTGTTGAGGAAAACATCACGAAGTATTTCTTGACACATTACAGATTACAGTCAAATTCATGGCAATCCCATGCTGCCCAGGGTTTGTATATTTAATTTAACGGGCTTTTAAATAATATTCAAGCATATCTATAAGGATGCTGGCCTCCCATGACCTGGCTGAGAGAAGATAAAAAATATTAAAATTTCAGAGGCTATTCAGATAATTCAAAGGAGCATAGTGTCTTTTTGCATAACTTGAAGAGAAAATATTTACTTCCATCGAGACACGGGATGAAGATTTGACCTAATACCAGGAAGCTCCTTGAATTTCCTGCTTCCACCACCTCAGTGTCATCTATTGCTTGTTCACTGCTCGGCCTCCCCACTGCAGAGGCAATTGCAAGTCAAACCAAAATCAAAATGTCCCCATTTCCTGGGCAAAGTGATCGGAAAACAGTTGGACCTATAACATAGCAGGGTCGTAGTTATTTTACACAAATTACTTTGATACGAAGCGGGAAAGGGTGTCTCTCTTCTTAGTTCAACAACAGTAAAGGATGATGTACACCTGGAACAGCTGGTGGCCATTTTTGCTTTAATGTGGAGCACGTCTGTCTAAGCACGAAGTCAACAAAGGTAGCCAACAGCCAAGAAATGAAGAACAGTCTCGATAATAGTATTTGAACCCTTGGGTCCAGCTGTGCCTAAAGTCAGCTGTACTCTCTTAGATTTCCAAGTTACATGAGCTAGTACCTTTCTTTTCTGTGCTCATATTAGTTGGAGTTTGCTTCTCTGCCATTCCTGAAAAATATACCTGATTCTTCCCATAGGTACCCAAAACAGTGTTTCATAAGCCATGATTCAATGTGGGTGGGTTTTGAACTTTTATTTGCTATAGGTTTGTGCCTTTTCCAAAAGGAAAAGCAGGAAACTGAGACTGGACTCTGGGTGGCTGGGAGACAGAGTGGGGTGGAGACTTAACCTGACGTGATTTGTATAACCTTTTGAATTTCTATCTTATACATAGTTGTATTACTTATTAAAAATAACTAAAACAATTTAGAATTATTAAACTATTTTTAAATGATAAAAATAGCATAACCATGGGCTTCCCTGGAGGCGCAGTGATTAAGAATCCACCTGCCAATGCAGGGGGACACGGGTTCGAGCCCTGGTCCAGGAAGATCCCACATGCCGCAGAGCAACTAAGCCCATGTGCCACAACTACTGAGCCTGCGCTTTAGAGCCTGTGAGCCACAACTACTGAGACCATGCACCACAACTACTGAAGCCCGCACACCTAGAGCCCAGTGCTCCGCAACGAGAGAAGCCACTGCACTGCAATGAAGAGTAGCCCCCGCTCGCCACATCTAGAGAAAGCCCGTGTGCAGCAACGAAGACCCAATGCAGACAAAAATCAATTAATTTTTTTAAAAAAACCTTTAAAAATAGCCTAACCATACTTTAATACAGTGAGATTATTTCTAAGACTCTACTTTAAGAAAATAATCTGAAACACAGACCAAAGTACATGCACAAAGGTATTCATCACAAGGGTTTTTGTGTTCTTTTTGTTTTAATAATTAGGAAATGGCAACAATCTAACTACGAATGTTAAGGGAACAGTTAAGAAAATATTACATTCATAAAATATCATGCAGCCATTAAAAAAGATGTTTATGAAGAGCTTTTAACAGAAAATGTGCTTATATGATAGGATTTAGTGAAAAAAGGGAGCCGTTTTTCTATACACTGTATAATTTTTTAGATACTGTGATCTCAACAAGTAAAAACACATGGAAAATATATTAAAATGTTAATACTTATTTCTTAGCAATGAGCTTACAGGAAATCTTTTTTTCCTTTTTAGTTTTTCATAGTTTCTAGTTTTTCCAAAATAAGAATGTATTTCTGGGCTTCCCTGGTGGCACAGTGGTTGCGAGTCCGCCTGCTGATGCAGGGCACACGGGTTCATGCCCAGTCCGGGAAGATCCCACATGCCGCCCAGCGGCTGGGCCCGTGAGCCATGGCCGGCTGAGCCTGCGCGTCCGGAGCCTGTGCTCCACAACAGGAGAGGCCACAACAGTGAGAGGCCCGCGTACCACCAAAAAAAAAAAAAAGAATGTATTTCTGTTATAGTAATCAGAAAAATGTTTAATAAAAATTAAAATGTGTGTGTTCTTATTCACAATCTCTGGCCAGCTTACTTAGTAATGATGGACTCAGAAACATGCCCTCTGGGACTTCATCTTACACAGTGTGGGACATTGTTTTCTGCTTGCTACTGGGATTCACCAGAACTGATTTCATTTTATGCCTGCACTCACTGCCGAAGAGATCAGTGCCCACCTTTTCATCATCAAGCCCTCTGTGTGAGACTGGAATCCAGCAGCATGACAGTTTCTGAAGTTGGTTTGGTTGGATACACATCCCAATTCCATCATTTTCTACTTAATTGCTCTGTGTCTCCACTGGGATGCAAGAGACCCACCATGGAATATTGCCGTGGGGATTAAATGAGATAATTCACATAGGATGCCTACCTCACAGTGCCTGGCACACTGTCAATCCTTAAGAAATATTAGATAGTTTGCACAAGAGAAATTTGTTTTTCAAGATTGTGACTTCAAAGCATGAAAATAAGCTCTCCTAGTAACACCCAATTCTCTATTAGCTTACCTGCTTTGTTTCCCAACAGTTTGAGGTTCTGTCATGTGGCTTGAGGTTTTCTTCCCTACCCTCTCTGCATTAATTCCACATTGACTCTGCTGCCTTTGAATCCCATATCAGCAGGAAGCCTCAGAGACTACCAAGACTTTAGTGCTGTTGCCCTAGAGCAACTGTCTGTCCTAGGAAAGAAGAAATGAGTTGGAGGAGGTGAAGGTCAGAGGGAGTCCATGACCAACAGGCCTCCAGAAGATCTGTATACACCCCTGAAACCCCAGAGTTATATGGTCAGAATTCTTCATGCAGAGAAAGAATTCAAGATTTCTCATTGTCCAGAGTAGATCGATTTCATGGCTAAACTCGAAAGAAAGTTTGGAAACAAGATCTTGATTTCCAAGCACTACTCTCCACTGAAAAGGAAACAAGTGCTCATTGAAGGAAAGTCTGCTTCCAGGACTGGGGCAGGAAAAGTAGAAGATGCTCCTAGAATATTTTGTTGTGCCAGAAACCAAGGAAGTACTCAAAGAACAATGTGGACATGTCAAAGGAACACAGAAGCCAACTTCAAGGGGCTCCCACTGGCCAGATCTGGGACAATTCGAGCATCAAAATAAATAATGATAGTAATGAATGATAATCTATTAAATAAAATAAAATTCCAAAAATACATACTGATGGAAGGAAGGAAGGAAAGGAGGAAAAAGAAAAGGCTCTTCCTCATAGAAGAAGGCCAACTAATAAATACAGAAGGAATAATAGAGTTAGAAAAGTATCAATGATGCAAAAAACAGTAGGTCATAGTTTGAGGTCATTTATATGATCTCAAAATATCTCCCAACAAATTTCTTATTAATAATAAAGAGAAAAGAGTAAGTAAGCTTAGAGTGAAAAAACCTTAACCAAGTTATCAAGGCCATCACTACTAATGACTCAGTATATACCAAGTTATCAAACTCATTATTAATAATGAGACATCCTGATATGATATGATGGTACTTCTGCCAAATATGCATAACCTGAATATAATCATGAGGAAACATAAACATCAAACAAACCCAAATTGAAGAACACTCTACAAAGTAACTGACCTGTAGTCTCCAAAAATATCAAGGTGAAGAAAGATGAAGAAAGGATAAGGAAGTGATCCAAATTAGAGACAACTAAAGAGACATAACGATTAAATGTAATGTGTGATACTGGATTAGATCCTGGACCTGGAATAATAACTCCAATTTTGAGATACTTTATTTGAATAATTTATGAAATTTGAATATGAATAGTGAATTAGACAACAATAGTATATCAGTGTTAACGTTCCTCATTTTGATAATTCTGCTAGTATAAGAAAATGTCCTTGGCCACAAGAAGTACCCACTGAGGTATTTCAGAGTAAAGGGGCATGATGTCTCCAATTTACTCTCAAAGTTCAGAAAATTTTCTGCAAGTCAAAGTTTTATCAAAATAAAAAAGGTTAAAGTAAAGCAAACCTGGGAGAGTCATGGCACATTAAAGACAAATGAGGTTTATTGAATGCTCTCTGCCTTTCCCAACTCCATGCAGCGTGTACACACACACACACACACACACACACACACACACACACACACACACACACACACGGTAGCTAAATTCCTTGTCCACAGTCTCTGCATGGAAAATTGTGCTGTCCATTTACTTCTCAGTCACTCCAGGACAGGGAAGAAATAAAACCTTATCAATGGAAGAACACTTTCACCTTGAGGTGCTCCTCTCTCCTCTTAGTTACAGAGTGCTTTGAGAAAAAAACTGATCACCTGGGGGCTTAAACACAAGTTAAGCGCTCACATCTCATCCCTTGTCTTAACGAAGGCAGAAAAAGAAAAGAAACTTCGTTGAGAATTTTAAAGTCCTCCCCCAAAAAAGGTAGCCATAGCGGCAAGAAGTGCAGTGCCCAGTTAGAGAGGGCCCGACACAGTAGACTAGGGAGGGGGCAGGGCATGGGGGTGTTAGCAAGGGGTTAGGTGAAAATCCTGCCCAGAGAATTTCAGGAGGGGACTTCGGCTGTGGTGGGGATAGCAGAGTGTAGCAACAGCAGCCCATCTCCCAGCCCCTGTGAGTACAGCCCGGAGATGAGGGGCAGCCAGCAACAAAAACAGGAGACCACACAGTCATCATCCTGAGCTGATGTGTTGTAACCCACATTGGATATGAGATTATTTTGCTCATTGGAAGATAATTCTGTATCAGGAGGATTGGTTTCTGGTACTAAGGAAACCAGAACCTTCCTGCACACTCTTTTTCTGTTTTAATATTGGTAAAAAACACATATAAAATTCACCATTTTCACCATTTTTTTAGGTATACAATTCAGTGACATTAATTACAGTCATACTGGTGTGCAACCATCACCACCATCTCCAGAACATTTTTCATCTTTCAAAACTTAAACTTTTTACCCATTAAATACTAACTCACAATTCCCTCCCCTAGCCCCTGGCAATCAAGAGTCTACTTTCTATCTTTATGAATTCGTCTACTCTAGGTAACAGATGTAAGTGGAATCATACAGCACTTGTCTTTGGGGAACTGGCTTATTTCACTTAGCATAACGTTTTCAGGGTTAATCCATGTTGTAGCATATATCAGAATTTCATTCCTTTTTAAGGCGGAATAATATTCAACGGTACCATATTTTATTCATTCAAATGTTAATGGACATTTGTGTCATTCCCACCTTCTGGCTATTGTGCATAATGCTGCTATCTCCGTGAGTGTACAAATGTCCATTAAAGGCCTTGCTTTCAGTTCCTCTGGTTATATACTCAGAAGTAGAATTGCTAAATTACGTGGTAGTTCTATTTTTAATTTTTTAAGGAAGTTTCATACTGTTTTCCATCATGTCTGCACCATTTTACATTCCTAACAGCAGTGTATAAAGGTTCCATTTTCTCCACATCCTTACTGACACTGGTTTTCTGTGTCTTTTTTCTTTTGATAATAGCCAACCTAATGGGTGTGGGGTGGTATCTCATCATGGTTTTGATGTGCATTCCCCTAATGATCAGTGAAATTGAGTTATCTTCTTGTGTGCTTTCTGGCCATTTGTATATCTTCTTTGGGGAATATTCAAGTCTTTTGTTCTTTGATTTCTTTTTTTTTTTTTTTTGGCTGCTCCACACGGCTTGCAGGATCTTAGTTCCCTGACCAGGGATCGAACCCAGGCCCCCAGGAGGAGAAGCATAGAGTCCTAACCACTGGACCTCCAGAGAATTCCCGGGGTTGTTTGTTTTCTTGTTGTTGAGTTGTAGGGGTTCTTTATACATTCTGGATATGAACCCCTTATCAGGTATATGATTTGCAAATATTTTCTCTCAGTCTGTGGGTTCTCTTTTCAATCTGTTGATAGAGTCTTTTGATGCACAAAAGTTTTTAATTTTTATGTAGTCTAATTTATTTTTTCTTTATTGCCTATGCTTTTCATGTCATATCCCATACACTCTTAACTTGTATCACAATTCAGAGTCAAATAATGGGCACTTATTTGACTTAATTGCTGACGTTCTTGCCCTGTTACTTACTCTTCAACTACAGGCAATGATATGGAACTCCTCAGCAAGGGCACGATCTCCACGAAATGGTGGAAAAAGGGTGAGGAATGACCCCACAAATTATCAGTTTTTAAATACAAACGCATCTGGGAAACACAGGCTAAAATTTTTTTAATCAATGATTCACATCCTCGTGAGATCCTGTCATCAACCAATAACCAGCTGCTAAGCTCAGGGACACTCATCCTTATCCTACTCTGGTCTATGCTAGGGAAGGGAAACCCTAAATGCAGCCTGATAGCCTGGTCACATAGAACAGAAAAATAGTTTGAACTCTGTGTTTTAGGCAGCATAAAATTCTGTGATGTGTTGATGAAAAATAAAAAGAAGCAAAGCACAGTCCTTCTGAAGGGCTGGCAGATAACTCTGAGCATCATAATGACATCAAGCTTCAGATAAACTAGACGCATATCTAGCAGTGTTTACAGATAAAATGATGAGCCCTCAACCTCCCCACCTAATGTGCATTTTCTAGCGCCTTCTCCCTGTGTCCAATAATAAAAGCCAAAGCATTATTTCATACATGAGTTACCTCCTCTATAACGCATAGATAATAATAAAAACAAGTGCTTATATGCACTTACTATGTGCTAGATACTGTTTTAATGCACAAATTAACACATTTAACCCTCCCAAACAACTCTGTGAGGCAGATACTGTTATTGCCATCCCTATTTCATAGAAGAGAAAACTAAGGCACAGAGAAGGTTTATTAACCTACCCCAGGTCACAAGGCTCACAAGCAGAGCTAGCATTTGAATGTGAGCTGTCCAGTTCCAGAACAGTGATCTTAATCATGACAATCTACTCTCTGGATTTACAATTACATGTATATTTTTAAATATCTTTATCTATAATCACCAAAAACCCTCCCTTTCAAGACAATTTTAGTAGGTGAAATGGTAAAAAAAATTGGCAGGTCACCTGCCACCCTTTACGGTTTGAGCGCTATGTACCTATCCTTTTAAATTCCAGAACAGAGATTCAAACAGTTGATGTCAGAATGGGCAACATCTCTTCCAGACTAGCTGGGATCTAAACCTTTGGTTCAATGAATAAAGTTTCTATTGTGGAATTTCAGGCAGACTCAAGTATGCAGTAAAATCTAAAGGTGGGGAAGCCTCCAGTCAAGGCAGCTTTGCTGGTTCCCCAAATTGCTCTGGCCAGGCAGCTACCTCTGCTCTGGATGCACTATGCTGACCTCACCTGAGATCTACCACCACGCAAAGCACCCCTTCCAGTTATTTTCATGGGTCTTTTGGTTCTCAATTCCGCCTCAATTCCCTTACCTGTAAAATGGGCTAAAATACCTATATCATAGGATCTTTGTGAGAATTAAATAACACATGTAAAGCTCTCAGAAGGCTGGTATAGGGAAAGTGATAAGCTGTTACTGCATTATCAACCCTACTGAAGATGCGTTTTCTCCCTTGTTTTGCATTTTATGTGATGGTCATTTCCTTCCTGTCGACTGTTCCACCCATCTCATGATGCTATCATAGACAACTTTGGTTACTGATTGCTGTGGATTGAATTGTGCCCCCCCAAAAGATATTAAGATATCTAACCCCTAGAACCTGTGGATGTGGACTTATTTGGAAATAGGGTTTTCGCAGATGTAATCAAGTTAAGATGAGGTAACACTGGATGAGGACAGACCCTAATCCAATGTAACTGATATCCTTATGAGAAACACACACACACACACGCACGCACACACACTCAGACGACGGAGGCAGAGATTGTAGTGAAGCATCCACAAAGCAAAGAATGCCAAGGACTGCCAGCAGCCAGAAGCTAGGAAGAAGCAAGGAGGGATCCTCCCCGAGAGCCTTCAGAGAGAGTATGGCCCTGTAGACTCCTTGATTTCAGACGTCTAGCCTCCAGAACTAGGAAAGAACAAATTTCTGATGTTTCAAGCCACTCAGTTTATGGTAATTTGTCACATCAGCCCTAGTAAACTCATACATGGATCTGGACTTTTCACATTCACTCTCTGGGTCTTCCTTCTCTAATTTCCCTCCCCAAACCACGTCTCTTGTAGAATTCCCATTCATGTTTTTTGTGCATGAGCTTCCCCTCATCTATGCCATATCTGAGGAAACGTTTAGTCACAGTGGTATCAGAAACTGCCCTGTTTTAATTTGTTATACACTAATTCTTTCCCTACCACAAAATATGATCATGCAACAAGAGGATATGACACGGAACACTGAATTTCTTTTAGTTAACTCTGTCAGTGTCAGGGAGAAATCTGTTATCACTGGAACCAGACACCAGTCTTGTCCCTTTGGGGTATCGTGAACCCTCATTTGGCTCCGGCCATTCATAACCTTGATGTCCTAATATTCTTTCAACTGGGAGACTGAAAGATGAAATAATCATTTCACCAACTGATTATTCAATTCCATATTCCTAAATCTCATTTTTTCCAGCTTCTGAGTTCAACATTACATTTTACTTCAGCTAAATCACCCCTGTAATAGGCTGAATCTTATTCTGTTGGAGAGTTTGATGACTTCTCCATAGATGGAACATAAAACAGTGTCTAGCATATATACATTTTTACAGTTTAATTCTAGGCTCCCAAAAGATAAATCGTGAACCAAATGGGGAAAGAGACATGAATAAATAATACCAGCTGAACAGACTAAAATATGTAGGAAAAGTTAAGCCCCTCTCAGTAAATGTCAAGTATGAAATTGTTTTATATAATTTTATTCATTGGACCAAACCTACTCCCACAAGATTTCACTTGATTTTCAGAGATTGATACCATTATGTTCTGCATTCCAAGTATGAGATCAAAACATTTCCAGGGCCAGACTACAGTTTCCTGCACTGTGATGTAGAACTAGCTCTAACAATGGAACAGAGTGAGGTCTACGGTTCAGCTAGACGCTACGCAACACTAGTCACTGTGGACCAGTATGTGTGGGGTAATCACTGAGAGAGGACCAGGGCTGCAGAAGGAGTCTCCACTACAGCAGCAGATCAGAACAAGGAAGTTTAGTGCAACAGCAGAGGAATCACTTCTAATTTTCAACGCTACTGCCCCAACTGGGGCTGACTGGAGACAGCACAGCAGCCAAGCTAACCACACATGTAGGCAGATGTGGCAGAGATCGTTCACGAAATCGTTTGTCTTTTCCTCCTAGACACACAGCTAGACTACATATCCCAGCCTCGCTGTGATGAGATAAGGCCAGGTGACTGAGCTCTGGACATCGGTATGTGGATCAAAGCGGTATACTCCACCTTCAGGAAAAGGCTGCAAAACCACCCATGCAATCCTTCCTATTCTCTCCTGTCCTTCATCTGCCAGCCAAACTTAGAGAATTCATGGGGAAACTCCAAGGCCCTGGGGCAGAAACCAGCAAACTTTTCTATAAAAGGCCAGAGAGTAAATAGTTTAGGCTTTTGGGGGTGTAGTCTCTGTCAGGACTACTCAACTCTGCCACTGTAGCAGGACAGCAGCCATTAACAATATGTGAATGAATGAATGCCTGTGTTCCAATAATACTTTATTTATACAAACAGGCTGGATTTGGCCCATAGGCCATAGTTTTCCAAACCCTGCCCCAGGAGAACCACTAAGTGGGAAGACCTTGTGTTCCTGAATAACTGTGTGGATTGGGCCATCGCATCCCATGTGTTGACCTCATTGGCTAGGACATGAATAATGGCTTGGCATGGGATTCTGCTCGTGGTAGCCACTCAGGGATCCAGGCCAACAGAGGCATCATCTTATCCGGCACTTTCACAACCACCCTACTGCTGAAAGGGAGTACTTGAAATGGCCCCCTTCTTAAAGCTTCCTCCTATAAGTGGTGTGTGTCATTCACATTCACATTTTATTAACCAAGTCAAGGCATATGACTACTTCTAACTTCCAAAGGAGGCCAAAAAAGGAAAAGATGGAGAGGTGACCCAACCACATGCCCAAGAGGAGGCAAGAATCCAATTATTTGTGAATGGCATTACTGATAGTACAGAATGCTAAACAAAGTTATCAGTCATTCACAACTTAAGGGCAAGAAAAGCTCAATCAGACTGCTAACCTCCTCAGAAGTGAAATGTGATGTTAGAACTCAGGCCTCTATTGATGGAGCAGGCTTGGATCAGATGACTGAGTCAGGGTTGTCAGAAAGCAGCGTTACGACACAGGGTAAATGCAAACTTGGAGGAGCTCTGGATAGGGGAAGAGAAGACTAGGGGATGTAAAGTAGCACCCTACAGTGTTGCTTCCAATCCATCCTGTTCTCTTCCCTTACAGATATGACAGAATTAAACTGGCCCATTTACAAATGATTCTTGCTTAGGTTGAGCCATAAGAGATCACCAATACTTGATCATTTTTTTACCTATAAAAACACCTTCGTATGATCAAACCTAATATATTTTAAATGTCACTAATATGCACTTTGAAAACAGAATAGCATAAAACAGTTACATTATGTTCATAGAGTGGGAGGTTTCTATCCAAAAATGTGCTCAGCATATATATGGAATCTAAAAAAAAAAAAAAGGGTCTGAAGAACCCAGGGGCAGAACAGGAATAAAGATGCAGACGTACAGAATGGACTTGAGGACACGGGGAGTGGGAAGGGTAAGCTGGGATGAAGGGAGAGAGTAGCCTTGACATATGTACACTACCAAATGTAAAACAGATAGCTAGTGGGAAGCAGCCACATAGCACAGGGAAATCAGCTCAGTGCTTTGTGACCACCTAGAGGGGTGGGATAGGGAGGGTGGGAGGGAGACGCAAGAGGGAGGAGATATGGGGATATATGTATATGTATAGCTGATTCACTTTGTTATACAGCAGAAACGAACACACCATTGTAAAGCAATTATACCCCAATAAAGATGTTAAAAACTACAACAAAAATGTGCTCAGAAAATAAAATATTCCCTAGACTGTATACCCAGAACTAGTCCTCGGACATACTCATAGAAGGAGCAAGAATGACTACATTCTTGTCTTGACACCTCACTTCTAAACCTAAGGAAGAGAGAACTGATATATTTTGAGCTCCAACTATGTGAAGGGCCTAGAGCCAAGGTCATAGTTGAGCTGAAATGCTGATTAAGTGTCTGGCTAACCCCCAAGCAGCCCTAAGGATCTTTTTGTCTAGAGGAATGGAGCTTGTAGAGGTGGAGAGAAACTGAAATAGATATGGCAACATAGGGTCAGCTCTGAGTCCAGCCTGCGGGACTAGGTCTGAGCCCTACACTAAGAGGCTATAGGCAGAAGCTGGAGGGGCTGTTTCCTTGAGGGCTTTTGTGAGATATAAGACTTAAGTGATGAGTCTTCAGAGCTATCAGGATTTTGTGCCTTCTGGGTAGTGGGAACAGGCAGGAGCACCTGCAGTAGGGGGTCTGTGAGCCAGACAGCAACAAGTAGAGGGCTGTGAGAACCCAGGTGAGATGACCCCCTCAGGAAGCTCAGAAAAGAAAAAAACAGAGGAAGACTGAGAGAAGAGGGGAGGGCTGATGTCCTAGAACTGTGCAGATGGGGGCAACTGGCCATAGAATGTGGGCATTTCTTACAAAGTGTGTTAGTTAGGGTTCTCCAGAGAAACAGAACCAGTGGGGTGTGTGTGAGTATGTGTGTATGTTTGTGTAAAGAGACTTTATTATAAGGAATTGCCTCATGCAGTTATGGAGGCAAGTTCCAAGATATGTTAAGAGGAGTCAGCAAGCTGGAGACCCAGGAAGGTCATGGTGTAGTTCCAGTCTGAAGACAGGCAGGCTTGAGATGCAGGAAGAGCCAACTTTCAGTTCAAGTCCAAAGGCAGCTAAAAACCAATGAATGCCCCAGTTTGAAGGCCGTCAGGCAGGAAGAGTTCTCTATCAAGGGAAGGTCAGCCTTTTTGTTCTATTTAGGCCTTCAACTGATTAGACATGGCCCACCCACATAAAGGAAGGCAATCTACTTTACCCAGACTACAGACTTTTTTTTAACAGCTTTATTGGAGTAAATTACTTTACAATGGTGTGTTGGTTTCTGCTTTATAAAAAAGTGAATCAGCTATACATGTACATATATCCCCATATCCCCTCCCTCTTGAGTCGCCCTCCCACACTCCCTATCCCACCCCTCTAGGTGGTCACCAAGCACCAAGCTGATCTCCCTGTGCTATGTGGCTGCAGTCTACAGATTTAAATGCTAATCTCATCCAGAAATACCCTCGCAGAAACACCCAGAATAATGTTTGACCAAATATCTGGGCACCCTGTGGCCTAATCAAGTTGATATAAAGTAACCTCATTTATTCACACAGTGATGACTTGCCACTTCACAGGATCTTCTTAATACCTTCTGAGTTAAATATACTGAGGCAAGTCAAGAGGTTAAGTGGCTTATCTGAGGTCCCAGCTAGTGGAGGAGCCAGGACTTGAACCCATGACTTCATGCATCAGTTGTTTCTAACAGTTTCCAGCATAAAGGATTCTTTTTAATGGCAACAAACTACCATAATTGTATTATCTTGATTCAAGAAAACAAACTATGAAGAAAAAAATTTTAAACAACTGGGGAAAACTGAATATGATCTGGATTTTAGATGATATTAAGAAATTATTGTAAATACTTTTAGGAACAATATGACAAGGTTATGTAAAAATGTCAATCATAGATGGACCATTACATAATGGTATTTTTGTCTGAGATAATACATCATTAATAAAGCTTTCTTAAAAACTGTGAGTTCTCCCAGACAGAACTCCAGTACAGCATACCAAATGGTGTCCATGGCATACCCTTATCAAATATTCAATATTGACCCTGCCTCAATGCATTGACTTCACTCTGAGCCAAGCTCTCCCCACATGATGACAAGATGGCTGCAGAAGCCCTAGCCCTCACATTGTCTCAGCTTTATGGTTAGCAGGGAAGAAAATGTTCAACTTCCTTACAGCATCTGCAAAGCCCTGGGCCTTGCTCTCACTGGACCTAACTAGGTTACTTGCCTTTATCTGAACCAATCAACTATAGCTAGGAGGTTTAACCTTGGAGCTAAAAACATAGAGCCAACCCCATGCCACATGACATAGGCTAATACTGGGGAAGAGGTGTTTGCCCAAAACTTCTGTTAAGTCAGAATAGATGATGAATAGCCAAAACCACCAATTTTACTGCCCACATCTTCCTAAATAGGATTGACTCTGGGTGTGCTATTCCTTAAGTTTTCAGGTAACAAGGAAAGTTAGCCCTTCGAGGATGGAATGTTTTCTAAAGACATGGAAATCTTATAAGAATTTGGCGCAGGACAGTAGTCCAATCTTATATTCCACTATTCTCTTATTCTAGAGAAATTATTATTTTATAGGCCTGAGACTTTATGTCTTCACTTGTGTTAGGTCCCTCCACTTGAAATGCCCTCCCTCCCACCCTCTCTCATCTTGTAAAACTCCCGCTTATCTCTGATGTCCAGCTCAGGTGCCACTTTCTTCACATAGGTTCCTCTGAGCTCCTCCCCACCTAACCTGATCCAACCTCTTCTGAACCCCTATAACATGGCATACCTCTCTTAAGATACCTCTATTCTTCTCGCGAATTCATGTGATGCAAAGCTAATCGTGTTATCATCTTATTCTCCCTTCCAGATTATAAAACCTGTTTTAATTCATCTTTATATGCCCCAGTACCAACTCGTCAGCACTTAACATTTGCTGAATTCCATTCCACTCAGCTTGCAGACGTTATGTCAATTCTCATAATGATTCCAACCACCATTAAAATAATTCAAAATGGGGACTGCCCTGGTGGTCCAGTGGTTAAGAATCCACCTTCCAACACTCAAAACACACCATAAAATTCTCCTGCCAGAATCTCCAAATAAATTCTCAGATTATATAAAGTATAAGGGGCAGGATTTGATACTGGCTCCACCACTGATTAGGCAAGTTAAACTAAGTTTCAATCTCCTTGTTTGGAAAACGGGGATAATAATGGTACCCACTTTCACAGGCTTGTTGTAAGGGTTAAATGAGTATGTAAATTACTTTGGCATAGTGGTAAATGCTGAGTACTAAATAAATGTTAATCATTATTTTTTAAAAGCTCAAAAAAACAAAAAAAAGAATCCACCTTCCAATGCAGGGACTTGGGTTCTATCCCTGGTGAGGGAACTAAGATCCCACATACCGCAACTAAGACCCGACGCAGCCAAAAATATAAATAAATTAATTTAATTTAATTAAAAAATAAAATAACATGTATTTTTAAAAATAATAATAATTCAAAATGTTCTATCTCTTTACCTGGGTGGTAGGTTCAAGAGCATTATCATTATTACTTTTATTATTATTATTATTCACTCTTTAATATGTGGGATATATACTATTTTTTTTAAAGCAAACAGGAAAAATAAAGCCTGCATTCTCATGGATTCTCCATCATCTGCACATCACTTTCCTACATGTCCTACATGATGAGCTGCTTAAATTGCAGAGGGCTCTAGGTGGACCAGGCCCTGGCTTTAATCCTGCTCTGGATCCCTCATATGCTTCTTAGAGCTCAATCACTGCTGCCTTAAGAAAGCACTAGTTGAAACTTGATGCCTGCAATTCTTAATTACAATTGCATTGCTGGGTTTATGGGCATCTCTGCTCATTTAAACTCAATGCTGACTGACAAATCGTGCTCATCTGCCTATTCGACAGTAATTTAGTCAGGCAACCTGCAGCTTGCACCAGATTGATGAGCAGCTGTTTGATCTGTTTGGGGATGTATTGCTATTTTCTTGGTGTAGGCAGCTTTGTGCCGCTGCTGAATGGACGGATGGTTTCATCTCCTCTAGTGACACTGTGGACATTCTGGATGGCCTCACCTGTAACTCCAAATGCACATTTAAAAAAAAAAATCCATCAGCCTCCATCCCAGACATATTATCACACAGAACAGCAGGGCAACATGGCTCATGAGACTCAACTCAAACTCATGTTGCTGCTTTTCAGGCCAGTGACAGCTCAGGTTGACACCCAACAGGTGGCTACCCTTAAACGACAACCCCAAACCTACTAAATCCTGACTGTGGTGACTTCTCTCTAAAGAAGTTCATGCTGGTAGCTTTCTCTCTAAAGCCTTTCAGTAGAATAACCCTACTCATAACAGTATGAAATACAATACAAAATAGGATTCTGAGCCACCCACTCTTCCTCTGTCATATCCCACGGCCTTCAGTCTCTTAAGCATGGCAAGTTTCTGAGTTAATTATCTGAATCTCTTCAAGCTGTGAAGAAATCTCCCTCCCCCATGACTCACACTTTATTATTTTTCCAGTTCAGGTTTTTCATGGTCCCTGTGGCCTGAATGCAGAGTGAAGGAACTGTGTCCCTAAGGTATAAGCAACTACTTTATTGAGATATAATTCACATACCATGCAATTCACCCATTTTAAGTGTACAATTTAATGGTTTGGGGTATGTTAAAATATTATGTTTTTAAGTTGTGGTGAAATATATATATATAATGTACAATTTGCCGTTTTAACCATTTTCAAACATACCGTTCAGTGGCATTAAGTACATTTGCAATGTTATGCAACCATCATCACTATTTCCAAAACTTTTTCATCACCCCAACAGAAACTCTCTAACCTTTAAGCAATAACACCCCATACCACTCCCCCCAGCTCCTGGTAACTACTATTCCACTTTCTGTCTCTATGAATTTGTCTCTTCTAGGTACCTCATATAAGTGGAATCATACAATATTTGTCCTTACATAAATGGCTTATTTCACTTAGCAATGTTTTCAAGGTTTATCCATGTTGTAGCATGTGTCAGAATTTCTAAAGTCGAGTAATATTCCATTGTATGTATATACCACATTTTATTTACCTATGAATCTGTTGGTGGACATTTGGGTTGTTTCCGCTTTTTGGCTATTGTGAATAATGCTGCAATAAACATGAGTGCACAAGTACCTGTTCAAGTCCCTGCTTTTAATTCCTTTGTGTATATACCTAGGATTGGAATTGCCAGGTCATATGGTAATTCTATGTTTAGCTTTTTGAGGAACTGAACTGCCAAACTGTTTTCCGTAGCATCTGCACCATTTTTCATTCTCACTAGCAATTCATGAGGGTTCCAATTTTTCCACTTCCTCACCAACACTTGTTATTTTTCATTTTTTGATTTTATAGCCATCCTTGTACGTGTGCCCAGCACCATTTTAACCCTTAGAGTCTGGGGTAGCAGTTTTCACAAGTAGTAGTAGAAAGACAGAAGGAGGTTCTCCGGCGTGGGTATGAAAATATACCATCACCCCATAAAGAACTTAATTAGATCAGCATTAATTGCAGATGTTTTCTGGTGGTCTCACTTTATGTCCTGTGACACTGAGGGAAGGCACTGCAGACCCTAAGGTCACACAGATCTGTCCCACTTGCAAACATGCTAATTGGTTCCTATTAAGGGGCAATATCAAGTGAACTGGTGAGTCACCCATGGGTGACAATAAAGCATAGGCACACAACAGTAATATATTTCGTATCCCGTGTGTAAGGAAGTCTCCAGAAGTTGAAGTCAAATATCAGGGGAAAAAATCCAACCTTTGTAACTCAAGCTAGTAAAAATCAAATATATGCACTTTTTTCCAGACTCCCAAATTGCCTACCAACTCGATATCATAACCAATAAGGTCAATTCCCCTTTCACTGAGAAAATAAAAGCAATTCATGTGAGCTCCTCAAGTCTCTCCTCCCCATCAAAATGTGTCTTTATCTTCATCTGCTGTCTCCTTTCCTGTTGTCTCTTCTTCAAGACTATCTCCCCACTCTGCCTCCCTCTACCCCAACTCTGTTTTGCTTGAGTCTTTTCTTAAAATGCCCCATCAGCTTTGCTATCATTTCTCTCTGCTCTTGCCCCTCTGAAGTCAGAAACATTTAAGTTTTCTTAACCTGCTTCTGTCCTCAACCTAGCATCCTGTATCTTCACCACACAAGCTATTGACAAAGTAGTTTAAATTCATCCATTCTAGTTGCTCATCTAATAAGACTCTTAAACTCTCACAGTCCTAGCTGCCCTCCTGAAGTGGTGAACATGGGTGAAAAAGGACTGCCCAGTGGTGCACGACCTCCAGACACCAAGGAAGACCAATGAAGCAGTAAATTCAGAGGGCACAGGCAGAGAGGTGATGGTGGTACAACAGAATGGAGAAGGAAATTTGGGCAGGTGTGTAGGAAACAGAACCCGGAGCCTTATTAACAATAGAACCAGGCCCCTTTCCTGGGGCTCCCGTCATCTCACCCATATGTAAAAGAGGGGCTAAGAGAACTGAGCTCATTGGGACAGAGCAGCGAGTTCACTAATGACTTCCTTCTGTTCAAGTCGTTTTAGGGTTGTCAGAGTTAGCAAACAAAATTACAAGATGCCCAGTTCAATGTAATTCCAGATTAACAATTTTCATTTGTTATTCTATTTTGTAAGTATTTTATTCGTAAGTATGCCCAATGCAATACTTGGATGTCCCCAACATAAGTATGTCCTAAATACTGCATGGGACATACTCATACTAAAAATTTTTTCACTGTTTATCTGAAATTCAAATTTAACTGGGCACCCTGTATTTTACCTGGCAATCCTGGTCAAACTTCACCTCCGTGGAGGATTTTGACCAACCTCTTCCTAAATCTCACTCCTCACTTGAGTTTCAGAACACGGTTCCCTCCCAGTTTCTGGCAGTGGCTTCTCTTCCTCAACCTGATCCTTGATTCAGAGATTCCCCAGGGTTTGAGCTGCCAGCCAGTTCCTGCCTCGCTCTGCGTCTCCCCACTAGTTAATCTACTCCCCTTCTATTTCTTCCTCATGCTGAATTTATGGCTGATGAGTCCCCAGTGTATGTGCCCAGCCCTCACTCCTCAGAATTCTCTGATTTACTTCCATCTTTCTTTAAACATCCTCACTTAGCGTTTCCATCCCTTATCTCAAACCCAACACGTAAAACTGAACTCAAAAATCGACCTCCAAAACCTGTCCCCAGTTTCTCCATTTAATTAATGGTACCAACAACCTCCTGATCACCCATTCAAGAAATGTCCAACCTCAATTCGATCCTTCCTGTTTTGTTGCTTACATCCAGTCACCGAATCCTTTCCATTCCATCTCCAAAGATGTCATCTCGGTCACCAGGGCCCTACCTTTTGTCATCTCTTGTTGAACAATTGTAACTCTTCTCCCAGATACCCATCCCTCATCTTCTAGCTCTTTCTTCAAACCACTGCCACACAATATCCAGAAATACTTTCCAATAATATCAATCCACTCCTCAAAGGTCTGTATGGTTTCTGCTGCCTAAGAATAAACTTTATTTGGGCCTCACTTCTACTCCCAAAGGAGCATTCTCTCCTGTTCTGAACCAATGTCAAGGGACAGTATGAGAGTCGGCCTTTGCCCAATTACAATACAGACATACCTTTCTTTTTTTTTTCCTGTGACTTGCAGACAATTTGAATATACAGAAGAGCATAAGAATAAAATTAAATCGTATTTTTTAAAGAATTAAAAGGATGCTATTGAAAGTTTCAATGATCAGACCCAAATAATTTCTGCAGGCCCATCTCACAGGGTATCCTTCCAAATACCTTCAAAGGAAGCGTAGGGGGTTGGTGCTGCCTCCGAAAGCGAAAGCGAGGAGTGAAGTCAGGACACCTGGGCTCACGTGGGGCCCCCCCACATACTGACTGCCAGGTGCCCGACCTGCTCCACTGTGGCCACCGTGTTGGCCCAGAGCCTGAAGGATGATGTCACCCACACCCACGGCCCCTCCCCCTCAGCCAGTGACCAATTCTGGGGTAAAAAGCCCGACTCCTTGGCCCCAGTGGGACAACTTCTCCAGAGGACCTGTCCCCAGCCCTCCCCCCTCCGCAGGCCAGGACTGGGTTGACCTGAGACCACACTTTGCTCAACTCCTTCCCTCCCTCCCCTGCCGCCCTCTCTCCCCTCGGTTTTCCTAAAGAGCCCGCTATAAACCACACGTACCTGAAGCCCCGCTCATCCCCTGGCCTTGCATCAGGTTTGTTGGCGCTGGAACCTATTCCCGTCATCCCTGAAGCGTTAATGGCGACGTCTCCCAGGGTTGTGAAGGAGGGGCGCGGCGGCGGGAACCGACAGGCACCCACTGAACGTGGCTGGAACCTGAACCCTAGCCCCCTAAAGAAGGCAGTCTCGGGGCAGAGAGCAAACTATGACCGTGGCGACTGCTCCGGTAGAGGTAAGAATGCGGCGCTTGGCCTGGAAGGATGCGGAGCGACTCAGACAGCCCGATCCACTCTGCCTGGCCTCAGCGACTCCACTTGAAACCACGGGTTAAATCCACTTCACCTGCCTTCACTAATCAGGGTCGTTTAAGGCTTGCACGTCCTCCAAGTGGCAGGGAGCCTAAACAATAGGTTGTTTGCCCGAGTTGTTTTCTAGAAAATTGGAGTCAGCTGCGCTTAATTCAAGCTGAGCGGGTTGACTGGAGAGGACCGCCCCTCCAACTGGGCATGCGCGAGTGTCCGCTGGGTGACCTTTGGACCCTGCCGAAGCCCGTGGCCTCCTGAGCTTGCGCAGAAGGAAGGTTAGCGCGCTTTTTTTCCAGTCGCTCCTCCTACGCTCCTCGCGCCTCAGAACAACCTGTTGCTTTACTGGTGACTTCTTAGAAGCACTCCTGCCCCTTGCCTTGGGGGAGGCAGATTTAAGCTTTTTCTGCTTTCTTGCTTGGCTGCCTTGAGGATAAACCCTGTCTTTGCTGCAAACCTCGGCACCTCAGTCAGTCGTGTGGGCTGCCTTTCGGGCGAGAGGAACCTCATTGGGTAACACATCATTATTCTACCCTTATTGTTGCCTGTGAACGTGTCTCTCTTGATGCGCTTGTAAATTATTTCTAGTTATTCCTATGTAACACCCGCCCCCCCCGCAAAGAGACTAGGACTGCTTGGCACCCCATGGTTGGGCAATAAGCGCTGATTCGATGACTGAAATCATCTGGTGAGGGAAACGATGGCCGAGTTTCCACGTGCATCCTCATGCAAGAGGAGGGTGGGGAACAGCCTGATAAAAGGGGCACAGTGCAAAGGAGGTGGGTGCGATCCTGAGGGCCCGGAGGAAAGAGACGGGGAATGGCTCACAGAAGGCTCCGGAATGTATTTTTCCACTTGTTTCGTGGTATAATATATTAACTGTTCTCTGGCCCTGTGTGTGCAGCTGTTAACTGATGGGTCCACCCAGTCTTTGTCTGCTTTATATTTTGGTCCTCAAGCACGGAGGGTTCTGCTCGCTTAGAATTCAAAGTCCTGTTTCAATGTGCAAGTAGGTAAAAGGTCTTCTTACAGATCAACTAAGAGCATTTCCTCTTTCCTTCCCATGTCTTCCATCCCCAAGTATACAATACAATGCAAGAAACAGCCATGATAGTCATAAAGTCAAACATCACCAGATGGTTTTCCAGTCCTGGCTTTCTAAATACCATGTCATCTGTGTTACATAATTCTTCCAGAAAGCACGCTGCTTTAATTGTGAAACAGATCGTGACAGATTGCTCAGTTTTTTGACGTCATTTTCTTCGGTGTTTTCTCCACTCTGAGTGCAGGGAAACTAATTATGTCCAGGTGGGGTCCAGGTGTAAGATTGCGTGCTAACTCCAGAGGGCCTGCTTATATCTAAAACGGTTTCGTTGGAGTGTTGGAGCTTTGAAAACTTGCTGTCTTGGCTCTTTTTAACAAGTGCTCACTTCTGTCTAAATATTCCCCCATCCCAGTGCTGACTAATGACTAATTGAAGTTCTGCAGGAATGGGACGGGCTCTGGGAAGAGAGTGTTCTCAGGTTCCATGGCAGATCGTGGGTTGCACCATTTCTTATAGTTTCTCCGGAAACCTATCTTTACAGCATATGGGCTCACTTGTTAAATTGTCATCGTCATAGACAGTGCTGAGATGATGTAGCTTCACTTCACATTTAGAATAGAAAATTACACTTGTTAAGAAGATAGATTCTGGTATCAAAAGTAACTGGAGGGCTTCCCTGGTGGTGCAGTGGTTGAGAGTCTGCCTGCCGATGCAGGGAACATGGGTTCGTGCCCCGGTCCGGGAGGATCCCACATGCCGCGGAGCGGCTGGGCCCGTGAGCCATGGCCGCTGAGCCTGCGCGTCCGGAGCCTGTGCTGCGCAACGGGAGAGGCCACAACAGTGAGAGGCCCGCGTACCGCAAAAACAAACAAACAAACAAAACAAACAAAAAAAGTAACTGGAATTCTGAAGATGGATGGTGGTGATGTTTGTGCAACAATGTGAATGTACTTAATGTCATGAAACTATAGACTGAACATAAAATGTACCATTTTAACTATTTTTATGTATATTTTACCATAATGAAGAAAAAGTAATAGGTTCTGTTTTAACCTCAGGAGGTGGGGTCAGTAGAAATTAGAGTAATATGCCAACTTCGAAGCAGTCATATTTACAGAATCCTTCCATTCTATTAGTTACTTCAGAGACTGTCACCTTACACTGGCACAGAATTTCTTTTTCGTTGGCAAAGCACTTTTATATGCCCTATCCTGGTGGACCTTTCTGTGTGTACAAAACAAGTGGGTTTATCAGCATATTGCAAATGAGCAGTGTTGCAGTTATCTTTGCTGAATACCAAACTACTCCAAAACCTAGTGGCTTAAAAAGAACACTCACCTATTTTACTCACCAGTCTGCAATTATGGGCAGTGCTTGGCAGGGATGGCCATCTCTGCTCCATGCAGCATTAGTTGGGATGACTCAGTAAGGACTCCCAAGGATCCACTCCCAAGAATGTTTGTCTCACATGGCTGGCAAGTTGAGGCTGGCATGTCAGCCAAGAGTTCTTGTAACGTGGGCCCCTCCACATGGCTACTTGGGCTTCCTACAGCATGGTGGCTAGGTTTCAAGAGTGGGTGTTCCAAAAAACAGGACTCTCCCGTCTCTCCAGGCTTGGGTCCACAAACTGACACATCATCACTTGAGCTGTATCTATTGGTCAAAGCCATCACAGAGCCCACCAGTATTCAAGGGAAGCAAACATGGAGCCAGACTCTTAAAGGGAAGGATATCAACCAATCTGTGGCCATCTTTAATCTGCCGCAGGATGTCAAGGCTTAGAGTGGGGTGGCTATGGTTACTCAGCTAGTAAGTGAGACCCCTGGCTTTCTCCACCAAACTGTTCTGGGTTGGTATGATGATTAGCGCACCAAAATCCATCTAAGTCACTTGAAATTACTTCTTTCCCTTGAAGCCAGTGGATAATCATGCTTTAACCACTCTTTCATCAAGTTAGAGTACAGAAATGAGTTCTTAAGAGTAATTTTTAAAACTACAAAATGCTTTGAAAAACATCAATTCTGAGTCTGAGATTTAGGTATATACATGAAATCTTTAATTTAGTTTCTGTCAATGACCTAAACACTACCTCCCAAAATATTTATCACCATCAAAATGCATATAAATGCCTTATAACATGTCCTAAATCTAAGCAATTTTAATAGCCAATATGGTATGTTTATCATATTATCTCAAGTAGGAAGAGAATTCATTTGTTACCTAAAAATCTCAAAGATTAGAAATGTTCTATTACAGCTAAGACGTATTTTCCATGGTATGAAGCTCCCATTTTAGGGTGAAGCTCTATAGGTGAAATAACCATTTTGCTTTGAACAATTTTACCTTGCAGCCATGTTTGCAGGAAAGAAACTTTTCCACCAAGTTGGGAGATACTGACCTGTGAGTGCTTCATGTTGACAAATGAGGTTGTTAAGCCATGGAGACTTGGGAAAACATCCTTTACAATAGAGAAACCTGGCTGTCACCACCTTAACTGAGTGGTTGCCCTCTGCATCCACATCACTAATAGAGGAACAATCTGACATTAAATGCCTCTCAGCATGATATAGTAGGAAGTACACACTTCCACCTGTAAAGTATTCTTGCCAACAATGTTTAACTTGACTCTAATTTACCTTAAGACCTAACCTTCAGGAAGCCTTTTTCAACTGGGGTTCCTCAACTGAACCATAGATCACAGAAAATGAGTTGAGTGACGATTTACTCAATTCTCCCAAGAATCGAACATAATTAGTACTATTCTAGATGTATGGGATTGAACTTAATTTGCCATATAACATGGGTGCCTTAGGACAGCAGAGCTCAATCCTCTCATGGATATTCAGTTGTGAAGGGTCAAGTTAAATGAGGAAAAGTCAGACAAATCCTGGACGGGATGCATTCTACAAAACAACTCACCTAGTCTCTTCAAAAAAAAAGTTATGAAGAGAGACTTCCCTGGTCCAGTGGATAAGACTCTGTGCTCCCAATGCAGGGGGTCCGAGTTCAGTCTCTGGTCAGGGAACTAGATCCCGCATGCATGCTGCAACTAAGAGATCACATGCCACAGGTAAGAGTCCCCATGCCACAACTAAAAGATCCCATGTGCCACAAGAAAGACCCAGCAGAGCCGAAAGGAAGGAAGGAAGGAAGGGGAGGAAGGAAGGAAGGAAGGAAGGAAGAAGGAAGGAAACTTGAAAAACTGTTATGAAGAAAAAGTGCTGATTGTTAATTAAAGGAAACTAATGACTTCTCTCACAATAGATTTTTGCCCGTTTTTCACCTTCATCCACAAGGATTCATATGTATGTACTCTGTGTATCAAGCTTGATTTGCTCAAGGTAGTATCTGAGCTTACCCAAGCTTCTGCATGATTCAATATCTTTCTTTTTATGGCTATGTAGTATTCCTTTGTATAAATACACCACAATGTATTTATCCATTTTCTTGCTGATGGACATTTGGGACAGTTCCAGTTTGGAGAAAAGATGAATCAAGTTGCTATGAGCATTCTTGCACAGGTCTTATAGTGATATATGTAATCATTTACCTTGAGTATATACTGAAGAATAGAGTTGCTGGGTCATAGTCCATATGTGTCGAAATGTATTAGATAGTGGCAAACAATCTTCCTAAGTGGTTGAACCAATTTAGACTTCCACACAAAAGATCTGAGAGTTGGGAATTCCCTGGAAGTCCAATGGTTAGGGCTCCACACTTCCACTGCAGGGGGCACAGCTTCAATCCTTGGTTGGGGAACTAAGATCCTGCATGCCGCATGGGGTGGCCAAAATAAAACAAAAAAAGGATCTGAGAGTCCCAATTGTTTCATAACCTCACCCCTTCTGGGGGATGTTGAAGAGGAGATATTGATGGGGAAAGGGCATGAGGAAACCTTCCAGGGTGATGGAAATATTCTATTTGTCGATCTGTTTACTGTTTACCTAAGGGTATACCTACATAAAAAATTTACCAATGTCTAAAACTGCTATAAAAGCCTATTTTTTTTAATTCATCAAGGTATATATTTAAGATTTGTACACTTTGAATGTAGGTTCTATCTAAATGAGAGAAGAGAGAACAGGAGACTAAAAAGACCTAACGACCAAATTTATGGGCGGGTCTTGATTGACTCCTGGTTCAAAACAAAAGTCAATTATAGAAGATAGTTTGGAGTCAATTAGAGTTTTAATATGCACTGAATATTAAATGTTATTAGGAAATTATTTTTAATTTTCTTAGGTGTAATGGTTATATTGTGGTTATGTTGGAGAATGTCCTATTAGGAAATGCATGCTGGAGTATTTAAAGGTATTTAGAGTGAAGTGTCATGATGTCTGTAACTTATTTTCAAATGATACAGCAAAAATGTGTGTATGTGTGAGAGAGAGAATGTATACAGATAGACATAGAGATAAAGATAAAACAATTACGGAAAAAATGTAAACCATTGTTGAATCTAGGTTGTGGATATAAAGGTGTTATTTTTTCAACCTTTTTAAATATTTCAAATTTTCTATAGTAAGTTGTTGGGCGGGCAGGGGACAATATAGAGACCTGAATGACCAGGTCAAAATGCAGAGTAACTAAGAGAAGGCCCTAGAATCTTGACTCCTAACTCTCTGTGCCATCCCCTGCATTGTTGCTTTCTGTGTTACAAACTGATTGTTAGATCTGAATATGCCTTTTTAGATTAATTTACTTCTGAGAAGTACTCCCAGTGGTCTAACTAGGCAGCACAAAGACACCCCCAGATTTCTCTTATAAATTGCATATGCATTCTGCCTGTGAACTCACACCTCCCTCTGCAGGTCCCCCCCCCCCCCCCCCCCCCCCCCCGCCTTCCTCCGCCATCCCCTCTCTCCATCTCTCCCTCAACCACTTTCAAAATCTCTCCGCAACCACTCTATCCTTGCCCACATTTCCTTCTAATGGAAAAGCTAAATTGAAAGCTTAGTGGCCCTGGCCGCCCACAAAGCCCCATGATTCCTACCCCCCACGCACACCCCCAGCACTTCTGTTTGAGGGTCCCTGGCCCAGCTGAAGCGCTCAGCAGAGCTTCTTAGGTGCCTGGGCCGCTTTGAAGGTTTACTTTCAATTAAAAAAAATAAGAAAGAAGCCAAATCAGCAGCTGTCAGGGATGCAGGGAAGATTTATTCAGGGTGGTCAAAGGGGAGTTTGGCCGGCAGGAAAGGCCTGGAGGTAGACGGGAAGGAAATTCCAGCTGGAGAGAGAAATTCCTCCTGGCAAGGTCAGGCCTGCACCAGACTAGTCCTTCTGGGTAGGGCTGTGCCGAATCCTGTTGCTGGGCTGGGTCACGGGGGAAAAGAGCGTCCTGTTTGTAGACACTTGGAGGATGGGTTTGGGGAGGGGAGCTACCAAGGGAAGCAAACGGGTAGGGCCTTGAAAGCATAGCTTATTAATCAGATGAAACCAGGCCTGCGGGATCAAAACATGACTGATTTTAAAATTGCTTCCCGATTCAAAAGCCGGTGTCGCCCACCTCAAAATGTGATGAGGGGTGAGGAGGCCAGGTCCCTGGGCAGTTCTGCAAGCACAGAGCTTCCATTGAAGTCGGCCTGTGTGGAGAAGCAGTGCAGATGTGCGGAGAATAGCAGTAGCCAGAATCCATAGTTTTATCACCTTTCATTTCCTGTCTCTGTTCTTCATGGCTTTAGACGTTTGACGGGCTATTGTGAAAACTAACCTGTGCTTTTCAGAAGAAATGAACCAAGTCCTGGGTTAACCCTGATCGATGGCCGAGTATCTTCTAGAAGTAAACAGTTAAGCTACAGGCATGAGTTTGAAAATCTTCTCAGCCCCGCTCCCCATGTTTACATTCCTTCTCCATCCCGCACGATCTTGGATGGAATTGGAATAGAGAAGCTAGGGTGCATCCCATGCTCTATCCATTTCGTGCAGAAGTGCTAACTGTTCAAATTACACCTGTTCCCGTGGAACAGTGCGCTACTGTTGAAGCTGCTGGTTACACTAGATGTTGCCTAAATATCCCAGACGTCATTAGCCCATGACTATTATCAACATAGGTACATATCACACTTTTATTATTATATACAGAGAGATTTATTTAATTTTTTTAGAAACAAACTGTGATGAAGCCCACCTTTGTCTGATTTCCAGACTTTGGCCTCGTACCTGTCCTGACATTCCTGTCAGTCCCTAAAGAGATGCCATTGTACATGCCCGCAGACCAGTCTGTCGGCTGCGGTCAGCATGGGGTGACCTCTATCTTTTCCATCTCCAGCTCTCCTTTGTCCACCATACGTGAAACCCCACTAGGTGGGGAAGGCCCAATGCTCCCACTGCCCCTCAGGCGGCTCCAGTGGTCGCCCTGGACTCCAGTGCTCCCTGCAGGGAACCCAGCCTGCCAGACCCGGCCGTCAGACAACGCTGGGCTCCCCGCAGGGTGGAGGGGAGTGGCTTCCTTCCTAGCTCTGCCTCATATTTTGATGTCTGGTCACCAAGGCAGCTCTGTTATGCAAAGAGAATCACAAAGTCTCTCTGGATGTTTTTATCAACTTCTGGGATCACCTCTTGCCTGGAAGGTAGTCCTCAAGTAAAATAATTCTGTCAACTTCTGGTCCTCATCCTCTCTCCAGAGGAGCTCAAATATAAGCCAGGAAGATAAATATACATTATTTTCCACTCCTTCCTTTTTTCTCTTTCTTCCCAGCTTTACTTTCCCAAAATAAACTTCTTTTAAGCTGCAGAACAAAACCTCATAGGATTTTAATAAATGAAACATTGATGATAGAGATGGAATGAACGTATTATCTTCATCAACAATATCTTTGACTCTCTCAAAATTTTGTATAATTCTGAGTATCCTATCATTGCTGCCAACACTTAGCTTTTTTAAAGTAACAGCTCAGATTTTCAAAACAGGTTTATCTTATGAATCATAAATAATGCCCACATTATGAAATAGATTTATTCCTGAGAAGTTGACCATAGGGCAGTCTTTTCCAAAATGTACATTATCTTCCCCATTAACATCCATTATAATATCAGAGACATAGTCTCATAAGAGCAAAATTTTAGGACTGAGGGATGCCCCAATTAAATGACAGGGATAATTTTGGTAAGATAAAGATTTTAAATGTGGCTAGCTTCACAGCATCCCGTGTAATATGAAATTAGAAATTACTCTGTAATAAAAATAATTTCCCTTTTTACCTCCTGATCATATAGTTACAAAAGAAGCTCTATTGCTTTTTTGAGGCTGAGCATTAACTAGATCTGAGCTGCAATACCAAATTTAGCCAGGAAGGGGTGCTTTCTGAAGCAGGGAAAATGCTTGACGTTGCAATTTATGTTTTTACGGAAATACTTGAAGGTAGAGGATCGTGACGATACAGCGACCTGTGACCGTTAAATTTTTGGATACTTTGGGATATGGCTCTTACAGTGAGAAATAGTTAACTGCTTTAAGGGATTACTGAGGAATGTAAAGAGTAGATGTAAGAGAAACACCAATAAAGTAATAGTTTAGGGAAAATGGGCATAGCTTAGTGTATGTGAAAGCTAAGAACAGAATTATTCTTTTTCAGTAAATTTGAGGGAAGGAAAATTTTTTATACACTTTGGAGGTCCTGAAATGCAGTGATTTTTTTTTAAAACCAATGACTTGTAATGTTCTTACAAAAGAAAGATTAGCAGGTAATCTCATGAAACAGGCACAGAAAAACTCATACTTAAGTCCTGAGGGACTTTAAGGGATTCCTTGAGAAAGGATTCCTCCTTGGAGTGTGTGTGTGTGTGTGTTTGTGTGTGTGTGTATGTATGTGTGTGTCCACTTGTGGATGTGAGGGGGAATAGTAAATATGTGTGTAGGGGTGTGCGTCCACATGTGTACCCTTCTGTGAGCGCTTTGGGGCAGCCTTACCTTGGGGGGCAGGGGGGAGGAGAAGTCACTATTTTGATTTTTTATAGAGCTTGTGTAGCCTTAACTGCTTTTCTGAGTTTAATTCAATATAGAATATTGGAAAGTGAGGAGGCTGTTATCAGATTCCTCTAAACTGTAACACAAAACTATATTACCCATTTATTCAGTGGCTGCTCAAACAATTAAAAGGGAGAGAAACTATGTGGAATTACTGCCATCTGGTGGAGAAAATGGTGACCGTTGTTGTAGACGGGGGAAAAAAGACCTTTAGATTTGAACTTTGTTGATTCGGTTTTATTTGGGATTTGGTTCAGGTTTTGTTTAGTTCACTCACATTCACCTCCGAAAAGCTCTGACTCACTAACTACCCTGTTGGAAGAAGGAGTGAGCAGAGATCTCATAAGGCCGAGAGGCAGTGTAGGATGGAGCTTAAGCATTCGGGCTCGTTTCAGACTCCCTGAGGTCAAGTTCCGGCTTCATTATCTGCTGATTGTACCACCTGGGGCCAGTCATTTACTCTTTAGTTTCGTTCTCTGTGAAGTAAGAATAACAAGGGTATCCGTTTTCCACAGGTGTTCTAAGGAATCCTATCTGGCAAAAAGAAAGCACCATGTTTAGTGTCTGCATTATCCATACAAATCCTATTCTGATTTATCCATGTAAATTCTGTTCTAGCCTTCTCCAGGCGAAGCCTTGTCTATACTAGTCTAGGAGCACAGCTACACAGCCTAGCAACGGAAGGACTGGGTTGCTTGGAAAGATGTAGGGCCGAGCAGGGCAGTTCTGCAGCAGTCCCGCTGTAAGGGAGGTGCCCTCTCTTGCATCCCTACAAGCATCACTATAAGAGAAACAATTCATCATGCTTTGTCATTTCACTGCAGAACATATTTGTGTGCGTGTCCCTGTTGATTTCAAGCCAGATGATACATAACTCCTTAAAGGAAAGGACTCTGCCTAACTTGTCCCCCATTAGCTGCTACATGGTACAAACCCTGATGGGACTGTGTTCTCAAAGCAACAGACTTTTCCTCAGTCCTGAGACTAGTGTAGAGAGTACAGCTTTCAGACTCCAGACCCTCCTTTTCTCGGTCCTCATGAATGCCTAAGAGTGAAGAATGCTGAGGAGTAGACCATGGTGCCCAACTCCATACCAGGGGGACTGCAGCCCCTTGAGAGCTATTCCTAACTCAGTAATAATGAGGACCTTGGACTTCCCTGGTGGCACAGTGGTTAAGAAGCCACCTACCAATGCAGGGGACACAGGTTCGAGCCCTGGTCTGGGAAGATCCCACATGCCATGGAGCAACTAAGGCCGTGCACCACAACTACTGAGCCTATGCTCTAGAGCCCTCATGCCACAACTACTGAGCCCGTGTGCCACAACTACTGGAGCCCATACTCTTAGAGCCTGTGCTCCGCAACAAGAGAAGGCACTGCAATGAGAAGCCCACGCATTGCAACGAAGAGTAGCCTCTGCTCACCACAGCTAGAGAAAGCCCGCATGCAGCAACAAAGACCCAACACAGCCAAAAATAAATAAAATGAAATCTTTAAAAGTAAAAAATAAAATAAAATAAATAATGAGGACCTTTAGCCCAGCTTGAGCCATGTGAAGCCAGAGGGACAAAACCCAAAAATAAGGATTAAACTCAAAACTCAGAAATTGAGGTTCCAGAAATGGGAAGCCAAGAAAGGCAGAACATCCAACCAATTGCCTCACTGCCACCTCAGCCATGACCCAGATGCCCTAGAATGGGTGAGGACACAGGAAGAATGGAGTAATAATTTAAAAATAAGTTGTCTTCCGGTTTCTAAGAAGGAACTGGTAAATGCCTTTCTATGGAGGAAAAAGCATATCTTTTACATATTTATCTTGACTACTGGAAATTTTAAGTTAGGGTGAGTGTCAGAAAAATGTTTTAAGTTACCTAAACATTTCTTAGAATTTCTGTCTCTCTGCTTACATTGCCCATCTGTCCTTGCAGGCTGACTACCTCATCCACTAGAGACCTCGGCATACTCATCAGAGTGGATTTAAATTCCCAATCTGATAATTCCAACATCCCTACTATGTCTAGTTCTGATGCTTGCTCTGTCTCTTCAAATTGTGGGTTTTGCCTTTTGGTATGCTTTGTAATTTTTTCCTTAGTAGCTGAATATGATACACTTCGTAAAAGGAACTACCGTAAATAGACTTTTAGCAGTGTGGTGGTGAGGTGTCGGGAAGGGGAAGCGTTCTGTTGTTCTGTGATTAGGTCTCCATCTTTCAATGAGCCTGTGCCTCTTCACTGTGAACTTCACACTTGTTTCTGGGGTTTTCTTCCTCCCCTCCCTTAGGTGGGTCGGGATGGCTAGAGCCAGCTGGAGTTGGGTATTTCCCTTCCCCCAGGTCAGTTAGGCTCTGATATTATCCCAGCAGGTTAGACTCTGGTTAACTAACCTAAACTTTTCCTGTGGGATGTTTTTTTTTTTTATGGTCAACTCGTTGTGATCTGTAGTAAGAGAGCAGAGAAAGGCAGTATAAAAATCTGAAAGGAGAGATAAATTCGATTTCTTCCACTGATCCTTCACAGAACTACTCATCATTAACTAAACTGGCTGCTTCTACTGAAAGTCCTCCTTCTTCTCTTATTCCCTAGTAGATGTTTAATCTCATAACGAAATGACTACAGGCACGAGCAAGGAGAAAAGGGTCCAAAAGAGAGACTACTTAATACAATGTGCATAACCAGTCCGTAGGTTGCAGTATCTGACTTAAGATGGAACGTGAAGAGACTGAACAAGGTGATTAAGAGAGGGAGACACATAGCTAAGAACAGCTTGTTTTAACCTGTGATGCCCTTTCTCTTCCATCCCCATGGTACAGCTTTACCCTCATGTGTGCATCTATCCTACTATTGTTATGTTGTGTAGTTTATGATATTTCAAAATCAGTTATCTTGCTACTAAATCATTTTGCAATGAGTGTATTGTTGCAGAGAAGTAGCCGTGGCCTTTAAAAAAAAAAAAGTCTGTCCTATTACATAATAATTTTTGTCTCAGTTACCACAAAAGAACAAGTGATGTAAATATCTATATCTCTATCCTGCTCAACTTTCAGAGGCTACATTTAATACACTGGAAGGCGGACACTTGCCGTGTCAGCTGTTAGTGAATATCGGACCATTCCCAAAATGCAGCAACTTATCACTGCTCAGGAGTCTCTGGGTCAGCTCAGTGGTTCTTCTGGTCTGGGCCATGCTAGGCTGCAGTCACCTGGCCTCATTTAGCTAGTGTTTGCCCGGGCATCTCCAATCAACTGCTGAGTCAGCTGGCGGCTGACTGCTCTAAGACGGCTCAGCTACGACAACAGATTGATTCTGTCACACGTGGTCACTCTTCCTCCAGTAGGCTAGCCTGGGTGTGTCCACCTGGTAGCTGAGCAAGGTTCTCAGAGAGAGAACAGATAAACTCAGGCCTCTTGAGGCCTAGGCTTGACATTGACATGGTGTCACTTTCACTGACTGTTGGCCAAGCAAGTCCCTCTTGATGGGAAGAGCTGCAAAGTTACATGGCAAAGGGTGGGGATACAGGAAGGGGTAGAGAATTGAGGCCATTTGGGCAGTCTTATACAATGTATGAGGAAGACAGTCAGATGTTCATTACATCCCCAATTTTTGAATACCCCTTGGTATTTATTTTCTCTTCCTCCTTCTTCTGGTAACCATACCTCTCTTCATTTGAGGAAACTGTTCCTCCCCCTTCTGGCACATGGTTTGAATGGGGCTGACCCTACCTCTCTGTCACAGAGATTGGTCTGAAGGGGGAACTGACCCAAGTGGACAGTACTAGTATCCATCCCCCCCCGTATTGGTCTGAAGTTATCCACACAGGGTACCCACTGGGCACTCAATTTAGCTTTTCCAGGATTTTTTTTTCTCACTGTTGCTAGGAGAGGCCCTTTTCCTATCTGATCAAGAAGGATATAAGCATCCATCATCCCAGCCTTGTGGAGAAGCCACAATATAAAATAAAGTCACAGAGTGTCTGGTTTCCGTCATCCCTGGGGTGGCTCTCACCATTGTCTTTACGCAGTTTGATAATGGGAGCCAATACCTTCACTTTTGCCCAGGTGGTTCAATTTGTGTTTCTGTCACTTGTAACCAAAGGAATCCTAACTGAAAGAGCTCCAGAACATAAAATTTCCAACAGAAAGGGCAATGTTGGGACTTCCCTGGTGGCGCAGTGGTTAAAAATCCGCCTGCCAATGCAGAGGACACGGGTTCAATCCCTGGTCTGGGAAGATCCCACATGCTGCAGAGTAACTAAGCCCATGTGCCACAACTACTGAGCCTGTTCTCTAGAGCCTGCGAGCCACAGCTACTGAAGCCCGTGCACCTAGAGCCTGTGCTCCACATCAAGAGAAGCCACCGCAACGAGAAGGCCACGAACCACAATGAAGAGTAGCCCCCGCTCACCGCAACTAGAGAAAGCCTGCACGCAGCCATGAAGACCCGACGCAGCCAAAAAGTAAAAATTAAAAAAAATAAAGAAAAGGCAATGTTTGTAGTTTCTAGGGTACTCTCTAATTTCATGAATCACTTTTTCTTTTTACATATAGAGCAGGGCCTGCAATTCAGATACCTAAAGGGAACAGACAGGCAAATGAAAGTGACTAAATGAAGGAAAATGGAACTGTGGAGCCCTGCAGGGTATCTCCCTGCCTACAAGAGGCAGCCACTACTCAGAACTTAGATTCAGCAAATTGTTTTCTTGAGGGAATGTGGGCCCAATGTTGCTGGATCTTTCAATTTCTTAAAAAAAAAAAAAAAAAAACCTGAAAAATCTCAATTTTAGTGTTGAATTCCCCAATTTTTAAATAACAAAATCCACTCATCTTATAGACCAGACACCTCCATGGACTGCCAGCTTGGAATCTCTGTAGGGAACCCACCAATGATACCCACTGCTGAGTCCCATGCTATCCTGGACTTCATTCCTCTTTCACTTGCATCACCAACACAAAAATGTTGAACACTTCTTACGTACTAAAGTCCACGTGACAAGAACAGAGGTCAAGAACACTTTGTGGGAATGAGGATGCTGGGCTTAATGTTGCCAGAACGGCTCCAGGTCTTTGCTCAAAACCCATCAACCCCCTGTTAGCAGGAGTGTCCTTGCTCAGAACCTGCCAACTACCCCCACCTTTAGCAGGAGTGAACGTAAATCTTTAAGTTAAAGGGTCCAGAGATAAGAAAGGAAGCCACACACAAAAAAAGAAAACAGATGGAACCAGCTGGGACCAAGATGGCAACAAATCTGACCTCCAACAGACCCTGGGTCTCATTATACATTGATTTTACTGCAGTAGCACACACCTATCAACAGCCAGGACCAGACATTAAGGACCAAAAAAGGATAAAAAGGGGGTGACACCCCACTCCCTCGAAAAAGCCCTGCCCCTTCCCCCCAGTAAACTAATGCCTATGCCTCACTTCCCTTTAGCTTTTTTTTTTTTTCCCCTTTAGCTTTATTCTTTAAAATTAAATCACCCTCACCAGCTGGGTGAGAAGTTGATCTGTGAACTTAGTTCCAGCTTGTCCATTCTTTGGCCACTGAATAAAGCTTGTGCTGTGTCAGAAGTTTGGTTTCATTATTCACCTACTCAGACCCACCAAGGCAGGCCCTAGCAGGGTCCATACACTTATTTCGGTAACATTAGCAGCCGAATCACTCAGCATACCAGCCTAAAGATACATGATGTGAATTTGTGCCTTAAGAAAATTACAGTGTTGTGGACCAGCCAGCTGCTTATATACAGTTGAAACTCTGAATGCTAAATCCCTGAAGACCAACGTTCTACTTTATTCTTTAATATAGGATGCTTTCGCCAGTTATCTGGTGTCTGTTACCTCCAAGCCTACCTTTTTATACACCGCACTGTAGGCTGGAGCTAGGAATCATGTTTCCCAGACTCCCTTGCCAACTGGCTTTCAGTTAGGTTCCATGAATGGAAGGCACTGGCAAGACATTGGAAGGTAGGACGTACAGAGAAGAAAACTCACTTGACTTGGCATCCCTCTAGCAGCAGTGCACAGCAATGTTCCTGCCTTGCTGGGCCCCATCAGAGGTACTAGCCACAGCCTTGGCTGCCCTGCCGCATCTACCCTCAACGCAGTCTGAGCACCCACCTCTTCGGCTGTCCAAGCTCTACCATTGGTCATTAGGAATTAATCAGGCCTCCAAGCATTAACCCTCTAAGGATGTCTCCAAGATCCTAGATTCTGATAACACCACTTCTCTTTTACTGTCTCTAACCTTAAAGATGGTAGTCAGTTTCTTAAATTCTTAATCTCTGGGTTACATAAACATCCACTTCTTGCTCTTTCAGCCTTCTGATATGCTGCACTATTTAAATTCCTTCTGTTTGAAATAACTTTACTCAACCCTGACAACAATTATTAGAACAAAAAGTTTATTTTGTATACAGGAATTCCTTTTTCTGAACTCACAGTGTGAAGAATAGTTTCAAGTCTCAAGATCCTTGTTACAAGAAAGTAGTTACCAAAAAGCCACAAAAAGCAGTTCTGTAAAATAGTTATTATGATCAGTTATTTATATTTAAAGTCCTTATGACCCATAAAAAGACTATACCTAAAGTGCCATTCATAGTTGACATAGCCCTAAATCTGCCTTCACTCTTCTTGAATCTCTATCTATACAGGCCAACTGAAGCCAACACCTAGGAAACAACATTCTTAGGAATGTTCTGCCAATTATGCCAGTGGAGTTGGGTCTAGATTTAAGATGAGCTAATAAGTATTTAAAAATTTTTAAATATGTATTTTAAAATAATTAATTTAAAATTAAATATCTTTAAAATTTAGTATTTTTTAAATTTTTTCTTTTCTTTTCTTTATTTTTTTGGCTGCGTCGGGTCTTAGTTGTACCACACAGCATCTTCGTTGAGGCATGCAGGATCTTTCATTGCGTCATGTGGGCTTTCTCTCTCTAGTTGTGATGCACGGGCTCCAGGGCGCGTGGGCCCTGTAGTTTGCGGCACACAGGCTCTCTCGTTGAGGCACTCTCTCGATCGAACACACATCCCCTGCATTGGAAGGCTGATTCTTTATCACTGGACCACCAGGGAAGTCCCTAATATTTAGTGTTTATAAACCAGTTATACTGGGGACTGAAAGATGGTAATTACTCCTACTAGAATAGGAGCCTTTGTTTTATGAAAAGCCCCACCTGAGGATATCTTGAGATGTTTAGATATATAAACACGTGTTTCTAGAAAATGGGATTATATCATTCTTTTCTCTAGACACACCTATACCAAACTAATAGTTGTGGCTGCTTCTTGGGTAAAGGAATTCTTTAGCTGTTGTCTTTTTATAATAAGTTCATATTATTTTTATTATAATGAAAAACATTTTAAAGTTCATTCAGTGCAAATTTAAAAGATTTGCATTTAAAAGACTGGGATTGGGACTTCCCTGGTGGTTTCGGGTTCGATCACTGGTCAGGGAACTAAGATCCCACGTGCCGCGGGGCAACTAAGCCTGCACGTGACAACTACTGAACTTGCGAGCCTCAACTAGAGCCCGCATGCCACAAACTACAGAGTCCACGTGTTCTGGAACCTGCACGCCACAAGGACAGAGCCCACGAGCCCTAGAGCCTGCGCACCACAAGTAGAGAAGAGAAAACCCATACACCACAACTAGAGAGAAGCCTGCATGCCGCAACAAAGAGCCCGCACACTGCAGCAAATGATCCCACATGCCTCAACGAAGATCCCGAGGGCCACAACTAAGACCTGATGCAACCAAAAATAAATAAAATAAATAAGTAAATAATAACTATATCTTTTTTAAAAATTCATCAAGTGTTTAAAAAAAATAAAAGACTGGCATCGACATTCCCTTTTTAAGGAAAATTCCTAGTGTGTGCCTTTTCAATAAATAGCTATGAGGTGCATTGTACTAAAAGAAAAGTAATATTCCTGCCCCAGGGAATATAAATCTTATTGGCAAGGTTCACAGACATCTTTACAATAAGTAGTTAATACATGATAGACTCCTAATACACATTTGTATAATGAATACATGAATGTACCATCAAAAGTATTTTATTCAAACTCTCATTTCATAGAGGATTAGCCCTGTTCTGTCATTTCTCATACCTAGATCATATTTCATCACTTCTAAAACACACGTTTCTCACTTTTCAACAATCCTGAAATCAGAATAGGTGAATATTATAATTGTGATTATTATAATAATATATATTATTATTATAATAATAATTATAATTGTGATTGTGATTTTATAATATAATAGAATGTGAATTATAATATAATAGAATATTATAATTGTGATTTTTAAAGTATTGTTTCATATATAATAGAATATGATAATATTGTTAATAGAATAGTATAGTATAGTATAATAGAATATGAAGTATAATAATAGTATAATAGAATATGAAGAATATAATAGAATATAATAGAATAATATAGAAGAATATAATAGAATATGAAGTATAATAATAGTATAATAGAATATGAAGTATTGTTTCATATATAATAGAATATAATAGAATGTGAATTATAATATAATAGAATATTATAATTGTGATTTTTAAAGTATTGTTTCATAGACAATCTAAAGCATTTTCTCTTTTATAGTATAAGATGGTAAGTCTTACATTGACAGCATCTTGGATTGAATGAAATACCATACATATTACATTTTCTATGTTTTAGAAAATACATATGACAATTTAGGCATGTTTCCCCCAAGGTTCAACTAGGAAAGTTCTCCTGTGGCCACTCCATTCAGTGAACATTCAAGCCTCCAGTGATGAGATGAAATCCAAAACTACTAATTTATAACTGTTAAAACCAACAGCTGACAAGTAACAGCTTTATAAAAACTTGTCTGTTCATGAGGGTTTATTTCTCAAATTTTTCAAATTATGATTGAACGTTAAACATGTATTTCCTGTTTCAACTTAATGTTAAGGCATAAGTGTATATAAAAATCATGTGCATTTCTGGGGCTTCCCTGGTGGCGCAGTGGTTGAGAGTCCGCCTGCCGATGCAGAGGACACGGGTTTGTGCCCCGGTCTGGGAGGATGCCACATGCCGCATAGTGGCTGGGCCCGTGAGCCATGGCCGCTGAACCTGCACGTCCGGAGCCTGTGCTCTGCAATGGGAGAGGCCACAACAGTGAGAGGCCCATGTACCACAAAAAAAAAAAAAAAAAAAAAAAACCATGCATTTCTGATATACTTAAAATATTTTCGTATTTTAGTCTTTGAAATTAATCAAAGCTTTAAAAGGTCTAAGAAATATGAAAATGACTAATCTGTATAAGAACTCTGAGAAGACCAGAGAGCAGACAGTAGAAGCAAGAAGAACTACAATCCTGCAGCCTGTGGAACAAAAACCACATTCACAGAAAGACAGACAAGATAAAAAGGCAGAAGGCTATGTACCAGATGAAGGAACAAGATAAAACCCCAGAAAAACAACTAAATGAAGTGGAGATAGGCAACCTTCCAGAAAAAGAATTCAGAATTATGATAGTGAAGATGATCCAGGATCTTGGAAAAAGAATGGAGGCAAAGATCAAGATGCAAGAAATGTTTAACAAAGACCTAGAAGAATTAAAGAACAAACAAACAGAAATGAACAATACAATAACTGAAATGAAAAATACACTAGAAGGAATCAATAGCAGAATAACTGAGGCAGAAGAATGGATAAGTGACCTGGAAGACAGAATGGTGGAATTCACTGCCACAGAACAGAATAAAGAAAAAAGAATGAAAAGAAGTGAAGACAGCCTAAGAGACCTCTGGGACAACATTAAACACAACAACATTTGCACTATAGGGGTCCCAGAAGGAGAAGAGAGAGAGAAAGGACCCGAGAAAATATTTGAAGAGATTATAGTTGAAAACTTCCCTAACATGGGAAAGGAAATAGCCACCCAAGTCCAGGAAGCACAGAGAGTCCCAGGCAGGATAAACCCAAGGAGAAACACGCTGAGACACATAGTAATCAAATTGATAAAAATTAAAGACAAAGAAAAATTAATAAAACAACAAGGGAAAAAAACAAATAACATACACAGGAACTCCCATAAGGTTAACAGCTGATTTCTCAGCAGAAACTCTACAAGCCAAAAGGGAGTGGCAGGACATATTTAAAGTGATGAAAGGGAATAACCTACAACCAAGATTACTCTACCCAGCAAGGATCTCATTCACATTCAATGGAGAAATCAAAAACTCTACAGATGAGCAAAAGCTAAGAGAATTCAGCACCACCAAACCAGCTCTACTGCAAATGCTACAGGAACGTCTCTAAGTGGGAAACACAAGAGAAGAAAAGGACCTACAGAAACAAACCCATAACAATTAAGAAAATGGTCATAGGAACATGCATGTCGATAATTACCTTAAACGTGAATGGATTAAATGCTCCAACCAAAAGACACAGGCTCGCTTAATGGATACAAAAACAAGACCCATATATATGCTGTCGACAAGAGACCCACTTCAGACATAGGGACACATACAGACTGAAAGTGAGTGGATGGAAAAAGATATTCCATGCAAATGGAAATCAAAAGAAAGCTGGAGTAGCAATATTCATATCACATAAAATAGACTTTAAAATAAAGAATGTTACAAGAGACAAGGAAGGACAATACATAATAATCAAGGGATCAATCCAAGAAGAAGATATAACAATTATAAATATATATCACCCAACATAGGAGCACCTCAGTACATAAGGCAACTGCTAACAGCTATAAAAGAGAAAATCGACAGTAACACAATAATAGTGGGGAACTTTAACACCTCACTTACACCAATGGACAGATCATCCAAACAGAAAATTAATAAGGAAACACATGCTTTAAATGACACAGTAGACCAGATATATTTAATTGATAGTCGTAGGACATTCCATCCAAAAAGAGCAGATTACAGTTTCTTCTCAAGTGGGCACAGAACAATTTCCAGGATCACATCTTGGGCCACAAATCAAGCCTTGGTAAATTTAAGAAAATTGAAATCATATCAAACATCTTTTCTGACTACAGTGCTATGAGATTACAAATAAATTACAAGGAAAAAACATAGAAAAACACAAACACATGGAGGCTAAACAATATGTTACTAAATAACCAAGAGATCACTGAAGAAATCAAAGATGAAATCAAAAAACACCTGGAGACAAATGACAACGAAAATACGATGATCCAAAACCTATGGGATGCAGCAAAAGCAGTTCTAAAAGGGAAGTTTATCGCAATACAAGCCTACCTCAAGAAACAAAAAAAAACCCTCAAACAATCTAACCTTACACCTAAAGGAACTAGAGAAAGACGAACAAACAAAACCCAAAGTTAGCAGAAGGAAAGAAATCATAAAGATCAGAGCAGAAATAAATGAAATAGAAACAAAGAAAACAATAGCAAAGATCAATAAAACTAAAACCTGGTTCTTTGAGAAGATAAACAAAATTGATAAACCATTAGCCAGACCCAAGAAAAAGAGGAAGAGGACTCAAATCAATAAAATTAGAAATAAAAAAGGAGCAGTTACAGCAGACACCACAAAAATACAAAGCATACTGAGAAACTACTATAAGCAACTCTATGCCAATAAAATGGACAAACTCTTAGAAAGGTATAAACTTCCAAGACTGAACCAGGAAGAAATAGAAAATATGAACAGACCAATCACAAGTAATGAAATTGAAACTGTGATTAAAAATCTTCCAACAAACAAAATTCCAGGACCAGATGGCTTCACAGGTGAATTCTATCAAACATTTAGAGAAGAGCTAACACCCATCCTTCTCAAACTCTCCAAAAAATTGCAGAGGAAGGAACACTCCGAAACTCATTCTGTGAGGCCACCATCACCCTGATACCAAAACCAGACAACGATACTACAAACAGAAAATTACAGACCAATATCACTGATGAATATAGATGCAAAAATCCTCAACAACATACTAGCAAACAGATTCCAACAGCACATTAAAAGCATACACCATGATCAAGTGGGATTTATCCCAGGAATGCAAGCGTTCTTCAATATACGCAAATCAATCAATGTGGTACACCATATTAACAAATTGAAGAATAAAAACCATATGATCATCTCATTAGATTCAGAAAAAGCTTTTGACAAAATTCAACACCGATTTATGATAAAAACTCTCCAGAAAGTGGGCATAGAGGGAACCTACCTCAACATAATAAAGGCCATATATGAGAAACCCACAGCAAACATCATTCTCAATGGTGAAAAACTGAAAGCATTTCCTCTAAGATCAGGAACAAGACAAGGATGTCAACTCTTGCCACTGTTTTTCAACATAGTTCTGGAAGTCTTAGCCATGGTAATCAGAGAAGAAAAAGAAAGAAAAGGCATACAAATTGGAAAAGAAGAAGTAAAACTGTCACTGTTTGCATATGACATGATACTATACACAGAGAATCCTAAAGATGCTACCAGAAAACTACTGGAGCTAATTGATGAATTTGGTAAAGTTGTAGGATACAAAATTAATGCACAGAAATCTCTTGCATTCCTATACACTAATGATTAGAAATCTGAAAGAGAAATTAAGGACACTCCCATTTAGCATTGCAATAAAAAGAATAAAATACCTAGGAATAAACGTACCTAGGGAGACTAAAGACCTGTATGCAGAAAACTATAAGACACTGATGAAATAAATTAAAGATGATTCAAACAGATGGAGAGATATACCATATTCTTGGATTGGAAGAATCAATATTGTGAAAATGACTCTACTACCCAAAGCAATCTACAGATTCAATACAATCCCTATCAAATTACCAGTGGCATTTTTTGCAGAGCTAGAACAAAAAATCTTAAAATTTGTATGGAGACACAAAATACCCCGAATAGCCAAAGCAGTCTTGAGGGAAAAAAACGGAGCTGGAGGAATCAGAGTCCCTGACTTCAGACTATACTACAAAGCTACAGTAATCAAGACAGTATGGTACTGGCAGAAAAACAGAAATAAAGATCAATGGAACAGGATAGAAAGCCCAGAGATAAACCCACGCACCTATGGTCAACTAATCTATGACAAAGGAGGCAAGGATATACATGGAGAAAAGACAGTCTCTTCAATAAGTGATGCTGGGAAAACTGGACAGCTACATGTAAAAAAATGAAATTAGAACACTCCCTAACATCATACACAAAAATAAACTGAAAATGGGTTAGAGGCCTAAATGTAAGACTAGGCACTATAAAACTGTTAGAGGAAAAAATGGGAAAAACACTGTTTGACATAAATCACAGCAAGATCTTTTTTGATCCACCTCCTAGAGTAATGGAAATAAAAACAAACAAATGGGACCTAATGAAACTTAAAAGCTTTGCAAAGCAAAGGAAACTACAAACAAGACGAAAAAACAACCATCAGAATGGGAGAAAATATTTGCAAACGAATCAACAGACAAAGGATTAAATCTCCAAAATACATTAACAGTTCATGCAACTCAATATTAAAAAAAAACAAACAACCCAATCCAAAAATGGGCATAAGACTTAAATAGACATTTCTCCAAAGAAGGCATACAGATGGGCAAGAAACACATGAAAAACTGCTCAGCATCACTAATTATTAGAGAAATGCAAATCAAAACTACAATGAGTTATCATCTCACACCAGTTAGAATGGGCATCATCAGAAAATCTACAAACAACAAATTCTGGAGAGGGTGTGGAGAAAAGGGAACACTCTTGCGCTGTTGGTGGGAAGGTAAATTGATACAGCCACTATGGAGAACAGTATGGAGGTTCCTTAAAAACCTAAAAATAGAATTACCATATGACTCAGTAATCCCACTACTGGGCATATACCCAGAGAAAACCATAATTCAAAAAGAGGCATGTACCACAATGTTCATTGCAGCACTATTTACAATAGCCAGGTCATGGAAGCAACCTAAATGCCCATTGCCAGATGAATGGATAAAGAAGATGTGGTACATACATACAATGGAATATTACTCAGCCATAAAAAGGAACGAATCTGGGTCATTTGTAGAGACGTGGATGCATCTAGAGACTGTCATACAGAGTGAAGTAAGTCAGAAAGAGAAAAACAAATATTGTATATTAACGCATAGATGTGGAGCCTACGAAAATGGTACAGATGAACCGGTTTGCAGGGCAGAAATTGAGACACAGATATAGAGAACAAACGTATGGACACCAAGTGGGGAAAGCGGTGGGGGTGGTGGTGGTGGTGGTGGGATGAAGTGGGAGATTGGGATTGACATGTATACACTAATATGTATAGAATGGATAACTAATAAGAACCTGCTGTATAAAAAATAAATAATAAAGGTAATGCTCCTCCCCCCAAAAAAAAGAACTCTGAGAAGTTATAGAAGAAACACTGATAAAACCTTACAGAATAGATTAAGTTAACTATGAAGTCAAAATGAAATGTTATGACAAAGACAGGCAAAGAACACTATGAAAAAATTAATAATGACAAAGAGAACAAAATGTCACCAGTCTAATAAAATGCAACTCATCAGTAAGGTATAACCTACATTAACTGCATAATAAGGGAATCACTCTGAGCACTTCAGTGTAAAATATTGAGCACACGAGTTAAAAACATCAAACACAGAAATATATTTTTTTCATAATTATTGACATGTACTAGTTCTGTGAATGTTACACCAGGTACATCATATAGTCCTTTTGCATCTCTTAGCCTTTCTCTTTCTTCCATATTTTCTCACAGAGAAGTTTGAGCTGATGTGGAAGTTAGGAGAAGGGGGCAGGAAGGAAAATGGAAAGCCATCCTTTCAACCCATTGCCTGTCCCTCACCCTGACATCTTCTGATTGCTGAAGCCTCCAAGATAACTTCATTGAGGACCTTTGAGAGCTGCAGTGACCTCCTTTTTCCTCCCTCGTCTCACACTTCCTTCTTTTCTAGGATCAGGAATATGGAGTCTGGAAGTACACATGCCCTCTGCTCTTCTATCTGGCACCCTCAACCCCCGTCCTGCCAACTCAAACCCTAATTCGCCTGCTCAGTGACCATAACAGTTACCCACCCCCAGCAAAGAGGGCACAAGAGCTCTTTTTTTCTACTGTATACTTTAGGGAATGATCTTAAAACGTGACGAGTTTTCATCACTGTAAAATAAAAAAGGGAAATTCACTTAAGACTGTAGCAAACACTGAACATAGAAAACCAAAATTCTTGAATTTCACAATCAACGTTATTTAACATCTAAAAGACAAAGAAGAGGTGATGACTAAGAAAAATATAGTGCTTTTGTGATTATGAGTTTACAAAAATATTACTGTCAATTTCTAATTATGCTGTTGTTATTCACCGGAATAATTTTCCACTGACTTCTAGGTTCCAGGTATTTTTTTTTCAAGTTTTCAAGTGTTATGATTTTCTGGATTTTTTCAGTAGAGTGGAAAGGGCAAGATGAAAGCCAGATTCATTTAGGTGAGAGCAAGACTGAAATTTACATAGGCACAAAGATTAAGAGGACGTTGACCGATTGTGTGATGGTATGGACTGCTTTTTCACACAAAATATTTTCAAGAAAGCCTTCTGAAAACGCCTGTGACACAGCGAATACAAAAAAGGATTGTCAAAGGAATTGAACCTCTGAAGCCAAAATGTGAACTCATACACAGCTGTTGCTGACAGACTGAGGTCTGTGGGGGATATTGAACATTGAACGAATAATTGTGAACAGAGAGTAGGGAGCCCAGCAAGTGGCAAAAACACCTAAGAGAATGGCCAGTGACTTGGCTAATTTCCTGCCTCTGCACAGCTCAAGATGTTCGCTTTGTTGAAGAACAAGGGAATCTGAATGGGAGAGGGAGCCCGTTTTGGAAGCAGTTACACTATTTGGCTGGGCTATTAAGGAAAACAAGAGCCTGCTCTTTCTTCTTGGTTTCTCTGAACGAAGGGATGCTGCTGCTTCCTCTGGGTTAGAAAAAGATGTCCTTGAAAACAGTCCACTCCTGAATGAGCGTCCATAGCTACTGGAAGAGACAGAAGTGAATCTAGAGTGCCACCTACTGAGATTACCATACTTCCATAGGCTCCAGTAAATATACATGTTGAAATAAGCCATCAACAAGACTGGGATCATGAATTCCAACAGCACCATGAGGGCAAGGATATACCATTCCGTTAGGAATCCAGGTTCACAATCCCCCTTCCCATTCTTCCAGGCCTCTGAAACTAGAATTATTGGCCCATGCACTAAGAAAGCCACTACCCAGACGGCCACCATCAGAACCACAATCTTCAAGATCCCAGTGTGCTGAGCTCTGTAAGGTACCTAAAAGAAACCAAGGAAGTTATTTTCAATACAATGAGCATATGTTGATTGCACAAAGCGTACCATCGGCCCTCAGGAGTTTCAGGGATGTGCAAAGCGGGGATATTCACTGAATTTGGGTAACATGATCTGGGCCAGGGCAGAGGGTTCAATTTCGGTGGACCCTGGGCCAAGATGTAGACTTTCTTAGCAGTTCAAGGTTAAACCTCTGACACTATAGAAAATGTCAAGGTCAATATCTAAAATAAGAATGCAGTCTTCCTAGTCCACAGACACTAACCTGAACTGTTAACTGAAACGAAATGCCCATTTTCACGGTGTTTTTTTGTTTTGTTTTGTTTTGTTTTTTGCGGTACGTGGGCCTCTCACTGTTGTGGCCTCTCCCGTTGCAGAGCACAGGCTCCGGACGTGCAGGCTCAGCGGCCATGGCTCACGGGCCCAGCCGCTCCGCAGCATGTGGGATCTTCCCGGACCGGGACATGAACCCGCGTCCCCTGCATCGGCAGGCGGACTCTCAACCACTGCGCCACCAGGGAAGCCCTTTCACGGTGTTTTTAACTTGCCAGATGGATCATGAGCAGCAATTTTTTTTAATGAATTGGAATAATCAGTGTCAGAATGCATCACACATCCTAAAGATATGTATTGTTTGATGAAACTTTTGCTTTGGGAATATAGATGTACATAGAGAACGAGAAATGTGTGTACTGAATCATAGTGTAAAATGCATTTATCACTGAAGTCACAGAAAAGTTTAAAAGGCACTGGCTTTTCTAAATCCGGTATTTAGGAAGAATCTACTCTGCAGTTTATGCTGAGCCTTCAAGGTGGGGTCAAAAAGAGAAGAACTCTTATGTTACTCCCACAAGATGACGCACAAAAAGAAAGTTTAAACCAGCTGTGGGGAGATACTACAGTGTTACTGAGCGTGACCAAATCATTTATTTCTACAGACGTATCTACCCGACAAAAATGGTGCCAAAGCAGTGGTGGCCAGCCACTGGGGAGACATGGCTGTGGTGCGTGCCACGGTCTTTTTATAGGGGTGAAAAATGTTCTAAGTCCACTTGGTCACAAAGACAGGCTTCTGTAAGGGAAAATGGGATTCTCTGAGGGAGGATTGCTCTTGGATCACAAGACCCATGACTTTTGATTGATTCTGAAATCTTCTATAAGAAATCTAAAATGCCAACCACCCTGTATGAGGGATAAACGTATGACCCAAGACTTTCTTAAGGGTACCTAGAGCACACAACCTGTCTGGACACCTTTTAGGTCAGTAAGATTCCTTCCAGCCCAAATATTCCATGTTTCTCTGCCTTTTGCACTCAAGGGAAAGGAAATGATTTACCCATGAAGTTGGAACACACTTCCCTTTCACCATCTCTCAAGTGCTATTTTCTCTGTGAGTTTTCAAGTCTTGTTCTAAAGTGGTTTCTCATTTTTATTAAAGGGGTGTAACAATGCCCAGCACTGTCTTTCTCTGATGGATTGTACATGCTGGGAAGGGCTCACCAATTGGCTAGAGGTAAAAGGAGGCTGGTTTAAAAAAAAAAAAATTATTTTTAAAAAATGCAGAGAAGTGGGGTTTTCTTTTTTTGTCTTTTTCCAAATTACTGGTATTTCTGAGGCTAAGCTAAAATGCCTATGGTGCTGACCACAAACTCCCATGTACAATACATTTTTTTGCCTTCTGCTTCTCATACCACTAATTAATACTTGCGCTAAATCTAATGATTATGAAGATGGTAACAATACCCAGATGGTCATAAACTGCATTTAGTTTTTTAATTGCTCTGTTCAGCCTTTGTAATGATATGATGCAATATGCTGGAAAGTAATCTCTTTTCTATTATGCATAAGGTCAAATGGGATAATGGACATCCAAGGGAATTGAGAAGATGATGCCAATCTCTTCATCTCTGGGTAGCATTCTTAACTGATAACAGTTCAAGCATTGCTTAAATCCAGGCCCGTGCCTCCCTGAAATCCATCAGTGGCCCACTTCTCACCCACTACAGAATATGTCCATTATTCAGGATGTTGTCTCTTACCCTGCTTCCTTCCCCACCCCAATAAGATATCCAAACATTCCGTCAATCCGGTTTCTTTTGTGAGGCAGAGCAACCCCTGGAACTTGCTGGTATTAATAACGAGATGGGATTGAGCCGTTCTAAGTGCCTGTCATATACTGCCATCTGCATCGAGCCTTCCTTCCCCAAACTATTGTCAGATTTCCATTTCCCAAGCCCAGCCTGCCGCCTTCCCCTATTACACTGTCTCCTCTACTTTTAGCTACAGCAAGAGCTCAATTCCGCATGATCACTTCCTATGAGCTCCTGTGGTCTTTAAAGGCTTCCTTCTGGCTTCATACAGCTGTGTTGGAACTCAGCCAACAGAGGTGCGAGTGCTGCCTGAGCACCCCCGTGAGCATTCATACACTCATGCGTGGAGCACTTTTTACACTTGACTCTGTGCTGTGTACCAGGGACCCGGATCCAGCTGACCTAACCCTCACCAAGTTTACAGCCTCCATTGCCAGGGGAATATCTCAGGGCAAGACCAAGAAACAAGCCCGCCCATTTTCCCTCTGGACATCACTCCTCAACTCTCTGTAACTTCTAAGCCCTTTTTCTAACTGGGCAAGCCATCCCTTACCCTAACACAAAGCTGGGGTTGCCTCAAGAGCTTGGATGTTCCGTGAAGAATGTCCCAGTGAACACTAACTAGGAACACTCAGTGAAGATTAAAAAGAAAACCCAGAGAGAAAGGAAAATTTTAAAGTACAAATTAAAGATTTAGTTAAAGAAAGATTATTAATCAGAGCACTGCTTTTCAAACATTTTGACTGTGACCTAAAGTGAGAAATACATTTTATACCCTAATGAAGTATACAGACAGAAGTATTCATAAAACAATACTTACCTTTATTATGCACAAGGTACTCTGATAGTTTATACTCTAACTTAAGTTCTGTTGTACTTCTTTCCATATTTTTTCATTCTACGAAAAAGTGACGTAATAACCCACTGAACTGATTTCATGACTCAGTAATGGATTACTATCTGTTTGAAAAATATGAGATTATAGGCTTCTGATGGCTAATCCAAACTGATCTGTACTCTCTCCAGGGTTCGTCCAGAACAAACTGCAGTGGACTCTGGTGCCAATAAAGTACTCAATGTCAAGTGTCTGGCTGTCCCACCACATCCATTCTCTACTTCCTCCTGGCCATATGGCAGCTCAGCTAGAGGCCGCACTTCCCAGCTTCCCTTGCAGTAAGGTAAGACCACATGACTAAATTTCACCAATGAAAGGTGAGTGGAAATGATTGTGTGATTCTGCACTACTTGGTTAAAAGAAAATCCCTTACCCTGGACTTCTGCCTTTTGCCCTTCCTTTCTAGAACCTGGAGTGACAACAGCATGATTTGGAGCATGCAGAGGAGGTTAATGACTTAGGGTGGGTGGGGGTCAGCAAACCACTGTCCATGGAACAAGTGTGGCCCACGACCTGTTTGGATAATAAAGTTTTATTTGAGCAGTTGCAACAGACACCATAGGTCCCTGCTCTAGAGGGTACAGAGCCTGGATCCCTGGGTGAGTTCCTGGAGCAGAGCCTTCCCATCTTCCTGAACTGTTCTATGAGAGAAAAGTTAGCTTCTGTCTTGTTTGGTCTCAGCATTTTGGAGTCTCTTCGTTACAGCAGTTTATCCTTGCCTTGTCCAGTGCACCCTCCCAATCCTGTCTGCCTCCAAGCTGCACAACTCTCCCAGGACGGAACTGTCACTGTCCTCTCAATGCCTCCAGCACCACACTTAGTCCCTTTGTTTATGGATCTGTCTCCACATTAGACTGTTATGCTCCTCAAAAGGAAAGACTCTGGAGATTCAGTTTTGTGTCCTTAGCAAAATCCCTGTCGCAGAGTCGTTTCCCACACATTTGGGTCCCTGGAACTCAGGAGTGAAGGAAGTTTCCCATCTAGGTCTCAAAGACTTCAGCTCACCGTCCATGTTTCTGTGGCCTCTTCCCACCCCTCATCCTTATTAACATCAACCTTATTCTCTCCTTTATTCTATTGCTGATAAATTTAGCTTAAGAACTGTCACGAACTAGTTGATGAGACTGTTCTAAATCTTGGGTAAGTTCAAACTTTCTTGGCATGGGTCCTAAACTGGCACTGGTTAGTTTCTGGTTAGTGCTACTGTATAACCTATAGCTTCCCTGTATACTGTCTTTTCCTTTGGTCATTCAAAATTAATTTTCTCGTGACATTCAGAAGTCTGGGAGTCTTTCTAATCACCCACCAAGTTCCATCCTGAAGAAAACATTCAGGTCTCAAGTTGTCTAAGGAGTTGAACAGATGAACCTACTGTGAGACTCATGCATATCCAATCTACTATGGATTCGATTTACCACTTCTCACAACTTGCCTTGGATTTTGGTGGACACCTTCCCATTTTAGTGGTACATAAGACAGTGACCTAACCAAATCACACAGAAAATGTTCACTAAGCACCAATGAAAACTTAGTGCTAGATAACAAAAGGGTAACAGGCTTCTCTAAGTTTTGCCAATTAAACAAAAAAATGTTTTGCTTGGGGACCCAAAATTTACAAGTATATAATCTTCTAAGGAGGGTAAATTAATATTTTGACTTACAGCATTTGAGACTGACTGGTATTGATCAAAGCTGATGAGTACAATGTTATACACAGATGTTGTGCACAAAAGATAGTCAATAGTGAGCCAAAATGCAGAGATGTTATCTTCAAACTTCCAGTTGAACAGCCTGTGAGGGATGTACAAAGGAATGGAGATCACACCTGTACAGGGAAAAAATGAGGGTAAAGAAAAATAGCACATATCAGTGAATACGAAGAGACATAGGAACACAACACAATGAACTCTCTGAACTGACCAAAAAGAGATGGATTATAATTTAGAAATTCATGGTATTTCATCAACAAACTCAGGACTGATCTCATACACATTCTTTAAATACCATTTTTAAAATAGCTGTCACAAACGTCGTACCTTCAATGGCTTCTTATTACTTTCCAAATTAAGTTCAGGTCCCAACATGTATTTCCAGCCATGTACAGCACACATCATCTTTGTGTTCATGACCCAACCCAAACAGGATGGGCCACCCTTCCCCCATACACATCTCACATTGTCACATCTCTTTGCCTTTGCCAACAACATTCTTTCTTCCTAGAATATCCTCCTCTCTTCTACGGAGAAGTCTATTTAATTCCTTCTAATTCTTCACTTAGTTTAAAAAGTGGCATCCTCCTTATCATCTTTCCTGGAACTTCCTGGGTAGATGTGACCCCTCTGTCACTTGCCCTCTCCTGGAACTTCACTCATCTCTCCCTGTCTCATGTACAAATATATCCTACTTTATATCGTTGTCATACGTCAACTTGTTTCTCCTGAGGACTGGGACTGTGTGGGAAGTCGATCTTTGTATTTTTCACAACATCCAGGGTTGACCAATGGCTCACATGTTTAACTCAAGGAAATTAATAACAGCTAATAGGTATTGTGCAATTACCAGATGCCGGACATTGTGCTATGTGTATTACATATATCATCTCATTTAACTTTCACAGAAACTTTATGAGGTAGGCACCATGCTGAGTTAGCAGATAAGGAATCTGAAGTTCAAAAAGGAGACATTATTAGCCCAAGTAAGGGAAAAACTGGATTTGAAACCAAGCAATGTGATTTCATAACCCCTGACTTTAACTGCTACCCTTCACCAAATGAACAAATACCTGAGTGATTCAACTCAGCACAGAAACTGCTTCATTGTGGAAAATGACTGAACTGGGTTCCTTTTCCTTTAGCCTTATAGGGGTTTTCAGTTGTATTGACATTTCAGACAGGTGGTCTACTCACTAAGAAAATAATCTATTAAGTGGACGCTCGGTTGAAATCTTATTTTGTTGGATATCTTCATATTTTATGAAGGCACTTGGAAGGAATTCCCATTTTCCATATGAGAACCAAGTTAACCTATCATGAAGAACAATAGTAAAGATAAAAGAAAGGAAAGGGAAGATTGAAGGAAACCCTTCATTCTCCCAAAACAAGATGACATGAGCACCCCAATGTTCATTGCAGCACTATTTACAATAGCCAGGTCATGGAAGCAACCTAAATGCCCATCAACAGATGAATGGATAAAGAAGATGTGGTACATATATACAATGGAATATTACTCAGCCATAAAAAGGAATGAAGTTGGGTCATTTGTAGACATGTGGATGCACCTAGACTGTCATACAAAGTGAAGTAAATCAGAAAGAGAAAAACAAATATTGTATATTAATGCATATATGTGGAATCTAGAAAAATGGTACAAATGAACTGGTTTGCAAGGCAGAAATGGAGACACAGATGTAGAGAACAAACGTATGGACACCAAGGTGGGAAAGCGGGGCAGGGGTGCTGGTGGTGGGATGAAATGGGAGATTGGGATTGACATATATACACTGAATATGTATAAAATAGATAACCAATAAGAACCTGCTGTATAATAAATAAATAAAATAAATTTTTTAATGTATATTTTAAAGATAATTATTGTAAAAAAAAAATGACATGCCACCATGAAACTCTTAGAAGAGAACATAGGCAAAACATTCTCTGACATAAATCATACCAATCGTTTTTCTTAGGTCAGTCTCCCAAGGCAATAGAAATAAAAGCAAAAATAAACAAATGGAACCTAATCAAACTTATGAGCTGCTGTACAGCAATGAAACCATACACTAAATGAAAAGACAACCTACAGACTGGGAGAAGATATTTGCAAATGATGTGACTGACAAGGGCTCAATTTCCAAAATATATAAACAGCTCATACAAATCAATAACAAAAAAACACAACCCAATCAAAAATGGACAGAAGACCTAAATAGACATTTCTCCAAAGAAGACATAGAGATGGCCAACAGGTACATGAAAGGATGCTCAACATTGCTAATTATTAGAGAAATGCAAATCAAAACAACAATGAGGTACTACCTCACACCAGTCAGAATGACCATCATTAAAAAGTCTACAAATAACAAATACTGGAGAGGGTGTGGAGAAAAGAGAACCCTCTTACACTGCTGGTGGGAATGTAAATTGGTACAGCCACTATGGAGAACAGTATGGAGGTTCCTCAAAAAACTTAAAATGGAGTTGCCATATGATCCTGCAATCCCAATCCTGGGCATATATCCAGACAAAACTATAATTCGAAAAGATA